>NC_077240.1:15389687-16039375 GCF_947179165.1 Solanum dulcamara
TGCTTTTGTCCATCAATGAAACCAAGCTTATCCAGCTTCCTTGGTTCAATCCAACTGTTACCTGAGTCAGTAGAGAAAAGATGGCATTCCCATCTATTGGTTCTTCGCTTAGGGTTGCTGACATGAGACTTTCCACTAAACCGGCTAGGTTGAACGACTTCAACATAAAATGGTGATAGCGATCCAAAAGATTTACCATACAAAGGTCCAACAGATTGGGGATGTGAGCTATATATGCAACCCGAGTATGATGACCCACTCCTTGAGCGAAACCGCTCATTGTATAACATATTCCTCTGAACATACTTCAAAGCAGCAAACCCCAATCGCTCTCCATGGTGATGTACTGTATACTGCTCTCTGCCTGTTGACATAATTCATTGATTTATTAACTAAGGGACCATGAAGATGCAAGATACTAAGAACTGAATATATCAAGTAGAAGAGAAAATCAGGAAAAGGCTTCAGTGAAGTGTAAAATTTAGTTTTTGCAGACACAAGTACTGCTTAACATTCTGATCTTTACATTTCACTTCACTTCACTATTCAGAGTGCTCCCCAGAAATTACAAGTGAAGTGAAAAAAAAGAAGTTAGAAGACTCTTGTCTTTACTTTTCAAAAACTACTCGCTTTATCCAGAGGTCAACTTAGTTTATTGCAGCATTTTCCATGACCAACAGGAATCACAAGATTCCCTGAATTTGCAGTATTCACATATCCAAATAATTGAGTCAAATCATCAGTTATTTTGTGTATGTTCATTTATTGATCCCAATTTTGGAGTCAACATTCCCTTAGTTTTATAATGTATAATAACTATTTATCAAATCATTCATTACTTTACACCAGTTTGTGCTAAAGGATAGTCCTTTAGAAAGTGTGCAAGAGATTTTTAGAAGCTATGGGGTCAGAGAGATTACACTGTGAATGTTATCTTGATACAATAGGTCTTTTCTGTTTAGTCTCAGCACAAAGTACCAAAATGATTCTACAATGATTTTTAATGAGTGAACAAATGGTCATTTGTTACACATCGTCAAGCTGTAACTAATTTAAGGGGCTGTTTGGCCCTGCAATTTGAACCTCACATTTGAAATTTGTGATTGTTTATGACATTTGATAAAACTTCAACTTCAATTTGAAATTTTGATTTCAAATCCCAAATTCACCTAAAAAGTTGAATTTCAATTCCAATTTGTGATTTTAATTTTTTTTAAATTTTAAACTTGACCTATAAGTTTATAGTTTGCAAAAAAAGACTCATACTCGACGTAAAAAGATTGTTCATATCATGTGGGAGAATTATATTAAAGAATAAGTAGTTACTATTATTGTTTGTTTATTGGGCTAGTGTAATTGCAAGCATTTATTTATATAAAAGGAACACGGAGATATACGATTTAGTAATGTGCCACCTTAGTATTTTCGCATTGCCTTGTTTATGAACTATGGTTTGCTCACTTAGTAATATTGTATAATATTGAAGAAGTTTTGATGGTAATCACAAATCGTGAGGTTTTCATATTTACGAGAAAAAGTACAATTTATGAAATTCAAATGAGATATCCAAAACAAACTTTCAACTTCAAATCAACCTTTGCCCAAATCAATGATTTCAAGTTCAGGCCCAAACATCTATCAAAACTGTCTTGGTTAAAATAGTTTTACAGAATCAACTCGATGTAGTTGCTTAAATGAATGCCATTTCTATTACCTCTTCCACAACCAATGTATTTTTGATCTAAATTAAACACCTAAATGACCAACACTAAAATCTCTGCCACACAAAATCTACAATTATCCAATTGCCTGCAAAAGATTCCTTTAGATAAAAGTATAAATCTACAGGTTAACTCAAGCATTGAGCCAAAACACTACTCCAGCACAAAAAATATATATATACAGAAATCCAAGAGGCCAGCACAAAATCATGAAGCTCGAGTCCTTTATGCGACCTATTTTAAGCCAAATTTCCACTAAATCTAAATAATCCTAATCATACACAACTACATTCACAAATTCGACAAACATGCAATCAATTGGACATATGCATCCGCCATTCAATACTTTTTTTCACTAATTCTCAAAATGGACATTTGCCGTAGAAATTCACAACTTCCGTATACTGAACTAATCAGCTAAGCAGAAACACTAAATAGTTAAATAGAGAAAGCTCAAATACGGAGAATTGCTTACCTGAACCGATGAAACAACCGAAATTTCGGTTAGAAACAACGGCGCCGATAGGCATTGTCACCAGCGACTACGCTTTCCGGCAGCTAATAACAGTATCTCAGCTTCACACGAATTCGTCCTCCCTCAGAAATAACCAAAATCCAAAATTTTCTCTCTAAAAACTGTGCAGAGAAAGAAGATAACAATAGGAGTGATGTTCTTCATCCGAATTTCAGTAGAAAACTAGCTACTTATATTTTCTGATTTTTTTTTTTCTTCTGAAAAGCGGGAAAAGTAAAAATCTCAGTGGGCGTTGATACAACCCAAAGCAAATAGAGGGCTAAGAATATGACACGTGGCGTTTCATCCACTGCGAAGTAGTTAAAGTCTCGGGAATACCCCTTCCATTTAAGTGTGGAATTTGGGAAGTCGATGAAAACAAGGTGTGATGTTAAGGGTATTTGGGGATATTCCAAAAAAAGCTGTGTGCGCTCTCTTTTTACTGAAAAGCCCTTCATAGTTGAGTCTAATTAAAAGGAATAAACTGATGTGAGATGTACAGTGTAGGTCATTTACATAAGAATATTTCTTTTTGTAGTGGCTATTTTTTATCCACATCAAAATCTTAAATGTATGTTATTTGTATATCAGTATATGTATAAGTAAGTTGTTTGAACATAAAAAAATATATTTAAAAATTAAAGTTATGTTTGAAATATATTTAACTTTTTAAAAAAAATTGCGAGTGGAAAATAAATCACTTGAAAAACTTAAAATTGAACGAGGTCTCGAATCTTACCCTTTTTTTAGTCACTATTTTTACATATCAATTTTTTTTAAAAAAAAGTAAGCACATGAAAAAAGTGAATATAAGTAGACTATTTTCACTTGATTTTATATATTATAAATTTTACGAAAAAGAATTATATCATGAGCTAAATTAAAGTAAGTTGTTGATTCAAACACAAAATATCATTAGTACGACATTATTTAATAAAAGAGTAGAGTTTTATAGACTGCACTATATTCTTTCTAGTCAAATGAAAAAAAACAATAAATTTGTTCACTCTATAATAAAAACGAGATAGATTTATGAGTTTATAATTTAATTGTCAAAGTTAACTATATGATATCATTAACAACAAAAAATATTTAATAAAAGAGGGGAATTCTGATATATATATATATTCTTGAGTCAAATGAAAAGAGCTAAGAAATATATTTAGTACATAGTGAGAATGAGATGAATTTATAATTTGATAATCAAATTAATTACCTGATTGACAATGATCTTTTTCTTATGAATTCTTAATTCAACATTAATCGACTATTGTTATCATTAACAACAAAAAATATTTAATAAAAGAGGGGAATTCTGATATATATATATATATATATATATATATATATATATATATATATATATATATATATATATATATATATATATATATTCTTGAGTCAAATGAAAAGAGCTAAGAAATATATTTAGTACATAGTGAGAATGAGATGAATTTATAATTTGATAATCAAATTAATTACCTGATTGACAATGATCTTTTTCTTATGAATTCTTAATTCAACATTAATCGACTATTGTTATGTAAGGCTCAAACTTGAGTCGCCAACTAATTAATCACCTTATTCTTTCATTCACCACTCTATATATTATATCAATATGCATTAAAGAGTTTTTTTTAAACTATTAAATCACCTCTATTCATGCCATTGACAACTAATAACACAAAGAGCTAGACCGTAACAAGCATGAGGGACTAAGAATCAGGAATTTCACGAATGACCTTTCTTGATTTCACTATTTAAATTTTGGCATTGTTAGTTTTATCTACAAAAAGAAAAATCCACCTAACTACCTACTTTTTTAAATACAAAATGTACCTTATTTGGCTAACTAGGATAGAATTTAAAGAGTTCCATAAAAGGTCATGATGCAAATGATCCACTAAGAATTGGTTCAACCAAACCCAATATGGATCACTCTTCATCTTTTAGGGCCCAAACTAATTTCATACATTCTTCTACACATATATCATTTTAATTTTAAATTTATATTGATATTGTAAAAAGAAACACACTATCATCATAGTTAATCTATTATAACAGGTTGTTTACCCTACTTTTCAAGTTATTAGATTTGTCTTGATATAAGTAATTACGGAGTAATTTGTTATTGTAGATCAACTTAATTGAATCAAATAAGAAATTATACAATGTAGACTTGTAGTACATAAGACTTTTAACTCACTTTTTTTCTTTTGTACGCAAATAATAATGTTGTAATACTTTATTGTTACCTAAAAAGTACAAAGAAATAATTTATTATTACAAGTTTCATTTTCTTGTGTCCTGAAGCCAACGCCCTTATGACATTATACCACTCTTTAAAAATAATCTTCTTTTTATCTTTGGCAGCTGCATCGCCGTTCTTTGGTAGCTTCTTACCGGCCTTCGGCTTTTTCTCCACCGGGCTTTTTCTCGGGTTTTGGTGCCATTGTAGGAAGAGAAAGGGGAATTAACAGATGTATCCGAAATTTTTTCCCATGGAGGCATATAATTTTAATTGAGATACATGTATACTTTATTAGAGACATGAACTCTTAATTAGATATACATATGTATATTTGGAATTTTTTTTTTTTTGGATAAGTGATACATCATATACTTATGCATGTGATTTGCTCCTAAATTGATACGTTTCAGTTACATAGTTAAATATTTATAATATTAGATGTATTTGGAGATCGAAACATGATAAGAATTGTAAAAAATAATAATCACGGAAAGACATGTAACTAGCTCCAAAACTAGTGTGATAATGTTGTTTGCCCTTAAAGAATACATGGTAAGCTCATGTGGCAAATAGTTTATATTAAAGGAAAACCAAACAACCTTTCAAGATTTCCCTGGCAAGTTATATCAAACAGTAAAGTGAAGCTAATCCAGGCACAAATTTGATTTCAATTAATATTGTCTGTTGAATACGAATACGGAGTAACTAATCAATGTAAAAAAAACATAGCCCCTTCAACAGCAGAGTTCTATATAATTCTGAACACAGATTTTACTAGTAAAGTCCCCCCAAAGCAATTAAGCTGTAATACCTTTCTCCCAATGAAATCTAGTTTAGGCTTTCTTTGAGTACATCGACTCCACTTTGCCATCATTTCCACCAAGCAACATATACTTATCCTTCCTTGTCAACTGAGTGCACTCAAATCCAAGAACCCCACCCAACACTTTCTGCACATGGTTGGCTACCTCAATTGATGTTTTCCCACCAGCCTTGCAAGTCATTTCCATTGGCAATGGCTCAAGAAATGTCAGTTCATAAGTTGGCCTTGGGTTCATGAAAAAGAAATATGGATCCCAAAACTTCACCCCGCGGACAGTCGTGCCATAGAACATGTTCTGCTTTGTGTCCACTGCCACTGGCACGATCCTATCGCTTAATTCCGCGAACAGAGCACTGAACCTCAACAAAAACGGCTCTCGACATGTAGTCCCCTCCGGGCATACAACTAAATCGCCCTTCTCGAGCAATTTCTTGATCATTGCAGCATCAGCTTCGCGATCACGTGTCAAGGCAATGGCTGGAATTGGGGACAAGAATCTCGAGAGCTTGCTCACACTATACGTGACGGTTGACACTTTCCTCCCGAGTGCAATAGCAATGACGATAGGGTCAAGGGCTGAACGATGATTACACACGTAGAGGTTCCCTTGGGTCCCTGCTGATGGTTTAGGTGGTCGAGGGCCTTTGATCACGAGGTTGATCCCCACCATCCCATATGTATAACGAACAATGCGCTCAGGGAGAGGGAGATTGAAGTATACGCGAAATACTCCGAGAGCAAATCCAAATGGCAGCCAAATGTAGATGATTAACGCGTTGAATGGAGTTGGGCGCTGCACCAGGCGACCATCATGGAAGATCAATCTGCTTTTCAAGCGATCAAGTGGTGCTGGTTTTGCTGATTTGCTAGGGAGCACCATATAACCCTCCTGTTCATTGACATGCGTTAGCATAGACGACGATGTAGATGACCTATTGATTGGTTCAATATGAAGTTGGTACAAGATTCAATTTACAAAAAGGTCAAATAAAATCTTGTTGTAACATTATGGATTTCAGATGCATTTATTATTCAATAAACAAAAACCAACCACTCACTATAACAATCCCTAAATGACCGAACAAAAAAAACATTTATTTTGGGACGGAGCAATACTAATATCTAAGTTCATTGTGACACACAAGTGAGAGTGAAGGACCACTGGGATTCTGCTAAAACGCAGGTAGGAGAGTAATTGGTGAGGCCCCTCCACAATTTACTTTCACATGCTTGGCTCAACCACTACATTAAATGGCCTAGTTATTTTAATTTTATAATTCAGGTACAGAGTTGTAAAATAACCAGATTCATTGGAGGCTTTATTTTTCTTCTATTGGTTGATTCTTTCAAGAAATCAAAGATAAGGTTCCATTTTAAGAAATATTTTCAGATAGATAAGAATTCTTCACGCAACGCCAACTTGAGAAAATAATATGACAAGTTCAATTAAGGTTCATCTGTTGTCAAAAATTAGCTATGGTTGGTTAACAACATCATACACTAGTTGGAACAAGCTCTGATTAATTACACTAATAAATATATAATTAATACAATTTGCTAAAGATAGAAATCCAAAAGCTAAATGCTGCAAATATGTACACATTTAAGATAATAACGTTATAATCCTTCATTTCTAAAAGAATGAAAGAGTTCAGACTACTCCCTCCGTTTCATTTTATTTTGCTCAACTTAGCTTCCTCTTAAGAAATTATTTATAAGATATGTATTTTGCTAACCTTATTGATTATACTTTACAAATCTAACTTTGACTACTATATTACTTTACGTAGCTATTAAATAATAAGGATAACATTAGAAGAAATAATAAATATCTCATAATTTGCTAAAATATACAAGTAAAAAAGAAAAATATAATTTTAACATAGATTTCAAGTAAAATAAAACGTTAGGGACTATAATTGTAAATTAGAATAGAGTATTGAGTTGCAATTCATATTAGTGCTAATTAGTAATTACCTTGCAAATGGACATAAAATCATGATCAGATTCTCGATCACCCAATCCAATATCAGGCATTTCTTCTCCAAATTCCTTCAAAATTGACAATTTCTTCCATTTCCCAACTAAAATCCCAGGACTCTTCACAAATCCAGTAGCCTTCTTAGTCTTCGGATTCACCTCGATCTCTGTTCCAAGTACTTTATCACCTCCTAAAAAATCCTTCACAAACGGCTCAACCATAATAGTCGGATTTGCAGTAACCACGACTTTCCTCTTACATTGATCAAAAACCTCGAAACTCTCCTTCCTCACATCCGCTGCGTAAAATCTCGGGAGAACAGCTCGTGAAGCGAGCTCGATGTCCCGGATTTTGAGTCCGGCGAAGGAAATGTAAATTAGCATCTGAATAGCTAATGCTTCGGAGATGAATATGTACGCGATAGCGATGAGAGGGAAAGAGAGGAGGAGGATCAGTCCGCGGAGAAGGCTCCCGGCTTCGATTGCTACTAGCATGAAGTAAGGGAAAGATGAACGGGAAATTAAGAGAGTTCCGTCGAGATCCGCCGCCACGGAGCGGTGGTCCACGGCTGAGGTATCACATGTCGTCACCGACGGGAAGTTTTTTTTGGATTTTGGAAGTGACATTTTTTTTAAAACTCTTATGGAGAAAACCAGAGCTTTTTGGGGTTTTTGTAAGAATAATGGAAGGTGAGACGAGGGAAGATCCGATATTAAATGAAGGGGGTTGAGTGTGAAATTACATAAAAGTCCTTGTAGGTGGTTTTTACAGTTGGGAATTTTCTGGAGGTAAGATAGCGAAGTGACGGAAATGTCCCTGATTGAATTTAATGCTAACATTAATAAAACATTGGTGTTTGGTTGTGCTTTTGTATTTTTTGTTAAGATAAGGATTAAAAATTTATATTTGACTTTCATTTCATGCTTAATAAATGGTGAAATTTATTGAATTACCAGACTCAAGTTTATCAATAACATTTGTTGGTGTGAATTCAGACTTTGATTATTAATTTTGTCCGTGAGAAGATCATTTACACTATCGAATACAAGCTTGAATAAACAAAAAAATGTCAAAAGTCAATTGAAAATTATTTCTTTTTACATCTTATTCTCCTCGATCTCACTTATGGAATGACATTGAGTTTATTATTAGGGATAATTATTGTTATACCCCCTCCCCTCCCTCCTCCCCCCAAAAAACTATTTATCATTGAATATTTCATTATTTTTATACCCCTTATTTTTAATTAATTCGTGCATTTGATATCATAAGAATATATAATATATTCTGATGATATCAAACAATTTCGTTAAAAAATATTTATCTATTCAGGGGTGTAATGTTTTGCAATGATTTCTAGCTTATTTGCTCGTGTTTTAATTTGTGAGCAAAACTTATTGTTCTAAAAGTACTTATATAAAATCTAAACAAATATTATGGGATACACAGGTGAGGGGCAGGAGTGTGGGGTTGCAGCATGTTGGTATGGAAATGGATATGAAGATGAGATGTATTGGGGGGTGGAGGAGAAGATATAATCAATGTAGAATATCATTTGCCGAATTTGTTTTTTCTATTTTTATTTTTAAAAATCATTTTTAAGAAATTAATTTCCTATCAAAAATAAATTTCAATTTTTTTATCAATAGAAGAAAATAATTTTCTAGTCTCTGGTTGCCAAGCATATAAGCAATTTCTTGTGTGAGATTTGGGACAAGTCTTGACTCACTTTCTCAGCCGACTAGACTTTTTATGTCCTTCAATTTCATTATCAACATTACTTCTTCCTAATTTGGTTGTGCTATTAATTGCAAAGCTGTCATGTTTGGTGGCCATTTATTATATTTTGGAATGGATTTATAACTTGATCTTTTTGGCCAATTAGCTTGTAGTAGTAATTCAAGTAAATACCCCCTCTATTACATTTTAGTTGTCATAATAAGATTTTACATAATTTTTAAGAAAACATTAATTAAGAGTGTTATTTGACTAATATATCCCTTATTATTTTTTTGATCTTTTAGTATACCTTGGAATAACTGGTAAAGTTGATGCAATGTGACCAGAAGGTCACAGATTCAAGCCTTGGAAACAGCCTCTAGCAGAAATGCAAAGTAAGGCTGCGTACAATAGACCCTTGTGGTCGGGCCCTTCTCCGGACCTTGCTCGTAGCGGGAGCTTTAGTGCACCGAACTGCCCTTTTTATCTATTTATGTGCATCTTAACTCTAGAATAATTAATGCTGGGTAAAGTTGAAAAAATATAATTAATGCTCTCTTGATTGTTTAAATTGACAACTATTTTGGGATAATTATTTTTAGTATACATGACAACTAATATGAGACGTAGGAAATAGTAAAGTAATATTCTTCCTCCGTTCTATATCAGTTGTTCACTTTCTCCTTTACATAATCCTTAAGAAACATAAATAAGAAAGATAGGTTTACTCGTTTACCTCTTTAAAAAAAATTGAATTGTTTACACTTAAAAAAAAAATATTTGTAAAAATAATTAAAAATGAAAAAATTGAATTAATTCTATTTTGATTCTGTAAAGTAACAAGTAATTTGGGGACAACTCTTCTGAGTAAGTTGGACAAATTACTCTCTCCGGTCGATTTTATTTATCCACTATTTCAAAAATAGATTTTAACTTTTATTTGTTACTTTAATATATATAAAAAAAAATATTTTTTCCTATGTTCAACATTAGTATTAATTACTCAATTTTCAAATCATTCTTAAAGACTTAATACTAAACATCAATTAGTATTAGCATTATAGTGCTACTAAGACATTCAATTTTAATTGCATTTTCTCTTTCTTATTCTCCATAATATAGGGAAATATATTAAAATTGGAGGGCCAAATATTGACTTATAAGACCAAACAATAATAAAGAACAGTCTGTGTAATGAAACATCAGAATTAAGAAATGTTTTTATTTTTTTTCTTTCTCAAACTAGAAACGATTCATTTGTTAAAATAGTATATCAGAACAATTACTTAAGATATACGTAGTCCATTGTAACAAGAAACCTTAAGCATATCAATTTACCATGTCAAGAAGAAAGTTGAAAGTATAGTATTTATATAGTCTTAGTTATATCAACATTTCAGACATTGGATTGAGAAAAAAGAAAACGGAGATGTCTTTCTTTATTTGGTGTTCGATATCTGCAGACTTAACTGAAGACATGAATATGTCTGAAAGTTTCATATTGAGGATAAAACGTTTTCAAATAAAAGTAACTCAGTATACTTTAATGAACTCGAATTTGAGACTTTTGATTAAAATAAAAAGAGTACTTATCATTGCACGATAAATCTTTGATATAGTTTATTATGTGTCTTTATGAACACATGGAAGTCTAATAAGTAGGTCAAGTTGGTGTTTCCATTTGTATATATGTAGTTGGCTAGCTATTTATTACACATAGGCTTACTTGTACCAATTTTCTTTCACAACCAATTGATATGATGACTGTTTAGTCTTTTGGTATCTATTTAGTCATTCTAATCCCAACAGAACATATGAATTTATTAACTAAAGAGCCCCTACTGCAGTAGAGTTGGATGGGAAATAAAATTCGTCCAACTATTCAAGTTATACATAGTGATAGTGTAAGTACCATGATCACTCGATGAACTAAAAAGCGTGATTACGAATTCATGTAAATTCAATAATTTTGAGATAAATTTTAAATTTTGAATTCGATCACGAAGAAACTAATAGTACTATTGGTGGTGAGAGACATAGGCATGAAATGTAATTGAATGTAGACAAGGAAAAGAAGTAGTTGGGGAGTGAACTAGATCATCAAACAAGGAAGCTAGGACCCCATGCTTTCTTGTTGCAAATTCATTAATTGACTATAAATGTGTGAGTAATTTATTAGATGCAACAACCTTCGACCATACATATTTCCCAATTACATATGTAATAGAAATATATATATATATGGATGCAGTAGCTTCACAGCTTCACCAACTTCCACCTATATTATATGCATTTGCCTCCTCACTTAATTATTGGTCCTTTTTCGTCTACTTTATTTATTTTCTCATCTTTCTTTCAACCTTTTTGTCTAAATAAACACGCAATAATAAAAAAAGACATATTAAAATATTTTTTTCCTATTGTAATGGGAAGTTTTATTCCTATTGTGTAACATTACGAATATGATAAGAAGCAGTAGGTCAACATACCTGCTTATCAATATGAGGGCATTTTGGCTTCAATATTTTATTGTGGACTTTGAATGACGGAAATATTTATGTCATAAAATTGCACGTTTTGCATTTCAAATGAGGTGGTCTTTAATATTTGGAAAAAGTAAGTCCACGCTTCATAAAAGTGAAATAATTATAGACAAATACTCTTTTACAATTCATACCCTTAAAGTATGCGCCTCACGACCATGATACCATCATATACTGGCTTGATATCATTAAGGATTGTTTCATATAATCAATAACACTCCTCAAATCATGTATGATAACATCACAAGTATGTGGATATATTGTTGTGGTAGCACTAGGATTTTCTTTATTCATTCATTCACAAAATTACTGTCACGACCCAAAAACTGAGGTCATGATGACACACATCTCAAAACCCAATCTGATGTGTAACCCTAAAAATAAAACTCATACAAGACTCCCAAAGGGGAAAGTGATTCCACGATTTAAATAAATAAAAAAAAACAATGAAGAAATTATCCCAAAACCTGGTGTCATAAGTATAAAGAGCATCTAATACAAGGTTCGAATCTGAAGATACAACATAAGTCTCTGAATGGTACAAAAGACTGAAAAATAAAGATAGACTAGTGACGATCCGAATTCTGGGACCTCACCACTAATCTGAGAATACACAATCCGCTAGAATATTAACTGCCACGTGGGGTACCCCGACTAGTATCTGCATCAAAAAGGGACACAGAAGTAGGGGTGAGTACAATTCACATGTACTCAGTAGGTTTTAGCTGACTGAGTATAAGGAATTAATCAAACCTATGAAATAAACTAAGGAACGCTTCCACCTGCATACAGAAAAGTCCCACTTCGGCATCGGTGCCGCCAGTTTATATATATAGTGGCACGAGTAAAGAAAACCCATAATAACAACTCATAATCACAATTAATCGAATAATTCAAGCAACACAAATATCAATGCAATGCAATGCAATATGATGATGCAATGATGTGGTGGTACGGTGGAATCAAGACTGTCGCACAGCCTGTCGTATACACCTGCTGAGCTGTGCTACCAAGCAGGACCCATGGGGGTCTCGCAGACCATATACCTCAATCACAATATCTCATTATCCTTGCCACCTCCTCGTGGTCAAGGGATCACAATGCATCCACTACCCTGCCAGAAAACTGCCTCGATCAGGGACTCAAGATACAAAGGTTAGGATCACAATGCATCCACTACCCTGCCGGAAAACTGTCTCGGTCAGGGACTCAAGATACAAAGGTTGGGATCACAATGCATCCACTACCCTGCCGGAAAACTGCCTCGGTCAGGGACTCAAGATACAAAGGTTGGGATCACAATGCATCCACTACCCTGCCGGAAAACTGCCTCGGTCAGGGACTCAAGATACAAAGGTTTAAAGGTGTTTCATTTTCTTTCTCAAAAAGAATTTCCATATTTCTCAACTTCCCATGTTTCATGATATGATGAATGAGGATGAATGCATCAAAACATATATGCATGGAAGTAATAATCAACTCACATGTGGTATAAGGTTCAAAGTTCTCAAAACTTAACCTACACATGATATTCACCCTCAATAAATAGTAACGGGAAGAACACACTTTCATTTAAATATTCACCCCTTTCTCAACAATATTTCAATACTCAAGTATGCTCAAAACCCCCAACTCAATCTCTCAGGCGGCATCACAAGTCAAATAATATACTCAAGCCTCTCTCTTAGGCAAATCATAATTCACATGCTCTCAAAGCAAATAAGATAACAAATAAGGCCCCCACACGGGCTATGTAATACAAATAAACCCCGTCACGGCAACACATTAATAAATAAGCCTCCACACGGACATCACAATATATATAACATTCTCAACTCATACTACAACCCCATCCCAAAGTCTATAACATATGAATGACTAATTACCCCATCTCAATCTCAAAGAAAGATAGCCAAACCTACCTCAATTGCCGAAACCGCACTCGAATACCTCCACCGGACAAGCAACTCTCGAATTCAGCGCCCGAAATGACAACCCACTATCAACAATGAAACATACACGTCACAAGGAGTCCAATGACACCCATATTGATAGGTTTCGGAACCGGGGGTAAAATGGTCCAAAAATTAACTATTTTCAAAAAGGGTCAAATCTGGAAATTTATTGAACAATCCCATTCTATTGGTAATAAGGAACTCATGGTTGAAAAACCCATAAAAATAGAGCTCAAAACGAGTTGGAAATCACAATTTTCCTTAAATTCGGATTAGGGAAGAAACAAAGATTTTTGGGGTTTGAAACTAAAATTTAAGAGTTAAAATCGTCAAAAACTTAATGAAAAAGGAAGGTTTTAGGTCAAAAATCACTTACCCAACACTTTGCCTCGAAAATCTCTTCTCAAATCACCTCAAGGAGTTCAAGAACTCAAACAAATGATGAAAAATATTGAAATGGGAAGAAAGGGGAATTTTCTGCCCAAAAAGTTACTGTTCACGCGTGTTACTGTTCACGCGTGTTTTGTACAAATTTTCGAAAATCACCCTCAAGGTCATTACAATTACTGAGTCATTAATGATACCATAATAATATATTCATATAATGTTTTGGTATTATTAAGGTTTCCTACATTAATTCATGTACAACTAAATGAATCCTCAATAATACAAAGATATTATACATATAATAGCATGTTATCATTGACTAATGAACAGACCTTCAAGTGACGAATTCATAATTTCTCAATGATGCCATCACATAATATCATATATAATAGCATGATATCATTCACCAATGAATAGTCCTTCAAGTATATATCATATACTAACATGATACCATAACAAATGTTGAATATATATATATATATATATATACTATGATGATATCATAAAAGTTTTCCTAAGTCATTTGATATTACATGAATGATACTATCACAATATATTCGTATATTATTATGATATTGAAGATCCTTAATAAGGTACTTTTAAAATTCTTAATGATACCATAATAATATATTGCATATGTTATGGTATCATTAAGGAATCAAACATTTAGAGAAAATTGCACAAATACTGAATGATACCGTCATAGTATATATATATTGTGATGGTATCATAAACGCGAATTGAACCCAGACTAAAGGGATATCTCGAATATATATTTGGAGCAAAGGGGGTATTACCTGAAATTACTTTAAGATGGGGCAATATCGGATAATTACTTTCGATGTGGGTTTTTCCTAAATATTTGACTCATTTACTTAAATAATATAGTAGATAATACTAATTACGAATTTTAGTACATGTTTCATCTTTACCAAAAATGGCAATACTTTTCTTACTTGAAATAGCAAAAAAAAAAGTACCAAAAATATTTTTTGTTTCTCTCTTTTCGTTTTTTCCTTTCTTTTTTCTCTTTTTCTTTCTTCCTCCTTCTCGTTTCTCTCTCTTCCGCTTTTTTCCTTTATTTTTTTCATTTCTCTTTCTCTTTTCTCTCTCTTCCATTTTTTTCTTTTATTTTTTCTGTTTTGTTATATAATAAATGAGTTTAACAATTTAAGAAGGAGAAATTTAAGAAGGAGAAAAGAAATGAGAAGAAAATAGAAGAGAAAAACGTTTGTATCAATTTTTACCTATATCTTCATTTATGTTGCCGAAGAAGGCAATTTATAACAAAAGGAAAATGAGGCAAATTGGACAATTTGCCTAGTGCTCATCAATTTAGTGGTGAGTCCTACCACTAAAGTGACATCCACATATTTAACACTCCCCCGTGGATGTTCACGTGTAAAAGAAAAATTTTAGTGAAAGAATAAATATCTTCAACACCTATAGATGTTGTGCCTCGTTAAAACCTTATTAGGAAAAACCCAGTGGGAAAAGGCCTAATAAAAGAAAAAGAGTACACACATCTGATAATACGCCTTGAGTACTGCCTCATTAAAAACCTTACCAAGAAAACTCAGTGGGATAAAACCTTGGCTAAGAAAAAGAGAGTACAACGCGTATTTTGCTCCCCCTGATGAAAACATCACTTAATATCTCGAAGACGATGCATTCCAATTTTGTATCTCATTTTCTCAAAGGTTGAAGTTGGCAATGTCTTGACAAATATATCTGCTAAATTGTCACTTGAACGAACTTGTTGGACATCTATTTCACCCTTCTTTTGAAGATCATGTGTAAAAAAGAATTTTGGTGAAATATGTTTTGTTCTGTCTTCTTTGATGTATCCTCCCTTCAGTTGAGTTATACATGTAGTATTGTCTTCATACAATATTGTTGGTATGTCTCTTTTCAAAGAAAGGCCGCATGTTTCTTGAATGTGTTGAGTTATTGATCTTAACCAAACACATTCTCGACTTGCTTCATTGATGGCTATTATCTCTGCATGATTTGAAGAAGTATCAACCATAGTTTGCTTTGTTGAACGCCATGACATAGCTGTACCACCACACGTAAACAAATAGCCTGTCTGCGATCAACCTTTATGGGGATCAGACAAATATCCCACGTCTGTGTAACCAATCAACGGTGATATGAATTCATTTGAGTAAAACAATATCATATCAATGATCTCTCGGAGGTATCTGAAAATATGCTTAATTTCATTTCAATGTGTGCACATTGGAGAAGAACTAAATCTTGCTAACAAGTTTACTGAAAAAGCTATATCCGGTCTAGAATTATTGGCAAGATACATTAATGCACCAATTGCACTAAGGTATGGTATTTCAGCACCAACAAGCTCTTCATCATTTTCATGAGGTCGAAATGGATTTGTATTAATTTCAAGAGATCTCACAACCATTGGGGTACTCAATGGATGTATTTTATCCATATAAAACCTCTTTAAAATATTTTCAGTATATGTTGATTGATGGACAAATATTCCATTTGTAAAATGTTCAATTTGTAGAACAAGACAAAATTTTGTCTTTCCAAGGTCTTTCATTTCAAACTCCTTTTTCAAACATTTTACTACCTTTGAAAGTTCTTCCGGAGTTCCAATAATATTCAAATTATCAACATATACTGTTATTATAACAAATTCAGATCCAGACCTTCTCGTAAAGACACAAGGGCAAATTGGATCATTTTTATATCCTTCTTTTAGTAAATATTTGCTAAGATGATTGTACCACATGTGCCCTAATTGCTTCAACCCGTATAAGAATTTCTGAAACTTTATTGAGCAAGTTTCTCGAGAATCCTTATATGCTTCAAGCACGTTGAACCCTTCGAGAATTTTTCATAAAAATATCGTGGTCCAATGAGCCATATAAATAGGCAGTGACCACATCCATTAGGTGCATTTCAAGTTTTTCATGAACTATCAAATTCATTAGATACCTAAAGGTAATTGCATCCACCACAGAGAAATATGTTTCTATATAGTCAATGCTAGGTCTTTGCGAAAAACCTTGGGCTACAAGTCGTGTTTTATATCTTACGACTTCACCCTTTTCATTTTGTTTATGCACAAAAACCCATTTGTAACCTACTGGCTTGACACCTTTAGGTGTTCGGATTATTGATCCAAAAACTTCACGGTTTTCAAGTGAAGTTAACTCTGCTTGAATTGCATCCTTCCATTTTGGCCAATCATTTCTCTGTCTGCATTCATCGATAGATTTTGGTTCAAGATTCTTATCTTGTTGCATTATTTCAATGGCATCATTATAAGCAAAAATATTATCGACCACAATATCATTTCGGTTCCATCATTTTTCTGTCGAGACATAACTTATTGAGATTTTTTCATTCTCATTATTTTTAGGTACTTGGACCTCTTTGATGGTATCACCATTTGTTGTGTCTCTGGGCTCTTCTTGAGTAGTTGCTTCCAAATTATGATCATCTTGATCATTTATTCCTTTCTTTTTTTGAGGATTTTTATCTTTGAAACCAATTGGTCTTCCACGTTTCAAGCGTGGCCTAGACTCATTTGTCTGAACAAGTTATCCTACCGGAACATCCACTCAAACTTGAGCATTAGCAGCTGGGATATGCGATTTAGTAACTCGTGGAAGGTTAGTAAATGCATTCGGCAGTTGATTTGCAATATTCTGCAAATAAATCATCTTTTGAACTTCTTGCTCACATTGATTTGTTCGAGGATCTAAATGAGATAGTGACAATGAATTCCAATCTATTTCATTTTCAACAGCTTATGTTCTCCCCCTAATGTTGGGTACACTGATTCATCAAAATGACAATCAGTGAATCTTGTTGTATATAAATCTCCAGTCATAGGTTCTAAATATTTTATAATAGAAGGAGATTCATACCCAACATATATTCCCAACCTTCATTGGGGACCCATCTTTGTGCGATGCGGTGGAGCAATTGGGACATATACCGCACATCCAAATATTCTAAGATGCGATATGTTTGGTTTCCTTCCAAACGCCAACTGTAATGGGGAAAAATTCATGATAATTTGTTGGTCTTATGCGCACAAGTGCTGCTGCATGCAAAATAGCATGCCCCATATTGAAATAGAAAGTTTTGTGCTCATTAGCAATGGTCTAGCTATTAATTGGAGGCGTTTAATCAATGATTCTGCTAGACCATTTTGAGTATGAACATGACGATCGGATGCTCAACTTTTATTCCAATCGACATACAATAATCATTAAATGATTGAGATGTAAATGCACCAGCATTATCAAGACGAATTGTCTTTATTGCATAATCTGGAAATTATGCTCTTAACCTTATAATTTGAGCTAACAATCTCGCAAAAGTCATGTTGCGAGTTGATAATAAGCACACATTTGACCATCTTGTAGATGCATCTATCAAGACCATATAATATTTAAATGGTCCACATGATGGGTGAATTAGCCCACCTATATCACCTTGTATTTGTTCTAGAAATGCAGGGGATTCAATCCCAACCTTAGTTGCTGATGGTTTAATAATCAGTTTTCCTTGGAAACAAACAACACAAGAGAATCCTTAGATTGAAGAATTTTCTGATTCTTCAAAGTGTGTTTATGTGAATTCTCAATAATTCTGTGCATCATATTATAACCGGGATGGCCCAACCGGTCATGCCAAATGATAAAATCATTAGAATTAGTAAACTTTTTGTTTACTATGACATGTGATTCAACAGTACCAATATTTATATGGTACAATCCAGAAGAAAGTGAAGGTAATTTTTCGTGCATAATTTTCTTCTTCATATTTATTGTAGTAATATAAAGATATTCAACATTTCCTTCATTTGCAGTCTCAATATGATAGTAATTTTGACGAATAACCTTGAAACTTAACAAGTTTCTTTGATACTTACTACAATATAATGCATTATCAATTACCAATATCATTTCTCCAGGTAATAATAAGGTTGCTTTTTCAGAACTTTCAATCAATTTTGTACTATCAGATATTGTATTGACATAGGTCTTTTTCATAATTAAATGACAGAAATATTTCTTTTCTTTTAATATTGTATTAGTTGTGGCACTATCCAAAAGACACATATCTCCATTATTTATCTTGAATCCAATTGAAGATTGAACAATTTATTTATCTTCATAAAATAAAAATATATTATAAGAAATAAGTAATAAAAGCAATATGCACATAAGTTAAGTTAAAATGTATGATGTATTAATATGTAGTAACGTAATAAGAAATGAATCACGAATTAATGTAGTAGTGATAAATGTAATGATTATACAGAAATAGATACAAATACGATGGTATATGATTGATTTAGCATAAATAAAAATATATAATAATATGGTATGCAATTGATGTATAAGGTTGTAAAAGAATTAGAATAATGTAGGAAATATGCTATAAAAACGTATGGGAATGAAATAATAGAAAGTGTATATTTAAAAAAATAATCATAACTCCCTTCTACATAGAAATGTGAAAACACGATAATTCAAGGTACATAAAAATGACAACATATTGAAAATCATACAATGAAATTAACATCAATTATAATCCTTAAAGAAGTCTTCAACCTCTAAATGAGTAATATCATTGAGGTCATTAAAAACGTCGTCCTTCAAAGCCAGATTTGCTTCAATATTATTATTATGTGAAGGTCCTGCTTCAACATTATTTTCAAACGCCAGATTTGCTTCAATATTATTATTAGAAGAAGAGGCACTCCCTCTATTTGTCTTTCTTTTGAGTGAATTTTGATAAATTCTTACAAAATATTTAGGCGTTCGTCATTCATTTTTCCAGTGGTCTTTCATGCCACAACGATGACAGTTACTTTTTGAAGGGACATTTTGAGAACTGATATTGTTCTCCCTTTTATGTTGACCACCACCATGACTATTATTATATTATTTTCTGTCATTGCCACATTCACGCACACTATTGTGGCCATGATTTTTATTTTGTCTTCTTTCAGACTGGCCATGTGCTTTTACCATATTTGCTTCAGGTAACGGAGCAGTTCCAGTGGGATGGGCTTCATGATTTTTTATTAAAAGGGCATTATATTGTTCAGCCACCAGAAGGCATGAGATCAATTCAGAATATTTTTGAAAACCCTTTTTCATGGTATTGCTGTTGTAATATCACATTAGAGGTATAAAAAGTAGTTAGTGTCTTTTCTAACATGTCCTCATCATTTATAGTTTCCCCACATAATTTTAATTGGAAAGTTATTCTAAATACAACAGAATTATATTCAATTACAGTTTTAAAGTCTTGAAACCGTAAGTGTATCCACTCATAACGAGCCCTTGGCAATACCGTTATCCTGAGGTGGTCATACCTCCCTTTTAAGTTTTTTCACAATTCAAATGGATCTTTCACTGTCAAGTAATCAATTTATAGACTTTCATCCAGATGATGACGAAGGAAAATTATAGTTTTTGCTTTATCCTGACTTGATGCTGTATTTCCTTCAATTATAGCATCACCAAGAACCTTAGCGGTAAGGTGGATTTCAGCATCAAATACCCATGACAAATAATTTTTGCCAGAAATATCAAGTGCCACAAACTCCAATTTTGACAAGTTTGACATGATGAAAATTAATTTTTAAAATAACAAAGACAACTAAAAATTAAATTTCTTCAGTAGATATACCTGATATAGAAATTAATTTTTTAAAAATTAGAATTTCGTGCTGATAACATGATATATAATGAATGAGTTTAGCAATTTAAGAAGGAGAAAAGAAATGAAAAGAAAACTGAAGAGAAAAACGTTTGTATCAATTTTTATCTATATCTTCATTTATGTTGCCGAAGAAGGCAATTTATAGCAAAAGAAAAATGAGACAAATTGGACAACTTGCCTAGTGCTCATCAATTTAATGGTGAGTCCTACCACTAAAGTGACATCCAAATATTTAACATGTTTCTCCTTCCTCCTCTTTTTCTTTTCTCTCTTTCCTTCTTCTCTTTTTTTTTCTTCAATTTTTCCTCTTTTTTTTTTCTATCCATTTTTCTCTCTTTTTCTTTCTCCCTCTTTTAAAAAATAACAATTAATTATTTTAATTTAAAATTTAATTTTGAATTAGATATAATAGAAATGATGTTTTTAATACTTTTAAATTAAATAATTTTTTAAATATAAATACATATATATTGCATTTCTAACACAATAAAAGAAATAAATATAAACGATAAATGTAATACATTTTGAATTCAATATATTATACATATTATAGACATGTTTCAATGTACGTGGTGAATATATAACTAAAATATTTTTAATACAAATGTATTATAAGTATTATGTGTGAATTTCAAACATTCTAATATTATTCAAATTAATTTACGCTATTAAAAATGTATTATATTTGTTGAAATAACAATAATTGAATTCATAACAATGTATAATATTGAATTCTAATTGTAATACATTTTGAATTCAATATATTATACATATTATAGAGATGTTTCAATGGACGTGGTGAATATACAACTAAAATATTTTTAATACAATAATATATTCCGTTAATAAGAGAAAAAAATTAAAAAATAATTATAATATATTTTGAATACAATATATTATATGCATATTTTAATGTGGTGAATATATAACTAAAATATTTTTAATACAATAATATATTTCGTTAATAAGAGAAAAAAACAAACTAAATTATAATAGATTTTAAATTCAATGTATTATAGGAATGTTTCAATGCACGTGGTAAATATATAACTAAAATATTTATAATATAATAATATATTTTAGCACTATTAATAAGAAAAAAAAATAAACAATAATTATAATAAATGTGGTGAATATATAATTAAAATATTTTTAGTACAATTATATTATAAGTATTATACGTGACAACAACAACAGCCCAGTGAAATCCACAACGTGGGTCTGGAGAGGGTAAAGTGTACGCAGATTTTACTCCTAACAAGGTAGGATGACTGTTTCCGATTTATAAGTATTAATGTGAATTTCAAATATTTCGATACTATTTAAATTAAAATAATTAATTATTATTTTAAAAGAAAAGGAGAAAGAGAATGAGAAAAAGAAAGAGAGAAAAAATAAGAAGAAGCACGCATGAGGGAAGAGAGAGAGAAGGGATAATGGAATGATTTTAGTTATTAATTAAGATAAATATATCGTAATAAAAAAATATCTTAAAAAAATAATTATTAATTTAAAAAAATTCATTTATATAAAAATTCCTTAATATTCCTTATTTAATCTTTTATTGGATTCTTGTGTCTGGTCCCAACTGAAAGAAAAAAAACTTTGGGCTCCTTTCGAAGGATCCAATGTCCAATCTTAGCCAATTTAAACTTTAGACCACTTTTGCTTTAGCCCATCAAGGTGATGCCTTCCAAGTTAGTTATTTCCTTTTTCAAATGCCTACATGAAACAATACTGTAGAATTTAACTTACATATATAATACGCACTTGACATAGCAACAACACTTTTTTACACTAGTAAGAGCAAGTCAGTTATCATTTTTACCAAGTCATCATTAATTCTTATCATACAATTTTACTTGTAATTATTTATAAGTGATTTGACAATGATAATTAAAAAAACCAGACCACCCGAGTCCAGAAGTAAAGCTCTAAACAAAAAAGATGGCAGACATAATAATGCCAATAATAGAAAGCTAGAATAAATAAGATCAATTCAAGAACCAATACTATAATAAAGCATACAACAACTTTTTGTACATGATAATTAAACATTGAACATCATTGTCAATCATAGCAAAGTAACCAAATACTGAAACAAGACGTAGCCATAGCCAATAGGCCAAGGTGTTTCTCAGTTTCCACTCTTGAATGGAATGGCTCTTATGATAACTTGGTGGTATAAGGCAGCAAGTGCAGCTCCAATGAATGGTCCCACCCAGAAAATCCACTGCATTTTCAGAACAAAGAAAAAAAGGAAATCTTTTAGCTAATCATAAAAGCTAAACAACAATGAACAAATAAAGAAAATAGCTCATAATTGAAACTACGCCTCAATGTCAAATAAGTTGTAAGCAAGTTGTCACTGGCTGTATGAATCCTTATTGTGCATGTCGCTCCATTTAAATTCATAGTCATACAGTATACTCATCTATTTCAATTTGCTTTAGTAACTTTCCCTTTTAGCCAGTCTCTCTTTTTGATTTCAACTTTACACAATAACATGTGTAACACCAACAACAACAACAACGAACCCAGTATGATCCCACCATGTGGGGTCTGGGGAGGGTAGAGTGTACGCAGACCTAACCCCCACCTTAAAAGGTAGGGCGGCTGTTTCCGAAAGACCCTCGGCTTAAGAGAGAAGAACAAGGGAGGAGAAACAAGGAAAAACAAGACATAGGTCAGTAAAGCCAGGCATATAACAGACAATATAAAGATATAAATAATGAGAGCGATAAAGCGATAAAGTCAGGGTAGGAAAGATCGGGGATAAAGGGGCATTAACTACTATAGATAAAATAGGATACCCAAAGTAGACTGGGCCAACTAATATATCTTTAACACCACAAAATTAAAAAGCATTCGATACATTCTACGTATCTTTAATTTAAGATCACAAAATTCAAAATCTTTTTTACTTTCTTAAAATCCGTGTCACAGTCAAAACTAGACAAACAAATACTCCATTCAAATAATATAGGTTAACAACATCCATTGATGCATAGAAGTAAAACTTACATGGTCATCCCATGCATGTTCTCTGTTGTAGACAATGGCAGCACCTAGGCTTCTAGCAGGGTTAATACCAGTGCCTGTGATAGGGATGGTGGCCAAATGAACCAAGAACACTGCAAATCCAATAGGGAGAGGAGCCAAAATCTGCAAAACACAACCAAGAATTAGTATACACATCCACTTAATCAGCTCAAAATGAAAAGTCAACTAAGTACTCACAGGGACATGGGAGTCTCTAGCATTTCTCTTGGCATCAGTAGCAGAGAAGACAGTGTAGACAAGAACAAAAGTGCCAATAATCTCAGCACCAAGGCCATCTCCCTTGGTGTAACCATGGCTAACAATATTGGCACCTCCACCCTTCATCTCATAAAAAGATGGCTGGAACCCTTTGACAACACCAGCACCACAAATTGCACCAAGGCATTGCATCACAATGTAGAACACTGCCCTGGTTAGGGACAATTTCCTTGCCAGAAACAGACCAAATGTCACAGCAGGGTTAATGTGTCCACCTGAACAAAACCAAGAATTTTCTCAAGGCCAGAATACAAAGAACAAATTTAAAAGGATTTAAGTTATATATATTGGCGGCATTAAGATTTCTTGCACTACAAGATCATACCCAATGTAATCTCACAAGTGGAGTCTGTGGTACCCTTTAGACCCTCGGGTCATGCAAAGATAACGATATCTTGCACTATTAACAGTAATTTAGCAAGTTATTTGCCATTTTTTACTTGGTTACCACTTTAACTTTTATCAAGCAAATTTACTTGTAACTGCCTTATAAGTAATCTGATTGGGTGACAGAACTTAAAACTCAATTCTCCAAGATCTGGCCATTTTTGGCTAACGTGCTACTTAGAAATGGTCCAAAAGGAAATGTTAATTTTGATGTATTATGAAACTCCAGAGTACTAAATACAACAAACTCAAAAGCTGGTATAGACTTCAACTTGATAGGTTTTTGGTTTTCCTTCTTCATTAGTCAAAAAAAAAAAAGAACATTGAAGTTCTCATCTTTGAAGCAAAATACCACTAATGAACAAAGAAAAGACCCTAACTTTGAAGCTAACACACAATTTTAGGCAAATATATAAACTACAGAGGTAAAAGGGACACAATAAAGCTCTCAGCTTTGAAGTAAAATACCACTAAATGAACATGATAAAAGACACAACTTTAAGTAAATACATAAACTATAGAGATTCAAAAGAGTGTGTGTGTATGAGAGAGAAAGAGATGTGTATACCTGATATGCCAGCAGTGCAGTAAACAAGGGCAAAAATCATACCACCAAAAGCCCAAGCAATGCCTTGAACACCAACAGTACTACATTTGCTATTAGCCCTTGAATAACCCATAACAGTCAATACAGTTATGTAAAGGAACAAGAAAGTAGCCATGAACTCAGCAATCCCAGCTCTCCAAAAAGACCAAGAATGGAGCTCACCAGCCTCAAAAAGTGGTGCTGGTGGTGCCTCCTTGTAGTCCTTGCTCTGTGCTGAAGTCCCTAATGGCTGCCTTTCTGAATACTTGTTGGCTCCAACCTTCACATCCTCTTCTTTACCCTCCATTTTTACAAAAAATTCTTCAAGATTATTCCAAAGAACAGCTTTTGCTCTTCTTTTTTTTCTTTGTGTGTTGTCAAGATAGTGGAGATGGTGATTCTTTTTATAGAGGGAAATTTGCTGACAAATATTGTTTACTTTTTCATTTGTGCCCCTTGAGGTTTCCACTATTGTCAACCAAGTATCCAATTTATGAGAAATTGAAAATTTTGGAATCTATTTTAGAAATTAAGTCTGCATTTAGAATCATTCCATGGTAGTAGTAGTTTAACAAGTGAATTATTTTGGAGAAAACACTCGTATTTTTTATTTTTGTCTATTGTTAATAGCAATTTATTAGTTAAGGTCAAAATAACAAATTATTAATATCATTATCACATTCATACTTATTTATACAAAAAATAAATTTACTTTAAAGCAAATTACCATTAATTACAAAATGTGACTGCATCCTTCTCTAGGCAAGTAAGTAAAAATGGTGACTTGTATTTTTGTCTTTTAATGTAATTTTTTTTTAAGACGCAAAATTGTAGAATTTCATACTTTAACTATGTGAATTAAATTATCTAATGCCTGAATGTATGAAAATGTATTTGGAAAAAAAATTAACTCTAATGAGGACATAAATAGGAAAAAGAAAAATAGTTGCTTAAAGAATCAATATTTTGCCAAATATACTTGCAAGCAATATAATGAGTGTATGAGAAAAATCATAACTTGAAACACCATGAAAAGAAAATGCTTAGCTGTTAAAACAAGGAAATAAAGGGTAGAGTAAACTGTAAATCATGTAAAAATGAAAAGGACATGAAGAAAAGGAAAGAATGGAATTAGGGGGGAAGTTTAATTTTAGGTAAAGTTGTTCTTTTCATACTCAAGTATATTTGTCTCTTTGGTCCATTTATTTTTGCTTTTTCTCTTTAGTTTTGTGTGTGATAAAGATTAAAGAGAACCATTAGGCTGGATGTTTCTGGAAAAATGTAGCACTAAAAAGAGAAATTAGTGAGGAAGGGGTCAGTTGAGCTGTCATATTCATTTTGCATTGAGCTTGAGACCCTTTTCTAAAGTTTTACTATTTTAATCCATTAACAATTTTGGTACTAGCTTGTTGATGTGGTGATGGTTGTGTTGTTGTTACTGGTGGTCGATATTGGTAGAAATGGTTGGCGATGGTGATTGTATTGTAATAGTTTGTGACGTGAAAATCTATTTATAGTGATTATGTGATTATAATGAACAAAATAGTGATAAAAAATTATGTTCATATTGAATTTTTAAATGAACGTCTTACTAACAATATTAAATAAAACACTTGAGATTTAAATTAAATGCAACGTTCAAATCTCAAAAAACGAAGTTCTGTAATAAAAAAAATAAGAAAAAAGAAAAAGCAAAAGGATCATTGAGTAGGAATAACTAAAGTAGAGAGGGAGTAATTTTTAAAACTTCGAAGTCATGAATGTACTATTCCTTTAAAAGAAGGGCCCGTTAGAGAAAGTTTCAAAAGTGTTTCACGAAATTCAACGCCAACGGTCGCACATGCCGTTAATGATCATGTTGCTCAACCATTAATCATTATTTTAATGGTAACAATTTTAAAAATGTATAGCGTGATTATATCAAATCAATAAATATAGAACATATATTACCACTTAATTTATGTATTGTGCAAAACATGTTTGTCATGAGGATCCCCAAATTCCAAATCATCATAACAAAAATCAATTAAAATTACAACTGGTATCAAGCTCGAATAGAGAAAAAGAGTTTGTAGTAGATTGAACGCTTGACCAGGGCATGTAAAACTAGTCCAAGAGACACCATATTTTTTCAAACGTAGGCAACCTCACCATATGATAATCTTGCTAGAAATGTGAACGGAACTTACTGATAAAATGAGAAAATAACACCTACTGAACAACCCCAAAATTAGTACAAAAGCTGCACAATGTAAGCTAAAACAAGTTGTGTCATACAAAAGTTGTTCCTACTATAGATGAAATTACTGCACACTGGCTTCCCCTCCAAAGAAGCGCTGTTACAGCTACTGCCTGATGGTTGACAGGATTTAAACAGCTTAAGGCATGAAGCTTGGCAAAACTACAAGGCGGGTGTGCACGGGCAGTACACGACTTTGCGACTCTACTTTTAAACTACAAGTTCTACATCTCAGCTTTTCTGCTAAGCAGTGATACGTCTCTGCTCGGCGGTCACAACAAGGGCAGTCTACTTAAGTATCCAGCTATCTTCAGAGTTCCACCCTCTTGTACGATTTTACTCTTATGTGCGCAAACGTGTATATGGAGAAATCAGAGTTATAGGTGGATTACAGATTGATGGCTTGTCTACTATCTAGTTACTCTGGTTGAAGCCGGACATGCGGGCAAGGCATATCTGGCTCTCCTCTTGTCCATAGATGCTTGAGATCACCTCTTTGCTTTCCCAGCGTTAAAAATGTGCCTAACATGAGCAATAACAGATATATAAAATGATGAGCACTTAACATAGAAAATGAAAAGTTCAAGCTTTTATAGTTTAGTGTTGAGTAGGTTAGAGTCCCACATTGGTTGGGGAATGGACCGGTGGTTTACTTATATGGACTTGAGCAATCCTCCCATTGTGAGCTAACTTTTGGAGTTGAGTTAGACTCAAGTATCATATCTTTACATTTAGCAAAACTATTGACCGGGGGGAGAGGGAAAATTTGGGTAGAGTTGTGCAAGAAATTCTCATAGAGATCCTTATTTGCCTCCTACTGTTAGATATATCCCTCTTTGGTTCCATTTCAACAGCTTTACCAGAATATAAATCAAGATTCCATCAATAATCCCCTCTTTTTTTTCATTTTTATTTTGGGTTGATAGATAACTGCCCATACTCACCCTTCAGTCCCTTGGATACATTCGTCAGAGCGGACACAAGACAAGCATGAGGAAAGAATGGGAATTTTAGGTCAGGCAAAGAATCATAGAGTCGCTACATAATGTACAAGGAACAAGGGGGGACATCAACCTGTCTGGTAAAAAGGTTGACTTCTTAGCACAAAGGACACAGATTCTGGTACTGTTTTTTTTTGGTCACCGAGAAGTCCCCGAGAACCTAGTGCACGGAACGAAACTCAGCTGATAATTGGTCCTTCTATCTCCCCTTCTCCACTTAAGTTCAAGGCTTTTTTTTTGTAACATGATGCTATTTTCAAGGCTTTATCATGAACGTCATAACAAAGAAGATGAACAAGAGAATCAACACGTCATCAACGAATTGAGATTTCCCTTCTACATAGAGTCGCTATTTGGAAACCTAATGCCACAACTATATATGACAATTCTTTTCCACCCCTAACTATTTGACAAAGGTTCCCAGCCCTCAACTGAAAAAAGGGTAAAAATGACAGCATCTCCCATAAATTCTTTATTCTAAATTGTTCACTTGTTAAGTTGCAAATGCAAACTAATATAAACACATTCCTTTCACAATCACAACTATTCCGTAGACAAAAGATTGGTATTTCTCGAGTTTTGAACCTTGCACCACTGAGCCTCAAGGATTTCTCGGTTATAAATAAAGTTCCCTTCATAGTCACATCTGTAGGCCCTAATCTGTGCAAAAGAATGTGAATGGTCATAAACACCAAAAGTTATGTCTTCGTTTATTATTATTCTAAACACGATCTAGACTGGATTTGATATTATCAGGTTGAATTGATGTTTGACATTCCTGATTAAAATTCTGAGCCATAAAATCACACCTTCATCTGCACACACTAATCCACTACACTCAGAACATACTGCCCAAAAATAGTTCCAACTAGAAATTGCAGATTCAAATTAAGATGGTTTTTAAAAAATCTTTTTTTTTAAAGCCTATTGTAGACACATAAATTTTATTGTATTAAATCCATGTTCATATGGGTTGAATGATTTATTTGGACTTTACAAATAAATTAGTCCATTTTAATAAATTCAAGTCCAATACCCATTACACCTTGGAGCCCAAACCCATGCCACGTGTATGGAGCCCAAACCCATGCCACGTGTAAGGTGACTAGGCATCCAAGACCAACAAGATGACGCCGCGTCCAAGTCAAATTCAAGAACCAATCACAATCCGCCGAGTGTCAAAATGACATCTTTTCGCCAATCTTAAGTAACCTTGTCCACCCCCTACAACTATAAGTAGGGGATAGACTTGACATTCTAAAAACACTTTAACAAGCATTGAAGCAAGCCACAACATCAACTACATAGTTCTTCGAAGGAGTAGTCAACGGAGTTCTTCCGAAGATCGACCCCAAACAACGAAGTGTTGTGCGGCTTTCCGAGAGATGAACCACATCTCAAGAAGGTCTGAATAATCCCACATTCGAGAAATATGCTACTGACAGCCCTCAAATCACGAAGAAATATTAGGAGAGAAGAATCAAGAGAACAACAGAATTGTACTCACAAGATTCATCAATAAAAAATCACTTTTTCTTTGAACTTTTATCTTGTGGAGGCCTTCGTAGAAGTCGCAGTTACCGCCATGGGTTCCTTAGTTTGGTACTCTAACAACTCTTTGAATTTTGTAGCTTCTTTTCTTAGATCAAAGACAGGTGATGCCTTTCCATGACTTGCAATGCTCAACTCCATATCATGAGCACGCATAACTAATTCTTCAAAAGTTCGAGGCCTCATTCATTTAAGGATATATACAAGGCCCTCAACTGCAGAAGTTTCAGAGAAGTTGATCATTGCAATCTAAGCTCAACATTAGCCAACGATTGATGTAGTCCACTACGGGGTTCATCCTTACTTTGTTTTGTGTTTGTCAATTCCATCATACTCACTATACCACGGGTACTGTAAAAACGATTGAGAAATTGATTTTCAAGTTGCTCCCAACAATCAATTGATTCAAGCTCCAAGTCTGTATACCAATCAAAGGCATTATCTTTTAAAGAACGAACAAACTGCTTGACAAGAAGATCACCATGTGTACCAGCACTGCTACAACTTTTGATGAAATGAGCAATGTGTTGCCTTGGACTTCTCCTGTCATCAAATTGTTGCAACTTTGGCAGTTGATATCCATTTGGCATCGATAAGCCCCCAATTCGCTTAGAATATGGCTTTGAGTATCCTAAGGAACTTTGTGGTGGGCGGCCACCATATTAAGCTTTAATGGTGTTTGCAATCATGTCTTGTAGTTGTTGAACTGTTAGAGTGGCCATTGAAGCAGAGCGCTTTTGCGCATTGAGAGTCAACTGGCTTGGAGGGAGAATTAACATTAACTTTCTCTTACGGTGTTAGATTGTCACTTGAATCTCCAGGATTGTAGAGATCTAACTTACTCATAAGTTGGGTGATATGAAGATTTTTGTAATCAACAGACTTCTTCAAGGCTTCAATGGTTTGCTCCATCACTGTGAACTTTTCGTCCATATCAGTTGCGTCATCCATCAAGGTGTTAACCTTTGATGAAATTGGAGAATTCGTTGAATTCTTAGATTTGCCAAAGTTGAAGCCAGTTTGAGAAAGTTCGTCAAACAACATGGATACGAGATTGCCCCCAAGGGTTGCGGTTACAACCGTCATATGAGATTTGCTCTTTTTCGCTATCTCCAAAAAGGTAAAGTATTCAGATCCATCCAAGCCACTAGTCTTGAACTTGGGTCGAATGATGGGGCCAAAATGACTATGTTCAACAAATGTAACAGTAGCAGAGTCCTTGCCTGAAACATCAATGATTTTTTAAAAGTCCATTGCAGTAGTTGAATAAGTTGTTTTTCGATTTGTAGGACAGTAAGAGAAAGAGATGAAGAGCAGAATTTGGTCCCACTGGGCATGCAAAATTTGTTCGCAACAAATTTTCGTAGTGTTGAAATTTAACTGCAAACAAAATAAATAAAAGAGCAAGTGATTTTTTATTGATGAATCTTACGAGTACAATTCTATATTGTTCTCTTGATTCTTCTCTCTTAATATTTCTCTATGATTCGAGGTCTATCAGTAGCTTATTTTTCAAATGTGGGATGATTCAGACCTTCTTGAGATGTGTTTCATCCCTGAGAACGTCGGACAACACTTTGTTATTTCGGGTCGATCTCCGAGAAGAACTCTATTGACCACTCTTTCGAAGAATTATGTAATTGACGTTGTGGCTTTCTCCAATGCTTGCTCCAATGCTTCTTAAAAGTGTTTTCAGAATGCCTTTGAATGCCATGTCTATCCCTTATTTATAGTTGTAGGGGGTGGACAAAGTTACTTATGATAGGCCAAAAGATCTCATTTTGACACTTCGCGGATTGTGATTTGTTTTTGAATTTGACTGAGACTACTATATCATTTGGACATGCGGCGTCATCTTGTTGGTCTTGGATGCCTAGTCACTGTGACATGTGGCATGAGTTTGGGCTCCAAGGTGTAATGGGACTTAGACTTAAATTTATTAAAATGGACTAATTAATTTGTAAAGTCCAAATTAATCATCAACCCAAATGAACATGGATTTAATCCAAATTTTGTATGAATTTAATCCAACACTCTATGTGTCTACACCTACAAAGCACATCCATGTGGACATTCTTAAAGAATGTGCATGTCCATCATCGGTTGAATAATAGTTTTCATAGGGGTTTATAATGCTTGGGTGATTTGTTTTACATGATATCAGAGTCATACTTGATTTTAGGGGTGGGTACGGTACGGTATGGTATGGTATTTTAAACTTCGATACGGTAATTTCGGTATTTGATTTTTAAAATTATTATACCATAACCATACCAATTTAATTCGATATGGTTCGGTATTTTAAAGTTCGGTCTCGATATTTTGCGGTATTATAAATCGATAACCATAGTTTGTTCAACTTTGACTAATATATACTCGTATAATAGATTATTTGGACTTCGACAATTCAAAAAAAGGTCTTCAATTGTATCATATTAATATATTACACATGTAGAAATATATATTCAAAAGAAAGTACAAACAACTCCTTTTGTTAATCAATTACATTTAAAATACATTTCAATCAAAATAGAGTAGTCAAAATTTCTACTTCTAAACATTTAGTTTATACTAATACTAGGTTGCATATTTGTTAGTATTTTAATAATATATATATGTTCTTTATGTAACCATAAACTTCGGTATGGTATATGGTATTCGGTATTTCGGCATGTTATTCTAAATACCAAATACCGTACCGAATACCAAAAATATTTAAAATGTATACCATATACCATAAGGTCCATACCAAATACTATAATACCAAAACCACAGTATCAAAACTTCCGGAATGGTATGGTAATTCGGTATATACCATACCATGCCCACTCCTACTTGGTTTACCCAATGTTAGGGCCACATGTTATATGTTTCACGCTCCAAATATCCAATCCCAAGTGTGCAAGGGCGTGTTAGAATGTCTCATATTATTTGGGGAAATCCACCATTGTCTCATTAAATGACCTTGGGCAATCATCATCTCATGAGCTAACTTTTGGAGTTAAGTTAGTTAGACCCAAAATTCATTTCCTTTACATGGTATTAGAGCAAGAGTCAGAGTAGTACTCTCTACTGTGAATTCCCCATTCTTCGACTCTCTTAATACCCCTCTTGTCATTCATAACCTTTGACCAACACCCACCATTTTCACTACTGTTTTCCAACCTATTCTATTGCTCTGGGTTTCTCTTTCTTAAAAATCAAATCAGCCCAACATGCCGCTATGGGCTCCCTCATCTCTCCCTCAGCCATTTAGACGCTGACTTTGCTATAAATCCACTCTTAAGCCTTGAATGTACACTTTCTTTACACTCTAGATCCACTCTTCAACTGGCGTCTCTCATAACTTCAGCCCACTCTCTTCTCAAATTGAAAAAAAAAAAAGATGAACAAAAATAACTGAAATGAGTTCCCTCCAAGAGTAAATCTAGAACTGAGTTGCACGTGCAGGATGATGTTACAAATAAATTTACCCCTCGTAGATTGTGGAAGAGTTTTCAAATGTATTTCATAATATTAGGCCCTTGGCGTGGAGATGTTAGAATGTCTTATATTAGTTGAGGAAATGAAGTTTTGTCTCCTTAAATGATGATTTTGGATACTCCCTCACCTCATGAGCTAGCTTCTACACTTAAATAAAGCCCAACGTCCATTTTTTTACACTAATCCATCCCAATATTAATTCTCGTTTCTTTTACATGGAGTGACCCTATGCGTGTTTGTGGTGGTAGATTATAATGCACAGTGGTAGACTATCATTAGAATCAAACATTATTGGCTTGGCTGCTCCACTATGAGAGATGTTTTTTGTGCTTCTTGTAACATACCTAGTGTGAAAGGAACAATGTAAAGCAAGGCAGGTTGACCATGACCATCCATCAAATTCAAAGCCACATATGTAGTGAGCAAACCTGTAAAAGGAAAAAAAGAATTAACAGGCAAACAGAAGCTTGCATTGGTTCTAAATCTTGAAAAATGCTGATCAACAGTACTAACGGTAACGGATGCTAATACATCATATATACGCAATAGTTCGGCTGTTTACATAAAACATATTAACTTCTCTTGACTTGGTAAAAGACATACATATCAAGCTCAGACACTGACAAGCATATCACTCCTCAAACTTTGCCTAATGCCTGACATACTTTTAATTGAATTATTTATATTAGTAGGAAAATGGGCATAAACTGAGCATCATGAGTGCAGTTAATCACTTAACCAGGATTGAGTTGCATAATTCTGTGAGATAGTCCCCTGGCATTTCAGATTAAAGAGGTGAAGAGAAGGGAGAAAGAGAGAGGGATGAAACATAGAAAGCACCAACCAGCAATGCATTTCTATTGACAACAAGAATATGTTGTTCATTTGGTCACAATCAAAATTACATGTCAGTAAATAAATTTAATCCCATTTTTTGAAGAATCGATACCTAAACCATAAGCAAGCATAGCCCACAGGAAGTATCCATCTCGAAGTCTCTTATTACACAGCCAGTCATACCTGCAACAAAGAACAAAAACGATGGGAAAAAGAACAACAAAAAAGAGGTATAAAGCTTTTGACTGCTTTAATTTTTTGAACTTACAAGCATTCATCATTTAAAATGATAACCTAATATTCAACCTTTCTTTTCAGTCTTGAGATTTACTTAAATTGCTAATCTGAAGAATTTGAAATATTCAACATGGAAGCACTTAATTATGCAGCCATGTCTCACAGAGGCATCCATAGGCTCTTTTGGAGGATGGAAAAATTAGTACACTGAAAATAAAATTGAAGCCTCCGAGAAATATAGGACTTGCTGTAACCACATCAAGGTAGAACATAAAAATAAAAACACAGCAAAAAAAAAATAGTTTCATTCAGCTCCGTGGTCAAACCTTAAAGAAAATGCTACCAGTAAACCTGGTAAGATTATGTCACCAAACCCGATGATACTGTAGCCATGCCAAGGATCAAACAACCGTGGGATTTTCAGTAACATAGGAATGCCATCTTCTCCGCTTTTATCACCGCGTGCAACCTACACCAGAGAAAATGATCACATTTCCAGAGCAATAGTCAAAGATTTGTAGTGCTAACAGGGTAATAAGTAAGTACACAAACAACACAAATAAGAAACTCTACAAGCAAATAAAGAGCTTACCACTATCATCACACTCTTATGGAACAAACTTTTGGAAAGAAACACCCAGAAAAGGTCATACAATAAAGAACAACTCAGAAGAACTGTTCCCACCTGATACAGTAAAGGAAAATAAAGGATAATGTCAGACTGCCAGTAATACTGATAATCTTTGGACTACTCACCAAGAATTCAAGTCTAGAAGGACCAATAAATCATCACAGTAGAAGATAATTCCTGAACCCAAGTATTAGTAAAAACTGTTTTCTTATAGTTGTTTGGCTGCAGGACAAAAGAGATACAACATAAACAGCAGAGAAACCAGCAATGAAGCATTTTCCCAATAGTAGGAGAAGTGAGGTGACTACAAATGATGGATTCTGCAACCATGATCTCATCTTTCTAAACCTCTTCTACAAATATTTTTTTATATGGTAATTCGTTCTCTTAGTGACTCGAACCCACAACCTTAAGGCTGGAGGTGAAGGTGCTTTCCACTTGAGCTACCCCTCTTCTCCAAATAAATAGAGCAGGTCACTGATTTGTTTATTAAGCATTTTAGTGGCTTCGAATTGAGTCAATTCATAACCATCTAGGGACTGTACTCATTTGATAAACTTCTTGAGCTTAAGAATATTTAAGTGAACAAAGGGTAATTGAGATTACTTAGTGGTAACTCTGTGTATTTTTATGTATATATAAAGAAGTCAGTCAAAGATAATTCACAACTTTCTACATACTCTCTCCTCGTTTCTTATTAGCTGTTGACGATTGAAAGCAAAAATAGAATTTCTACTGAAGTCAAAGGTTAACTTCTGTAAAGTTTAGGTTTTGAGGAGCACTTATCTACTTAATAGTTGATGTCGAGAACAGGGATACCACAATACGTTAAGACATTGCTCATCCACAGTAAAATTTCAAGCATAAATGAAAGAGTCCAGGGATATATGTATACCATTTCCTAAAGCCAAAACATTTCAAAAAACTGTAAAGCTGTAACACAATAAAAACCAGCAGCATGAATTGTTTTACCTTGAGGTTTGGAATTTGCACAACCTGGAGAACCGTGATGATCAATGCAATACCCTAGTTAAGAGAGATCATCAATCCATTACCTTGAGGCAATACTAATTAGAATAAAAATAGAGCTATCCAATTATCAAGTTACACTATTTTCCTTTTCTCCTTCAGCTTGGGGGTTGGGGTTGAGAGCTCTCCCTAGTGTCTACATATATAATCATACCTATTGGAAGTAGTGGTAACCAAAGAATAGGAGTTGATATTCCAACACTGAAAAATATGCCTAACACACCCCCATGTCACAGGATGAACCAAAAAAATATTTCCAAGCGTCTAGAAAAGAATAAAATGTTTACAGATTTAAATCATCAAAAGTTCTTATATGAAACAGGAAACTGCACCAGAAGTACAGTAGTTCCAAAACAACAAAAGACAATGAGAACAGAACTTGACAACTCAAAGAAAGAACACCGGGAAAGAAAAAAAAAACAGAAGCCAATATTATTCTCTTGAAATCCAAAGATGAAAAGAATCCAAGCACATATGTAGGTCAATTCAAGCGCAAAGATGTTACCAGTATTCTGTTAATAGAGAAGAAAGCTTCCATTTTCCCCCTGACAACCTCATTTTTAAACATACCTACTGTCTTAATAAAATAAAATAAAAGTCTACTCTTTTTAAGCATATCGTGTCATCCTTGAGACAACATCTGCAAAAAGAATTTTTTTTCTTGTGTAGCATACAGAAAGAGTTTATTCCTCAGGAATTTTTTATTTTTTCATAACCGTGGTGTCCGGGACAGATTTCACGCAACTCGAGTAATTCCACGGGATACCTGCCACCTCATACCAGCAACAGGTACCAGGTACCAGGTAACTCTGTACCCCAAGGCTAGAAAAGATGGAAAGAATAGGCTTCTTTGAAGAGGTAAAAATTTGTTATCTCCATCATAATATGTTCACCTTAACAATTTCCACTAACCAAGAATATTAAATCTCAAGCAGGTGATAAGAAGTGGTTCCACATACCACCACCCAAGCCCATAAAAGAAAAGAAAAAAAGAAAAGCATGGTTGGATAAGTGCAACTCTCTAACCAATAGGTCAGGGTTAAAACTGCAAAGAAAAAAAAAAGGAAATAGAGGAGATACAAGCAACTGAGATGATATTAGACAAAGGAAAAGTGTGAAAATGCAACAGTGCTTACAAGTATATCTTGACCTATCCAAGCAAAGGAGATATGACGGTAAACTGCCCACAGAACTGCAAAGGCTATGCAGAATGGAGAAATCGCCAGCGTCAGATATGAAACAGGTCCCAGAAAAGGAATTTTAATGTACGACTGTCCAAAACGTTCAAACCATCTGAAACTATATATAATGACTGTTAGCTGCACTTCTAAGAACCACCAGCAACTAGAGTTGTGGCATGTAAAATGAACTTAAATCTTATTTCAAGAAAATATAAAAAAGAATTTAGTAGCAAACTGAAAAAAACAATTGATGACAAGGTGTCCGTAATGCGCCACAATAAAAGAGCACACAACCGGGATGATCTGAAAGAGTACATGGTGCTCAAGGCACCATGTACCCCCTCCCATAGCAAAAGAAAAGGAAAAGAAGGATAAAAGGCATATTTGGTAATGCTCCAGTACAGCTGTACTTTACAGTGAAGGTCTAAGCCAGTCACTTTCATCAAAGCATGCAAAACTGGAGCCTTAATAACTACTACTCTGGTCGGAACTAGTAAAGGATGTAAAAAGATCAAGGAGGACATTTCACATGGCCAAATCATTATTAAAAAGGAACATCATGCGGTACTGTATTTTGTGATCATGTTTAAACAACAGATGTTGCATGCTTTACAGCAACAACTGTAATCTTTGTTTTGTTTTGAAGAAAGAACGACCGTATCTTTCTTTATGTCACTCATAAATGGTTGGTGTTTTTGGTTGAGAGAAGTTTAAAACAATGGTACATTCAAACTTTGAGATGGTAAAAGCCTTACTTTCTAGATAGGTACGGTAAGAAGGTAAATGCCTCTCAAAAGCAAGGTTTATGAAAACAGATTTTCAAAAGAATGAACGTGTAATGCTAATGTGACTGCTACTGTTGTGTATGATTATGGCCATTTATGATTGCAGTTAATGCTTGAAAAGTGTGACGCAAAACATTAAGGGGGATAACATGTGACGTTAAAGAGCAGAAATTATTTTTTTCATTTTGCCTTTTAACTTGTTGACTTCCGGGAAAGACTCCTTTATTGCTCTATGTCAAGACCTGTATTACAATTCTTTTCAATCTTCCTCAACAATTCAGATTTTGCTTATAGCTTCGTGCTATTATAAAGTTTTGAGAGACAACAAAATGATGTTACATTCAGTTCCACCAAAACCCGCAAAAATCTCACTTGTATTTATTATCACATGATCAAGATCTATGCACAATGCAACCACAGGTCAATATTACCAAGGGCCAGTATTGCAGAACATATCACAGAGCGTCAGGAACAGAAAAATAAGTTGAGCTAATGGTGCCAAAGAGAGAGACTAGCTCTAAATCTGCTTCAAACCAATGACTCGGGCTTCATATCCCCTATTACATATGATTCGACACCAATCAAACCAATTAGGCTTCAGGCCCTGAATCCTAGATAGAATTTTAACAAGATCTAAAAATGCAATTGTATAGGTTAATGTGAAACTTGTATTTGGTTTCCATGCACAGCTGCCTAATTACAGATTGATTTTCATTCATGGTCTTTCTTGGAGCAGTCTTACTACTGAATTTCTGAAGCCAAAAAGAAGAGCGCTGAATGCCAGTTGGAAAAGTAAGAATAATGAGAATTTGCGTGGAGCAAGAGATGTTTTTCCTTTGTTTTCTAGTGGACGATGGATGATGTTCAGAACAAAAATATGCGGCTATGAAATCAGCCAACCTGCTCAACCCTCCATGTTTGAAACTTCACTTTCCAACCATTTTATTCTGGAAAGCTTTGCTAGCCTTTCTAGTTTGCGTAGTGTTTGCTTGGACAGTTTATCAAAAAGATATTTGAAGAAGTTTTTTTTTAATAAATTTCTAACAAACTTCTATAAAACAAATAAACAAAATCTTTAGTTGTTTCAGAAAACTTTTCTGAAAAACTTCTCCTGAAAACAACGTAAACGTGGTTTTGCTTAGTGGAGCATTTGACACACTGTAGCTAAGAAAATAATATGAATAGCACCAATAAGATACATACCATGATAGCAAAGCGACCAAACAAGTTTGTAGACCCTGTAAGGACAATGTGAGAAAGGTGTTACTTCAACTATTGTCCACATGAAGATAGAATGATTTTAACCTCATTCAATCCATTCACGTCTTTCCTGCATGTGAAGATGTGCTAGCAAGTTCTTAACTCAGATGGATTAATGAAAGGGGTCACCTATGGATGAAATTATAATGAAAACAAATATGAAAGGTATTGCGACATGAAAAAGAAAAGGTCCTGATTTCCATTCATATTTAGGGTCTTGTTATTTGTGTAAAATCTTATGTATTGCTACCCTTGAATTAAGTCTCTTTCTATTGGTGTGACATACCTCAACACCCCCAATGGAGAATAGAACCACAAGAACCTCTATAAACCAGGAGGACATCAATTTGTAAAGCATAATCAAGAAGCAGGACGCAACCACCACAAACAGAACTGCTGATATTATGTTGATTTCCAGCACAACACCGGAGAGAGACACCTCTGTGACATTGCATTCATTTGAGCCATCCTGTGAGATCAAGATACATATTTCAACCAAACTGCTAAGGAAAGATGCAGTGAGTTTCATGCTTCAAAATTGTAAAAGACATGGAATACAGCTAAAGAGCAGGAAAAATAAAGAGGGAGAGGAATGTTTGTGACTTTACTTTTAAAAGCTTGTCCTGCTCAATTGCAGCTTCTCTGGCACGCCATGCAGACCAATAAGAAGCACACAATATGGTAGCAACTGCCATAAGCCATAAAAATACTTCAGCTACATCAACCATTGGGCGTTTTGGAGAGTACAGCTGCACGGAAACTGAAAGATGGAAAATCTTTTAGTCATTATTTCAGAAACAAATCAGCAATAATTGAGACCCTGTCAGATAATCTCAGCTAACTATGCAGATGGAGCTATAAGCCGTGTCCCCCCACCCTTCCCAAATAGACCTACAAATAAAAAGTCCAATACCACAAGACTCACCAGAAGAGCTATTTCCAAGAAACTTTATAAGGCTTGTGCCAGCATGTTGTGGGAGCATGATAGCAGGGATACCAATGTCCAAGTCAGGTTCATGGGGTTCACAAACCATCTTGAAGAGCTCTACATAGCAACGAGAGAACATAAGTTATATATAGCCGTTTGCATGTGCATATCAAGACATTAAGCAATGGTGGTAATACAGGAATTTATTGGATGATTTTAGTTTTTCCATAGGGCACACTGTGATGACGTTCCAAGTCAACACCAAAATCGATCACTGAAATTTGATAATAAGGAAATAGCACTGCCTGTAGTTCAAAAAATAAATCATGACTGTTGGTTGGCTGATTGCAGTTTCCACAAGACCATCAAGAATGAGCCAATTCATATTGGAACATGGAAAGCAATACAGATAATACTTAGGAAGAGCACTCGAACCTGTTTGGTTGTTCATTATGAGGATAGCTGAAGCACCGGCATCTTCTGCAACGTTAGCTTTGGTAGTGAAACTGCAATTACCTCGGTGCACCAGGATGGCCTCACCAGTGAGCTATACATATAAGAAACCTAAATTTTGAGTTCACTATACAAATGACATTTTTTTTGAGGTTTCCACTCAACTATGCTTTCAATAGGAGAAATAAATATGAAACAACCTTATTCCTAGGTGTGCTACAACAATCCGGAGGGTCTGCAAAAGCCAGCCTTGTCTGATTAGCACGCTTCTCCTTTGATTCCAATGTCGGGCCAAATCGAGCACCAACACCAACAAACTCTGTTACTTCTATACCATCAACCCAGATCGGAACTTTGACCTATTTTTGGAATTTAGATAATATGTCCAATTACTAGAGTGAGACAAAGCAAAATTAACACCATCAACCCAGATCGGAACTTTGACCTATTTTTGGAATTTTTGGAATAAAATATTTGACCAAGCAAAATTAAATTAACATCTAAATGGCAGTCTGCTTCCACATGATACTGACCAAACCAACCGTAACACTAATTCCTGTTATGCTAGGGAGTTTCTCAAACAAGTTTCACAATGAGGGGAAGGAGAAAACACAATCTTTCAAATTTAACACCCCGAGTCCCCAATTTATGTGACAAGACAAGGAATCTCTCTTCCAAATAGCATGGAACATATGTGTGGACAATACTATGGCATCTGAGTTATTCATGCCAATTCGTATAAAAATCAAGGAAAATAAATCATGGTCAAGCTATACAGGAATTTCCACGAGGTCTTACTCCATCAGAGTTCTTCACAACAGGCAGGTTTTAAGAAGTGTACTCTCTCAGTTCAATCCTTTTGTAAGGCTTTTTCATTGGATCTGGTGATGATTTTTTATGGGGGACAACCTTAGGAAAAGGAAGGCTGTTTGTATCAGTTGGTGTAACTTATGCAAGGAGGCGCGTGAAGATGTAGATCATCTTCATTTACACTGTGGTGGGATATGTTCAGTTGGTTTGGTATGTATTGGGTGATGCCAAAGTCTGTGAAGGATCTGTTGTTTTGCTGGAAAGCTGGAAGAAGCAGGAGGAAGAGCATAGTTGTTCCTCTGGCTTTGATGTAGGTCATTTGGAGAAAGGGAGAAATAGGAGGGCTTAGAATTGAGTTTGGGGAAGCCGAGGAGTAGTCACCAGTCCCTTATTTACTTTTGGTGCACCCATGTAGTTCCGGGATGTTTAGACTTTAGAGGATTGGGTGTCTTTTGCAGAGAACCATATCTTTTTGTAGGTTCATTACTTTTTGGTATACTACTTGTATACAGATGATTTTTGGCCTTTGATTTATGACATGATACTATATACCTGATAAAAAATTTGGATCTGGTGATAAAGTGATACTGGGGAGCAAGCCGTAGGCAACCTGATGATAGTAAAGCTGTCTCTTTGCTTGGAAAAGCATACTAACCGATGTTTTACTGAAAACACATAAAGTTCATCTCCTTAACTTAAGAAGAAACTATATCTTTAAACTCATCTTCTCCTTTTCTGATGTTCTTGTTCCACAGCTGAAATTAGTGCAACAGACTGGCTGGGTCACGAGGTTTAAGCAGTATAGACAAATAAAACAGACCAGTGAATCCCTCAATCATGTCAACCAGTTACAGCAGGGCCTTTACTGTAAACTCCCTTGTGCGCAGATTACAGTGACATCTTCTAAATTTCTTTGTGTGCAGATATAACACCTTACCTGCCCATACCAGTGACCCAACTTTCTTCAGACCATACTATAGGGCACAACCTTTTCTTTCTTTAATTTTCAGAGGACGGCAAGGTAATTTATTTATTTTTTGATAAGTGAGAGAGGTAAGGTTAAATTACATCAATTGTAGCACCACGAGGGCTGCTTTGGGAAAGAGAGATACAGTAAAAGAAAAGGGTACCCCTTTAGCCGTGTATGGAGAAGAAAAATCTAATGTTTGTTCTGTTTTGCTGACATTTCAATTTTTACACCAAAAGTACACGAGCTAAACGCATGAGGCCTTACTGCCTTCATGGCTTCAAAGCACCTGAGGTTTCCTTTCTATAATACCCAAAATATGAAAGGAAAAATTGTCTGTCAAATTTCCTACAGTACTTTTGAGTGTTAGCGCCTTTCCAATTCCACAAAGCTTGCTTTAATTCTTTGAGCGTCACCCATTTGAAGCTGAATAGATTCAGAAACAGGTTCCACATTTGTCTTGCGACTGAGAAGTGAAGAAAGAGATGATTGACTGTCTCAATTTCAGCTTCACATACAACGCCTGTTAGAGAGTGAAAAGATCCTCTTCATTAAAAATTTGAGTGAGAAAGGGCTCATTTACTGCAATCCATCCAAACTGGCTACCGTGGAAAACACTTTGGTTTCCCTAAATCATCTTCCATCGTCAGTCCATTATTGGGGAAGAAGCTTAAATTTTGTAGGCTGACTTGGTTGTAAAGATGCCCTCGTTATCTTTGTCCATCTCAGTGAAATTTTTTCCTTCACTTACCCAGTTATACTCCTATGGAACCAGCCTAACAGCTGAAGCAAGCATCCCACCCCTAGTGTTAGCAATTCTTTCTAAAAATAGTATTTGAACTGCTTAGATCTGACCTGAGCAACAGTTGTAAGTTGCCTCAGGTTCTAGTTCTACTGCTATATTAAAGATTTCAGGATATTCCACGCAAGCAGGAGCATGTCCAACTCCAATCCAAGCACCAATCTAAAAATTTAATTTGTAGCCCATTACCTATTGAAAAAATTGTGTAAAGGATTTGAATTCTGACGACAAACATCTAATAATCAGGTGTCACATACTTACCATATATCACTTTCCTCCATAAAGCCTCTTATTCCTGTAGTATTCGCACTGCTATTTATAAGGATGCCTTAATTATGTATACTCTGATTTATTTGTTCTCTTTCTTCCACATCAGGTAATTTGTTGAGAACAAACCAAGGGAGAAAAGTTGCCTAACAAAATAGCGTAGGGATAAAGGTAGTGAATCAATTTCTTTTTTTTTGGACCTTGTCACCTTGTCCCATCTTATGAAATGATATTCTCATCGACAGTTATCTTTGTAGAGGAATTCTCCCAAGTTTATCCAGTTGTTTTTATCCTTTCCTTGGTAGTCATATTGTTTAAGAGGGAAAAATATCTAGTATACTATTCATGTGTCACTCTATCTGTAATTTTGTTTCTTCCAAGTGGATAGTATATCCTCAAACATCTCCAGTAAGTGATTACCCAACTTCGACTTGGGAAAAGAGTAAAAAAGGTACTATATGTAATATAGATGTTGGAACCTGCAGAGACATAATCAATTGTTTAGGATTAGGAAAAGGGAAGATGGTATTCAGTGGGGGCCATTACTTTTAAATGGCTCATTGAAGGACTTTCAACTTGAGAGGTAGAGTACTAGAGTTCCACAATTTCTTTTTGTCTTGATTTAAACTAAGTTGCTCGGACTCGGGTACGGGTGCGGATCTAGAGGTCGAATCCTTCATGATCTGAATTTAAAGATTTGGGGGTTACAAATCTTGGTGCAGGTACTAGTATGGGGATTTGGGTACAAGTAAGTTATTAACTATAATCATATATTAACTGAAGATTAATTGGGGAGGTGCAATCATATTTTTGCTGAAGAACTGTGGAAGTACAGTCATATTTTTGCATAACTCTTAAATGATAAGCTACTCAATCAGGGGAAATTTCAAGTAACTGGAAGTGGGAGCGCCCACGGCGTAACCTCTATGTGAGAGAGTGTATTAAGAAATTCTAAAGATTATACTAAATTTGCACCCTCTTAAAGAAAAGTGTAGGGGATGCAATAATAATCAACATTCCTTGATTTGAAATCCTAGATCTGCCACCTCTTTTCTTTTTTAATAAAGTAGATTTTCCACTTCATTTAAACTCTCATTTCTTAATTTACATGCCATAGGACAATGAGGACAAAACTTGAGAGCACAGTGGGAGGGCTTAGGAAACCAATGCATCCTTCCCTTTTTAAAAAAAATAAAAGTAGGGACTCAATGCATCATATCACTAACTCAAGCAACTTAATCGTCAAGAGACCCTGCAGATCAACACTAAAACAAAGAAAACGTGAACCAAATCATTTTTATCGTGATTTGGATAAAGGAGGTGTTCAGAGCAACTCACGTTCACCTCAATTATTTCACACAATACCTGCCCCGGTACAGATATTGGATAACTTTATCCATCTCGGACTTAGATAGGTAGGAAGAAATCACCTAACTGTTTTATCAACCATTAGGTCACATCCTGAGTGTTAATATCATAGTTCCCTTTAAAATTGTCAAATGATAATACAATTAAAAACATATAGCAGAAGAATAACGATTATATCACTCAGATATTAATCACACAGTACAAAATCCAAGCTAAAAAAAACTCACTTGACCTAAGACATAAAAACAATTAACTATACACTGATAAATCAAGAAACAGAGTCTCAATTGGTTCAGCTATATGAATTCTCTATATCAATTTTTCACTCTGTTAGATCAATTTCATTTCAGTATAAAATAATTCAACACACCATAAACACCGCCCCCCCCCCAAAAAAAAAAAAAAAAAATCACAAGAGTAATAATCACAAGTCTCAACAAACCAAACCTAAAACTACCCACTCAGAACTTGAATACCAGTACAGTTATGAACAGATAGAACAATGTATCAAAAAAATTTAAAAAAATGCATATTTGTTGAACTAACTTCTTGTAGCTAAAAAATGAAGAGAAACGGAAAATTAACTAACTTGTAGCTAAAAAAGACTCAATCTTTGACATGAAATACTAAGAAAAAAAAAACAGTTAAAATCAAGAATCAGAAGTTACCAGAACAAAATTGTTGTTACAACCAGGTCGACTTGGAGCAATATCATCTTGGTGAACTATATCACCCCCACTGACCAAACAAGTACACAGCATAAGTACAACAAAAACAGCACAAATTGAACAATCCACTTTCTTGAACTCCATGAAATTCAACAACCCTAGAAAAAAAATCTTCTTGTTTTTTTTTGAGCAAATCTCTGGAGATCAAAGGTAAATGGTGAAATGGGTGTTGTTCTTTTTTTATTATTTATTCCCTTTTGTACTTTGTTTTTTTTTGTGGAAGATGTGAAGAAAGACATGGGAAGTGGAGAGGGGTGTGGGGATATATGTATGTAAACAAGAAATGAGTTATTCAATTAAAGTACTGTTTGGTTATTCTATTTTATTTTTATTTAATTATTAGTATAAGTAATGAGTTGTTGTGTCCCTTTGTGGGTTTTCTCTACTCTCACTAATGACGCGTGGACCATACGTCCTTTCGAGGTAGTTGACTATCTTAAGTCACCTCAATTTTTGTAGTGGAAACTTTCTTATCTCTCTTGTTGATGGATGTGTCCCTAATTGGTATATTTATGTATTGTCCTTTCGTTATGACTAGTGACTTTGCCTTTTGAGATTTACAACACCTTGAGTAGCATCAAATTATGTATTCTTGTCTTATTTTATGTTACATTTGTTCAATTTAATATAATCTTTCATAAACTCTTGAATGAAGAAGGAGATAGAGAGATTGTATTGGAAGATGTGGAACATACAGGGAGGCTTCATGATTTTGGGTGTTGCAGGAGTATTTCGATCGAAGAGTTAAGGGTGTTGTGCGTAGGATGCGCTGGAGAAGAGCGATCGAACCTGACGAGATTCCTCGGAAATTTTGGAAGAACGCGAGCTCGGTAGGTTTGGAGTGGCTCACTAGATTATTTAATGTAATCTTTAAGACAGCAATGATGCCCGAAAAATAAAGGTCGAGCGTAATGATCCCTCTATACAAAAACAAGAAGGATATCCAGAACTGCAACAACTATAGAGGTATCAAGCTTTTAAGTCATACTATGAAAGTGTAGGAGAGAGTGGTGGAGATAAGGGTTAGGAGAGGCGTGTCTATTTCAGAGAATCAATTTGGATTTATGCTGGGACGCTCAACTACAGAAGTCATTCATCTTATGAGGAGACTGGTGGAGCAGTATAGGGAGAGGAAGAAGGACTTGCATATGATATTCATCGATCTAGAAAAGACTTACAATAAAGTTCCACGAGAGATACTATGGAGATGATTGGAGGCTAAATGTGTACCTATAGTGTACATTAGGGTGACAAGGACATATATGAGGGTGCCAAAATCAGGATAAGGACAGTAGGAAGGGACTAAGAGCACTTTCCAGTTGTGATGGGGTTGCATTAAGGATCAGCCCTTAGTCCATTTTTATTTGCCTTGGTGATGGATGGCTTGACGCGACAAATTCAAGGTGAGGTGCCATGGTGTATGCTTTTTGCGGACGACATAGTCTTGATCGATGAGACTCGTAGTGGAGTTAACACTAAGCTGAAGGATTAGAGACATACCTTAGAGTCTAAAGAATTTAAGCTGAGTGGGACCAAGACAGAGTACTTAAAGTGCAAGTTAAGTGAGACACCTCAGGAGGTTGGCATGGAAGTTAGGCTCGGTGATCAGGCCATCCAAAAGAAAAGTAGTTTCAAGTACCTTGGGTCTATCATGCAAGGCAGTAGGGAGATTGACAATGATGTCAAACATCGTATTGGGGCAAGGTGGATGAAATGGAGGCTCGCTTTCGGTGTGCTATGTGACAAGAAGACGCCACTACAACTTAAGGGTAATTTCTACAAAGTGGTGGTTAGATCGGTTATGTTATATGTGGCGGAGTGTTGGCCAGTTAATGTCTCTCACGTTCAAAAGATGAAAGTAGCCGAGATGAGAATGTTGAGATGGATGTGTGGGCATACCAGGAGTGACAGGATTAGAAATGAGGCTATTCGGAACAAGGTAGGAGTGGCCTCGGTGGTGGAAGACAAGATGCGGAAGATGCGAATGAGATGATTTGGGCATGTGAAAAGGAGAGACACAGATGCCCCAGTGCGGAGGTGTAAGAGGTTGGCCATGAATGGTTTTAGAAGAGGTAGGGGTAAGCCAAAGAAATATTGGTGAGAGGTGATTAGACAGGACATGGCGCAGTTACAACTTATCGAAGACATAACCTTAGATAGGAGAGTGTGGAGGACCCATATTAGGGTAGAAGGCTAGTACATAGTCTTGTTATTATTCCGTATTAGTAGGCGCATTAGCGCACTATAATTTCTTGTGCTCTGACTTCTGTTATTATCTTTCTATTACTTTATGTACTTTGATTACTCTATTTTATCTGTGTCGCTTTCGTTATTTACGTTATTCGTTATTTACTTTTCCATATCGCTTTGAACTTCTTAGCCTTATCTGACCTTTTTTTATGCTTCTTTTGAGCCGAGGGTCTCTCGGAAATAGCCGTCTTACCTTGGTAGGAGTAAGGTCTGCGTACACTTTACCCTTCCCAGTTCTCACGTTGTGAGATTTCACTGGGTTGTTGTTGTTGTTGTTTAATTTAATATAATATATAAGAAAAAAAGATTAAAATTTATAGTCTAAAATATTTTTTATATATTTATAGTTGTAAATCATTTCATTAAGAATAAAATAAAAATAAAGTTAATTTTTTTCTAATTATAATAAAATAATATTCTTTTTGGAGACAAACTAAAAAGAAAAGGTCATTGTCACATGAAATGGGACAGAAGGATAAGAATTTTCATATTTTTTTTTTGAAAAATGATTAATTTTTGTTGGCTCTGGAAATTTTAAATATAACTTAAAAGTTGTATTTGAAATTTGAAAAATATTCAAAATCTTGTTTTCACTTTATTTTTACTTTCACTATATTTTTCTTTTTCAAATTTCACTCTAAATTTTTATTTTTATAAGAATGACATCATTTATATTATATTTCATGTTTTTTGAGGTAACATATTATTTGTAAAAATTATAATCAAACACAATTTCTGCTTCAAAATTTTCAAATAAATTAAAAAAATATTTGTAATATATATTATATAGTACCTTATATGTCAAATTTAATCTATGACATTATGCGACTATCAATTTTGAGATATTACAAATTTATGTTTCAGATAAATTAGTCAATTTAAGTAAATTTGCTAGTTTCTAAAAATTTGAGGGGGGGGGGGATATAAATCATATTTAGAAAAGTGCATTCGATTTCTAAAAAAAAACTTACAAAAAGTATAATCAAACACAACTTTAACGCCAACTTTAATTTTTTTAAATAAATTGGAAAATATTTGATTTTCAAAACAAACACCCACTATTTATTTTACGATCATTTTATAACTGAATGTAATTTTAAAAGTTGAATAAGAATAAATGTGATATAAAGGGGTTAGATCTCTTGAAATTATGTTTAACAATTTGTTTTAACTTTTTTCGATCAACGATTCACATCTAGATATGATTTCAAAAGTTGAATAAAAAAAATACAACGAGACAGGAATGATCAAATTATTTAATGAAATATTTAAAACATTCATTCACATTCTCACGAGGAATAAAAAGTATTTAATTAGGATAAAATAATTTTTTAAAAATCGTTTGACAATAAACATATTTACTTTCTATTCGTACTTTCTAAAAAGTAAAGCAACTTGTATATAGAAATATCTATCATACGATGATCATTCTAGATTTATGGATTAAATGTAATGTATATTATTTGATATTTCCATTCTCATATTGATCAAGACTGTCACATCAATCAAAGACAAGAAGCAAGAAATTGTTCTTTAACTATATCTTTACGAACTTGTAGATAACATGCACACAACATTGCCCATTTATCTTTAATTAATGCATATTTTCATAAATATAAATGTCCTAGGATGCATAGCCTTTTCTAATTGTGTGTTATTTATCTATTTATTTTTATTTTAAAATTTAACTACTATGTTTTTGGAAACAGATCACAACCTAAGAAATAATATAACTAGTCTATTCCTTCAGACCTAAAATAGTGTCATTTAAGGAAAAAAAAAATTGTCCAAAAATAAGTGCAACCTCGTATACCTTGTATTCTTCACCTATAGTGTTAATTTATTTATTTTAAAAAAACATTTATCAAATAAAAATAATTTAATAAATTACATATTGTATTTGTTAATTTCTTGATGAACATGATTTTTTACTTAAATAAACTTATTTTTGTAGAGCCAATCAAGTGAGAATACACACACGACCTATCTACAATAATTAGGTGGAGGCAATCAAGTGAGAATACACACATGATCTATCTACAATATTATATATGTTGGTTTATCAAATCATCACTCAATTAAAAGTTATTAAAAGTATTTAATTAATAAAGTTATTTTTTTCTTAATTTTAATTTTCTTTAATAAAGAAAGTGATTTTTTGAGATAATAATAACTACATTTTAGCATATGAGAATTAACCCAAAAATAGCACAACCATAATAATTTAATGCGATTAATTAATTATTATCTTTCAAACTTTTGAATCACGTAAAATTTTGTGGAAGGCGCTACTTAAATGACATTTGAAATGGTTTTTTAGTTACTAACGAATCATTAATTAGTTTTTGAAAAAACTTTTTGTAAAATAATTTGAAGGAAAAAAAAAGGTTAAATGTATACTTCAAGAAACTGTTTATATGAGCAATTAGTTATATATGGAAACAAGACTTATTAATTATTTTAGTTTCATGAATAGTACTACTATTTTCTAATATTCAATCGTTCTATTACACGTACACAAAGAAATTAGACAAATCTTGTGTCCAGATACCAAAACCGTCACGATCACATTTTTCTCGTGGCAAACTTTTCAACAGAATTATACGCATCTTTTTCTGTTATTATTGGGAACTGAAAGCGCCCCGACAAACGCGTAATCATTCTTTACTTTCAATTTTAAAATTATAAATTAAAATTAGAAAGCCAAAAAAATAAGAGTTCCGGGAAAAGGTTTCTTAAAAAACAACATATTTTTGTAAGTGTATACGAAGACTTAAAAATTATTTTTGATAGATATTCGATTCAAATAAATTGTGTAATAAATAAAAACTCTCACTTTAATATGGATAGGTGAGAGACGTGAAGTATAAGGAAACTGTGAAAGCGCGTAGGTGAAAATTAGAGGTTGTTACCGGCTACGTATGGGACCGGTAAACAAAGATGTCCGTATAAGCCGTACGATAAGAAGAGCGCCATAATTGTAAATGGGTCTTGAATCGGTAGCCAGTCTTAATCACCTGTACTCAACCTCACGTGTCTAGTTTTATTCCTTTCACCTAATTGGTTCAATAATCGTAACTCAATCTTCAATCAAACTACTCAATGATTTATTTCTCTTTTTTTAGGATTTGACTAAAATTTAAATTAAAAAAAATAAAAATACACAATATAGTCGAGTATCATGGCTTATTAATAATGAAAAGATCATTACTTGTAAATACTCTCTCGTTCATTTTTATTTGTCATATTTAAATTTGATACACAAAAAATAACAGACATGGCTATTTTATCATACTACCAATGTTAATATTAGGTATTGAAAAATAATTTGAGGAATAAATAATTAATGCTAAGGATTAAACATGAACCAGATCGAATTGTCTTCTTTTGATATGATAAAAGTGACAAGTAAAAGTAAAAATTTATTTTTAAAATAATAGATAAGTAAAACTAAACATATGGAGTAATTGATTTGTTATCTATATAAGCAATATACTTCCGATGTCCTAATTTATATGACACATTTTTCTTTTTAGTCAGTACAAAAAATGACATATTTCTATATTTAATAATAATGTAACTTTAAATTATTTTTTACCCTTAATGAGATAATTTATAGTCCCACAAATATATATGACTTGTTTTAGATTATAAGTTTCAAAAGTCAAGTCTTATTTTCTTTTTTAAACTTTATGCCAAATCAAATAGCATCATGTATATTGAGACGGAGGGATATTTTTTATTTGATTCGTATTTCAAGTAAAATAATGATCTTCACATAATATTTTGATTGTTTGAAAAAATTAAATTTATATTAAAGATATAGTTTCAAGATTCAAGTACTACTTTTCAAGTTCAATTGCTAATACTTCTTTTTTATATTACAACCATTTAATATCCAGATATTGTGGGACTATTGGATAATTTTTTAGGAGAAATTTGATTGTCAGAAAATGACTTATTTTATAGAAAATATTTTTATAACTTCTAACAACTTACAAACTACTTCTATGTCACGTAAAATTAAATGCTTGGTGTGGATGGAGGTGGTGGAGATTGAATAACTAAATCAAAATATTATATTTTAATTTGTATAATTATTTAGTATTTGAAATTTTACAGAATTTACTAATTTGAATTTTTGTTGCATAAGATCTATTAAAGGAGGGACACTTCACATCTTGATTTGGTTTAATTTACCCGTTTAGGAAACGCAAAAGTGGAAGGAAATTCGATGCTATCTAAATGTCATGACCCAAACGGGGCCATGAGTGACACTCACGCTTAACCTTCTAGGTGGGAGAACCAACGATACAAACCTCAACTTACATTAACGATTCAACTTATAAACCACGACAATAATATGAAAGTTCAATCTTATTAAAGTCAGAAATAACAAAAATCACTAAAATCTATTACATAACGTTCCCCAAAATCTGAAAGTCATCACATTAGGACATCTAAATTCTAAAACTAAGTTTGAAAATGTCAAACACCAAAATAAATAAATAACGAAATGTGTCCGAAAACTAAGGACACTATGCCATGACCGAGAGAATCCATCACGAGCTAGAAGGATAGCTCACCCTGAAATCTTATGAACTGGAGACTGACTAGAGCTGAAGTCGAGTCGAAGTCGGTGGAACACTCGCTGCACTCCACAAAATAAAACAAAGAAAAATACAAGTAGGGGTCAGTACAAGACAACATGTACTGAGTATATATCATCGGTCGACTCAAAATAGAAATCAATATGCATAAAGTAGTAGCGAAAAATCAACCACAGCACTTAACATGTGGCAACCAACAAGATCAAGATCAAGTGACAACACAATGAATAATTTCATAACCAGTCAACAATATCAAGATCACAAGGACTCAGGCCTCCACATCACACTCTTTTGGAAAATGAGTTATTGGAGATTGGGTAGCATTAAGTCATTTTAATTTGTTTTCTTTTAATATTACCGTACTAGAACGTGACATCCAATTCAAATATACCGTGTCAAAACGTGACACCCAATCCAAATATATCGCGTCGGTTCGTGATACCCGATCCAAATATAATTATTTTATCATTCTTTATTATTACGTTCCACTTCACTAGTAATATTTTATCAAGTCTTCTTTATTCAAGGCACCATTTTTTTGATAAGGCAATTTCAAAATTATAGATTTCACGGTCTTGAGATCTCAGACCAATCACAAAAACATATCAACCATCCAAACCACAATAATTAAATGCATAGTAAATTTCACACATTACTCAATGACTATCAATCACTATTGAGAATCTATCTGTGATATAAAATAATAATCATAACCTACCTCAACCGAAAAATCGAAGTAAAGCAAGTTAATCCACCAATGTCTTTTCTTTCTTCAATGCCTCAGACCGTTTCCAATGTATCAAATATATAATATTTATAAGTAAACTAATCTGTAGACATCAATATTATTTATATGTTTAACCTAGATCCAACAACACACTCAGACCTATAATTAATTTCCTCAATATTAAACCTAGGGTTAAGCCTCAATTTCTCCAAACCACATAAATCTAATAGTATTTATATAATACAATACACCTAATATTTAATTATCTATCTCAATATATCAAACCATGAATTAAAAATAATAATCTAAGAAAGATAATTAAAGGTCGAGAATCTGTAAAAAAAAAAAACAACCAGTGGCGGCGTATCTGCATGTTCTCAATTCATAATCCTCCAATAATGATCCTAAATTGTTCCTGTAATTAGCCAAATCCCACCAAAATGTTATACCTTACTGTTTCCACGTTGCAGTTTACTTGAAAAGTCAAACTTTTCACTTCATCCTCTGTTAGCATCTTATCTTTTCTATCCCTAATAATTTAATAATTGGCATTTATATAATAAATAAAATACTCAACTCAACATTAAACTTTGGGCATTACCTCAAGGAACAGGCGGCTACTCTCGTCTGCTGTGTAGGTATTTTCTGTCTTTCTTTTTTTATTAATTAAGTATTAAAAGTTATAATCCCACTAACTTATTTTAATAAATATGGAATAAGTGGTATAAGATATTAAATATATTATCATTTTAGTCCATTAATTAAATAAGTTATTTAAATTCATCCCTCAATTAAAATAACCATAGTTATCAAATAGTTCAAAATATCCATTAAAAATCTACGGAATGAGTCTTTTATGAAATAAAAAACTCTAATACTCAAAACGACCTTAAGGGTCGTTACACTAAATTAGTTATCTTTGTGAATCTGTAAATAAATTTGATGCAACAAAAAGAAATACTTAACTAAAACAAAACAAAGTTTGTTTTTTAAGGACTAGACAAAAATTGGGAAGAAAATAAATATCATACATGTTCCTTTTCCTATAACCTAATTGAACACTCAGGCACTGACCCGGTATATACATATTATTTCATTTGTTAATTTTTATTTGTCCATTATTTCAAATTGAAACATAATATTCAGGCACTGAAGTACTTCTTTTGTTCACTTTTATTTGTCAATTATTTCAAAAATAAAATTTTATTTTTATTTGTCACTTTTAAGTTCTCACATATAAAAAAAGATAATTTTATTTTTCATATATTACCTTTAGAATTAATTACTTACTCCTCTAATCATTTTCCAAGAATTAATACTAAACATCAATTTATATGAATAATGTGGTAAAATAATCATGTCAATTATTGTTTTCTTAATAAGTGTGTCAAGGTCAAATATGATAGTGGATGATCATCATTTTATAATTTTTAACTATATTTATAAGAGTCTATTACATTACAGGTGTCAATTCAATTTTCACAAAGATAAAATCAATTTCGTCAAATAACTTTTAAGTTAGTCATCCTTTGAAAAAAGAGGAAAAGGAAATTAAACGGTAATGAGTGAAGATTTTGTTAGGTAAAACATATTTAATAAAGTTATATGCTTTTGACTAGTAAGTACCCCCACCCCCCTTCTTAACAATCTTTCCTCTTTTAGAAGAGGAAATGAGTATTAATTAGGAGAATTTTCAGATATGGAAAACCTTTTAAGCATAATTACTTTATATGGATATAGTTTTCTTAATTACTTATAATGAAAAACATAAAATTTGTTATTATATAAATGCTATAGTGAATTATACAAAAGCTGTAGCGAATTATACAAATGTTATATCCACGAATTATTTGTATACCGAAATATACAAACACTGATATACATATTTATTTGTATATCTGGCAAGGAGAATCCGAGAAAGGAGGAGAGAGGCGAGTGAGATCAAGAGAGGGAGGATAGAGGCGAGCGAGAGGCGAATTGTATATGTATATTTTTGTCAAAAAATTATATATATGTAATGGTATACATATGTATTTGTATATCTAGCAAGCGAGAGTGAGAGAAAAGGAGGAGAGAGGTGATCGAGATCGAGAGAGGGAGGAGAGAGGCAAGCGAGATCAAGAGAGGGAGGAGAGAGGCGAGCGAGAGACGAATTGTATATGTATATCTATCATATTGTATATGTATATTTGTCAAAAAAATTGTATAATGATAACTGATATACATATATATTTATATATCTAGCAAGCGAGATTTGTCATACCACATAAATAGATAATATATTTGCTGCGAGCCATAATTATTTTTAAACTATACCCTAAATGCGTAATATAATAGTAAAATTTGCCATAACGCATAATTTTTCCAATTCGCGTAAATAAGTCCTGAAAATATCAACAAGCTCTTAATAAAGGAAGATTATCATACAAAAATCCCTTCGAGTTGATTAACATTTATGGCAGGTGATTCAAAATATCTACGATATTAATTATGAATCTTCAAAAACATTAATTTTTCCTTAAGTATGGTTTTAGTCAAATAAAGAAGCTGCTCTTTTTTAACCAAAAAATATATATAAAGATAGGAGTGTGTTTGGTAGAAAAATATTTTTCAATTTTTCCACGTTCGATTGATAAAAAAATTGGAATTTTTCTAAGAAATCAAGTCATTAAATATTATAAAAATGACTTTTCCTAATAAAAATAGAAAAAACACGCTAATTAAACAAATAACATTCTACATTGATTGTGTGCTGCTCGTATATTCACATATCTGCTTTAGTTAGGAAATTCGAAGCTATTATTCTACTAAATTGATAAGGTTTTTCTAGGGAATAAATTGACTAAATGACATATCAAATATTAAATATTACTGGTCTTAACAGGAGTTTCTATCTTTCCATAAATAGCAGTAGAACTATAACCCTACATAACAAAATATTAAAATTAATCATTAAGGTGGAAAAAAAAGCGAATAATGTTAATTAATTAATAAATAAATAATGCCGAAATTAAGGTAGGATATATCCATTCCATAAATATAGATTTAGTGTAAATGGTAATAAAATCCCTTAATTAGCTCTCATTCTGTTTAATTGATTGTTTCCACTATTCTCATGATTCTCTATGTTTCTTTCTATGTTTTTTTTTTGTTGCTTTCTCCACCTTTTTTTCTTCTTCTATTGTTGAGCTAATCATGAAAAGTAGCAACGTGTGCTCAATATTGATTCAATACGGAGGTCGATGGGATGCTGCAGGTTTGTTTTTTGTTGTCGTTTGTATTATTTTTTTTATATCGTATAATCTTATGTTGGTTTAATAGTATTTTCTACGATTACTGAAATTATGTTGGTTTGAAAGTAATTTGTGCGAGTATTTTATTTTTAATGATCATTTTTTAAAATTTTATTTTAGATATTAATTTTGATTATAACTGATGTGCAGGCCAGTCTCCCGCTATCAAATTACTTTTTTTTCTATATAATAGACATTCTCCTTTTGTTGATTTTGAATCATTTTTTTAGTATGATATTAGTATGAGTTGTGTTATGTATTTACAAATCTTAAAATAAAGTTCTGGATAATAAATGCTTCTTAATGAATTTGTTTTTCTAAATATAAGAACTTGATGTTTGTATTGAAATGATATTGATTATGGTTAAAAAGTTTGTGTATTAACTGATTTGTTTTAATTATTTCAATAAAGTTTTATTTATTTTTTGTCCTTATTAATTTGTTTGTGTTGGCATTATTTTGTAGCGTTATGACATTAAATTTTTTGTTCATTTTTAGGTAGATATGTTGATTACAATTTGGAAGGAGTTATATATAATTCTGACACACAATACGATGAATAAAATGGATATATTGAAAACCTTATTTCATACCATTTATAATAAATATGAACTTTATGATTGTGGTATAAAATATGAATTAAACTATGTGATTTGTGCAGTTCACATGTAAATAATTGCTTTGATTGTATGATATTGATATGAAGTATACACTTAATAATTAACTGGAAATACCTTATAATATTAATAGAAATTATGATTTTAAAATGAATTATATAAATAAATATACTTGGCATATAATATTTGTATGGATTGTGGTTTCGAAATTAACTATATTGATTTATAGTAATAATGGTATGCATTAGGATTTTAAATAAGCAGAGTTATTCAAACCAAATTTATACCTAGTGATATAGAAATTAAATTTCAAAGATTAAATCAATTTATACCCATAAAAAAAAGTCAACGATTTAAAATTGTGATATAGAATTTTAGAAAAAATAAAATAAAAAGGTATCAGAAAAAACAAAATGAGCACTAATCTGAATGAAATAGATAATTATTTATAGGATATTGATATGAATCATGATTTTATAATTGAGTGCGGTATATTGGTATGAAATGTGATTTTGAAATCACTCTCAAATATATTATAAGGGTATGAAATATGGTTATAAGGATACTGAATAAAATGGATATATCGAAAACCTTATTACATATCATTAATAACAAATATGAATTGAATGATTGTGGTATAAAACATGAATTAAACTATATGATTTGTACAACTCACATATAAATACTTATTTTGATTGTATGATATTGATATGAAATATGTATTTAACAATTAACTGGAAATATCGTATACTATTGATATGAATTGTGGTTTCAAAATGAACTATATAATTGAACTCACTTGCCATGAAATATTGGTATGCACTGTGATTTCGAAATCACTCTCATTATATTATAGGATATGAAATATGATTGCAAGGATAAGAAATAAAATGAATATATTGAAAACCTTATTTCATACCATTAATATTAAACTGAGTTGTTCTATCCAAATTTAAATCGATACAGATAAACTAAATTCCAAAGGCAAAATTAAATTTATATCCAAAAAAAAAACATAACGAATCCAAAATTTTGATGTAGAGTTTTATAAAAACAAAATAAAATGTATTCAAAAAACAAACAATCAACTAAACTATTTTCTTGATCTTTGTTTCATCCTAGGTAGCTTTTGAACATCATAAACAGGTTCTCTCATTTGACGTGCACCACCAAATCTGCTTGCAATGTAGCATGTTACCTCATTCTCATGTATTGCTCTGTCATTCTGTTTCGCTTTTGCATACTCTTAAAGAAGTGCTCCATAACAATGATAATGAAATTTTGGATCGAAGTAAAGGCTGACAATCTCAAATACATACTTCATACAATAATTGAGTAGATGTACTAAACAAATGTATAGTATATATTCGGTATTAAAAAAATAATTCAATTCAATCATCATTTGCTTACTGGTTGTATTAATTTGATAAATAAATTGATAAGATGTGATGAACTATATTTAACCAAATAAAAGTTGATTCTATATAAATCATGAGAACCCAAGCTTTATTTCTAACTTGATCGAGACAGAATAAGAAATCTAATTTAATACATAAATACAAAAATCACATACAAAAAATAAGAATATCTATTTTAACATCATTTGGGGATGGTACTGCATTGTATAAAATTAGTATAAAATCAAATTTATTTACAAAATCATAAAGTAATTCCTATTCTCATACCTATTTCATGCTCAAATCCACCATCAATTTTAATTATCGAAAATTTATTGCTTCATCAAATTTCATGATTTTTTAAGTGAAATGTTTATATACAATCCAAAAAAATATACTTAAACTCCGCAATATAAAAATTAAAAAAATATAAAAAAATCAATTTTTTCATACCTTCAAAACCGTTTTTAGTTGTTTGTTCTTGGAATGCTTCAAATCTTTCTTGGGCTATTTCGATCTTGAAGTCGTTCCCTTGATATTTTTTTTGCCTTTTTTATATTGTGAATCATGAACAAAATCAGAGTCTGAATCAACAAATGGAGAAGAATCAATAGTGTTACACTTACTCTTTTCAGAGATTTGTTTTGTGGAGAAGAATCAATCGTTAGCTACAGTTTCGTAATATGCTTGACCCCATTTTTTGGTGTTTGTGTGAGCAAATCGAATGTTGGTAGGTCGGTAACACTATGCTTGTGGTTAAATTTGGGACTCTTACGAGGGGTAACATTAGGTTTGAAATTTTTGTTCATGATTAAGAATTTTAGTTGCAGAAGAAGAAAAACAAAGACACATGAACCTGAATTGAATAAAGAATTGAATAATTAAGTTGTTATAGTAATAATTACTAATTAATAGTTTCATCATGTAATATACATTCTTAAATACATATGTGGTGTAATAATTCCTTTCCTAGGATATATGTAGTACTGGACATACATTTAAATACTTAATATACAATTCGTTATACATTTCTAGCAAGAAAATAAACATAAGTATTATTTGACTCTCTTTCAAAGTTCCAAATTTGTGATTTAATTTTGTCAAGAATGGCAAATCCAAACAGAATTTTGAGTAGGACACGTTACCTATCTTTATTAAACTGTTTTAATTTTAATATTTTTTTCTCTTCAAAATTTTCAATTAGCCTTGAAACTTTAATAATCAATAAATTAAATTTGTCACTACATTAGTTAGTTTATTTACGTCTTACTAATTGTCACTACGTTTATTATACACTTTATAGCATTTTATAGTTTCTCCTTCATATTCCCTCTATATTACTCACTATGTTATTCTTTAAAATAAAATGAAAATAAGTTGACAAAATTACAATCTATATTAAAATGTAAGCACAAGAATATATGGAGATGTAAATGCTAATATACCAAAATATTATAATTGAGATTCTAATTATGATAATATTCGTCTAATTATTATTTTAAGTTGCTTGCTCAATCCTTTGAATCAACAGGAGAGATAACACACAAGTTGCTAAATTACAAACGCAATATGGATACCAATGTTGTCAAACACAAGCTCAAAGCCCTAAACCGAGGCACAAAACATGTAAGAACGTTTTGGCCTCGGTTTATAGGCTTTGTGCTTTCTAAAGAACCTTAGATCTATTTTCCGCAAATTTTGGTAACACTGATGGAAACAAGTTTATCTATTCCATTTCTTGTATGTTTAATAAACCACTTTGTCCATGATCAGACTTCAGTTAAGTTTATGCCATTTTAATCTAAAGATGTACATATAACCTGTATAGAAACATGGTTTTGGAGTATTGCTTTACAATAGAACTAGAGATCAGCTTCTGTCGAAAATTCAGGATATAGACAATTTGACAAAGCTCGAAAACTTCTGTCAATGCTGTTGCAGCCACTCCTGAATTGCAGAACGAAGAGCATGGTTAGGAACAAGGTTCTTATGGGACAGCGTAAGGTTTGTCATGGGCGACGTATCATGCCCGCTGTCCAACCATCCTCTTAATGCCTCTGCTTCGTATGTGAAGCCATCGGCTGCTACTACAGGATCTTGCATGATTTCCTGTTGTAGTGAAACAAATAAACATCAAGAAACGATTCAAAATGCAACTCCTTGTGCTTTCTGAAAGAAAGAACAAAAAAAACATAGACTATATTGTCTTCCCCAAAAACAAACATAGACTATATTGACTTCCCTTACTTCACTGAGTTTGGATGATAACAAACTCATCGATTGGAAACCAAACACACAAACTTGGATGGGTTATAATATTGCACAATTGAGAAACGACAGTAAGGGATGCTGGTTTCTAGTCAAAAGTGGTGGTTGGGGGTTTGGGAGGGTGAGGATGCTAATTTCCCAGAACTATCTGACAACTAGAGCATCTTAACAATTTAAATCACGTATGATGACTGCTCAGTTCAAACTGTATGGGACTTATAATGATGTATTATGACTGATTGACTGCTAGTTTTGAAACAAGCAATATACTAACCTGAAATATGGGACAAATAAAATAGGATGGAATGTCACAATGCTCTTCGGAATCCATTCTAAAAGATGATGCCCCACATGAAGCTCTCATTGGTCCAAGCACCTTCCACACCTCTGAAGAAAGTTCAGGCCTGCACCTCCTGTTCTTCTCACAACAACTCATAGCTAAGTGAGCCAACTGTTTGGCTTGCACAAATGGCCAGTCTCCAGCAGTTGGATCCAGCAGATTTTTCAGATTTCCTTTATCCAGTGCATATTGGATTTCATTTTTTATCCCCAATGCAGGCCTTCCAGTCAACAGCCTAAGTAATATAATCCCAAATGAATAGACATCGGACTTTGGAGTAAGCTCTCCAGTTTCGAGGAATTCAGGGTCTATGTATGCGAATGTGCCTTTTGGATCAGTTCTGTAACAAAGTGTTGTACTATTTTCTGAAAAGTCATCTTCTGAGAGAACTCGGCAAATTCCAAAGTCACTGAGCTTGCTCACAAAATTCGCATCAAGCAAAATATTAGCTGGTTTTAGATCACCATGAATTATGCCCCGAGCAGTGCAGGAATGGAGGAAGATGAGAGCACAGCAAAGCTCTGCTGCTACACGAATTCTAGTTTGCCACGACAGTGGAGGTGTGTTATCTTTGCAGGTAATACGATCTTCTAGGCTTCCGTTGGGAAGATATTCATATACAAGAGTCCATGCTTCCGGACATGCTCCTATAAGAGTGACAATATTTGGATGCCTCAACTTGCTTAAAATATTGACCTATATCATAACAACAAACGATATCATGAATTGTCAGAAAGATATCTGGGGTAAAGAATTAAAACTTTTATGTTTCATGTGATTAAGAGAGAAGCATAGTATACAAAGCAAATATACAAAGGTAAGTAGAACAGAAAACTGACTGAAAAAACACGCTAGTATGCATCAAATTGAATTGGTGTGTTTACCACTGAGCATGGAAGATATTAGGTGTACTGACACTACTTGAGGTTTATGTGTAAGCCAAGTCTTACAAGGTAATACATTCTTGCAAAACAGACAAGATAAGCAGAATTTATACATTTCTACATTCAGAATTATCTCAAGATGGGATCACTAGAAGTTTCCCTAACAAGATAAACCTACTGGCCCAACCAACATAAAACCATTTTTAGCAGATAATCTACCATCTTAGAGGAGATTTGTGGGAGAGAACTTCTTCAGACATTCTCGTCTAGTGAGTAGGAAATGACGATGATCTAGGTGTAGCTACAATATGTTGAATACAACACCCTTAAAGATCAAAAAATTCCATCGAATTGAGTATGGCTGTATGTGTGATAACATCAACTATACCAAATAAACACAAAAGTACGCTTACTTTCCACTATACCCATTTGTGGTACCACCATCAATAGATATCACACCAAACTAAGTATTTCTGTGCTTAGTTGTTTTACCTCCCAAAACAGGGATATTAAGTAGAATATGCACAAAACAAGGTATACAATTGAGAGGGCAAACACCAAGACCCCAAAGAAATAGAAATTACACCAACAATTCAGGAGATGACACACATTTTAGCTTCTATGGAGAGATACAGAAATTAGCAAAACATAACGAATCTGACCTCCTGTTGGAACTCTGAGGGCCCTTGCAAGCTATGAGGGTGCAGCATCTTTACTGCCACTTGAGTGTGGCGAAGGAGGCCTCTATAAATGCATCCATAACCACCTTCTCCAATCTTCAAGGCTGGGTTGAAAGTCTCAGTTGCTTCTTCAATTTCATGAAAATAAAATTCAGCAAATAGTGAAGATGTAGATGTAAATGAAGACCCATCTGAGTGCTGTTCCCTCAGTGCCTCTGCTGATTTGAGTGCATCATCACGCTCCACCTGCAATTCATCTCTCTCCTTCCTGTACTTCTGCAAAAGGTCGACAGCAGAGAACATTTTCTGTTCCAACTCTTGTACCTGAGTGTCAGAATTTAAGAGTTGACTCTCCAGCGAAGAGTTCTGTGCTTGAGCTGCTTGCACATCTCTCAGAAGTTTGTTTAGTTGTGCTTTCATCTGATCAGCTTTTTCTTTGTCTTTTGCAAGTGCTTCCTCTATTTCTCTCCTCCGTCTCAACTCATCAGCATAGACTGTTTCTGATGCTTTTGCCTGAAACAAAACTATCAGAATAAGAAACTCAGATCCTCCATCAATTTCGCTTCCCTAGGAGAGCACATACTTGAAAGAACAATCTCCTTTTCAAAAAATGACAGCCTAGGTCTTACCGTCTTATATCTCAATCAAATTTAAACTTCTCATAAATCAAGCAACGGATGGAAACTAGGCACAAATGGGTAATAGTTGCAAACAACCGAGAGAACCAAATTGTAGTACCATAACATTCAGTTAAAAGATTTGAAGTAGAGTAAAAATGAATAAATTACCCTTCGTCTAGCCTCAATTGCATCCTTTTCCGCTTTCCTACGCTTGATTGATTCTTCAAAAGCTTCCCGCCTTGCGGTTTCTGCCTCTGCAACATACTGCTCAAATCTATCATAGAGTTCATCGTTCATGCTTCCAGCTAGCTCATCATTCTCCCTCTCTGCCTGTATCCCCGGAATCATCCAAAATTTAAATAGCATATTAAATCTAATTCTTCAAACAGAAACAGCCAATTTCATTAAAAAGCAAGAAATGAAGGAACTTCTCGTGATTTAGCAATTTAAAGAGACAAAAGAAATAATATGATTACTTACTATACTTGGAGCAGATGGCTGATGAGGACCAAAATTGAAATAGTGCAGTCCAGATGAATCAAATGCAGTCTCGTTCCTTTCAGTCCTTGCAAGGGAATCATCAACCATTTCAACAGATGAACTTGATGAAAAACGTGAAGCCACTGAGGAACTTATTCGCGGTATGCCATCCCAGCTATCAGCACTTCTATCTGAACTCATGAATGGAAAATTAGCCTGTAAAGTCCCACCAGAGGGAAGTCCAGAGAAGATTATCCCGTTATTGTCAGAAGCAACTCTCCTATATTCTGCAAAAGCCCCCCTGAGCTTTATTTGTTCATTGTAACCTGCTGTTACAGATCCTGATCTCACAACAATATCATTAACTGGACTTGCTGGAATTGACGATGACACACTGTCTGTATTAAGTCTCTCCGACTTACTTTCTCTGCATGACATAATGTAGTTACGGTTTAGAGTTACCCATGTTTTCTAAGTGACATAAGAGAATGAACCCCACCCTACCCCTACGGTTCACGCATCCCAATCCCAAGGAAAGTCAATCTCAGGGGAGAAACGGCAGAAACAGAAATCCGTAGCAAAAGGATATTTATAAAACAACACTGAATATTGTAACAAAGTTATCCCTAGTTGTCCACCCAAATATCATCCAAAACAAAGTTTCAAGATAGATTCAAGAATGAAAGGTCGTGTACCTTGTATAAATGAGGTTCCCTTTGCATACAAACCAGATGCAACAGAATGTGGGTGCTTGTAACCGCACATAGATGGCTTTCTTCGACCTAAGGTCAGTCATTTTCCTGAAATTTCATATAAGAGCTCAATTCCCAGCTTGGTACGTTACGCAATAAATTGACTTAGATTTATCCGTCCCCCTCCTCCCCCCAAAAAGGAAAGAGGCAATAAATTCTCAGACTTGATTTATTGTTAAGGTAAAAAAAAATTGAGTTGTCCTGCCAGAAATTTCCTTTCCTTGACTACGTGGTTTTAAGTTTCCATTTTCCTTTGGGATTTTTGTCTTTGGGTGATATGAGAGGTGCGGGTGGAGTGGACAGGGCTGATGCACCTCTTGGTTGAAACGAATTACTATAGATCCAAAAAACAAAGTAAAGAGTCCTAATACAAATATTGTGAATAGCATAGTATTGTCCGATTCATATCAGGTATGTATTTAGATGCAAAGAGGAAGACTGAATTAAAATAGTGATGGGCCAAGAAGTGAATGATAGTCCATTCAATCATCCAGTGCTCAAAAATAGGATAGGAATTGGAAAAAGATAAAAGGGGAAAACCAAAAGATCAGGGGCAAACAAATTAAATGAACTAAGACACCATAGACCATAACACTCTTGCAGAAGCGGAGGGGGGGGGGGGGCATTAAGACACCTTTGGTAATGCATGAAAACAATATTTCATTTTTCGACTTGCATTAATCATTCGAACGGTCCACTAACTCCCATGCACTAACAAACTTAACCAAACAGAGCTACAAGAAACCTTAGGTTGACTTCCAAGTACGTTTCCTTCACGGCTCACAGATATTTCTTAGATAATCCATCCATCAAATGAAGTTTATCAAAAAGAAAGAGATCAGTATTTTTAACGTGAGCGACTTAAGTGGGGTTTTTCCAAATATTCTACTCACTTCCAGAGGCGGATCCAAATTTAAATTTAATGGGTTCAACTTTTAAGATTCTTAGCATTGAACTCATTGTACTGATAAAATTATGGGTTCGTGTCCGATAGTTGTTGAGATTTTAGTAAGGTACTCTGCGTCGACCTTTCTACCTTCCAAGGTAGGGGTAAGGTCTGCATACACACTACCCTCCCCATACCACACTTGTGTCTTGTGGGATTACACTGGGTTGTTGTATCTATACTCCGCGTCAAAAGTTATGGGTTCACATGAACCCATAGTCAAAAGGCTACATTCACCACTAATGACTTCAACTTTATAATGCTAGTATTTCTGTATTTGAAGTGAAAACTAGAACTTGGAAGGATGAAACTAAGAAGTCAGCTAATCAACTAGATACACATGATGGAGAAGGGGAGGAGGTGGGAAACGGGGACCTTTCAAATCATTTCTTTATTGTTCGGTTGCTTGAATTCTTAACCCAAACAAGAGTACCAAGATATTCACTCTATTTATAGTCAGTGACATTCAAGTAACAGAAAAAGAATATCTTATTTTTACTTAGAGTAGCACTTGTTTGCCGCAGCTCCCATAACAAGCTTCCCTATACCATGCTGCGATATAAGCTCGACTATGCCCTTCTCAATCGAGTCCATTTCAAGGACAAGTTTATCAGCACGAACCTAAAACAAGAAAGACAGATTAAGGAAGTACAAAACACCAGTTCAATCAAGAGTATAATAAAGGAATATGGAAGTGGACTTCCTTAGGACAATTAACGGTGTGCAGAGTGAAGCTCTGAACTGAATATCTGTTGCTTTTATCAAATATCTGAAAAAGGAATCTGGTTTATGACTTTACTGAATACATATCCACGCATAAATTGGAGATATGGGGTAAGGGAGAACCTCCATTACTGTTGCCAGCAAGAGATTAATATTCACTACTCTTCCAGTAACGCTCTCAAGTTACAAGCAAACAAAAAGTTTTCAGCTTGAAATATTCACCAACATCAATTTTCTGAATAAGGCCTAAATGAAAATGAAGCGAATTATTGATGCAAAAGGCAAAGACTATACCCCAGCTCGTCCACAGATCAGAATATATTTTTCCAGGATCTTGTGCATGTCTTGCCTTTCCTTCTCATGGTACGCCCTGACTTGGTGCACATCCAATTGATCTATGTTAAACTTTGTACCCACTGCAAAAAACCGTTCAAGAGAAACGTACACACTTGTAAACAAAATTTGCGATGATACTAACCTTACCAAGTAACTATCCATCTACTATCTAAAGGAAGTTAGATAAGTTACAGAGAAAAATGACATCTCAAGCAGCACAGTGAAGAACAGTTTTCCTTCTATTTCTTTTGTTCGGAAAATGGGGTGCCGGTACTTAGATTCTGGGAATCATTACGGAAGCAGAAAAAACATCTTGTAGTTAAGTAAAGAATTAATCATCATTCAGGAACAATTTGTCTTAAAACTCAACACTAAACATTTTCAAAATTCCAAATTAATGAGTGAGAGAAGTTCACGAAAATTTTAATTGCAAAAGTAAGTTTTGTGTTTGTTCTATTATAATTTCTTTGAGAGGTCGCGAGGGCTTTGGGTTTGACAGAGGCATAAGTGGAAGTGCATTGACTTCCGAGAGGAATGATTATTTTGATCCATTGAGGCCAAATATCCCTTTTCCTTTTTTTCCTCGTTAAATTAGCAAGCAAACAAGAAATTAACTTCCACACTCTCTATGCAAAACCCCACTCCCCCTCTCTGCCAAAAATAAAATGAAAAAGGAAGTCTGCCAATGAGATTATTCAACACCACATCATCAGTCTTGATCCTCTTATCAGGGAAATGGAAGGGATTGATAGGCTTAATTCCAGCAACAATTGCAAAAGAAATTGTAGCATCCTCAAGTTTGAAAGCTCGACAGAATTGTAAATTACTGACCTTCACTTAGCTTAATTTGGGCATAAAAAATGTTCAAAAGTAGTTGATTAGGTAGGAATGTTCATTAAAGAATGAAAAACTGATCCATTATAAAACTCAAGAGTTGAACCAGAGAATTACAACCAACTTTCTCTAAGCATATTTAGCAGCTGATGCTAATCAAGTAGACAAGTTCAATTAATTTATGCCTGAACTATCAGTAAAATACCAATTCCTCAAAAGTCCTAACTCTTAGCATCAAACAACAGATATACCATCATTTGACTTTACAGGTCTGAACAACAACAACAACAACATACCCAATGTAGTCTCACAAAGAGGGATCAGGGTGGGTGTGGAGAGGGCAGAGTGTAGGCAGACCTTACCCCTACCTAGAGGCAAAAAGGTTGTTTCCGAAAGACCCGGCTCAAGAATTTACAGGTCTAAACTAACATCAGAAATCAGTGGAAAAGGGTTATAGAATTCTAGCTAGAATAAAGGGGTTAGAAAAAGCAAGACAGTTCAACAAATCAAACTAACTCAACAAACCACCTTTTCCACAAAACCTTAGCAATCAACGAATTAAAAAAAATCAAAACTTGATCATCAAATATTTTGGAAAAAAACAAAAAGAAACAAACAACAAAAAAAGAGCTAATTACTCATGGGTATCTTCTGAGCAGGAGTATGAACATGAAGAATGCAAATTTTCCTTCCACCCGACTTGTGCAAAGCCCATGTCAGAGTTGGTTCAGTCTCCTTCAAGTCTTTCCCGACGGCAACATACATCACATCGTCGACCACTCTCACCGGCGTTACTGGACTTCCTTCTTGCACAATTTGTTCACTCAAATTCAGACGGGACAAATCAACGTCCGGGTACCTTACCGGACTCCGTCGGACTACTGGTGATGGAGTCTCCAAAGCCATTTACAATTGTATAACAACCTAAATTGTCTGCTTATACACGCAACTAGACTTACAACACAAAACGGTTTTAACTCCCCCTCCTGAATGAAAAAACCATTGATTTCTTTGGGGTAAAACAATCAAATTCTCTGTTTATACAACACAAAAGGGTTTTGAGTTCAGTTCATGACTGAAAACCACATTGATTTCTTTGGGATAAAACAATCAAAATCTCCGTTTATACGCACAACACAAAAGGGTTTTGAATTCACCTTATAAATGAAAAAACCATTGATTTCTTTGGGGGTAAAACAATCAAAATCCCTGTTTATACACACAACTAGACGTACAACACAAAAGGGGTTTTGAATTCAAACCCCATTGATTTCTTTTGGGTATAACAGTCAAATTCTCTTTGTATACACAGTACAAGAGAAAAAAGGGGTTTGGGTTAATGTAACGAATGAAAAAGCCCTTGTTTGATTGGTCATTTGCTAAAGAAGAGGCGATGAAATTGAGGGAGAACAGCAAATGCTGGAGGAAAGTGTACAGATATTTTATGAAAAAGAGATTGTTTGTCTGAAGTAAATTAGCAGTATATGGTGTTACAATCAATTCAATAATTAATTAATCATATGAATTTTACAACTAACTTAAGAACCAACTGGGGTATTACTTGTATATTAAAAAGAAGAAGTTTGATTGTGATAAAAATAAATTTAATACTAAGTTATTATATCATCATTGAAGGAATTTCTGAGAAGCTAAAGATGAGGAGGACATTTTAATTCCATTTTGGGTCAACTTTTCTCTCTGACCTTTCTTGTGCTGTTTTTGTTCTCATATTTTCGTCTTCCTTGACATCGAAGCTTTTGCAGCTGAGGAGGCAATTCCAACTAGATATGCACTTTTTTTTTCCAACTTCTTTTTATTAATTAACATATGCGAAGTATCATAACTTATTTCTCTTACTTTTTTTTAGCTTATTTTTAAGGGATAGTTAGTGTTATATCAAAAAAAAAAAACTATTTATCATTGGTACTCCATTATTTTCATACCCCTTATTTTTAATTATTTAGCGCATTTGATTCTATAAAAGTATATAATATACTCTGATGGTATTGTCACGACCCAACTAACCGGGCCATGCGGGCACATACTCTAACACCTAGATAGAAAAATCCTTACAAAAATACATGCGGAAGTTTGATAAAAAATCATTAATAGCCAAAAAGAGTAGTGAAAACATCGTAAATAAAATTTTGACTCCAAGTTTGATTACAAGAAATACACTTTAACACCCTCAAGGATACTAATCTAAAGGGGTACAAGAGCTTCTAAAGATATAGAGTATAAATAAAAATAAGACACAGTTTCCACCATAAGGAAGGAGGAGTAGAAGCTGTTGAAGACTTATCTTCGTCTTCGCCTATGAAATATCACTGACCCTGCAACAAGACTATGTCAAGTGGCATATCAAGAGTAGTATCAGTACAAACAACACGTACTGGTAGGCATCATCGATCAACCCAATACGCATCGCATGATATAAAGAAATCAACAAGAAGAAAACATGCTCTTAAGAGATTCACCCCAAACTATATGCATAACTCTTATCATTCTCATTAACCTCATTAGAGTCGTTCAAGTCTAGCTCTCATTCATTCTAGTTGGTCCGTTGCCAACTCTGATATAAATCAAGGCTTAGCCCTCCTAACACACAAAGGAGTTTCCAACTACGGGTCACCACTAACTCTGTCTAACCAGCCTACTTCCTTTATATTTGCACACCAACACATGACCCTAGAATAATTGACACCTTACTTGGAAGAGGAAAACATTTAGGGGGACTAAGACTTACTTTCTAGTCATGATGGACCGCCATGGCGGGATCTATCCCGCTCTGGCAGTCTCACCACAACGGGATTCCTCCCTCCAGGGCGGCCTGCCCGGAGATAGAAACTCTGAATAACCTCCTAATCCCCTTTTTAACTCATGTGCCCACCGAACATCAATAATACCTGACTATTGTGTCATTAATCTCACTTCACAATGCATTGACTATTTTTTACTTGCTTACCGACAACCTCATAACTATTATGCGGACACATCTAATACCCATAACATAATCCGAATAAGCATACATAGGAACACATTATCAAATTACCATTTCATGAGCAATATACAGTTTCACAAGGTAAATCTCAACTACAACAGTCAACATAGCTACACTTGGACCTTCTGTCCTTTCATATCAACTACTACACAGGATGGGCATGTTCAATTATATTTGGGTTAGTTTCTCTATCATCAATCATATAGTCAAGATAGTTATTCCTCTTTTCTGAGTTTCATACCTAAACTATTGGAAGTGTAAGTTTAGATATGAAACCCACACTCCAATAGTTTAGGTATGAAACTCAAAAAAAGGATAATTTAAGTGTGTTTTTGACACTTATCTCTTAATATATATATATTTGAAGGTTTGGAGGTTGGTTTTTCTTACTTGGTTCTCTCTAATCTTGTTTTTTCTAACTCACACAACTATCTCTTATATAGGTATAAGAGATGATAAACTAAAGGTTTTAAGATAAGCTATGTGGCCTAACTATTGATGGCCAACAAACTGATAAGATTCTTTTAATAATGCAAGTTGGGTGCTCAGTGGGCCCCATCGTCACATGCACTATTAATTCATCTTTTTGACCTACTGACAGACGTGTGCTTGTCAATAGTTTTTCCTCTTTTGGAGGATAATGATAAAGTGACAACACTCTTTACAAGACATTTGTGGGCATACCCGCATGACACACTACTATAAATTACTTTTTACATAAAGTCTGATGGCAATTCTTCTTCCACATATTTTTTATCTTATCAGCATCTTCTTCTTGATGATCTTATCTTCTTGTCTTCGTAGTCTTATACTCCTCGTTTGGTGTTATCTTTTGGTCTAAGTATCCAAATTATGCAAGGCTATAAAATCAAAACTTATTCCCGAGTCATCATCTTCATATGGATCTTGGACATTTTGATAATTATTACTTTCATATTCACTTTCGTCTGAACTTGGAGTTCTTACTGGACTGTTAACATCTTCATCTGAATTAGGGATTAGTCTATCATTACTTGGACTTGGACTTGGACAGTCTTTGCTAATAATATGTTTATCTTGTCCGTGATTCTTGAAGAATTGTTCTAGAGTCTGTTTAATTATGGATTCTATTTTGTTATTTTTTTCTTTTTAATTACATTTTTTTTGAATTGTCTTTTTGAAAAGATTTAGGTAGTCTTATTCGTGAAAGAACAACCCTTGTCTTCACTTTTGGGCAAAGTGACAGCCATTAACGGGTTTGATGAGTCTTTATCGGCCACAGTTTGCAATTTTTGATAAAAAATAATGGAAGTTGTCTATTTTTCAGAGATGGAATAATGATATCTAGAAATACAACTTATACTCCAGTACAAACTATACAATTTCATACAAAAGAAAGATCTGAGATTAAAGACATTAAAACCCCAGATCGGTAAAAAATCCAACGCCATGTTGTGACGATTGTGGAGAAAAAGGTAATTTCTCTTTAAAAAACAACCTATATGAAGAAAACAATGATTACTTAGAAGAATCATATCTAGATGACGTAGAAAAAGATTATACACTAATAAATATAGAAACTGATTTCTATAATTTTCAAAAAAGAATAAATAAAATAGGAATGATAAAAAATCCTAAAGATCTAAATAATATAATAGCAATATTAGATGAAATTGAAATAATTGGAGAAAAACCATTAATCCTTTGGGGTTGCAATAAAATCATGTGACATTATCAACCCTGAATACACTATAAAGACAGCAACCATAGAAGCTAGCAATGAAGATAGAGAAAAATTTAGTAAACAGATTAAAGAATTGTTAAAACTAAAAGTAATAAGAAGATTCGCCTCTAAACATAGATCAACCGTATTTATGGTGAGAAACCATAGTGAACAAGTAATAGGTAAAGTTAGAATGGTAATAAATTATAAAAGGCTAAATGACAATACTAGAACAAATGCATATAAATTATCAGATAAAAGTGAATTATATATATATATATATAATCCAGTTACAACTTAATTTAACGCTGCAAGCTCAATTATAATATTGTGATTAAAAAGTCAAATTTGCTCATAAATTATGTAAATAAGTTTTTTTTTTTTACCTTTCACTATTTATTCTCTTCATTTTAATACTCATCGCTACAAGCTTGAGCCTTGATGTATATATAATATGATTTAAAATTAATCAACCTTATTAGCATGCTTTACATACATGTGAATTGTGATTGCAATTTAATCAACCTTTTCTTTGCCTACCTTTTTTTGGCTCCCTATTACTTTTGTAGCGACACCCATTATTCTGTTATATTCCATATATGATAATAATAATAATTATTTTTATTATCATTTTTGTACAAATACACGTATATCACATTGCTATAATTTGAAGCTTGTTTAACATGGTCCATGACATAAGCCATGCATTACATATTTTCTTTCTTTAATTATTACTATTATAATCTCTAATTTAAAATTCGTGATAGCTAAACAAAATTTAGGGGGAAAAAAATATCAAATGCATTCTAAAGTTGTCCGGATAAATCGAATACACACTGTAACTAATTGGATGGCCTATTACCCCTACACATATCAAAAATGAATTTCCCAAAAAATTAACATGAAAATGACAAACATGCCTTTTGAATTACAACCTTGCATTTGTTACATTCAATATTTTCCATTATAACCTTGATTTTTGTTAAAAGGCATATTCTCTATCATTATGTTTAGCCCAAAAAATAATACTCTAGTATGAAAAATAATACTCTAGTATGAAAAATAATACTCTAGTATGCAAAATAATATAATTTGAAGAGTATAGGGACTTTAATGTAAATTGGACCAAAGTAGATTGTAAGTTAATGTAATTTGTCTTAACACAACAAATAAATGAACCCATCAACACACAATGTTCTCAATATAATTAATTAAGATTATATTGTTAATTTTCTCTTGGCCAAAATAAGCCTCATTGATGACAACATAAATACATAACGAGTAAATAAATACTAATTAATTCTTAACATACAATATAATTTTCGTTTTCGAGCTAGCAAGAAAATAAGAATTCATTAACACGACTTACTACAATTTACAATTTGAAATTTATTAAAGGTGTACACAGAAAAAGAAATTGGCCAAATATTAATTTGGGCTAAAAAAATTTATCACACTTTTCCATCTGCATAGTTGTGTCAATCTGAAAATGCCTACGAAAAAAGACAACATTTAAAACAAGAAGATATCATATCTAATAATAATAAAATAGGTATTCTTATAATCCGTTCCAATACTTTAAAATACTGAGTTTTTGAAATGGTAGCTTGCTCGATCTAGTGCTTGAGTACCTTCAATGAAGGTTCGAGTTATGTAGGCGGATAAGTAAGAATATTATATCCTTCTAATAAGTTGGGGTAGGAAAAAAAAAAACCGGGAGACAGAATATGACTTTCTATATTCTATATTTTAGAAATTAATGATTTAGTTAAAATGAAATTTTTTATACATATCATTTATTCATATAACTAAAATTATAGCCTCAAATCAGGAACCAACACTTTCCTTTTTTCTTTTCAAATCAATTTGAAAAAATGACTTAGTTTAATGTCAAATATACAGTGTAAAATAAGTTGTACGTACAAAATTATACCGCAATTTCAAAGCAATTAATTCTTCCTATCGAGCAATTATTTGACTTTTATGAGCTGAGGTGGCAATAACAATATAAAGGACAATATAAGAAAATTGGCTGAAAATGTGAAGGTAAACATGAAGTTTTTTTTGTTCAAAATAACAAGTATATATCAAATTAACTAAGAAGAATATATTACAAGTTGCTATTTTATACGCAATTTAATTATAGTCAATACTTCTCTTCTTCACGCTAGCATTTGGGTTATCAATATTATAGCCACTATAATTTTATGACGATAATATTCTATACGATAATATTTCAACCTATCGAGTTCGTTGCGTTGCTATTTAAATATATGTTAAAATAATTCCTTCAATGTCGATCTCAACTCTATATTATATGCCATAAAACACATAAAAAAATGTCATAAAAGTCGATATTGTAGGACCAAGTTTGGTGATATAAAAGGAATATTCCATGAGATACTCAATTCATCATATTTTTTTCCTCTCTGATGTAGTAGAACTTATTAATTACGTGTCTCATCAATGGTACTCTAACCTTATGATATAAATTGATTTGCCGCGTTCTTGAAATTGACAGGTAAATTACTACAGTACAAAAAAAATAAAATCATACACTGGACTACAAGACGTATATCTTTTATATACATTTATAATTGAATCATAGTTAAGTGATATATTGATATATATTTTCACTTTACTTTTAATTACTATGATTAAATTTATTGATTCAATGTAAATAGCGGGAACGTTCATGCATGTATTCTTTCTCTCCACAACTATATGTATTTTTTATCGCTTAACATTTTCATTAGACATTTAACCTTATATTGGGTAGAGTTCGTTTGGTTAGTTGAGATATTTTATGAAGTTATTATATTATATTTTTCGTATGAAATAACTTATCTCACTATTTATATTAAAATAATGAAATAAAATAATTATATAGAACAAAATAAATAATATTTATTATTAAATATAAAATAAAATAATTTTATATGATATCTCAAAATTATTATTTTTATCTGATTAATACGACCCAGTGTAAGTAAGGATGTACTATAGTACCATTAACTGATAATATGGTCATGGAATTGCTCAAACATCACATCATTTTAATTTGTTTTTCATCAAAGTCAAAGCTGATCAATCACCAGGCCCATTGATACTGTATGAGAAAATTATGGAAGGAAAATTATCAACTTATTTATGTATAATATTTATAGTTTAAAAATATTATAAAAAAAGACTATATATTATTTTTATAGTAAAATATTTAATTTTAATTATAATCTTAAAGTACATGTTTTTTTCTCTCAATCGAATACACACTCTCTCCCCAAATCCACACGCTCTCTTCTAATTCAATAGTGCCTCTACATATTCCTACACACACACACTATCTCTCTCCCTTTTAATTCTCCCCTTTCTCTCTATATTCCACCTGATTCTCTCTTATTATAAATTTTTGCTCCTATTTTTTTTTTTTCAAAATGAAAAATCCTTCGAAAGATCTTTCATCAGAATCTCGTTGGAACAAGTAACTATGTATTTTATTTTTATTTTTTTGCTATTTATATTATAAATACTCTTTGGCAGAAATGCAAGGTAAGGCTGCGTACAACAGACCCTTGTGATCGGGCCCTTCCCCGAATTCTGTACATAGTGGGAGCTTAAGTGCACCGGGCTGCCCTTTTTTATATTATAAATACCTTCTTTGTATCCAAAATTTATTTGTATCGCAGATTTACTTGTATTCTAAAATTATTTGAATCCAAGATTTATTTGTATTATAAATATATTTTTTTAGTTCAGTCTCAATTTGTATTTTATTCTTATTTTGTATTTCATTCTTAGTTAAACTACATAAGTGTATTTACCACCAAAAATCATCAAAGTTGTATCCAAATTCAATTACATAAAAATTCTTTTTTTTTTATAGTCCAAACTTAATTCACCATTAAAGTATCAAAATTGTATCCAAATTCAAATTTATATAATGTACAAATTTGTATTCAAATCCTTGAACATTTTTTATTCAATTGAAATGATATACCAAAATTGTGTCCACAGCTTTTCGACATATAAATCTCACAATTATGTATTACAAATTGAAATAATAAATGTTGAGCATCACAAATTCAACTATGATTTGGAATTTAAACTAGACTATATTTGGATGGGAATAGGGGGTCATTTACTTGAACAATTTTGGTTTGTATAATAACTGCGATGTCTCCAAAGGAGTTTTATTTTGTAAGAGTATGATGAAAGAATGATTATGAACTGCTCCAAATTTCCTTACAAGATGTATCAACGTTTTTGAAAAACAAACAAAGAAAGTTGATGAGTTTTTGAATTTCAGGAAGACGAGAGCTAATGAAGAGTAAAGAGTCCTGAAAATAATAGGAATAATGAGGGAGTAAATTAAGGGAGTTTACCAAATATAATCCTTAATTTATTACATTCAATTAGGCTGTATATATTGTATGCATCATGAAAAAAATACAGAATAGAGGTATAGCAAATAAAAGTATAGTTGTGTTTTGTAAATATTAAAAATGTAGCTATAGAGTCCTATTTAAAGCTTAGAATTTGCTATTTGTAAAAATTTCTCATAAAATAATCATATAAGACGAAATAAATAATATTCATTATCAAATACAAAATAAAATAATCTTATATGATATCACAAAATTATTATTCTTTTATCTGATTATTCAAACGTAAGGATGTACTATAGTGCCATTAACTGATAATATGGTCATGGAATTTGCTCAAACATCACATCATATTTGTTTGTTTTTCAATCAAAGTCAAAGCTGATCAATCACCAGTCCCATTAATACTGTATATTAGTTAGTACATGATAGTGTATACTGTATAACTTTGAATATGCAGACCCAACTCCTAATTACCAAATAATGCTTTATAATTACAAGCAATTAAAGTATGCATGTTTTTAAAATTTCAGGGTCAGTAGTTATGATCAAGTGACAAGTTCATTTTATTTTGCATAAGGCCTTCAAATATATATTTTTCCAGTATTTAAAAAGATATTTGACAGTGTTAATATTTTACATATATGTTTAAATTAACATATATTGGTGTGACTTGTTATTCACAATTGCTCCAAACTATATGGCTTCATTTAGTTCATTTTCTGATTTTGAGTTAGTTTTTGCGGATGAATTATATATTTTAAATAGGTTAATAATATTTTTAGTCTTTTAAATTTAATTAGTAAAATAGGATTGTATTACATGTGAGTGTGATATTTGAGTAAACATATTTAACCTTCAATTTATTAAAATGTACAATTTCAATCAATTTGTTAGTTAATATTCACAAATACGCTATAGTTAGTTCCATCTATGTGTTATTTCAAGTTTGTATTATTGTTACTCCACATTTGAAGGTAATATAGTTATAAGAATATTGTAGTTTTTGCTTTTGATATATAGCATCGTCAATTGTTTGCTATGTTTCGATTGTCGCCTTATTTTGTTATTCTTGTTCCCTTCTACATTGCTTTCTCCTTCTTTGTACTTGAGTTTGTTGCACTTGAGCCAAAGATCTTTTGAAAACAGTCTCTCTACCTTCACGAGATAGTTATAAATTTTATGTACACTCTGCCCCACATCCAACTCGTGGAAATTCACTGGGTATGTTGTTGTATAGTTCTAAGAATAATCCAAAAATATATTACATAAAGGGACTAAAACATAGATTTTAACTAATCAAAAATTGAATATGTTGAGTCATACATCACTAGGACTGAAATCAGAATTTATCAATAACCGAGTGACCAAAAGTACGAGTTCCCTCTTTTAAATGGCTTTTAAATTGTCTGGACTTAACGGGCCTAATAATCAGATGAATAACTGGGCCACGATTCTGGGCCCAAACTTATCAGTAGAGGTCCACCGCAACCCAGAAATCACAGGATAGGCCCATTTGTACCATTTTCCACAAAATATTTGAAATCTTCCCTATATATAAACCCCACCACTCTCCCGCTGGATTATCAACGCAGATCACACTTTCAACTTCAAGTTCCAACTGTTCGACGGAGCAAAATCACAGAAAAAGTAACTTCAAAGCTCTCTGGTAATCCAAATGTATATACATATTTGATTATATCTTCATCGGTTAGGGTTCCGTAATTGTCCAAATTGAAGTTTTAATTTCTCGAAGATTTCAATTTTTATAGTATCTGCAAATGAAGTTGAAGATGAATAAAGCATCGGATCTCAGCTCCATATCTGTTCTTCCTCCTCATGCAAGGTTGAAATCTATCTTAATTTAATGATTTCATCTATTTGCATTGTATAGCATGAAATTGCCTACCTCTCTGTGTTTCTGCGCTTTCTTCACATGCACTACAAATTACAATTTGATTATATGGATGGAACGAGGTAGAGAGAGTATTACTGTAAAGTTGCGCGCATCTCTCTGTTTGCGTTTTCTTCTAATATACATTGACTATATAGCCATGTTTTGTGTGCTGTGCTATACACACATATGCATATGTATACATGTTACATGTATGTTTTTATGAATAAGAGAGAGAGAGAGAGAGAGAGGTAGAAATTTTGCCGTAATATTGAGTTTTTTTGTGTGTGATGATATGAGAAGAACGCTAAGTGCGGAGCCCCTCTGTGTTTTGGCCTACTTCTCCGTGTTTGTGCGATTTTCCTCATACATTACAGATATTTTTGATGTTTTCGTGTCCGATATACACAAACACACACAAATATATACATATACCTGTCTATGCATGCATGAAGAGAGATAGAGAGATTTTAAAACATTATTGAATCTATTTTGATTATATGAGAAGGAGGCCAAGTGTGGTACCAAGTGCAGCGGAGTCTTCGCTCTACGGGAAAAGCCAAGTGTCACAGGTTCGGTCACAGCAGCAATCGCAACAATCCTTCTCACAGGGATTTTCATCTCAGCAAGCGATCTACTCTCAGCTATCACAGAGCTCTCTGGATGATTTTGTCCCTAATGAGCAAGTAATTCCTCTATCTCGCTCCTATCTCTTAGTTATTCGAAGAGAAGGTCTTAACGAAATGTCATTTTGGTATACTATGACTTCTAAATTAACAATTATATACAAAGGAACTGATTCATTTGGTGAGGAAATGATAATGATCGACTTCTAAAACTCATTTTTGTTAGCAACTTCTGAAGAATGCTTTAGATTGTCTAAAATGTATTTTGATGCTTAGCAAGACTTGAATCTGTTATACCGTAGATAATTGTTGCCTATGTTCCTTTTGAGTGTAATTTTGTTTTAGTATGCTTTATGCTGCTTGAAATAGATGATTAGCTTCTGACTATGATTTACTTTGTTAAATGTTGTGTCAATACACGACACTCACTTTATATGATGTATTTGATTTACATATTATATTAGTGATGGTTGAAAAAATATTGAAGTTTAAGTACATTTGAACAGCTTTGAAAGTTCTGAAAGTTGCATAAAAGATGAATGATGCCAATATTTTGCAAGGTCCTTAAATGGAAAGAGTGTCAAACAAATTGGGATGGAGGGAAAAGTAGATATTATTTACCATCTTTACTGTATTGGACAGTGAATCATAAATTCTATTGCCGTGTCTGTCAGAATGTTTCTTATTGCTATATGATATAACAGGAGATTGTCAGAGTGCACTTCGAAGTGGTTGTCGGCAGCTAGGTCGTAGATCTTCTCGGTGTTCATATACAATTAGTTAACTGATGGACTCTTGACTTTCAAATTGATCATATGACTTCTTGTTTTCAACTCTGCCCAGTGCTAGGACACAGAGTTCCATAAAACTTTCCACTTTATACATTGGAACTTTTTCTCATCTCATAGGAAACAATATGTGTTATGGGAATTTTACATCTTAAAGCATACAAATGCTGTAACTGTTAATAATTTTAATGCAGAGATTGGGTTCTCAAGAAAGAGAAAATTCAGCAAAAAGGATGAGCTGTTTGCCTCATATCAACTACACACGAGAAGAGACTCAAATGCAGTTATCAAAACCCTCGACCAATTATTTGCGCAAATGGTCAGTTTCTGAAAACAAATGTAAGCCATAATCCGCCACCAGAAAATACATGCTCTCAACTTCTGTTTAAGAGTTATGGAAAATGTACTCCAGTTCGGCACTAATTTGTGTCTGGAATCATTGGACTAAACATGTTTATGAATTCTACTTTTTCTGGACAGACCAGATTGAAGAACTTGAACACAAAATTGGAATGGTAGAGACTTCATTAAGCAGGCAAGGAATGATCTTAGATTCTATTCAGAGTGATATTATGCAAGTTAACCGGGGAACAAAAGAGATATTGATGGAGAGTGAGTATTCACTGCCGTTTTAATTTACATGATGTTGCTAAATAAGTAGGAACTCCAAAGAGACCATATCATCAGTTGACGAGTGTGGAATTTCATCTTGAGAAGCCTGCTGGTCCAATTAAAAATTTTACTTGCAAATATTTCCGGTGGATGTAAAAATAATGGCCAACAAAATCTAACTTATTTGTTTTTCTTCTGAATTTTCTTTCAGTGGAAAGCTTACGACCGAAGTTAGTTTCTCATGATGAACTGTTGCAATTGATGGTAACTATAGCTTAGCTGCTCTGCGTACATCCAGAAATTAAGTGCCTGTTTGTTTAATCACATTTCCTAATCCATGTGACATACAATATCCAGAACAAGGAGAGGGAAGATCTGAAAGCTAGCCTGGAGGGGACCTTCAAATCCATGTTTGAAGAGCTTAGGGAGAACAAAGATCAAGAGAACATCAGAGATCTTTCATCACTGCTTAGAGCTATGCCCAACAAACTCGAGATGTGCATTTTGCAACTTCAAACTGATTTGAGCAAGACCTTGGCTAAAGAGATTCAGGCATGTTGCACACTGAAACTTTTTAAATTCATATTTAGGCTACCCTCTGTGTTTGGGTTAATGCTGCTTCATCTATATTCCTATTGCTTGCAGATAATTGCCCTCCGCCCAGATTGTCATGGACAAAAACATGAAACCGCTCCAGTCGATCCACCAAAAGTACGTTTTCAAAAACTTTTTTCTCCAAATTCCATATGATTTTTATGAGTATTGAGTGTAATGAAGAACGCAATCAGAAATCTTAGTGCATTTGAACATTTGTAGGGCATCAATGATTGTAGCCCTCCCCGTGAAGTGAAGTTTCTAAAGAAGTAAGTTCTCAAACTTCCTTCTCATCGCCATCACTGCAGCCTTAGTTTTGAAATCTTTAAGTAGCAATTATTAATCAGTAGCTCTCCAGTATGCAAAGTTCATAATCACTTGATGGATTCTCTTATTATTTGCATCATTTGTGTGCAATATGCATAAGCGGTAGTCATTTCACAATGCCTCTTGACATGTGTGTATTGACACTTGAGAACACTTGCGGCTAGGATACATTCTCTGTCATCAGGAACTACTTAGGTGGCAAATAGATGTGAAGATTCACGGCATAGTGTCTTTTGATCCATATCATAACCAGAAAGTGAGTATCCCATTTCTCACATTAGCTATAAGAAGGAAGAAAGGGAAAGCAAAGGAAAGCACTCCCCTTATTCCTCGAAAGCTAGCCTTCATGATAAACCGAATGAAATAAGAAAAATTCTAAGAACTTTGCTATAGCTTCAATAGAAATCTTAAAGATCTTTTGTTTACAAAGTTTTGCTGATTTTTCTAACATTGAGCGACTTAATTCTTAATTGCGGTGCAATTGCAAGTCACCAAACATTTCTTTTCATTTCTCTGGTTCAACTATGAATCTCAGAGATCAGAAAATAACTATGCCGCCGAAGATTGAAATGGGAAGCTGGACTACAGTAAAAAATAACCAAACTTGTATGAAGCGGAAAATTCCAATGAGAAGTCACAGACAGAATGAAGCATTTCAACAGGTAACTCTCTCATTGTCCTTATGCAAATAAATGTTTGTTGAGTTATGAGCAACAGTTGCTTCCTTTGTATGAAATGGGAAGATGGACTACAGTAAAAAACTAACCAAACTTGTATGAAGCAGAAAATTCCCATCAGAAGTCACAAACAGAATGAAGCATTTCAACAGGTAACTCCCTCATTGTCCTTAATTGTTGAGTTATGAACAACAGTTGCTTCCTTTGTGGCATGAAACATCCAAAAAAGAAAAAAATGGGGTTTTTGATGTTGCATTTATGATATGTCATAGTCCACCATCTCTGAGGCCTTCACATTGAAGTAACAAAAACTACTTTGTTCAGCACACCACATTTTTTGATAACTTGAAACTGCATCACCCTTATTCTCAGAGCTGACAACTGGCTACCCATTTCAGGGAAGGGAATGTAGAGCTACCATTGAATCTGATGAGGATATTGATGCAGACTTTTCCTGCCTGCTTGAAGAAAATGGAGCAGGTAATTTGCACTTCTTACCCTGCATCATTCATTTTTGAGGATTTCACGATGAGCAAAGTGATTTCTACATCCTGTAATTGATCAATGTGCTTACTAACCCATGTATGTTGAACTTGTTTAATGGATTCAAGATATATTTAGATGTATATGAAATTATATCCTATATCTCATGAGTTACCTCTGACAAGAATGACCTTTCCATACTCCTAGTCAAGCAGAACGCCTAAGATTTATATTATGAAATCAAATACATAAGTTATTTGGTCAGAACATGTTTAAAAGCCTGAAGCATCTTTGTTACACTTCATACTATTAAGTTTTTCTCAAACCAAAGAGAAACTGATAGCCCTCTCTTCCCTTTGTCAGTTGGAGTACGGTAGGGAATTTGAACCCGCTCAGTTTTAGTGTCCCGAGGAATCTTTTTCTAAACTCTGAAATAGTCATATTTCGAGTCTGTCCTAAAATTAGAAATTTTGAGCATCATAACTGCAGCAACAAGTGTTCTTTTAAGCAGACTGAAACAATCATTCATATTTTTTTGTCATTTGCTAAGATTTGAGTGCTTAAACTGTCTTTCCCTTAAAAGGCACGGGGATTTGTATACTAGATGATGCAAAGGAAGAGAGTGCACGCATATTAAGGAAAGCAAGGAGGCGAAAGAGAAAGCATTTTCACACTATCATTATAGATTGAAGGTACACAGTGAATTTATAGTCCGCTGAATCAAGGTCCTGTGATTTGATAAGCAGTAAAAAATGTATTATTGATTCTTCTGTCTTTCCTTAGTTGATATAGGACATGTTTGCAATTCAACTTTTCATTATTATTAGAAAATCCATGACTGATCATGACGTAGCAACCAAAATCTGTATTGTTGCTGCAATACTCAGTCTTAGTTGATTGTGTACTGAGATGTCAACGGACTCAGCATATAAGAATATGTAATGCACTGGGATTACGTAAGAAAAATCATTACGAACGTTTTAAATTTTGAATTGCATAAAGTTGACTGGTTAGGTCATTGCATCTTCTGTATTTGCTGTTTTATTAGCTAATGAGACTATGAGAGTAAATATTATGCTAGTAAATTTTCAGCGTGTGATACTATACCATGATAGAAGTATATAATATGGAAAACAAAATTCTTTGGTGAATGATAACTTAGAAACAACACCAAGTAGAGAATGAAAGCATATCAAGCAGGGGGGGGGGGGGGGAAGGGGTAGAAGGTCGAAGAGGTTTTACTTATTCCTGGTCTTGGATGGTCCGTGTTTTTATTTATTTTTGGTTACTTCCTGTACTACTCTTTTGTCAAGATCCTGAAGCCTAAATAAGAGAACCATTCGCCCCTGGCGAATCTATTCACATTAGAGCATAAATATTGTTGGGAAAAAATGGCTTATAGTCTGTTTGAATTTGATTTATTTTTAAGCAGTTTTGAAAAATTACTTATAAGTTAAAAAAAAAAGTAGTTGCACAAAATAATTTTAAGTTGGTCAGTCAAACACTTAAAAAAAATAAAAAATAGCTTATAAGTCAATTCAAACGACCTCTTAGTACTCAGTAGAAGCAGGCCCTAGCCACATCGCATTGTACTTGTGTTTTTTTAAAATTTATTTATTTATTTTTGTTTTTATATGTGATAATTAAGAAGCATGCTCAATAGTCAATACAAATCCTCTAATGCGTGGGTTGGCGGGTTGCGTCTCCTTTTTGAATACCATCCAAAAGTCCAAACAAGGCTATCGCAGGAAATTTCCCTTCCTTCAGTCACCTGGCTGCTATGCCTCCATACATGGCTGTGGAACTCCTTAAGTTCAAAACCGTCACTTTGCAAGTTGAACTATTTTTTCAGGACCCACATTTTAATTGAGACAAATGAAGCTTTCAGCATCACTAATTGTAGTTATATACTAAAATAACAATTAGCTAGTATAATAATATAGTGAGGTTACTTCTTACTCCTTAATTTTGTTCATTTATATGACATAATTTGGATAAGTACAGAATTTAAGAAACAAATGTTGATTTTTAAAACGAGTTCTAAAAGGCAAAAACTTTTCTCTGTGTCACCAACAGTAACTACGGTATGGTTAGGGCTTTAAAAGATCCTTTAAAATTTAAACAATTCATAATATTTGTATGATTATAAAAACTTCTCAGGTAAACTGAAAAGCGTAAAGTTAATTATATTTAAAATTGTGTTATTCTTCTCTAAGCATTCTATTAACATTAGGAGTATATTGTTATTAATTCATTTAATTTTACTTTCTCAAATCTCATTTATCTAACTTATGATGTGACTTAGGCAAACGGCGGACTTTTAAGTTAAGATTATTTCCCTTTTTGAATAAAATTACCTTATTCATGAAAGGCTTAGGCTTTGAAAGTCTTTATGTTGACTGTTCAATCATCTTTATGTAGTCATGGTTCCTGCTTACTTTTCATTTTTCCCAATCTAATTTGTTTTTACTTGAATAATTGTTGGTTGAAATACTGTTTTTTTCCAATTGCTCACTACTGAACATCCGTCTTCTCATTGCTGTCTTATGATAAACGACTAGGATTTGCTAGTCTTTTACATCTGTTACACATTAAAACCAAACGAATTGATCTTTTAAAAAAGAAAACAATGGTTTCATTGTGGCCTGCAGAAAGGAAAGTAGAAGGGATGACAATTTCTGATGATATCAGAACGCACTATATAAACTTGTCGAAACAATTCACGGCAAAAACTTTTCATTTTCCAAGATGCATGCTTAAATATTTTTTACATTGTTACACAAACTTATTTAAGGACCAGTAAAAACTTGAATAATTGAGAGAGGAAAAGTAGAAGAAATGAGATATTTTGATGGTAGTAGAACTCAATATGGACCTCCATGCCATCCAGTTTTAGTAATAACATAGGAAGAAAAAGTAAGAAAAGAATCACCTTTACAAAAGAAAGGTTTAGGTCCAGAAGGATTGATCCTTTAATTTCACTTTTCTAAAGAATTGAATGCTTTTGATCTGTTCTATTGCATTATGCACTTGGGCATACACACAAATTTGCACATGCTTTGCTCCCCATGTGTAACTTTTTTTAGCTTGGTGAAATGATCAGTTTGTCTAAACTAGTCACATTTTAATCTTCATTTTTCTTATCTAAAAGCCTAACCTTTTTGACAATTACATTGATTTTACCCCTTTTTATTAGATCTGTAAAACTCATTTTTAGGTCTAAGAAAGTGTGAAGAAAAGAATAAAACTTTGCTGGCTTTGGGATATATATATGGCCATTATATGTGGGGTTGGTGGTGACGAATAACAGGGTTCCTGTGTTTGTCATATTTTGGCTTCAAAATGGTGAGTTACGCAATGTCTCATTTCAAGTTTCGTCCCTTTCGTCCAAGCATCATAAATAGAGTTATTTGATATTTCTTCTTACTTCGAAAAATTATATTATATATACACAAGGTTAATATTTATTATGTAGATCTTGAATCTTTTTAGTTGTTTCGGGCACTTTTTTAAAAATTTTATTTTAAATTCTCTCAATGAAAATCATGGCTCCGTCATTACCTGTATTAGTAGGAGGTAATAGTTATTTTGTGAAATTAGTCGAGGTGTGCGTTGATCACAATTATAAAAAAAAAAAAAAAAGGGCAGCCCGGTGCACTAAAGCTCCCGCTATGCGCGGGGTCCGGGGAAGGACCTGACCACAAGGGTCCATTGTACGCAGCCTTGCCTTGCATTTTTGCCAGAGGCTGTTTCCAAGGCTTGAACCTGTGACCTCCTGGTCACATGGCAGCAACTTTACCAGTTACTCCAAGGCTCCCCTTCATCACAATTATAAAAAAGAAATAGAAAAAATTATTCCATCTCGTTTCAAACATTGATAGTTTTAGTTAACTAAATTTATCTCAAAATATTTGACATTTTAAATATAATAAATTATTTACTTGTTTTTTTAAAAATATTTTTTTTGTGTTAATTAAGTGAGGTAGTTTAGACACATACTTCCAAGGTTACTAAATATCTTTTCTATCGAGTGTACACGAATATTAAAAGACAAATTTTGTGCCGAAGGTAGCGTATTTAGCCATGTAAAGATTAAATTCTTGAACTACTTTATCTGTGGACTCCATGTTTTGGATGCGCTTGATTTATTTTTTCTTTCAAAAAATGCTATAGTCGTGTATTTATTAATCCAAATAGATACTGAAATCATTAATCAATGAAAAATACAAGCGAATGATTGATGTTCGGTATACATGGATCTCAATTAATTTTGCATGATATCTATCATTTCTCATCAGCAATCGATATCAAATAATTTTTTCCATCAAAATTAGAATATATTAAGATAAATATTCATGAATCATGATTTTTAGTTTACTTTATTGACGGTTGATGAATGGTTGATTATGTTATAAGAATTTGATTCTGATATTTTCTTTAATTCCATCGAATCACAACCACCCTGTCCTACTAAGCACACACTTGGTGATGAACTTGTATTTTTTTAATATCATTTAACAAGTTGATTTGACGATATTATCATTAAATCATATATATACATATTGTTGATTGTTTAATTATGCTCCTTCGTCTTGTGTCCTTCTCATATGTCACTTTGATCACTACCTTAGCCTTGAATTCTTTGCTAAGGAATATGTATTGTAAGCTAATTTATTTTAAAATATAAACATACCTGACAGTAAAAGATTTTTTTAAAATTTAAACAGACCCATTGATCTAATTTTGATAGTAAAAATCAAATTCCGAGTCAAAAAAAATAATACAAATTCATCTGTGATATGTATTTAATGAAACTAATCGAAATACATGTAAATTAGTTCAAACATGATAATTTTTAATTAAAAGAACGACATGAGGGCACACTTAATTTGTGGGTGGCAGTTGTTAGGCAAAGTTGATTTATTTAGAAAGAAATCATCATTACATTGCATCTTTATACTTCCAACTCATAATATCTAATAAACTATTTTGATCAAGATTACAATTTAAATTCTAGGCACATGTTCCCTCTTTTAGTTTTCATTAAAGTTAAGACGTCTAAATTTAAATATATATTTAAATATTAATATATACATTAAAATTAAAGTATCTAAACTTGAATAAACATCTGAAATTGTTGTTGAATTGGATTTATTTTAAATATTGATTTTTAAGAACTTTACTCTCTTGTAACTAAACGATTCAATTAAAATTAATCAGTCACTTAATTATGCTACTATATTTTATTTTATCCCTCTTTATTCAGATATTTTTTTCCTTGGATGTCTGACATTTGATTTGGAGCTCGATAAATTCAAATTTAAGATACTTCATTTTAATATTAAATATATAATTCATCCTTCAATGTTCTAAATCTCATACTTATTCACATATATTAAGCTATCAAAAATAGGGATAATCCTTCCGATCTTTAAATAAAATAAAAATAATGACAAATACTGGTATGTTGTAATTTGTAAATAGTTTGGAATTACTTGTGTTGTCCATGGCATGGAAACAACCCCACCTCAAAATTATTTTAAGAAAAAGTCCCAAATACGATGATATCATCAGATAATGCCAATACCTTAAGAAAATAGACTAAATGAGAATATCCGACAAAATTTAAAAGAAATGAAGAATTCCAAAAAATATTTCTTTTGGAAGAATTAGCCATCCACCCACCCACCTACCTACAAGTCAAGACAAGTTAATTAATACTTAATTGGTTTAATTTTGTCATAATGTTATTTATGATAGTTCCCCACAACATAAACTATGATCTCTTTTCTTGGAAAACCATATAATAAAAAAAATATTGGTTGGGAAATAACAGTACCAACCAATTCTTGATAACTTCATTTGAACAGCTTCCCAACGAAGAATCTGATGCAGAATTATATTAAATATTTTTTTCCTTCTCACAATAAAATAATTAGGCTACATAATTAAATTATTATAATAAGGTAATATATATATATATGATGTTGCAGATTTGACAATGCACTCTCTTTGATTTCTGTATTAAGTTAACTATGTCACCTAATCTGGTAAGCCACGGGACAATTTAGCCATCAATTAGTGTTTATCTATTTTGATTGCGTTTATTTATTATGCAAATTCAAAACGTAATAAGTAAAATTAAACGAGAGGCGCCTTATTTGTTATGAGATATCATATATAAGAAATTCAACGAATGAATAGATTAAAATCAACTTAAAATAAAAATTTATGACCAATAAATTCCTATGCAAGTCATTTTTAAAATATCAAACTCTTTAAAATTGCTACTCCAAAAATTATAAAAAGAAGAACTTATTTAACTGATTTTTTTTCTGGCTAATAGATAAAGTATTACAGTGTCGTTGACCTATGGCTTGTATTTTAATGTAATTTAGTATTGGAAGATTAATAAAGAAGGAATATATTAAACAAATTTGAACCTAGATTAATACCAATCTTGAACTAAACCATTTAACCAATTGAAAGTGGCTTGTTAGATGCCGATTTGTTAAACTTAATGAAGTGGCACCAAATTAATCATTTGTTTTAACAAAACAATTATTTGGTTGGATATGAATTAAAGTGAATGTCTCAGAGTACGTAGTTCAAACTTGAAAGTCATAGTGACACGTTTTTGTATTAATTAACAAGTTATATATGGATTAACATAAACTCTCTCAATCTCAATTTATATGAAGAAATTTAAAGTACATGGATCTAAATATTTAATTTATACTATAAACTCTGATATATCTCCAATTTTTTAAAAATAAAATTCACATATTTGTAAATTGCACAAAAAAGTACTGCGCACTGTAACTCAAAATAACTAGTACTCATTCAAAATATTAGTACCATTAAACTCATACTTTGAAAAGTATTTCCTCCATTTTAAAATAAGTGTTATTTTAGAAATTTAAAAATAAAATTAGTACGTATGTTTTTTTATTTATATCTGTATATCCCATCTTCTTAGTAGTGTTTGATTTTCGAGAGACATTATTAAGAAATAATTTATTTGACATTATTATATAGAGATAGTTTAATAAATTATATATTATATATATTAATTTTTTAATAAACATATTTTTTCATTATTAAAATGACACTCATTTTAAAACCAAAAAAATAGCACCAAAATGCTCCAACATGTGTGCTTGTTACTTGTAGATGAAAAAGTTGGTGTGGAATGATTGAATTGGAGAAAAGGTACGTGAATAAGAATGAGTGGCTTTTGTTGTGGTCCTTTATGTTTTCTTTTTAGTTTTTAGTTTCGTGTCTAATATTTATATTGGAGTTTGATTAAATTTGAATTCGTATTGAAAAATCTCACATTAGGAAGTAATTACTTTCTAATAAATGCGACTCTATATCCAGGGATACTCAAAATCGTAATCTCTAATTAAGGATAAAAAAAATACTTATCACCCCACCATAATCTTTGTTGGTTGTTGTGGTTCTTTCAATGTGTGCATGACCACCGTCACTATTTGCATATTAATTATGTTGAGTCTCTTCTAGGCCAAGCAACACACATAATCTCATTCTTATCTTGGAATATATGGCAGGCAATGCAAAATATTATTCACCCCCCCCCCCCCTCCTTAAGTGTGGTAAAAATTTATTCAGATCTGATATTTATATTAAACCAACGTATTTGATCTATAACTGAGAAAATGATAATTTTTGATTTAGCATTTCCAATGAAATCAGTTTAAAACATTATAGGTGCTGATATATTTCTAACCAAATGTCCGTTGAAAATTACCATTTTAGTCATATAAATTAAGTAAAAATGTATATTAGTCATCATAGTTTGGTGATAAGATATACTGAAGACGCAATACATACTATCATTTATTTAATGTTAATATCAAGTGCGGATAAATTTTTATCCTCCACACACACCCCTATGCTCCTCCAATTGCACCTTTTTAATGTGTCAAATGAAAAAGATGGATTAATAGTAGGATCTAAAAAAAGTTTACTAAACGCAAGAATTGCGATTCAATCTATAGAAATTTATTTCACTTATTAAAAGCTAGATCATATATGTATTCAATTGTCGTTCAAATAATTTGATTTTTTTGTTACAATTTGGGTCAAAAATAATTTTTTTTTCTCCAATCTCATTTTAGTCCAAAATTTGATTAAGAATCAAATGTCTGTAATTCTTCAGCTCAAATTTAAAGGATAAGTAAACATGGACTAATATATATTAACCCCTTTGTGCTCCTTTTAGCATCAATACTGTATATGCATAAATTAATAATCTCAAAATTAACTGTATTTAAGTATGATCATGAATTAGCAAGACTTAAGTTAATGAATACCTTTATTACGTTCATATTCGGGCTTAATTAATTAATTCCACTTTATATATTTCTATTTAATAAATTTAACTTAAAGTTTAAATAGATTAACAAGCAAGTATTGTAAATTTCTTAGCTATATAGAGATGTGACAATTAAGTCAAAAACATTGGCCCTACAACTACAACTTTGCTAATTGATACTCCATTTATTGTATGTAAAATTAACCTAAGATGTCCACATATGTTGGACTTTTTGTCCATGGTCCCTCTTTGATGTCCGACAAGGACTTATTAGCTAATTTCGAGTTTAAATTACTAATCCACAGCTTAATTAAGACAAGAAAACCATATTCATTTTTTCCTTAACATATACTTAGGAGGGAAATTAACTAAAATTAGTAGTTGTGATGTGGATGTTATTGATAATATGAATACGTAAATTAATTGAAATATATTCTTTTCTTTTTTCAATGGTTTCTCTAACTTTAACTGTTGTGATAAAATGAATAGATTTTCGTCGTTAATCAAAAGTGGAATTCGATCTCTTAACCTACCTTATCGATGCGAATTTGAACTAATCGAGAATCTTAATACGAAGATCAAACACATAAACATAAAAACCCAAAAAATGTAATTTAGAATGCATCAATGTGTGACCTAAACGAAAGGCATACAATTTTCATTAATTAGAATGCCCATTTTTATTTTCCAATATTTTGATAGGGATAATGTACTCAAAATACGAAAAAATTTCCGCGAACACTCAACTTCAAGAATTTTCCTTGCATATTACCCTTTGTTTATAGTGATTTGTTTGTTTACATTTCCAGCTAATATTCTAGTGCACGAATCTTACACTTTTAAAACCTACAATTGCAATTCTATTGACAAAGAGAAAGCTGTTCGACTAGTAAACACCTCTCACTTTCAATTTGAAGGTTGTAAATTCAAGTCACAAAAGATCCAAAAAAGCAAGAGTTCCGAGGAAAAGATTAAACAAACCTAATTTTTTTTTTTGCAATTTTACTACGATAATAGTTTTTTTTTTGTTTTCCATCCAGTGTTCGGAGCCCGTGAAGCCCCGATTAAATTCAAATCGCGCATCGCAGGATTCATTCGAGGTAGCACTTCCAACAAAAAAAAATTCATAGCTCAAACTCGAAACCTGTAGTTAAGGGTGAACAGTCTCACCAATGCACCACAACCATATTGGTACTTAATGAGTTGTCATACGATTTTATACGTTAAGAAATTTCAAATCAAAATATAATAGCAACGAAGTATTAGTTAAGCCTCTAGATTCAAATCTCAATATCCTATTATTTTTAATAATCAGCATGAGGGGAACAATCATAATTATTACCACCAATATAAGTTATGAACTTCTAATTAATTTATCCAAAATTGTACAAAGCAAATATCCAGTGCAAAAATAATAATAATAGTGAATTAGGAAAAGGATAGTGGTGGGGGTGGGGATTAGATATAAGTTGTTTGTCTCATATGGGCCTTCAAGATTAGACAATACAATTTACATCACCATTGAAATTGGAAGTAGGGAAAATAATAGGGGTTCAACTGTTCTATTTAATGTTTTGTGGGGGCACTTTTGCAATATTCAATCCTTACACGGTTACACGTAGACATATGTTAATTCTTAATTAGTAATATGATGGGATTCGATTATTTTTTTTCTCTTGTGATTTGTGAGTTTATCACACAAAAATTTCAATTAATCCCGCTAAGAAAAATTTGAATATGTATGCTTACAAAATTATAATTTATCTGTTTCAATTTATGTGACACAATTTAAATTTCGAAAGTTAATTAAGTTTTTTTTGTTCAATTTTTTTTATATGTCTTTTATATTTCTTACTACTTTTCAACTCAAATTAATGAAATTGACTGTATGAACTTCAAATAGATGTGTTTCATGAAAAATCGCTAATTGATCACATTCTTTTTTTCTAATTTATAGTTTAAAAATGTGATAGATGTGTTTTAAAATGTTTTTATTTTACTTATTTACCAAAAAAAAGGTACATTCTAAACATTTAGGATTTATTTGGTACGAAGGATAAAGAATAACTAATCTCGATATTAATTTAGTATGAGATTATCTCATATTTGATTGGAATAAAATCATGGAATAACTTATCTCAAGATTAATTATTTTGAGATTGTAATATTATTGTTATAACATATTAAGGATGAAATAATAATCCTAAAATACTTAATCTCATGATAATTAATTAACGAGCCCTTAGAATATGTTCATTACCTCCACTTAAGTGAGGTAAATCAGTTTGAATTCCAAGTTACTCATTCAACGTAATTATCATTATCATCATGGCCATCTCATAAATCAACTTAATATAACTACTTTTTCTTCACTTTTCCTAACAAAATGATAAGAAAAGTTGAAAATTAAATACTACTCTATTCTTAATTATCTTTGTTCAATGAAGATTTCTTTTCCTAATTACGTTTCCTGCCTCCCTTCTTTTTAATGCAAAGTGAAATCATTAAATTCTTTTTATTAGTTTCTTTAAAAAAAATATCAATCAATACATTTCTACCAACTTGTTATATAGGTCTTTTATGAATTTGGTAGATCCTCCCCTACTAAATTGAATGACATATATTGAGCTAGTAACAACTCTAGACAAATAAGTAATTATTAAGAGACAATATTAATTAGATTCCAAAAACTTTAATTGCTGAGGGTATTCAAGTTAAACTGTAAAATCAAATCAAGACCCCGTTTGGATGGGAGATCAAATAAAAATAAGTGACAAGAAGAGTATAAAAATGGTTGTCTAATTTTTTACTTAACCATGGTAAAGAAAATCGTAGCTTTAGTTTAGTTTAGGAAAATATATTAAATCCAAATTAATTAAAATTCGTAAAAAAATATTTAGTTAATTAATGTATAATACATACTCCCTCCGTTTTTATTTACTTGTCAAATATTTCCTAATTTGATTTTCTTTTTTACTTGTCATTTTTAACAAATCAAGGAAGAACAATTTTTTTTTCTTCCTATTATAACCTCAATTTATTAATATTGAATTAATGTCTTTGAAAAGTCTAGTGAGTAAATATATTTAAAACTATATCAATTAATAGGAGTAAAATGGTAAGCTTACTATACCAATCATTGTTTTCTTAATATGTGTGTCAAGTCAAAATTTGACAAATAAAAAAAATGGATGGCGTATTAACTAAGGATTAGGGGTTGCAAATCTTGCCAAAACCCGTTCAAGTTTGGACAAATCATGTATTAGTTCAATTCAATCGAGTTCATTAAAATTGAGTTGATATATAAGCTTAAATTGTCTCATGAGATATTTCTTTAAAATATTTTTTTACATATTTTTTATTTGATATGTTATATATAGCTATAACAAAAAGAATATTATTATGTACTATAATTTTATAAAAAAAAAAAAAAACTTACTAAAAATCTGTAGGTTAGGTGATGACACGCGTTTTAGCTTAAGTAGCTTTTGGGTAGATTAATAACCCATTTATTTATGGGAAATTTTCACATATAGCCAATCAAAAATATTTTAGTTATGTTTCATAATTATAGTTTGTTAATTACAAGTCGTAGCTATAGTTATAGCAGCGTTTATATAATTCACAATTTTTATATAACGTCTGTATATTTCACTATACAATTCATGCACAACGTTTGTACAATTTGTTATACAATTTGTAGTATTTATATATTTCGCTATACAATTCGATTTGCGCACAACGTTTGTATAAATCACGTGAATTATACAAAACTCAACTGTATAATCGCACTAATTATACAAAACTCAAACTATAATTACAGTTAGATGTTTGCCGCGAGCCATAATTAATTCAAACTATATTTATGTTAGCTACTTAACTAATATATATTTATTTATCTGCTTAATATTTTCTTTATTTATTAACTTAGCCCCAATTCAATCTAATCCGTCAATTTTACATCTCTACTAGCCATTATAAATATTTTTCGTTGATTGGCCAAATATATAGCTTCCCCTTAATTAAATTCATAATACTTGGATCAGATTTTCATTAAAAAAAAATGTCGGCTTAAAAATGAAAATGTAAATATTTGTTGCTCACATTATATTGCAGTCTTATCCTTGTAATTTTCTCATAATTCCACACATATCCCTTGTTTCAGCCTATCCCTATCATCTCCAGCTACTAGTAGTATTTTACATGAAAACAAATACAGAACAACAAGTCAATTTCTACCCAAAAAAAGACTAACTTTTTCTCTCCCTTTCTCTTTCTCAACGCCTATGAATCCAATGCTCATACGGTTTTGTCTGATTACCACTTAACTCAAAATCAAGAAAATTGAAGGGAAAAAATACCATTTTTTATACAGAGTGCTTGTGGGTGTGGGGTGTGGGGTGTGGGGTGTGGGGGGGTGTCATGGTGACAATGATGATGAAATCTATAAGTTGATGAACGTGGAGTAGAAAATCTGATTTGGGAAAAAGATGGAATTTTGAAAAAAGAAAAAGAGGAAAAATGCAAGAAGCAGAAAACTTTTCCCCTTAGTGGAAAAAGCTCCATTTGTGTTCTGGTTGATTGGTCCCACCATTAGAATCCCAGGTGTCAAGAACTCTTCTTCCTTTCTCTACATTATGCCATCATCACCTGAATTCTCCACCACCCTAATAAAAATGCCTAAATTAACCCCCCCCCTCTCTCCCCCCCCCCCCCGCCCCTCTCCACAGTAGCATCTTTCTTTACTTTCCAGTGTCAAGATTGCTTTTTTTTTTCTACCTTCTTTGGTCTTTAATGGCTACCCCACAAGCCACAGCTAATTTTCTTTGTGTAAATACGTGGGTCGGTGTTTTAGTCATCTGGGTTTCTCTCTTTTAGTCTTTTTGGTTGGTATTGGATACCCTTATAGCCCAAAGTGAAAAAAAAAAAAAAGACCCTTCTCTGGTTCATAAAATCCCCCTTGATATTGTTTTTTAAGCTATCTGATGTTATATGGAAAAAAAAAATTATTCTCTTCAAAACGTGCCAAAGGGGAAGAGTTTGTTGTTTCTGATTGTTACTTGTTTAGTTTTTTCTTAATTGCATGATTCATATGACAAGAAAGTTTCAATCTTGGTGAAGGTCCCTTAATTGATGAAAAAAGGTGACTTTTTTATATCATTGAAAAAAAGGAGTGATTTTGGGTTTTCCAAGTTTCTGCCGACAAAACAAAAAATTACAAGGATGATGATCATATCTTTGAGGTCTTTATGACTTGCTGATGCCACATTCTGTATCAAATAGTTTTCTCAATAGTTGAAGGGTCATTTTGCTGGCAAATTGTTGAAAGTTTTTGCTCTTTGTATAGAAGAAAGTATTGATCCCCTTGAAGATATCTTTGTTGTATTGGAGCCAAATTGCTTTCCATGTAGTATGTTTTTGGGGGAATTGCCTTATTGGAAGTAGTGGTAAAGATTGTTCTTGAAAAGGGGAAAAAAACATTTTTTGATTCTTTACCAACTAGGCAAGTCTACAGTTCCTTTAACTTTACTCTGTTGGGAAACTTGTGGAGTTGAAGAGGGAAATTGATTTTCTTGTAAGTACACTTTGCGCATATTTTATGTCTTCTTCTTTGTTTGCTTCTGTGGGGTTCCAAAATTTTGGTAAAAAATTTCCATTGTTTCCCTGATCAACCTTTACTGTTATGATCTTGGAAGCATCTCGGTTAGCCCTAGTGAAATTCCACATTATGTATGTTAATTGAATTTCATGATCCTTCCCCTCTGTTTGTTACAAACTTTCTAGTGCTTTCACCTTAAGAGATCTCAGTCCATTGGAAATAATTATTTGATGTTTCTAGCTAGGGTCCTTTAGTGGCTCTTTAGCTGCATTCATTTGCTTGGGAGTTTATGGTGTTTTAATTTTCTTTCTTGGATTCAGAAGCTTAGGGAGTTTCCGATTATATGTTCTTAATCTAAGTTCTTTTTTCTTCTTGATAGGCTATTGTAGTATCAATAGAGTGCACTGAAGTTAATAAGTTAACGAATATGGCAAAGAAATCACATCGTCATGCTCTGAGATATGAGAAGGATCGAGCGGGTTGCATTTGGGGTTTGATTAGCATCTTTGACTTCCGTCATGGCCGAGCCACTAGAAAATTACTCTCAGATAGAACGCGAGGAAGCAAACCAGCTCTTGGTAAGAAATCTAGTTGTTCTTTACTCTTTAGAGATGAATCCATCTCTGTTCTTTGCTAGCAGCTTTCTACTTTCCCGATATCAATTCTCCAATCCACTCTCCGTGTCCAACAAAATCACATTATTTTGTCTTCAACAGGTTCTGCTTCTTCAAGCTCTATGCAGGAATTACCAAATCCCAGTGATAATAGACTGACTATTGAGGTATGTTATCAGGATATTGAAATATGGTTCTTTTGGAACAAAAAGCTTTAAAGAGAAAAAAACACGAGATGCTTAAGCATTTCGGCTGATGTGTATCATATGTTGGCATGATAAAATGTATGACATTTATGAATTTAGGATGATGAAGAAAGTGAGGTAGCTGTACCTGATCCTAGAACAAGTGTAAAGGAGCTCATGGAAGAAGAAATGGTCAATGAGCAAAGCCTGGAAGATCAGTGCAATGGTTCTGAATTAGACGCAGAAGATTTTGATTCACAAAAATCATGGCGTTCAAGAAAGAACAGCAGGCGAACACGCAGAGCTTTCCCCAGACCGAGTAATACACACTCTCATGATTTGGATGATGCAGGAAATTTGAGGTCTGAAGCAACTTGTCATCAAGATTCTGGAGGGACGGCCTTCGATGATCTGGACATTGTAATGGAAGAACTCCGCCAGATTCATCAGAAAAATCGTAAATTTGTGAAGCTCCGCCAAGGTCATAACAAGCAGTCAGATCAGACTCACCCAGTTGTTGAAGAAAAGGTAAATGCTGCGATTGAGGTGTTTATCAATCAGAGATCAAAAAACAATAAACAATTGGGAGAAGATAACAAGACCCTCCAATCAAAAGAGTTCATGGATGCTCTGCAGACACTAAGTTCAAATAAGGACTTAATCATGAAACTCCTACAAGATCCAAACTCAAAGCTGGTAAAGCAAATTGGAAGTTTGGAGGATGCTCAGTTTGAGGAAAACCAGAGACCTAACTTGATTTCAGAATCCAATATGTCAGAGGAAAACCATGTTCATGCAAAAACAGATGATGTCATACACCACAAACAACGTAAATTTTTCAGGAGGAGGAGCAAGTCTCAAGAAATTTACCCTCCAATGGGAAATGAGACACCCCGATCTTCAAGTAAAATTGTTATTTTGAAGCCTGGACCAGCAGGCTTGCAATCACCCAGTGCTCAAATCAATGTTAACACTCCAGCTCACTCGCAATGCACAGAGAAGCATACTATGCTGAATGAAAGAAACACATCCCAGTTCTCATTTACAGAAATTAAAAGAAAACTCAAGCATGCAATGGGAAAGGATCGTCATGGGATCTCTCCTGAAGGAACCATCCGCCGATTTCCCCCTGAGCAGCTGAAGCGAAGTAACAGTGACAGAGGGATCTTTGGAGAAAATTTAGGATGGAGTTCTCCTAATAGAGACCATTTTTATACTGAAAAATTTGCTAAATCTCCTCTGGGAATGAAGAGTGGGGATAAGATAGTCAAGTCAAAAGGTGTTGAAGCAGTCAATGTGACTGAGGCATCTGACTTTCCCAGGCCAGGAATCTCTAACATCTACATTGAGGCAAAGAAGCACCTTGTGGAGATGCTGGACAATGAAGATGAGTCAATAGAGGTGAGTAGTGTACAGTTGTCTAAATCCTTGGGGAGGATACTTTCATTTCCGGAGTACAATAGTTCACCTGGCTGCAGCCCGAGAAAAAACAGCAAGGATGGCATGCTACCTTCCCAAACGAGGGAGCCTCTTACTGACCCTATACAGGAAGAGAATGATGACAGACTTCAGTATGTACGAGAAGACCATGTTACGGGTCCAGGTCCATCCAGCCAAGATATAGAGATAGAATCTAGCTGTTCTGACGAGTATCCTAATGAGTGCAGCACCAAATCTGCCAGCACAAATCTAGAGGTTCCATGTGAAAATGGGAACACACTGGATGAAAATGCGGCTTCAACTGATCATACAAGTACTGAAGGTATTCTTCTCTTGATCATTTCTTGAATCTAGGGAACATTTCATTTGCAATTCACTGTTCGCCCATTTCAAAATATATTATCCTGTAAACGGTATCTAAATTATGGCAGGAGATCTAACTGAAGAAGCAATCAAAACCAGATGCCAAGAAGAAGGTGAAATCTTGAGTGTTCCAATTGACAGAGAAATCCAAGTTGATGGTGATGCTACCAATGCAGTGGATGATGGAAACTCTTCTCATGGATTTGAATTGTCATTTGACTGCTTAAAAGAAGTAAGTAGTTCTTGCTAGTACTTCTGTTGCCTACTTTTTGGTATTTCTAGTGTGCATGCAAATGCATTGCTCATTGTATTAACTGAAAGTGTAACAATATTTTTTTGTTCAATTTTAATGAAGTTAGTTATATCATATTCAAATAAGTTACTGGAAGAAAATGATTAATGAGAGCTTTCTTATTATACAGTTTTGTTTCCTTCAACCTCCTACTCTTCTAGTAAATTTCTCATCATTTTACAAAAATGATAGGGTTGTTACATCTAATTGTATTTATGATGTTGAACCTTTTTTTAAAACTTTCCGGTCAATATCCGCAGCATATTTCTTTATATGTTAACAATTTCTGGTCACAAATAAGATTCTAAAAAGAGAGGAAACTCTCATGTTGTACTCTATCTGTGATTTCTTACAGTAATTCCTTCCTATATATAGGTCAACAATTTTTATTTTGGTTGGTTACCTTGCAATATAATTAGTTTGTCTTAAGGTAAGATCTATGTCTTATGGTGGTATTCACTATTTAAAAGACTACAACAGTGTTATGCTAAAACAAAATTGACTTATTAAATTCCCACTAATATGAGATGTGAACTAAAGCACTATTACGGTTTTAATGCTAAATTAGTGGGACTTTAATAAGTAGCAAAAATAACATAAAGGAAGTTCGTGCAAAATCCCCTCGCCCTTGAAAAATGTTGAAGAAAGAATGTACCCTTTTCTAAGGTGCTACAATATCTAAATTTTGAGCTTCTTTATTTCAGCATCCATCTGGGAAGGATCAAACTACTCTATCTTCCCCAGTAGCCTCACCTGCAGATTCTTCAAGCCTCAGGAAAGTTGAAGATCCTGACAGTGCAGTTGATAGAAAAGAGCGACCTAGTCCCATATCAGTACTCGAGCCATTATTCTCAGAGGATGATGTCAGTCCTGCAAGCACCATCTGCCGACCAGGTTAAACATGTTTTACCAATAATTGCTTAAACAAAGATCTATCATTTTTTTATATGCTCACCAACCTGAAATATAGTTCTTCAATTGTATACAATAGATCCAGAAATTCAACCACGGAAAATCCATTTTGAAGAACCAGTGTCTTCCATCAGTGAACAAGATTGTCCAACTGTTTGTTTCGAAAATGAAGAATCCGCTTTTGAATATGTAGAAGCTGTTCTTCTTGGCTCAGGATTAAGTTGGGATGAGTTTCTCTTAAGGTGGCTTTCTTCTGACCAGATTCTTGACCCGTCATTATTTGACGAGGTAGAGTTATTTTCAAGTCGTTCTTGTCATGATCAAAAGCTCCTTTTTGATTGTGCAAATGAAGTTCTTAAGGCAGTATGTGAGCGCTATTTTGGCTGCAGCCATAGAGTGTCACTGGGTAAACATAACATTCGACCTGTTCCAAAAGGAATGGACCTGATAAATGAAGTATGGGAGGGAGTGGAATGGTATCTTCTTCAATATTCAGCTCCACATTCTTTGGACCAGCTTGTCAAAAAAGACATGGAAAGATCAGGGACATGGATGAATCTCCGAGTGGATCTTGGACATATCGGTGTTGAGATGGGGGAGATTATTCTGGAAGAGTTGGTAGATGACACAATTTTGAGCATTTCTGGTGGTACTTTGGAGTGTGCAGAAGATGTTCTCTTACCAATCACAAGTGAAACTGAGAGTAGCGTGGACCAGTAATCAGACCTGTCTCTGTAGAAACTAAGAGAAGGCTTCCATAGACTCTAGATAACGAAGTAGACCATGCTGCTCTTGTGAATCAAAAATGAATCTTGATATCTCAACTAATCATTTCACCTCTCATCTAGCTTCTTGCCTAGAGTGCTTCATATACACTTTCTTCTCCTAGCAACACTACTTACTTTTATGACAATAGCATAACAGACTTCCATGCAAAGCTATAAGCCAATAAAGTATGATGTGTGGCACCGGGGATCAGAGAACTTCCTCATTGATTCAATTGCTTTTTAAGAAATCAGAAGGTGCTAGTTCCTCCTGGGGAAAACCTCATGACATGTAGAACGTGTTTTGTGTGATTTGTTAATGTGTGTCTTACCTACATATATTTAGATCTTTTTCTTTTTCTTTTCGCGTGGCAGATTGGTTGTTGAGGCTACGGGGGTTTGACACAGGCCATCCTTTTTTGGTCTCTCTTTTTTTTTTTCTTAGATAGACTTTTCTCCTGTAAGTACAAAGTGATTGTAACTGAAAATTACGTCAAAGTACAAAAGAAAGAAATAATATGTTGACATGGTTGTTTGAATCACTCTATGATAGCTCATGTATCTCTTAAGCTATTGTTTTCAATTTAGGTAAGTCATATCTTGGTATTTTGAACAAAATTTGCAAAAAGCTTCTGATCGTAGAAGGGTGAAGGAGCTCTCGACTTGCCCACATAATTTTAGTGCCCCTTGAGGGTGCTAATTGCCACTTTGATAGTGCTTCTATTGTCAAAGTCTTTTAAAATCGAAAATAAATGAAATTAACTATGACATTGCTTAAGTTTATGGTAAAGTATCACTTGAAATGAGTATTAATTTCATTACCGGCATGAGTGGGTAAAACAAATGTTCCCTGAGTGGCATCCTCCTATTCCAACATTCACAAGCAAGTACTGCAACTAGAAGATAAAAGCAAGTTTGGATTGACTTACAAGTTCTTTATAAACTGTTTTCAATTTTTTTTAGTGTTTGACTAACCAACTTAAAGTCATTTTGTGCTTAAAATAAACCTCAATAAATAATTGAATTTGTTTGAATAAACTTATTTTAAGCAGCTTATAAATTGAAAACAAATAAGTTAAGCTTCACCTACTTATTTTTTAAAACTTATAAGCAGTTTTTAAACAGGCTCTAAAGCAGTAACTAGAATAATCATCACTAGGCCTGTTTTTATGCTCATCAGAATAAACTATGAAGGAAGATTCAAAATACCAAATATGATGTGTCCTCTGCATGTTTGATCATAGTTACAGAAAATATACCTTTTAACAATTGCCTCAATCAAGAGTGAGAACAAAGATGAGAGGATGAACATGTTCTCTTAAAGCATTTGTAATCAAAGGCACAGGCCGAATGAGGGGACTCGGGGGAGAACATTGTTAAGAAATAAACATGACTGGCAAAGTTTGTTACTCCTTACTTTTAAACTTCATAAAATTCTTTTTTCTTTCATTTTCAAACATTTCTAAGCTGGAGACTGAGACTTCTAACAGGGCCCTGCAAAACGGCGTTAAGAAATAAACATCCTGAAGCATTCATTGCTAGATGATGCGAAGTCACTTCTTCTTTTTTGCTTGCAGAGTCGAGAGCAAAGCTGCAGGCCTCTTCTTTGTAAAAGCTTTTGTTTTGCTGTCTGCTTCCTCTTCATCACTTTCTTCATCAACTTTCCCATCTTTGGCAGAAATTGTTGATGCTTCAGAGCTCTTCAATTTTCTTCTTTTCTCAGCATCCAATTTAGCACGTAGTCTTCTTTCAACGGGGTCATTTGAGAGTACAGTTTGTGATTGACGTGGAACTGCAGCACCAATTCCAAGCCTACGAGGACCTAAGAAATTAACCAAAGGAATTTCAACAAAATCAGTCTTGTTGAAGAAGATTTTTACCTAGGGGGTCGACTCTCTAGAACAACCTCGTTTGGTTTAGCATTATCTGGAGAGTGGCCCATAGTGTTAACCCATTGCTCAGCCTGCAAACGAATCAACATATTAAAAATAACAGTTTATATTCACTAGTTATGCATAACAGTAACAATCAGTCAAGGTACCTAGACAACTCAAGGATGTAGCTCTAGTATTTACCTACGGAAAATCAAGATATCTCGGAAAAGTACCCAAGTACAAGGATATGAATACCAATCATAAGCAAAGAAAAATGATGAGAAAATTTACTACTACTGATTTAAAGAGGAAAAGATCTGACATAGTGGAGTACCAAGTTAGCTCGAGTGTATGAAAGTATCAATGGTCAGTCAAAGAAATATAAGGGAAAAATTATGCCCAGCTCCCAGTTTTTTTGTTTTTTGGCTATACTAACACCCCCACCCCCACCCCACCCACCCTTTTGTTTAACGTTCCATTACTTCAGCACCCGATAGAAGTTATTGCATCTCCTGCTTTAGATCAGGTATAATTCAGGACCTTAGGGATGCTACAGAACAAAACTTGCTATGTTTAGTGCCCATGCATCTTACATTTGAAAGAGTTACCCTCCAAGAAGTTAAAACCGGACATATGGCCCAATCGTAGACAATTAAACACGTCTAACTTCCATCTAGATAGTCCAAGAAAGGAACTCTCACCAATTTGAATGCCCTGTTCAATACAACTAATTGAGGACGTGAAGTTTTCTTTGATGGCTCTTCCAAACTCGTCGTCATTTTAAACTACCTAATAATCAAATCAATCACAACTGCACCATATTAGAACAATTACTTTAAAACAGAGTAGTTAACAGGAAGACGAGAAGGAAACTATACCAGGTAAGATTCAACAGGAATGCCCTAAAAGTTACTCCGCGATGGGTTCTAGACCACAACCAAGAGAGGCTTTTTTTTTGCCCTGTAAAATATGCTGACATGCTCAGTGCGATCAATAATACTCAGAGCAAATTGGTCATCACCAAAACAAGTCGCGTACATCAAATGCAGAACGGCTGGCCCTTCCCTCTCCCCCCCCCCCCCCCACAAAATCTTCTCTTTCTTTTCTATGGTTTATAAAAGCAAAAAAAAAAGGGGGGGGGAACACTTTTCAGAGACCAATTAGCAGCTGTGCGGACACAAAGTTTGTCAGATATGGACACAAAGACACAACTTTTGAAGCAGAGGATGCCTAAAAATAAGGGAAACCTCACCACCCACTCTTTCTTTTTGAATTTATTAACAGCTTTTCAAATGGACTTTAAGGCATCAACATGTTTATGCGATATGGTTAAACATAACATATCAAATTAGACACATAGAAACACATAGCACTCATGTACAATAAATAACTAATAAGACATTGATATGTAGGAGAGAGCCAGCAGCAAGATATAGAAGAAGAAAAGGCTGATTCTGCAATATCTTAATCTCATTTTTTCTATTGGATCTTCAGAATCGACATGTTTTTCTGCAATATATCACATAATAAAAACCATTCACATAGCAAAGAGTAGCATGCATGTCTACAATAAAATTAAATAGCAGCACAGCAGCCAGAAGCAAGCCAGGGAAGGAGGCAAGGCTAATCAAACAGACAGCAGAGAATTAATGAAGAAAAGAGAACCTGAAAAACAGAAGAACAGAGAACTGAAGAAGCAAGCAGTGAACAGAAGCTGAGATCTCATGAGTGATGCAGGTTCTCTACTTCTTGTTCAAATTGGTCTTCAGATAGAGATTCTAGGATTTCAAGGATTTTTTCATCAAACTTTTCTTTTGTTGCTTTAAGCCCCTAATTTTCTTCTAAAAGTTTAACTTGGCCTAATAAGTGTCCATTCGTTGTCCACAAAATAGAGAAAGATAAGAATACATGTTCAGAGCATGTCTGATGCATGAACCTTGCCCACAACACTGCCCTAAGTCTGCTGTTCATGCTTCATAGGCGAACAAAGCACAATGTTTCCCTCGCATACCCAATTGCCCCAGGTCTGATATTACTGGAGCTGTCATAAATAATCTAGAGTACTTGTTGGTTGGAAGCACAGTGGTTAAATGCATTTTCATAGAGCTTCCATTTTTGCACATAACTATCGATGCAACCTAGTCCACTGCAGAAAGAAAGCATATGACCTGATGCTAATATCCTATGCCTAATCCTACATTTGACTCTATTTTATTTTTGAAACCCAATATATGGCACAACTCTGAAGCATTGTTTCTTTGTTAGATTGAAACCTATTTTAAGCTCACAAGATGTTCTGACCATGACTCCCAACACATACTTCTTTCTGCACCAAAGTATGACTCTCTTCCATACAAATTCTTTTTTCAGTAAGTCTCCATTTGGGGTTGTCGGTAAAAGATTTTATCTCCCCCGCCCCTCACCCCTCTTCCCTTAGTACCTATCACATTGATTCTCCCTGCAATATTATCAAATAGGTGATATGATCCGAAGACAGATCTCAAGCTTAAAAGATCAAATCTTTAATGTGTATCAAACAAAAAATACATATCTAGATACAAAAATAAGAAGAAAAAAGTGAAGACTATCAGACTTGAGAGGAAAATTCACAAAGTAGAACGATCTCAATCACCTAGGAAAAGCATCACTTGTATTCCCAGTGCTTGATAAAATACTATGAAGTAATGCTAGCCATTAAATCTGTGATATTCCAGAAGCCTTAGAATACAACAACAACAACAACCTAGTGAAATCCTACAACGTGGAGTCTGGGGAAGGTAAAGTGTACGCAGACCTTACTCCTACCAAGGTAGGACGGCTGTTTCCGAAATACCCTCGGCTCAATAAAAGGATAAAAAGAGGTCAGATAAGACTAAGAAATTCAAAGTGGTATGGGAAAACAAATAACGAAAGCGACACAGATAAAATAGAGTAATCAAAGAACAGAAAGTAATAAATAGTAATATATAAGAACAGAAATTAGAGCACAAAAAATTATAGTGCGCTAATGCGCCTACTAATAAGGAAGAATAACGAGACTATGTACTAGCCCATTACACTGTTTTAGGTCCAGGTGGCCACATTCTGACGAGAACGGTATTCAAAGAATTCATCATAGTTAGACTATTTTTAACAATGGCTGGGTGTACTGCTGCAGCCCTCTCTTATGAATTTGGGACCGACTATACTTAACGAAGCTCGCATAGGGGGTTGTGGTCAGGTAACTAATCATTTAAGGAAAAAAACAAGTAAAGAAGAAGAGCTAGAGCCAATATCCTAATTTACTCAAACAAAGTTTTTAAAAAGTCTTGGATTTTTTTTCCATCTCTAACGACCAAGAATCAGGACATTGTAAGGGAATACAAGAGAAAACATCAACTGCAGTCCATATATAACAATGATAGTGCAGCAACACTAAATCTTCCTAGTAAAAGGTAACTATAGTCTGCTTCTTTTAGAATCCTAGAACTCCCCGCATACAAAATAAAACACCCCCTCAAGAACTTTGATAATAATTTGCTTCTTTAGCTATCCCTAAAGCACAATTTTTCTGACACCTTTCTCATAAAAAAGAAAAAAAAATTGCTTATGAAACAATTCACAAATTGGTAAGAGGGGTTTGCCTTTTACAACTGTGGGGTTTGAATACAACATACCCAATGAAATCTCACTAAGTGGCGTCTGGAGGGGGCAAAGCGTACGCACACATTATCCTTAAACCTTTTACAAACAGAAATGACTGCAACCACAAATTGCAGACATGCCTCAATATAAGTTAGACCAGAAACAGGAATATTCACAAAAGCGACTCCAGAAATCGGAGAAAATTACATTCTGCAGAACATGAATTGATAAATCTAGCGACAGAAACAAGTGGTTCACTAACTTGTTCCTTTGCAACTGGGAATGACATGCATGCTTCCCTGTTAGTTAACAAACACAACCATATGAGTTATATACACTAGACAGAGTACAATAGACAACGCCCGCAGTATACCTGGTAGCCTGTTACACAAAATACTGATCTCTATTCTATTGATGGTTCAATTCTGCATATATTTTTTAAATAGATTATGTAATCAACCACTCAATTAATCAACTATGCCTCAATCCCGCATTTTTTGGGGTTGCCCATAACAATCCTCTTTATCAATTAGTGTATGAAATCTTTCTTTTCTTTTTCATAATCACCCTGGTGTCCGGCTAATTTGCGCGTACCTAGACTAATTTCATCGGATGCGTGATACCTCCCACCAATAGAGGTACCGGAAAACTCTGTCCTAGGGCAGATGGAACAAAACACCAGTGATTTTACCTCCACTGGAATTTTAACCCACGACGAATAGGCCCAAGGGCGGCTCAACCCTAAAGTCACTTTAGGCCCCAAAAAATAAGGGCCTCCAAAGAACCAAAAATCCCCCAAATTCAGTTCGCTCAAATACAAAAACATACCGAAGATGCGCAAAAGAGAAATAAATTCGACCGATTAAACGAAGAACCAAAAGAACTGAGCAGACAAAAGATGAAGGAGATACATACATACGTTAAAATGTTAATATTAGTTGTGAAGCACCACCAATACCACACTTGGAAGAAACCCTAAGTAGAATATAAAAAAAATTATGTATTTATTGTTATAGGTTGTTGCAGGTGGTACCGGAATTGGGACAACCTGACCGGTCTCTATCCGAATGGACCATGAAAATGGTGGTTCCATCCGGAATCGGATGGGTACTGATACTAATTGGTAATTCCTATAATAACCGTTTCGGTTCGGTATATGCCATGACATAACTGAAAATGACTAGATCGGTATTCCGGAATTTAACGTTTTTTTAATTAGTTAAATTAAAGTAATTAATGATTAAAAAATATCTAAAATACATTATTAATTTAATATTTCTTCTAAAATACATTTTTAAAAATTTTGAAGTTTAAATTTCAACTTTTAAACTTTGAAAATTTAAAAATTGAAATTTAAACTTTGAAAAATTTAAAATTTAAAAGTTTAAAATTCAAATTTCGGACTTTTAAAGTTTAAATTTTTAAAGTTCAAATTTCAAATTTGAAAATAGAAGTTTTAAACTTTTAAACTTTGAAATATTTGAAAATTAAAATCATGAAAAATATTTGAATTAAATTGAAGACAATAATTAAAAAAAATAAGGCGAATAGCCTATTATTTATTTATAAAAAAGTAATTAATACAATTTATATTATAATTTACAAATATTAGAAGAGTACCCAATCGTTGCAGCCACCTTCTATGAAGGGTTCTGTTTTAATTAAGCCTCGAATTATCTAATATTTGTACTCTCCAAAATACTCACATCTTAATTCTTCTAACATTTCTCTAGTTACTTGTTCCGGAAGTGGTTGTATAGCTTGTTCCTCCAATGCATCCATTCTGTTTTCACTTGAATCTATCAAAATATTATCAATATCATATTCAAATTGGGCATTTATCCAAAATTTCTACGCTCCGCATTAATTCATTCCCTAAATAATACTGATATCTCTAAGCTATCAGATGCTAAAGAATGCCTATGCTCTTCTATTTGAAATATGATTGCACTAAAAGCTCTCTCTGAAGCTACTAAAGATGCCTGAATAGCAAACAAATTTCGAACAACCCGTTGAAACTTTGAAAATGCCTTGCCGTGGTTCCTACATCAATTCAAAAGGTCGGGTTTGCCTTCTGCATCCTTAATGCTTTTCGTTCCCTGATTAAGAAATTCATCAAAATTATTTTTTTGTTAGAAGTAAGTCCTAGATAACTTTCTAACATATCATCAATATTATCTTCAGAATATTTACACTTAGATGTTTAGGGTTCTTCTTGACGTACTACTTCATTTAAAATAGTAGAATTATACAAGTCATATAATTTTCTACCTTCATTTTTAATACTATATAACCGTGGATAAACTAGGTTCTTCATCATCATTAATACCTAAATTTAAATAAATTTTTTCAACCATTAGTGATGCACCAACTTCTTTGTACGTTGAATTTAATAAACAAGCAGTTAAATAAATTTGAGGAACAGGAAAAAAATATAATAAAAAATTGTAAATATTATTATGCATATATTTTTGAATTTATTTTATTGATATAATTATAATAAAAAATTGTAAACAGTTAAATTTACAGTTACTTTTTATTTCTTAATTTGTCTAATTCACTTCAATTTGAATCAACCATGTTTTAATATTGACTTTGTACGATTGTCTTCAATTCTTTGAGATGTTTCATTAAACATTTCAAACTCAAACTAATTAGGTTATCAAATAATAAAATTTAAATGTCTTAACTTTGAATATCTTCTATAGGTAACAATCACTATAATATTGGTTATTGTAATTTAAAGTATTACGAAATATTATATAAGAAAAAAATGATACTCTAATTGACATATTTAATGAATGGAAGTCTTAATTTTATTTTAAAATACTTTTAGAATAATTTTGATAATTCATGTAACATTTCATTCTATTAAAAAAATTCAAAATTATAATCAATAAGAGAGATTTAAACATTTGTGTTGTTATGTATCATACACTAATTTATATATATATATATATATATATATATATTCTTGTCTTACTGTCAATTAAAAAAATTAATCATTAAATTATAATATATTACAAAAAAATTTTAGAATTTATGAGAATAAAATATAATAAAGGAATTAAAGAAGCTTAGCTCACGTTTCTAAATTTTGGCTTTAGGTCACTCATTCTATTGAGTCGCCCTTCCCTAGGCCACACCCTAGGGATTTTTAAGGAAAACTTACATAAATATATAATATTAAGAAAATATTTACCATCTATAGCAATAAAAAAAAATTACTGAATATTTATAATACAGTTTTAATACATATTGCAGAGAACTATTTATAAAACATATATAATACAAGTTTTATAGATGGATAATACATTTATCACATATTTTAATAGACTTATAATACATTATGTTAGTTTCTTACTACACAAACATAATATATATTTTAAAACACTTATAATACATTTATACTGTATGCATAATTCACTTTTAATACAAGTGTAGATTTATCATAGTATTGCTATATATTGCTATAAATGATAATAAATAAAAAATATCGCTAAAATCAGTAATTATTTTTTTAAAAGCACTCAATCAAGTAATTTTTCCGATTTTTAATCTCTATGTAATCTACAAGTGGGTAATTAAAACAAAAGCTTCACGTTGAACTAAATGAAACCATGTAGCAAGTGATAAATTGAAACCATAAGTTTAAGTTGTAAAGCCATAGTAGTAGTAACAGATGAGAATGAAAAGGAACTTACGGAATATAGAGAAAGTCAAGGATGTGAAAAGTTCTTCCGATTGTTTGAGAAAGTTTGAAGCTGAATTATGTCGAGAAAATTGAGGTGTAGGTGACAAATAAGTCTCTAATTAAAAAGAGGTGACAAATTGATAAGTTCTAGTCCAAAATTTTTATAATTAGGTTAAATGAGGGTAAAATATAATTTTTAAAATTGATTAATCTTTTTTAAAATATAATAAAGTCTCAATCTCTTTTTTCAAATATATTCAAATTCCTTGACGACTTTTCAACTTCTTCCACTTCCTCTCCTCGCATCTCCGCACTCTCTCAAATCTCTACCAAAAATTATGTTCTTTCTTAATCTCTATTTCTTTCTAATTTTTCTTCTCCTTTCATCTCTATCAACCTTGTCGCCGTTATTGTCTTCACTTGTCACTGTTAGGGTTTCGATTTTTAAAGGTAAAATTCTCTTCTTTCTCTTTATTGTTAGGGTTTTTTGTTTATAAAGTGAAAATGGTTATTTAGGTTTAAATATAAGAAGATGAAGAGCCTGAATTTCAAATATTTTTTTTGTTATTGTTGTGATTTTACATATTTTTGTTGTTGTTTGGTGGGTTGCTTGGTTGTTGTACTTAAAAAATGTTCTTGTTGCAGCAACTTAAGAACGTATGTGATTAAATCACACAGTTGCAGAGATTTCTATAACAAGTCTATGAACAACTGAATTTCTTTAAAGCGATTGCTAAATAGTGCAGCAACTGCTGAAACAACAATTGAAGTTTCACAAAACAATTGCTAAAGTTGTTGCTTCTCAACTTCAGCAGTTACTTCAGTAACTCAACAAAAATCTCAACCATCTTTAAATTGTGAAAATGGTGATTTAGGTTTAAATAGAAGAATAAGAGCCTCAATTTTACATATTTTGTTGTTGCATGTCCTAATAAATAGTGTATTTGTTGTTATGTTGTGGATTTCACATATTTTTGTTATTGTTTGGTGAGTTGTTTGGTTGTTGTACTTAAAAAATATGTTGTTGTTGCAGCAACTTACAAACTTGTGTGATTAAATGACACAATTATTGAGGTTGTTCTAACAAGTCTATGAACAACTAAATTTTTTTAAGCAACTGTTGAACTAGTGCAGCAACTGTTGAAGCAACAATTCAAGTTTCACACAACAATTGCTGAAGTTGCTGCTTCTCAACTTCAGCAATTGCTTCAGTAACTCAACAAAAATTTCAATCATCTTTAAATTGTGAAAATGATGATTTAGATTTAAATAGAAGAATAAGAGCCTGAATTTCACATATTTTATTATTGCATGCCCTAATAAATAGTGTATTTGTTGTTATTGTTATGGATTTCACATGTTTTTTTAATATATATAGATTATGTATCTATGGTTAGTGCTTACACCTAGTGAGATGGAGATGGAATTTCTCACTGATTTTGTGCCTTTGGAGTTGATCGAGGATGAAAAAATTAAAAAAGTTGAGAAATACTTAGATGGTTTTGTAGCCATCAAAAGTGATATTGAGGTTGTTGAGGAGAATTTTGATCTTTCAGTGGCCTTTGTTACATATAATGATGATGGTGGTGGTGATTGAAGCAGAAAAAGGGTATTTACTCCGCATTTTGATATTAGTCGTGGTAATGGTGTCGGTGTAGGAAGAGGGTTTTCCCCTTTTTCTCCTAGTGCTTTTTGGTGTTGGTGGGGAAGGAGGATTTTCTCCTATTGGTGAGATTATTCAAGTTACGCCAACAACTCCATTCACGATAGATGAATCTTCTAGAGGCGATATCAGTGCTTTTAAAGTGCCTCTTTGTGCTTGTCAATGTGAAATATGTGCCGACAAAATGAATTTAATGACTCAAAACATTCGGTCTTTAGATGAGTCCATTAAAAGTCTTATAGCCAATAGGGGTGTTAGACCATCAAAAAAGATTTCAAGTTCCTATACACTGATTATCAATAAAAAGAAAAAGCAAATTTCGAATGCACTAGAAAGTGCCAAAGGAAAGAGAGCTGCCAGAGACCTACAACAATGCTAATAATTGAGCGGCAATCGGTGGATATCTACAAGCATGTAAAAAGTGAATCATACAAAAAAATAAAAAATATCTTGAAGGTTAAAGATTCTCAAAAAAAATCTTACACAATGCATGAATTTAATTTTAAGGACTTCAACATGATGACCAACGTGCAGAAGTGGTGGGAGGATCGGGTAAGTTTTAATATCTTTAATTTATTTTGCTAAAATAGTTCTAGTAGATGCACCCCTTGCTGCAATGATTTTGTGTGTTGTTGCAACAATTGCTTGTTTTGTCTCAACAATTGTTATATTTGTTGTAGCAATTTATGTATCTCTCTTAAGTTATTTTTTTTATTATTGTAGCATGTAGATGAAATATTATTCCTAATTCGTCAAAGGCATGTTGAATATTCTCACCGCTATGATACCAAAGACATAATCCTTGATCTTGATTTTTTTTTATTACTTTAAAAGTGTCTATGAGCAATTTGTCGAAAAGAGTTCTCAAACGGGTACTGTCTTTTTGAAGAAACGTATTGATCGGTTTAGCTTTGATGAGTTCTGTTTGAATTATAGTAGAGGAGGTAAATGATTTTCTGGCAGTGTTTCAGAAACAGTCGTACTATCTTGATAGGAGTAAGGTCTACATACACTTTACCCTCTCCAAACCCCACGTTGTGGGATTTCACTGGATTGTTGTTGTTGTTGTTCCGTGGCATGGTGCCAAGAGAATTCTCACTATCTTGAACCTAGGAAAAAAAAGATTTTTCCGCACTTGAAATTCATATCGACGAAGAAAAAATTAATGTGTATGATTGCAACAGAGTTGGTTTTTTGGATGAGAAATTTCTGACACACATTCTGTTGATGACAAAATTATTACCTAGGTTTTTGAAACAAAGAAAAATCTTCGATAGCTTGCCCGACAAACTGTTGAACATAGAATGAAATTTTGAGAGATTGACGAATGCCCCCAAAATGATTCATCAGCAGCGTGCAGTTCATATGCACTTGTATATATTGAACACCTAATCACCAACACTCCTATGACCTTTATGAATGACAATTCGATTAACAGGATGCGGTATAGGTGGATAGAGGGCATCATTGAAGGGGAACTGAAGCCATAGTGCTTATGTTACCAATGTTTGTTAGTTTATGAATGATTCTTAGACACATTATTTTTTAAGGTATTTTGTATATTCATTTTTTAAAGACAATTTATGATTCTTAGTAATTTTATTAGGTATTTGTAAAAGTAAATTTGTTTGATCTGCTGTAAATTTTACTATATGTATTATTTGTTGAAAAATTGTTAATTTGCTTCAGCAACTGTTGTATTTGCTGAGAAAAATCTCAACAAGTAGGCAATCTGCTTCTGCAATTGCTTAACTTGCTGAATAAAATCTCAGGAAGTATGTAGTTTGCTTTAGCAACTGTTGTACTTGCTAAGAAAAATCTCAGAAAATAGGCAGTTTGCTTCAGTAATTGCTTCAATTGCTGAATAATTTCTTAGCAAGTAGGAAGTCTTCTACAGTAACTGCTCTACTTGTTGGAGATTTTTGTATCAATTAACTAATTTGCTTAAGCAACTACATAAGCAATTAGGCTATCTATTTCAGCAACTGTTGTAATTGCTACAAAAATTCTTAGCAAGTAGGTGGTCTCATTCAGCAGCTACTGCAGTTGCTAAAATAATTATTAGCAAGTTATTGAGTAATTTAATTATTAATTAATTATATCAATTATATTAAATAATAAATTGAGTGGTTTTTATATATTATAATACTTATACTTGATTTTAGTGGTGATCTTATACAATTACATAGTGATTTATTCACAATAGGCGATAAATTAAGTAATTACGTGCATAGTCAATCTTAATTGAGTAATTTGATTATTAATTGATTATATAAATCATATTAAATAATAAATAGAGTGATTTCTATATATTATAATACTTAGACTTGATTTTACTGGGAGATCTTATACAATTACATAGTAATTTATTCATAACAAACGATAAATCGAATAATTACATGCATAATCAATCATAATTGGGTAATTTAATTGTTAATTGATTGTATCAATCTTATAAAATGATAAATAACGTGTTTTTTATATATTATAATACTTAGACTTGATTTTAGTACTAATCTTATATAATTATATAATAATTTAATTATAACATGCGATAAATCGAGTAATTACACGCGTAGTCAATCATATCTGAGTAATTTGATTGTTAGTTGATTATATCAATAATATTAAATGATAAATAAAGTTGTTTATATATATTATAATACTTAGATTTGATTTTAGTGGCGATCTTATATAATTTACATTGTAATTTATTCATAACAGGCGATAAATTGAGTAATTACATGCGTAGTCAATCATAATTAAGTAATTTGATTATTAATTGATTATATCAATCATATTAAATGATAAATAAAGTGATATTTTATATGTTATAATACTTAAACTTGATTTTAGTGGCAATCTTACACAATTACAAAGTAATTTATTCATAGAATGAAAGCAAATATCCTAATTGCTGCAGCAAATTCAGTAACTTGCTAAGAAAAATCTCAGCAAGTACAGCTGTTGCTGAAGAAGACGTCCTACTTGCTGAGATTTTATTCATCAAGTGAAGTAATTGTTGAAGCAAACTGTCTATTTGCTAAGATTTTTCTCAACTCGTACCGTAGTTGCCGAAGCAAACTTCCAACTTACTGAGATTTCATTCAGAAAGTGAAGCAATTGCTGAAGCAGACTGCCTACTTGTTGAGAAAATACACAACAAGTACTGTAGTTGCCAAAGCATTTGTTAAGAAGATTGTTCAACACCAACATTACATATAAATTTTAAAAATTTCACTAACAACAAAAGCAGTTTCGATATCAAATTTATTCCTATGGAGCATTTTGCTCCGAGCTTATTGTTCTTTTATGCCCAACCCTTTTGCGTATGAAATATTTTTTTCCGTCTCTTCTTGGCCCTTCTTCCCACCTTGCCTGGATCAACATGTGGAGGAAGTATTTCCCTCTATAAAAATTTCATACGAATTTTCCAAGTATCTTCTGGTGTCACGGGTTTAATTTCCTCCAAGTATGCAAAAAGGTATGTCTCCACCTTGTAATATGGAGATGAATACTAATAAATGCGCCTTCCACAATCATCACCATATTGACTTTGAAGCGTTTTCATAGCATGTGAACACAATATTTTGTCAAAATCAAAAACTCTACAGATGTATGATTTGCATTGCAAATCAACTGTTGCAACTGCATTGTGATCGGTGACAATGTACTCATTGTTGACAGTTTGATGAACTAATAGCTTGTTCTCCAAATTACCATTTTTTATAATTTTCCGTTCAATCTTAGGAACAAAAATGGTTGATGTGTTGATGAATATGTTACGCCTCTCATAAAATTTTCTCCGTATCTTTGATTTATATCATCAAAAAAGCAGTAATAGAATATTCTCTTTCATCAAGAAATATTGCGTTAATCGACTCAATAATGTTTGATGTCATAATTTTGTACCTATAAAAATAACAATCAAAATTGTTAATAAAATTAAAATTACTGAAATATATTTATACAAAGCAGCAATTGCTACATTTGTTTCACAATTGTTGCACTTGTTCATGCATCTGATGTAGCAGTTGCTAGAGCATATGTAGCAATTACTGCAATTATTATTCAATAACCAGTGATTTACACAGTTTCAGTAGTTTACCTATTTTTTGGAAAAAATGATCTGCTCCATCTTTGAAAACAAACATGTTCCAAATATCTTTTTAATACTTGGATGTCTGTCAAAAATTATGCACAATTTTGGATATCATCCACAAAGCTGCTCATTTGCTTGAAAAAGTATCAGTAGGAGGCATCACACCCACTGTCCCCTACATGAAATGCCATCTGAAAATATAATTTTTTGTATCTTGTGCTACGATAGACAATAACACTCATCCGTACTTACTATTCAAGAATGTCCCATCCACAGCAATGACTTTTTGAATATGTTGAAAACCACGAATCGAAGCTCCATAGGGAATAAAAAATATTTAAACCTATCATTTTCATCGAGCTTCAAATCTGTCTTACTTTTCAGAATTAACATTGTAAGTATATAACGGTAAGCGTCAAGCACTGCATAACCATGCTCATATGTCCCCCTTACCAAAGCCTTTGCAATCTCAGTTTCCCTCCAAATCTTTCAATAACTAACCTAGCAACCCAATTCAGTACGGATTGAATTCTGAATATCCTTTGTAGAAGGTCCTTTACCTTTGGGAAATCTATCATTGAAGTATTCACCAACGACTTTTCAGCGGCACGTGGGTTATGACTCGTGAGATTTTGCGAACCATAGTATGCATTTTTTCATACTTTCTGATATAAAATCATCAAAACTTTCAAACTTTATAGCTCTCATCCACCACTTGCATTCGAGATGTACACATTTGATACAATACACGGTACGCTAGTTGATCACCTTTTTTATTCTAAAATCTTTTTTCACACACGAAATTTTTAACGTAGTATCTAGCTCTTGCTTATTCTTGAATGACATACTGATGTAAAAATCAGTTTCATCAGATTGAGTATGATTAGATGACTGTTTAATTTTTGGAGTATTATGGTCAAATTCAAGAGCAGAAGTAGAAATATGAATAGAAAGGAGTATGTTCATCGATACTTTCTTTTTCTAGAAAATCATTTTACATTTCTTGATCTTGACGGTACTCAATCAATGTTTCACTCACATATACCCTTAAAACGGGTCTACCTTCATATTCCCAATAAGTACGCAAATTAGATTGATTTTTTATCGTAAAAGGAGCTACATTTTGATTTTCACCACTATAATGCATATAACTGATAACAAGATCTTTCAAGTCACAATTCAGATCACAGCAGGAAATAATTTTGTTTGCATAATCATCATACGTGATATCTCTATCCACAATCATCGCCATCGTCTCTATCATTTCTTTATTTTTTCAATGCCAAATATAACGATTGTTGGACTCAACCTATTCACTATTTCAATCTATTCCAACATATATTTTATTCTCCACTGATGGAGTTAAATATTGGTACCTATATTATGATTCAAAAAATGGTCATAATTTTCTTCTGATTCTGTCTACAATTTATTCAACAACTGTTGAAAAATTTCAGCAATTGTTGTATTTGTTTAGTAATTAATGCAGCCATTGTTGCATTAATTGTTGTAGCGCTTGAAATATCTAAAACAGCAGTTGCTGAACATGTTTCAGTTTGCAGTGTTTGTTTCAGTAATTGATGCAGCAATTGCTGAAATATATTCAGCATCTGCTGTAGAACCTACAACAACAATTGATGAATGTGTTTTAACAATTGATAAAAAAAATAGAAGCAACAATTAGTGAAACAATTATTGTAACATATACAATAGTTATATTTGTTTCATTATTTGCTATATTCGACTCGACTGATGATGAAGCAGTTGCTGAAACATTGCAACAGTTGCTGAAAAAAATTCAATAGTGACCAAAAGAATCCAAATAAGCAATAGACACAAACCAACAATATTTACTTACTAAAATTGTCGAAAATCACCTCTCAAGCAATGCCCAATGCCACACCAACGTAATTTAATTCCAAATTGATTTTATTTTTTAAAAAATCCAAATTAAAAAAGAAAAAGAAAAAAAGAGGTGCTTTCTCTCTCTCTCTCTCTCTCTCTCTATATATATATATATATATATATATATATATATATCTCCTTTTAGGCATAGTAATACCAACACAGCGAGAAAGAAGAAGAAGAGGAGGAGGAGGAGAAGTAGGACGAAGCGGAGGAGAAAAAACGCGCAAATGAAGAGCTGTACTTTTTTTAGGTTAGGGTTTTATGAGAATGGGTCAAAGTGTAAAAAAAAAAGATTGAGCACTTGGGTCAAAGCTTATTAATTACTAACCATAAAATTGTCACCAACTCTCAATTTTTAAAACTCTTGCCACTCTTTTTAAATTTTAACACATTTTTGTCATCCTTAATTAAATGTCCCAATTATGTCTCACCCATTACTTATATTTTTATATAGAGATAAATGTTAAAAATAGGTCTAAACTATCCGCCTTTTGAGTTTCATATCTAAATTATTGGGAGTGAGAGTTTGTGTTTCTCAAACTAATAAGATATAGTTTAGGTATGAAACTCACATTTTTAATAGTTTAGGTATGAAACTTAAAAAAAAAAATAAGTGTGTTTTTGACATTTATTTCTTTTATTTGAACAAAAAAAAGCAAAAATAAGAAAGAATAACTGTCTGGCTGGCTTAACTTATTTTTAGCAATTTATTTTTTTGGCTTATAAGTTGTTTTTATCTTATAAGTTGTTTAGATAAGTTAAGCCAAACAGATCCATTTATATTTTTGGGGCTTATTTTAAGCACAAAATGGCTTTAAGTTGGCTAGTCAAACAATCAAAAAATCTGAAAATAACTTATAAGCAACTTATAAGTCAATCCAAACAGGCTCTAACCACAAATACAAAAGAAGAAGTTTTACTTTGCACTCCCGCGTTCTAATTTATATGATGTTATTTGATTTAGAACAAATTTTTTTAACAAAGAATTGACACAAAATTTAAGAAAGAAATATTTTAAATTTTTCAGTTTAAAATAAATCAAAGATATTTGTTGGCTATAAATCATTTCATTAAAAATAAAATAAATATTTTAAAATTATGTCACTTTAATTAATATTAAATATAAAAATATGTCAATTTTTTAAAACTTATTAAAAAGGAAAGTATGTCATACGAATTAACACAAATAAAATAGGCATAATATATAAATATGACATTTAACTTGGCCTCATTTTACATTTATACCCACTAATTTTGGATGTGCACAAGTAGAAACTTAAACTTGTATAGAATTGAGCAAGTAGACACACATTTTCTACGTGGCACAATACACGTAGGACGCCACGCAGGACATAAATTTGTCATGTAAGATGCCATGTAGAATGAATGCGTCTATCTGTTAAAGTTAATGAGCGAGACTCTGTCCAAATCTGCCACTCCTTAGGCGAGGCCGACCAATGCACTTTCGTTACGCCGATCTTACAAAAAGTGGGTATCAGGTTTAAAAAATGGATGAAATTGCAAAAAATACTCGTGGGAAGTCAACAAAATTATTTATAAGAGTTTCAAAAGAAACCAAAAAATGGGTTATCAAAAGTATTGGATTTCTCAAAAAAATAGGTCACTTAGACATTGAAAAATTGGATTATGAAATTGCGAAACATAATGAATAGTTAAGGTGCCTACTTGTGCTTCAGTAAAATTAAAGAGTATAGTTATCAGCTAAAGTCAAATTAAAAATCATATTTATGTATTATGCCAATAAAATATATTCTAACAATGTGTTAGAAGTGTTCAACTTTGCAAACTTAAAAGGCTATGAGTGTGTTCTATTTTCTCACATTCGGAACCCACTTATTTGTTTTAAAGAAAAATATTTTTTTTAACCGAACAGACCCTATGTGTGCTCAAAATATAAAATTAAAGACAAAAATAGATGTATCCTTAAATTTTAAAGATCACTTGAGTTTGAAACATATGTATTGATTTAAGGTCGTGTATCGATCGGTTCAATTTGATTTTGAAATTTTTCTACTTGACTTATCGGTTATCAATTTATAGAATGCTAAATCATTATAGAGTTGTTAAGATATTAATTTATCATTTTGGGTTCAGTTATCAATTTAATTGTTAAGATTTCACAAAATTTTTTTATTGAAAATCACCTTAAAATAGGTGACAAGTCAAATAAACCATACACACGAGTTGACAAATTATATCTTGCTCAATACAAATACTAGCACCTAGTAGAATAATTGAAAGTTTGTTACAATCAGAAATGAAAGTATGAAATTAAATCTTTAAGTCAAGAACTCTATATACGGAATTGTATAAATAGTATTTATTAATTTATTATCGGGTTATCAGTTAATTAAGAATCGGTAACCCAATACATAAAAATAAATAAGTTAAAATCATTATTGAAATATCTAAACCAATAAATCATTAACGATAAACCATTAATTCTTTTTCAATTCGGATTGTTGATTTCAATTTGATTTTGAACAATACTATATTCATTATTAATAGTTCCAAAGGAAATAGCTCATTATTTAAGTGATCTTAATTCGAAATTTAATCTAAATATTTTGAATTCTAATATCTTTTCGAATGTATTTTTTCTTTAAACGTCTCAATGGTCTGATTGCAAATAAATAAAAAATTCACGATAAAATGATTGAAATATTTTTTAACAGAATACTATTCATAAATCTAAAGAAAAAAATGACAGAAAAGACCGTCAACATTCTAGTGCACAAAATTTGTAATGCATCATCATCTTTCTGCATTTAATATTAATCGAAAAATTATTGTTATTACTCGTTAGTGAACATGAGAACTTGATAATATATGTTTTGAATATAATTTTTTAACACATTAAATTGGATATGACTTCGATAAATATTTTCTTTTTAAGAAATTGAGTATTTATTTAGATGGATAATTTGGGATATGTTGATCTTTTAACAATAATAATACAACTAAAATAATCATCACAAAATATTACTATATACAACATGTTTTGTGGTGTTTACCTTACATGTATAAATTTATGAATATTTTTGAACTAATGCAATAAACTGTCATGAATTTATATTAACTAGTTTCTTCTGCACATGCATTACACGTGAATGACTAACAATGTAGTACATTATTTTCCGATATTTTTGTAAAAATAGTATCAATATTATTTAACTAAAAATTTGAATAAATGATTATAAATGAAACAATAAAGTATAAATTCTACTAATGAGGGTAATCTATCTTATGCTTACTAATTTTGTGCATACTGAAATTTGGTAAATCAATATCTGAAAACATATCATATACAATCAGTACTCTCTCACGTTACATGAAAAGCTTACCATAATCACCAATATCATTGTTCCAAGCTCTAGTTTGGTGCACATCCAAATGATCTATGTTAAATTTTTTACTTACTGTGAAAATCATCCAAGAGAAAATCGACCCATTTTTAAATAGTATAATTACGATAAGAATGAGCTAAGGGCATCTCCCACCTTAACACCAAATTTGGTGCTACCATCAAATTTGGTGTAAATCAACTTCAACCTACTGCATCAAATTTTACACAAAAAAAAATATCTTTTTCCCTCTCTTTATTAGTATATTATTATTTTTTATTTCATTTATTATTTCTTATTTCATAAAACAAAATTTTTTCTAAAAAACATTCACTATATATAATTTTCATATTGTTTCAAATTATAGTCGTTTAATACAAAATTATTTTATATCATAATTTTTTAAATAATATAAATTGCTAACAAATATTATATATTATACATAATAATGGATAACACAAATAAAAGTGAAGGCTGAGATACATTGGAACAATGATCCAAATAATCTAATCTAAATACAATACAGCTATGATCGGGCAATAGCGTAGATATGCGGTCCGGGAACACTTTGGGGGTGAACACCCATTCGAACAAGTAGAAAACATTACACAATTGAAAATTTTAGTTTAAATTTTACATGAATATTCAACTTTCAAGATCACTACGGTGCTCCCATAAATGCTCTATTAATGCATTACATAGTTCAAAATGAGCTTCTTTGTCTTTATTTTTTTTATGTCGAGATTTATATTTTTGCATATTTAATTTTTGTCAAAGTTAATTGTACTTATATCCAATTCAAATTTATAGTAGAATTAACATAAATTTAATTTTAAAAAAAGATCAATTAAAGGAAAATAATATATAAAAATATTATGTAAAACTAATAACATATTTTAATTAAAACATACCAATTTATATAATATTTAATTAAAAGTATTGTATAATAAAATAATAATAAAGGACAATTGGTGTGATGAATAGTATAGAACCGAATTTAGTGCAAAATTTGGCATGGATTAGAAATGATCTAAGCATCATTCTACTGTTTAAAACAAGATAGATAAGTAATGAAGAAAATCAAAAGACATCCCACACAGATACTTATATTCTGAGAACTACTACACAACATAAAAATATCTCTTAATTAAGTGAAGATTAATTAATTGTCATGCGTGAAAATTTATTCTTAAAAAGCAACACTTATTCAGTAGCATTTATATCAAGAATAAATGAGCGAGAAAAGGCAAAAAAATTATTGTCTTTGTGAAAAGCAAATTCGCTGTGTATACACACATTTACACACAATATAAAATATTTATTTCTAATTTACCTCTCATAAATGAAAAATCCATTGAAATCGAACAATCAAACTTTCTTTGTACATAAACAACTACACGTAGGACATCAAAGGGCTTTGGGTTACAACTATTTTTTGAATTTACCTCTCATAAACCCATCCTTTTTTTTTTTGTGGAACACTACGGGAGTTGGATTTGGTAATTAGTTGTAGATGAATACAAATGTTAGAGAGAAAGTATAAGGACTTGTGATTATAACGCAGTCTTACTTTGTATTTCTGCCAGAGGCAGTTTTCAAGGCTTGAACCTGTGACCTCCTGGTCACATGGCAGCAACTTTACCAGTTACTCCAAGGCTTCCCTTCTATACTGAAAAGAGTACTTAAAAAGAAATCGAACGGAAGAGAAGCAACTCTTCACAAGAAAATGTTTTCAAACATTTCAATCTGTTAACATAAAAGAAACTCTTCGCTAGAGATTGTTAGGTACAGTTTTTCTTTGAAAACATAAGTTTGAAGCGTTGGGTCTCTTCGTTGGTGTCAATTTTACCTAAAATAAGAAATTTAGATTAATTAAAAGGGTATTTTGATAATTTAACTTTTAACTTTCAGGATTCATGCTTTTAAAGTAATATAAATATAGATATAGATATTTAGGGGTTATGAAAGAATAAGGCATAAACGTTATTTAAAATATAGAATTAAAAAGCTTTTAAAAAAAGTGAATTTTATTGGCAAAATTATTAGATAAATGATACACTTATTAAAAAAAAATAGAGAGAAGAAAATGAATCCAATTCTTGACCTAAAAAAGGTGCTTAGTTAACAAATATGATATTCATGCTACGAGAAAATTTATTCAATTCAATTATTTTCCATCATATATTGAAAAAGCATGCAAAGAAAATTATATAAATTTGAAGATGGCAATTGAAAAAGAAAAGAGAGAAAATAATTAGGAAATTGAACAAAGAAAATAATCTTAAAGTAAGCATATTAAAAATTATATAAAGTTAAAAATATCATCATAAACAATTTCATGTTAAGGTATGAATAAATAATACTTGAACAATCATATCCTCAAGCTAATGTTGGGATATTATATAGAATTTAACTTTTGAGAAAAAAAATGGGCGAAAATTATTTTCGCCTCCAACTTTGTTTTTAAAATCAAATTCTCCGCTCAACTTTGAACAATAATCAAACTCCCTCCTTTATCCTAATTAAATTTTTAAAATGCCTATTATACCCTTTCATTATCATTTTTTTTACATCTTTAGAAATTATGATACTTTCATTTTTTTATTTAATGTAATAATTTTTTCATAAAATCATAAACATTTTTTTTGGACAAAAAGTGAAAAATACTAATTAAGTGTATAAGTTAATGATGTACTTTAATAAAGTAAATTAGCATAATGATAAAATTAATTTTATTAATAATAATCAAAAGTCTAATATTTATTTATATACAAGTGAAAATAGCAGAGAATAATAACTATATAAATATATTTCAATGTAGGAAATATAAATAATTAATTTAATTAAGGATAAATTATTAAAAATTGTATTATTTAAATTTTAAATTATTTTAGATTATAATTTATGTAACACTCCATCAATATCAATCAAAACTTGTTTATTTATGTAGAAGAAAATACCCACCGCCATTTATATTACTTGACTCTCATTCTAAAAATAGTTGTTTTAATTTACTTATCCAATTTATAAAATTAAAGAAATTTTTAATATCTTTTTATTTCTACCCTTAGTACTAAATATCTGCATAAAATAGTAATAGTCAAATTTAAGGTTTTAAAATATTATTAATAATGTTAGTTTAGTAAAATACACCTCTAATTAAATTTTTTAAGGAATGTCATATATATCAAGAAGACTCAAGTAATTTGAAACGCATGTAGTAAAAGAGTGGAGAAAAGAAAAAATACATGTATGCATATATATACACATACTTAATGCATTTTGTATTGAAATAACGATCATAAGAATAATATTAAATTTTATGATAAATTTTTAAAAATATTATTCTACATATAATGTTAAAGAACTTAAAGAAAAAGTTATAAATATCTATGTTAAAGAATAAATTATATATAATATAAAGAAATATTAAATAGATGTGATATAACAAATGAACAATGTGAGTTTGATTATTGTTCAAAGTTGAGGGGAGAGTTTGATTTTAAAAGCAATCCGAAAAAAATATTAAGATATAAATTTTTACACTTTTTGCGGTTATACTAAAAGATCCGTAATTATTTTAAAAATGAAAGGCTCGACAACAAAAAATTTTTTAACAAAATTACAAGCAACGACTAAGACATGATCTAACATGTATCGAGTGAAAAACTTCATTTTCGATCCTACGAAAATTCTTATGAAAGCCTCTCATTTTGCTTCTCTTTAGTGGAACTTTGAAGATTCAAACATTTCAATTTTAAAATCTATTAGATAATAATATCTTGACTTGATTTCCTAAATTAAGTATCCTTACTACAATCAACCAAACGAAAAATTAAATAAAATAGGGTTATAGAGAAAAGGGAAAGTAGGTGCAGTAGAATAGAGAAAAATATCAAAACATGACCTAAACCATGGCTTCCGCATCAATATTATTTGTATGCTCTAACATATATGAAAATATATACATATCAAAAGAATTCTATCAATAAACTATAACAATGAGAATAATCTCTGCTTTACAATCAATTTATATAAAATAGCAAAAAAAATTCTTTTTTTATACATTATCAAATTAGATATTTGATGGTTACAGAAATAAAAAGTATGTGAGTTATTTAGATTATAAAAAATATAGATCATGAATATAAAAAATGCGTGAGTTATGGAGATAAAATTTTCACCAAATATTTTAAAAGAGATGTCACTTTACCTTTTCATGATTTAACTTTATAATATGTACAAAGAGATATAAATTTTGCTTTAGTCTACTATTTACCTTTTTAGTGTTATAAATAACATTGGAGAGTTTCTACTTCATGAATATTAGGCATAACATTAAATCTAGCATATCATACTTTTGACTAAATTTTATTTTAGGTAAATAAAAAATAATTGTTAAAAATTGATTTGATAATATTTTTCATGTGTTACGATTGTGGCTAATCTAGTTGTTTCGTTATATTTTTCATTTTTCATTTTTAATTATATTTACGACAATCTTCTTAATAAATCACGTGCAAACACTGCGTATTAAAAACTTACAGATTATAATTCTTTTTAAAAAACTTATTTTAGTGTATGCAGTGATTTATTAAATACGTACTTTGATTTTTATTACTGTGGATTTTAAAATTTAGAAGTTATATATCTTAATCAAGTTGAAACTATTATTTCAATTTCATGCCTAGCAAAAAAATAATAATAATGCCATAAATACTATTTTTTTTCACAATTAACGAACAAGATTTTACTTTTTAAATATGGCAACTAATTAATAAAATATTAAATTGAAAAAATGTGTTAAACATACTAAATAAATATAGTTATTTGAATTAATACTAGAAAACAACGACCTAAAGAAAAATATTAAAATATATCATATATATGACTTAATGTCGAAATAAGAAAATCACAACATCATAAAACATCGAACTCATTAAAATTGGTCTTTAGAATTTTTCACACGTCAAAATTCAAGTGTAAATTGCATAATGAAACTACTTCCAACGGAGAGAAGTCGAGTTCAATTTTGGTTAAAATATTGATTATAATTTCATACTCAATTTTTTTTTTCTAAAAGAAGATATGTTACTTTACTTTATAATTTAGAAAGTCATTTATGAATAATGTGCTAAGAATATATTGCCCTAGAAATTTTTTGCATAAAATTCAAAAGTTGTTAGCATTGAAGTATCAATTCAACCTATAACAAAAAGTATTTAAAAGAAATATAATTTTTTATTTTTTATATTACAAATTTTTTGAAGTTTTGATCACTATATTGATGAAACAACTTTTATAAACTATTAAATTTAAATGGTTAATTAGAAGTGTTTTGAAGGTATGACGTGTATTTTATATAGGGTTTTAACGAATCCGAAGCCTATATTCCTTAATTTTTACATAAGACATAAATATTCAAACTTAGACAAATATTATGAAAATTCTCACTTTACACATATTAGGCAAAACAAAACATTAAGTTTTAGCATATTATACATTTCATGAAATTCTATTTCAAATAAAAATATCAATTATTAAAAAATAATATGATAACATTTTTAATTTCTTGTCTTTAAGTTTTTAACTAATTTAAATGTCTCGTGCTATATCTTTTCATTATTCATGCATTTCTTATTATATTTTACGTCTACTTTGTTAGTAAAACACACGCGAACGTCGTATATTAGAAACTCTCAAATTATATGTCATGCCCCGGGAGGGTATCCTAGACGTGACCGACACTGAAAAACAATTATTGGTCCCCAAGCGAACCACTTGGCCTAATCACTGGTCCAATCATACAGCGGAAGACTCAAAAGTAAGAAAAAATACTTCATAAAAGGTAACACGATCAATTACTCAAAAAATAAATGCCAAAGGCCAATAATTAAATTCAAATCTATGTCATGAGAATAGTGTGAGAGGAACTAGTAAAGATATAATGCTATTAAATCAAACCATCACTGTCTAGTCTATAAAGTCTCTATCTCTACTATCTAGATGGGCTGATGACAAGTTCATCGCTACCTCAATGAAAGAAGAATAATATCTCAACAAAATGGAAGATAAGTGTGGAATCCTCCGAAAGTAGGGAGGGCTCACCAAAGCTGATGAAAAATCCGATGCTCAACGAAGCGCCTGATGATGATCTTTAATACCTTCCTCTGCATCATGAAAAGATGCAGACCCAAACGGACGTCAGTACATAAAATGTACGATTATGTAAAATGGCAGAAAAATAATAACCATCAAGATAGAATAAGCTCAAATCAGAATAAGAATCTCAATCAGGATATCACAAGTCTAAAGTAAATATGATTTAGACAGGAAAAATCTTATGCCAATCAAATCAATCATTTAGAGTACTATCAAGACTTATCTGGGAGTTTCTCTTATCCGACAACGATCATCTATGAGTTGGTGAGGTACAACGAGCAGACGTCGCTGCCACGTCCATCAAATACTTTGTCAGGCTAAGGGACGAATCAACCAAGGATCCTCAATCAATCAATCAAGTCCACTTTAGGAGAAATAACAGTATTCGTTCGAGTTACGGCACAATCCTCACCTACGTTGGCTGCCGTAATTATTGAGTTCGAGTTGTTAGTTACTTTAATTCAAATCGGTGCTCGATATTCCTCTCAAGACTCAATGCTCATAAAACTCTATCCAATCAGTTCAATCTAGTCATTCACAAGTCTCATTTGGACTCTTATCAAACTCAATCTCATCTCAATCATCAAATCTTTCATTTAAAACATGCTTTCAAATTCGTTCATACATTCTCTAAACTCCATCTCGACAATCATTTATACTCAAGTACTCAAGTTCAAAATAATAAAAGTTTAAGAACTTCTCAGACTCAATCCATTATCAAATACAGATTTAAAAAGTAAAATAATGTATTAATTCTCAACTCTTTCATGCTCAAAATGCTAGTCATGAGACTCCTCAAAACTCAACTCATGTCCAAACTCTTTCTCAATTAAAGATGAAAATATTCATTTTTTAAACTCGGAATAGTGCATGAAATAATTAATGAAAAACCCAACTAGAGTTCATGTGAATGAAAACATGAATCCATACTCCCAACAAAATTCACCTCAAGAAACTAATCAAAGAATATTAAAATATATACAAGAACACCATGGAATTTATATACAACAACAACAACAACAACCCAGTGAAATCCCACATCGTGGGGTCTGGGGAGGGTAAAGTATACGTAAACCTGACTCCTATTAATGTAGGACGGCTGTTTCCGAAAGACCCTCGGCTCAATAGAAGCATAGGAAAAAAAGGTCAGACAAGAATATTAAAAGTAGAAAAGTAGAAAAGTAGATAACGGAAGAGTTTCAAACAATAGTATAATCAAAGCACCAAAAAACAGTAGATATCGTCAAATAATAGCATAAATACCATAAATAACATAAGATAACATAACATACATAACATAAATAACCTAAATCAGAGTACAAGAAATCATAGTGCGTTAATACGCCTACGGATAAGGGGGAATAATGTCACTATGTACTATCCTTCTACCCTGATATGTGTCCTCCACACCCTCCTATCTAAGGTCATATCCTCGGTAAGTCGTAAATGCGTCATGTCCTGTCTGATCATCTCTCCCCAATATTTCTTCGGCCTACCCCTACCTCTTCTGAAACCATCCATGGCCAACCTCTCACATCTCCGCACTGGTGCCTCTGGGACTCTCCTCTTCACATGCCCAAACCATCTCAGTCGCGTTTCACGCATCTTGTCTTCCACCGGGGCCACTCCTACCTTGTCTCGAATAGCCTCATTTCTAATTTTGTCGCTCCTGGTATGCCCACACATCCATCTCAACATTCTCATCTCGGCAACTTTCATCTTTTGCACGTGTGAGACCTTAACTGGCCAACACTCCGCCCCATATAACATAGCTGATCTAACCACTACTTTGTAGAACTTGCCCTTAAGTCGTGGTGGCACCTTCTTGTCACATAACACACCGGAGGCGAGCCTCCATTTCATCCATTCTGCCCCAATACGATGTGTGACATCCTCGTCGATCTCCCCGCTGCCTTGCATGATAGAACCAAGGTACTTAAAACTACTTCTCTTTTGGATGGCTTGGTCCCCAAGCCTAACTTCCGCGCCAACCTCTTGCGGAGTCTCACTGAACTGGCACTTTAGGTACTCTGTCTTGGTCCTACTCAACTTAAATCCTTTAGACTCCAAGGTGCGTCTCCAATCTTCCAGCCTAGCGTTAACTCCGCTATGAGTCTCATCGATGAGGACTATGTCGTCCGCAAAAAGCATACACCATGGCACCTCACCTTGAATTTGTCGCGTCAATACATCCATCACCAAGGCAAATAGAAACGGACTAAGAGCTGATCCTTGATGCAACCCCATCACAACTGGAAAGTGTTCTGAATCCCCTCCTACTGTCCTTACCCTGGTTTTGACACCCTCGTACATGTCCTTGATCACCCTTATGTACGCTACAGGTACACCTTTAGCCTCCAAACATCTCCATAGTATCTCTTGTGGGACTTTATCGTAGGCCTTTTCTAAGTCGATGAATACCATATGCAAGTCTTTCTTCCTCTCCCTATATTGCTCCATTAGTCTTCTCATAAGATGGATGGCTTCCGTAGTTGAGCGTCCCGGCATAAATCCAAACTGGTTCTCTGAAATAAAGACGCCTCTTCTCACCCTCATCTCCACCACTCTTTCCCACACTTTCATAGTATGGCTTAGAAGCTACAAAACCCAATAAAAATTATAAATAACCCAAAAACTCAAATCATGGAACTTCGAAACTCAACTCAACTCGAATCAATGAAAATGTGTAAGGTATGTGGATGAACTCTATCCACGTTATGAGTAGCCTTACAAACCTAAAATGTAGACTGGGCAATCAAACCACAAAGGATTTGCTTGAATCTCTTGAACCCTAGCCTTTTCTCCTCTCCTTAGCCCTAGCTCTTAAGTTAATTTTGCGTAAAAGACTTAGGAATGCGTATATGAACTATTTTAAGGTCGAAAATGGCCTAAGGAAGTCGGGGGTTAAGTATAGGAAGGGTGAAGAAGAGTTCATAATGCCCCTAACTTAAAACTGAAAATTGGATATTGTGATGAAGCAAGTACATTTTTCAACTTAACACATAAATCGTATTCATCGAATGTGATTTATGAACAATTTCAACTTAACACATAAATCGCATTTATTGAATGCGTTTTATGAACAATTGATGAAAATGAGCTATGTTGGGGCAGGTCCGCTATGCAGACCTGTCGCGCACTCTTCTAGTTAAGCAATTTTGTCCCAAAAAATTATCTTTTGATCCGATTGGCCTAAAATTTAATTGAGAATGCTTTCCCACATGATTTTTTTCCCTGATCGATATTCCGGACCCGAATTGGCCAAAAAAATTAAGAATAATACGTTATGTAAATGCATTATCCTCTAGGAGAATTTTGATAATTTTTGATGTATAACATTATAATCCTTCTACGCTATTAGAATATCAAAATTAGATTATATCGTTCTTTATTCAAAGAACAATCACATCCCACCTTGAAAAAATCAATTATTAAAATTTGAAATACTAATATTTTTCATATCTAATTTTTTTTGAACCAACTTAGTTATCTAGTGCTATATCTTTTTGTTATTCGTATGTTTCTAGTTATATTTACTTTATGAAGAAAACACGTGTGAATGTCGCATATTAGAAACTCTCGAATTATAATCCTTTTATGTTAATAGAATATCAAATTTAGATTATATCATACTTCATTCAAAGGACAATTCTATCGCACCCCACAAAAGTTCAATTGTTAAAACCTAAAACTGTAATATTTTTCATATCTTAATTTTTAAAAAAACTAACTTAGCTAGTCATGCTATATCTTTTCCTTATTCATGTGTTTCTAACTATATATATGTCTGCTTTATTAGTAAATATACACGCAATTTTCGTATATTAGAAACTCCCATATTATGATCCTATTGCATTATTAGAACATTAGAATTAAATTAAATCGTACATTGTTCAAAGAACAACCCTATCTCACCTAAGAAAAATATGATTCATATTTTAGTTGTTTTTAAATATTAACTAATTTAGTTGTTTTTGTTGTTATTCATGCATTTTTTGTTATATTTATGCCTACTTTGTTAGTAAAACACATGTGGACGTTATATATTAGAAATCCACATATCATGATCTTTTACGCTATTAAAATATCAAATTGACTATATCGTTCTTTATTACAAAAACAATCATGTCTCACCTAAAAAAAAATCAATTATTAAATTTCTTTACGGTAATATTTTTCATATCTTAACTTTTTTTTAAAAAAACTAACTTAGCTGGCTCTCAAATTACAGCTAATGAAAGTCCTTCCATCCTTTCATTACAGGCATCGGGGTGATCCGCTTCGGGACAACCTCGGCTACATGGGGCGGCCGAGGCGCAGGCTCCGAAAGAGAGAAGTCCAACAAATGTCAGATGCAAAGCCCCACACCTCATTCCTCCTTTGATGACTCCTAGTAGAAAAGGCCTCAATTTTCCGATGTGGATTGAAAGGAAGTTGGGAATGGACATAGATCCTTCCGCCTATCCGGAGTGTTGAAAATATAGCAATGTTTTTTATACGATTGACATTATTATAATGTCAAAATTATATTGTACCTTATCCGAAAATTAATCCTATGTTACTTGAAAAATCAATTATTAAAATCAAATACACTAATATTTTCATTATTTAAGATTTTAACTAGCTTCTCGTGTTGTATCTTTTAGTTATTACACCTACCTTTTTAGTAAAGCACGCATAAACGTCGTATAGTAAAAACGTCTGGCATAAATGCCACTAGGTCATCTATGATTTGCATCTGTTTTTCGTCTTGTCAAAGATTTGAATAATGAAAAAGACTCTATTTCTCCTGCTATCAAGAATCAGGTGCTTTTCTACAGCTTCTTCTACATAGGCTCCTCCACTTCTGGAATTCCATTCTGTGACAACTTTGAGTGCGATCGCCATTTTTATGGAAATTTTTAGAACAATGGAAAATTTTTCTCACCGACAACAATGGCTTTGGATCAATTTCTTTGATAGGTCATTTTGAGCTTCCAGTTCTTCTGGATTGCAGCCCAGGAGGGCACTCTGGCCTCTCTATCTCTTTTAATCTATCTGAACAGATCAGGCTATCTATCAATCGATTTGAAAATAGCACGCTCATCTCACTTTTGAAAAGGGGATGTTCGCCTTTTGTAATAAATAGACCCACGATACAGACTAATATATGTTCTTATCTGTAAGCATAAGTAAGATCTATTCATAGTTGGTCAGTCCCCCACGGCACTCTCATATTATGATCCATCTATGTTATTAAAATTAGATTATATTGTACCGTATTTTAAGAACAATCCTATGTTACCTAAAAAAAATCAATTGTTAACTTTTGATCTGTTAATATTTTTACATACTTTAAGTTTTTAACTAACTTAGTTGCCTCGTGCTATATCTGTAATGTGTTTCTAGTTTTATTTATTGTCACGACCTCCAAACCGTCGTTACTGGCATCCACACTAACTCTCCTGTGGGAAAACCATTTTCAACACCCCAACACCCCAAAAATTGATTTGAAAATAGCATGCTCATATCGCTTTTGAAAAGGGGATGTTCGCCTTTTGTAATAAATAGACCTACGATACGGACTAATATATGTTCTTACATGTAAGCATAAGTAAGATCTATTCATAGTTGGTCATTCCCCCACAACACTCTCATATTATGGTCCATCTATGTTATTAAAATTAGATTATATTGTACCGTACTTTAAGAACAATCCTATGTTACCTAAAAAAAATCAATTGTTAACTTTTGATCTGTTAATATTTTTACATACTTTAAGTTTTTAACTAACTTAGTTGCCTCGTGCTATATCTTTAATGTGTTTCAGTTTTATTTACCGTCACGACCTCCAAACCGTAGTGACTGACATCCACACTAATTCTCCTGTGGAAAAATCATTTTCAACACCCCAACAATTAGCAAATGCAGTAGATAAATAAGATAAGGATGCAGAAGTAGTCTTAATTAAAGATATAAGCTTGAGTCCCCATAAGCTCAGAAAAGTCTAGTCAACAACTTAAACATGCGGAATTTGAACATCCTAGGAACTGAAAGTCAATCGTACCAAAATTCTGAACAACTAAAAAGTCGAGAGAGGAAATGCAATTCCCAAAAGCATAGTCATGAATCAAACCAGTGTTTGAAATCTAAGTCCCGAAGAAAGACTAGAAATAATAGAGAGTCCACGGCAGCCTGAAAGAATTAGCTCACACTTGAACAACTTCTTACTCTTCTAAGCAAAATCTCTCCGTAGATGGTTGAATATGCTATGTACTCAACAAAGACAGAGCAAGTGTAGTATCAGTACACAAAATCAATAGTGTACTAGTAGGATCACGCAGCTAGCCAATAAGCGAGTCATGGACAAGTAAACTCAACATAATAAGCACATATATACAAAATAACTTAACCAATTGCATCTCAGACAATACTCAGCAAGATCACAGTTCAACAACCTCAACATCATACAACTTCACATAAGAGTTCTCTCATGAGACTTGCAAACACTTAATTTATGTCGAAATGTGACACCGAATTCAATATTTATGTCGGAACGTGACACCCGATCCAAATGTGTGTCGGAATGTGACATTTGATTCAATTGTGTGTCGGAACGTGACACCCGATCCAAATATACAAGCAACAATAATTACATTCAGTAGTCAACATTATGCCACCAAGAATAGGTTCATCATAAATCAGGCCAGTAGGTGATCATTTCACATACTTTCTAGCATGCTTCCCTATTCATATACACATATCCATATTATGAAGAAATTTAGCAAGTACATGAAACTCATACAGGAAACAAAACCATCACCTACCTCTAATTCAAGCTTCAACCACTTTAAAATGTAAGAATTTTCCCTTTTCAGGTTCGTTCTACTTGTTCTTAGTCTAAAACAAGTCACATACATACAAATGATCAATAAAATAGCCTAATTCACATGAATTATAACATAATTCCTCTCCTAGGACAAAACCTATGATCCTAACCCACCCTAGGGCTAATTCCCACAATTAGTTTCAGTCCAAAATCCTCCCCCAATGATTACCAATCATATTTTCTAGGTTCTAAGAATTGAATTACGAAGTAAGGAAGTGATTTACCTACCTTAGACACAAAATATGGTGGAAATCACCAAGAATTTGCCCTAGGTTGCTTCCGGACTCTTAAGAACGAAGTGAGAGTCAAAATAACTGTTCTGGATTTTTTCCCGTCTTTAAGTTTGCATCTATTCCGCTCTGGTGGGACCATCCCGCTCTGGCGGGTCGCACAAAAATAGAGAGTTCGGAACTTGAGCTCCAAACTCCCATTTCAAAACACCCCCCCTCCACAAGACGTTTTAAATTATACCCTTCACGCCAAGTCCAATTTCGGGAGTTTTACTCGCCCGAATACGATTTTGCGAAGCCGTAAATGCTCCGTATCGTCTTGGCTATCAGCTAACTAACTCAGATTACTGATTCGATCCCCCACCTATCCAAGGTCGCCCTATACCTCTCCTGACTCAGAATTCATCCAAATCTGACCTAGAATCAATTTTTCTGAAGTTACTACCCGAAGTTTTCTAACCCAAATTTCTTTCCCATTAGCCTATTCATAACGACGCGAACATGTCGTTACATTTACACCTACATTGCTAGTAAAACACGCACATACATCGCATATTAAAAACTCTCATATTATGGCCTTTCTATGTTATTAAAGCATCAAAATTAGATATATCGTACTTTATTCTTTAGCACACCTAAAAGAATTCAATGGTTAAAATTTGATACGGTAATACTTTTTATATCTTAAATTTTTAATTATCTTAGTAGTTGTATCTTTACTCTATTTTTATTTTTCTAGTTGTAGTTACAACTGCTTTATTAGTAAAACATATGACGTGGACATTGTATATTAGAAACTCTCATAATACGATCCTTTTACGTTATTAGAATATTAAAATTAAATAATATTGTAATTTATTCAAAGATCAGTCCTATCTCACCTCGGAATATTCAATTGTTAAATTATAATACAATAATAATTTTCATTTTCTTAGTTTTTTAACTTAGTTATCTTGTGCTCTATCTCTTCGTTATTTATGTCTCTAATTATACTTATATCTACTTTGTTAGTAAAACACGCACAAAGAACGTTGAATGAAATATTTTGTTGAACGGCTATTGATGGATTTTCATTTCCAGATAAATTTATTCACTGGGTTATGACATGTATGAAAACAATCTCCTACTTCAGGAGACCCAACTTAATGTTGCAAAACATGTGATCCAAAATGTCTTTCATAGAGCATAAAAGCAACAAACATTGAAGGAGCTAAATATCTATTCCTATATGATTTGATTGGCATGAATTGTAGCAAATGAAGTCGTCCTCCTGACAAGTCGAATCATGATCATCATAAAGTACTTAGTGATGCTTTTTTGTTTAACCTAATTGGCTTTAAATCAAGTTGTACATATTCATTATTGGTAATAAAATCCTTCATTTATATATAAACACACACACACAACAATCATATATTATAAAATTTGAGGTTACGATCTTAAAATATCAAATTAAATTATATTACACTTTATTTCGAGAATAATCCTATATCACCTCAAAAAATTCAATTATTAAAGTCAGATACGATAATATTTGTCACATGTTAAGTTTTTAACTGGCTAAGCTATCTCGTACTATATCTCGTCATTCATGAGTTTTCAGTTATATTTATATTTACTTTGTTGGTAAAACACACACATACGTTGTATAGTAAAACTCTCATATTATGATCATTTTATGCTATTAAAATATCAAAATTAGATTATGTCATATTTTATTAAAAAAAAAACAATCGCACATTACTTCAAAAAATTGAATTGTTAAAATTTTATATATCGTAAGTTTTGAACTAACTTAACTATCTTGTGATATATCTTTTCATTATTCATGCGTTTCTAGTTATGTTTACGCCAATTTCGTTTATAAAACATTCACAACAACAACAACATTACAATATAATTTTATAGTGTAAACAATAACAATCTCGCAGAGTAATTCTCCCATATTATAATTCTTTTTCATTAGAATATCATGATTATATTATGTTGTATGTTGTACTTATCAGAGGAAAAAGAAAAAAAAATCCTGGTCTAAAAAATTTCCAACATTTTAAATAATTGTTATAGTAAGTGAGTCATATTTTAGATATTATTTACACAAGTTATTAAGTAATTCTTAAAATTACCAATAATGGAAGAGTGAGCCAAAAACACAAGTGTATACACCATCGTCATCACAAGAGTCAAAACCCCTCTCACCCCCACGCTTTCCTCAAATCCGAGAGCCCTCTCTCTCTCTCCCTCTCTCCCTCTTTCTCTCACTACAACATTTTTAACTCAATCTGTTCCTATCTGTCTCTGCACTTTCTCTCTCTATATCTATACATCGAACCTATACATACACCAAAAAATACTGCTACATCTATATACGAATCGTTCGATAAAATTCGTATCCAATCCCTAAATCTTCCAAAGCTTTCATCTTTATACTTGAAATCTGAATCTTTTGCTTCGCAATCGTCGAATTTTGTTATCCCTTTTTTTTTTTGGGAGTTGGGGGACCAAAACCCTAGCTTTCACTTTCAGTTTCAAAACCCCCTCTTTTTTCAAACCTCAGTAATCTTGAGAATCACAAGTGATTAGCTGTGGTAGATTCCGCGGTTTGTGGCGTTTCTTGATTTATTCAGGTGATCTATTTTGCTTAATCAAACAACTGCTTAAATTTTAAATTTTTTGGAGTGCTGTTATGTTGGGTTTTGTTTGTTACATTCTGGGTATGGTTAAATGAGTTTAATTTTTTGAAATTATGGAAATTTGTGCATTTTAGTAGATAATTTATCTGTTCAGCTAATGCTACTGAAGCTACTTGGAGGGTTGGGCATTGATTTCTCCCCCTGTAATAGTTAGTTAACTTTTTTGCCCTTTTAGGTTTAAGAGTAATGATTTTCTTGGGCGTCTGATTACTGTAGTATCTGTGGTCGTTTGTATGACTTGTATGTATGTGTATCTGTGCTATTTGGAGAACCTTTTATTAAGTGGCCATTAAAGATATGGAGTGTTATGTCGAGTTGGAATGAAATGAGCGCAAATAGAGTGGCATAGATATAAAGGACTCATATAGTAATTGCGACTACTTGGATTGAGGCATAGTTGATTGATTAATTGAGATTACTGTAATGTTCTGTTATTTATTCACTATCGTTTGGCATAGCGAGAAATGTTTGACCAGTTTAGGAAGAGGATCTCATTAGTGATTTAGAATCTGTAGGGTTTTTTGCTTCACTCAAGACCCTTGACGTCGATATAAAGGATTCATATAGTCAATCGCGATTAGTTTGGGATTGATGCCTAGTTGATTGATTAGTTGAGATTACTGTAATAGTGGGTAACTATGTTGGACGTCCTGTTATTTATTCACTATCATTTGGCATTGTGAGAAATGTTTGACCTGTTTGGGAAGAGGATTTCGTTTGTGATTTAGTAGGTGTTTGGCCATGGAAACCAAATATTATTCACTTTATCTGGAATTTTTAAAGTTGGAGTTGGAGTTGTGTCTGTCCATATCTATTGCGAAGACTTTGAATGTACTTTTATGAATATGATTTATACCCCCAATTGCTAAAAATTAGCAGAATCACCCAACTTGACTAATTTATTTGAAACATACAATCAAAACTGCTCTAAAAAAGTAATATCTCATAATAGATACTGTGTTATCAAAAGCAACAAGCGCAAAAAAGCTCTAAGGTCCGTCGGGGCTTTAAGTGCAAGTAAAGCATGAGCTTTAATGAAAGCAAAGGGAGAAAATACACAGATATACATTTTTAGTCCAAGACTAATAATTATAAGAATGAATAGTAAATATTTGAACAAAGAAATTGAATAAAATTACGATGACATGAAATATCAATTGTTTAGTGTTGCCTTTGTAGAAGAGGCTCATTGGCAAGGATAAGTATGCCTTAGAAACTTATTGACGACACTGAATATCCCATATACGAGCTACTACATAGTATTACAAATATTTGTTCACTTTTTACTTGGAGTTCTGTTTTGTTTTATAGGTTTTGCAAATAATACTTATTTGGTAAAATAAAAAAAGCGGTCATTTTTATAAAAAATAAAAAACTAGTGTAAAATCTGAAAAAGGAAAATATCGTGAAAGTGAAAGCAGTTTTTTTTTTTTTTTTTAAATTCCAAATACAACTTCAAGTTGTATTTGGATATTTTTGGACCAAACGCTGATTTTCAAATAAAGTGAAATTTTTTTCTGTAAAAAAGTGAATAATTCTCATGGGCAAACGGGTCCTAGAATCTATAGTTTTTTAGCTTTACTCAACAGTTGATATAAAGGATTCATATAGTCAATCTGTCAATCATGACTAGTTTGGGATTGAGGCCTAGTTGATTGATTTATGAGATTACCGTAATAGTGGGTAATTAATTTGGACGTTCTGTTACATATTCACTATCGTTTGACATTGCAAGAAATGTCCTACCAGTTTGGGAATAGGATCTCATTAGTGATTGAGAATCTGTAGTTTTATTTTTGCTTTACTCAAAACCCTTGATGTCGATATAAATGATTCATATAGTCAATTGCGACTAGTTTGGGATTGAGGCCTAATTGATTGATTAATTGAAATTACTGTAATAGTGGATAATTATTTTGGACGTTCTGTTATTTATTCACTATCGTTTGGCATTGCGAGAAATGTTTGACCAGTTTGGTAAGAGGATCTCATTAGTGATTTAGAATCCGTAGGTTTTTTTACTTATGCAAAACCCTTGACGTCGACTGCCGGTGGATCTAGTTCCTTCTCTAACTTTTCCAGACTATCAATGATGGCTAATCAGGACATTCTGTATCTTTTGACTGCAAAATGTGCAATGTGGTGTAGTTGGATTAGTTACTATCTTTGGATTGTTGAGAAATGGCGGAAAGGTAAGATTCACTCAGTTTGCATTAGTGTCGGATTTCGATGTAAGTAAATTTCTTGGAATTCTATGTGCAATGTATGTGAATAATTATAATAACTCTAGGAATTAGAAACCATCTTCTGCCCAAGTACCTTTATAAGGTGTAAGATTATAAAATAGAAGTAAATGTCCATTATCTTCTGCTAATATACCTTTATAGGTAGCAACTTCAGAGACCATTTAAATTTCAAATTTACGTTGGAATAGGAGTTGAATACTCTTTTGCTTTTGATTTGTTATTTTTATACATGATCTGCAGCACAGACAAACACCGCCCTTTGAAGGCAATCTTTTGAAGGTCGGATCAATTGTATAGAAGCACTGGGATCAGGCTGTTCAAAGTGTTGATACTTGATAGGAGACTGCTAATAATGTAATGCTGGTATATATATATAATATTCTCACACACACTCACAGAGAGAGAGAGAAAGAGAAGAGAAAGAGAGAGAGAGAGACTCCAATATATGCATACTTGTATGTGTACACACACACATACACATCGTTATCAAATATTTATTTTGCACACACACACAAACACACATACATATATTTATATGTTTTTACACAATTGTGCATTTCTACAATGAATATTGCCTTCTTTGAAATCTAGCTCTAGTTGTTGTTGTTATTACTGTTACTATTCCTATTTTGTTACATAATTTTGTAGTTACAGTTGTAACAGTTCCTGCAGTTCGACTGGAATACATCCTACTGTTGTCCGATGCTGGAGGCAGTATGCAGGTGATTGTTTGCAGAGATGCAAAGGTATCATGGTGGCAGCTGCACTAGTGCAGTTAACAATAGCACTATTGGGGGGCCGTCAGCCAGGGATCCATCTCGGGTGGAATCAGCCTCCCTTCCGCCTAATTTCTCCAGGTAATATCTCCTTTAATGTGGAATTTCTTCAGGAGTAACGGTATTGACATGCTTTTAATAGCATGGCAGAAGCTTATTTCACTAATACTATGTCAGTTTTAACAATCTGGACATGTCAGCCTTACATGTAAAAAAATCTGGTTTTGTCAGCGTCTGACATACTGATCATCGTGAGTTTCACCTTATATTTGTTTATGGATTGATTAAGGCAGGATAAACTGCAGGTAAGTCAAATAATACACGATCCTGAATTTGGTCACTTCATTTTTGTCTATGAATTCATCAAGTTGGTAAGAACTATTGGTGAAGTCAATGGTAAAAGGGAACATTTAGTGGGGAATTCAAAATCATGGAGGGAAGACAAATATAATTGATAGAAGCTGACATGTTTGACGCTTTCTCATCCATTAGTTCTATTACCCATTTTATAAAGTAACCAGAATGGATCATAAGTGTGAATTGAAGCACCTTTTGCCATGTGTACTCAGGATGCAGTGTTTGATTGCATTAATTTCTGAGAAATCAGCGATCAAATGGTAGAATTTCTACTGTCTCTTGGCATTAGAATCCCGGGAAAATGGTGTATTATGATGGGTAGTAGGTTTACTGGCCAGTTCAGCCTGACAAGCAATGTCTAGCGGTTGGCATATTGGACTAGCAATGGGATCCTCCCCCGACCCTTAAATCAAATTGTTGTTTGATAGTCATTGGATTGTTCAACCTTTTTAAGTACAAACTCTTCAAGAAAATCTATCGACAGTTGATTTGTCATCCCAAATACAATTTCCATCTATCAAATGCATCTCAATGGCAGGCATAACAAAGGAAACACAAGAAGTAGGAAAAGATATAACACAATTTTTTTATAACAGATGCAACTAAACAGCCTATCAAAGAACAAATAGCACACATATATAGTTCAAGGACTTTTCTGGTCAAGATTAGGTTGCGGATTGTGCTGGAGGTTGCCTCAAGTGAGTTGAAGATGGGGAAGGAAATGGAGTGGTCACATTAGGGTTTTGGGGAAATGAAATGAATGAATTTGGTTGCCTGTTTTTATGTCTACGAAACAGTCTTTTACTATGTCATCCTCTTTTCTGTTGGAATATAATTTATGAATTAGTAGGATGTCTTGTACTGCAATGTTTTACAGCAAAAAAATAATTAGTAGGAGGGTTTGTTTATTTTAAAAAATAAACAAACTAATTAGCAGGGTAGATTTTTCTCTATATCATCTAATCCTTTATCAGGTTACAAGTGACCCCCAAAATGATCCCCCAAGTCCTTATAGCAAGACATCTACCCATTGCGTCAATTTATCTCTTGAATCTTTATTGTATTCAAGATTGAAGGTTGCAAGGTGATGTCGTCAACCTTCATGCTTTCACTACCTTACTAACTAGTCAGACTACCTAGAGTGCCAGCAGAAAGTTTGATGTCATGGCTTGGTGACCAAGACAACATCTAGGTGTTCCTATGATCATTTTACTCCACCTGACAATTTATTTGAAATTTTAAGTTAAAAATAGACATCAAGTATACTCAACTCACCTCAATGTTGCTTGTTTCATCAGCCCATGTACTGTGTTACAGAAATAGAAAGAGTTACGTATGTCAAAAAAAATATTGCTTGTTTCATCAGAAGTAAACATGCTCTCAGTTTTATCATTTATGCAATTCTTGGATGTCTTCATCATAATCATAATCATCATCAACAATAACAACAACCCAGTGAAATCTCACATAATCATCACATGTGAAAAAAATATTTGTTGTTCATCGTTCCCCATGTACTAGCACAAGCACAACTGCACAACACTGTGCAAATGTGAAAAAATGTTTTTTGAGAAAGGAAAGAAGAAATTTAATCTGAATCTATATAAGACCTAAGCTTTTCTTTCAAATATTAGGTTTTATGGATTCCATGCATCCGTAGTTCCTTTTTCTTGCTTAATTTTCCCTCAAGGTAGACTAAGCTAAAGATGATGAGATGGAATTTTGTACAATTGAGGAATAACCTCTTATCCCTTATTTCTTTTTGGCGCACTCGTGAGGTTCCTTTATACGTAGATGATTAGGTGCATATCTTTATGTACATTTTCTTATTTTTGGTATACTTCTTATAAACAAGAGTTTCATTCCCCCACTTTTAATAAAATTATTACTTTATAAAAAAGCGAGACTAAGATTGCATGATCTGTTCTTGTAGACGGCCATTACAACTGATCCCGTTTAAGTTGAAGTGTGACAAGGAACATCTTAATTCCAGGTAACTTGGCGATTATAAATTGTGAAAACTGTATACTTTTCTGTTTAGATGGTATCATTTTGCTAATTTTGTAGTTCCTTTTCAGACTTGGACCACCTGATTTTCTTCCTCAGACTCCTAATTGCCCTGAGGAGACATTGACCAAAGAATATGTCCAATCCGGTTACCGAGAGACTGTTGAAGGCCTTGAGGTATTCTTCTGTGTTGTTCATTTTTGTTGTACTTGCATGAATATAATTTTTTCTGCTTGTTTCTGAATGCCCAACTTTGTTTAAGCCAACTGCTCTATTATTAAACAACATTAAGGTGCTTCACCATGACAATTTTACAAGTTATCCTCTTTTCCTTTTTCCTGTTCCCCAAATAAATACATATCTGCATTATGGAGAATTTAATAAGTTAACACTTAGGTTTTTCATGGTCTGCTGGTAAAAGAATACATGAAGTGCTGTCCTGTCTAGGTGAATTTGTAATAGCGAGACTACGATGAGGGTGTGGCCTTATGCATAGTAGGGAACATGAAATATGTGGTATAATTCACCCTAAATATGTGTAGAACTGTTCAAATGATCCGCTGTTTAACCAGATAATCATGATGAAAAAGAGCTCCTTGCCTATTCGCAACCAAGCGTTATGACTTTAATTTGACTGATTAATGCTTGATCTAGTTCCCCATTTGGGTAATACTATCGGCAGATCTAACTGTTCCGTGGAGGAGAGTTTTTGGTGTGGTGCTTTAGTTCCCGGCTCCTATCCAAGTCCGTATAGAAAGGATTCAGCATTTTTCACAGTTAAGAATGCCCTTTAATAGCTTCATCAATAAAAGGATGCTCTTTAATGTATACTAGAAACATGATCTGTTTTTTCTTATGGAATAGGAGAACTATAAGCCTCTATTGTGCAGAGTTGGTGATTATAAATCCAGTAATTTTTTCATTCCTCTATTTTTCTATGAACTAGAAAACCCACACTTTTTTCCTCACCAGTATCCTCTTCTGTTTTCTTCTTTATTGAATTTTTACTTCGTTATTTTCTTCTCCTGCATTTTTCTGTGCCTTCATTTCTCGCCTTTCTCTTATTTTGTGGCCTTATAGCTCTTCTTCTTCCTTGGCTCTTGCGGATCAGTTGGTTGGAAGACTAATTGTGTAATTGGTTTTTTGATTGTCATGTTGCCAGGAAGTCAAAGAGATATCATTAACTCAGCTTCCGGCTTTTACAAAGCCTGTTATCTTTAAGTGCAAGGAGGTAAACTTTTGAGAATATATATTTAGACTGTGCATTGCCTTTTATGTGCAATTTATTGACTGTTGTAGTGTATATATGCCTTGTTTTCCATTTCAAGAAGTGTATATATGTCATTCTGGTTTTTCATTCCAGTGAAGAAGTGTGAGAGGTTGGCTGTGATGAAAGGATAAGGTAGAGGTAGGTCTAAGAAGCATTGTGGAGAGATGATTAGACAAGACATGGCGGATCTCCAACTTATTGAGAACATGACCTTAGATAGGAAGTTAAGGAGGGTGCGGATTAGGATGGTAGGTTAGTAGGTAGTTGAGCGTCGTCTCGTTGTCCAGCGAGATAGGTTTCTCCTTGCATACCAATAGTATTAGCACTATTCTCGTAGTTTTTGGTCCCTTGATTTCTGCCACTACATGTTTATTGTGCTTCGGTTATCGTTTTATGTTGTTGTGGTTACTGTTCTTTCTCTCTGTATGCTTTAGAATGCTTCTCCTATTATTTGCAATGCTTCATTACTGATGTTTCTCCTTTTAAATTTGTTTTGATATGAGTTACTTGAGCCCAGGGTCTTTCGGTTACAGCCTCTCTACCTCCATGAGGGTAGGGGTAAGGTCTGCGTATACTCTAACCTCCCCAAACCCTACTTTTGGGATTACTCTGGGTATGCTGTTGATGTTCATAGGTCTGCCACTTCAAAATTACTGACTAGTTTTTCTCTGTCGCTCTGCAGGCAATTAGAAAATGTCACAGGGCTATCAATGAGTCTCGAGCTCAGAAGCGAAAGGTAATATGCTTTGTCTTGATGGTATTTATTTTGCCTTGGAGCTTATGCCACCAATCATCAATATTTATATGGTAATCTTTTACTACGGATCAGGGCTTTTGCTTGTAGTCTCTTGATTACTTCTGGACTTAATGAATTAACATTTGTCCTTTCCATGTAATGTAAGATCTATTTTTCAAAAAGCATGAAGCTAACCTGGTGATCACATGAATTTGTTCACATTGCAGGCAGGTCAGGTTTATGGAGTTCCTCTTGAGGGCTTACAGTTGACGAAACCTGGTATCTTTCCTGATCAAAGATCTTGCGGAGAAGAGTTCAGGAAGAAGTGGATTGAGGTTAGCCTTCCATCTTATCAGGAATTCGTGAATTGGCTTTTTGAGGAAATATGGCATCTGAATGTTCTTATTGATTTAAATCATTGAATCGGAAAAGAAAAAAACAGTGTGTAGTTGCTCAGCATGATACAGAAATGTATGTAGTGTATGTGATGAGGTTTTTCACTACGACTAGCAAAACAGTTAACATGTCCTCTCCATTTGTGTTTTTATGGTGGTCCTGTCGTATATGAACAATAGAGAGTGAGTTCAAGCTAACACAGGTGCTGACTAACTATCATATATAGTGGTTGATAGTTGGCAAAGAGCTTGGGCCCATTTGGTTTGGATTGCGAAGTTCATTTGGACTTGATAAACAGAAGGATTTGGATTATTTAACTAATCTGCACGGGATGATTTGTCGAATTAAAAACAACTATGCCTCAATCCCAATCGTTCGGGTTGGTTGAATGAATCTTCACTGTCCAAGTTGTTCTAGGGGTAGAAAATGGATGAGTTTCACTAAAATAACAGATGGCTTTTAGCTAAAGGTGGATTTTCCCTATACTATCCATGCTCTGTCATGGTTGTAAAGCTGATTTACTGAAGCATCTTTGTTAATTCAGGTAGTATCAAGCCAAACCTGTGAATGGTTCAGATTTTGTAATCAGAAAGGGAGGGGGACAAGTAGCTATCTTATCATACATGTCACATTTGTTTTCCTGCGTGTGTTGATTTCATTGGAGATTACTGCATTCTGCCCTCTGAGTTACAACATTTTCACTTGGAATAATTTATCAATTACACCTCAGTCCCAAACTAGTTTAAGTCAGATATGAATATATGTGACCATTCAGCTTTATTGAGTCCATTTCATTCCCAGACTAAGCAATTTATCCTTTTTAAGACAAACTAGGGGTTCTATAAGAGTTGAGGTTCTTTGAAGTGAAAACATAGAGTATGGACGGGATCAATTTAAAGCTTAAACCTGATAGAGTTTTTCATGATGGACGGAAATTTCTATGTAAAAGAAAAAAAACGGAATGAAAATTTCTCTTGGGGAATTGCGGTCTAGCCCCCTTTATTCCTCGGAGTATAGAGAGAAGTAAGGACTAGAATCATGGTTGGTCTTGTTCTGGTTTAAGCTAGTTCTTAGTGGGTGTTTGGATTGGCTTATTTTTTGTGGCTTTTGACTTTTAAGCTCTTTTTTAGTTTTGGAAGTGTTTGGATAACTCAGAAAGTGCTTTTAAGCACTTCTTTTAGGCTGAAAAAGTACCCAAAAAAGCCAAAAGCCAAAAGCCAAAGTTGGGTGTTCCCAACTTATGACTTTTAGCTTTTAACTAATAAGCCACTTTTAAAAAGCCAATCCAGCCATCCTTTTTTTTTGATGAAGTAATGAATCCTACCCTCCCCAGACCCCACTTGTGGGATTCCATTGGGTTATTGTTGTTGTTGTTGTAAGCTATTTCATTTAAAAGCATCAAGCAGATGCAAAATTACAGAATAGGCAAAAGGTTCACAGAGAGCATGAGCAAAAGTTGTTAGCTCCTTTACAATCTTCAAACTAGTACTAGAGAGCTAACAAAGTCTATAAATTGTTCAGTGCTAAATACAGGGTTAAATTGACCCAACTGGACAACATAAGTAAACATCTAGCTTTAAAGAGTGGTTTGGAGTTGAGATCCCATAAAATACCTACGGTTCCTTTCAGTCCATAAACACCAAAAAATAACTCCAGGGATCATCACCCAGACTTTCTTGATGGACTTATCAACTCTCCATGTATTCCAGCTTGTGTAGGCTTCTTTCACATTATGTGGCATGACCCATTATGAGCCAAAAATGCAGCAGAAGGACCTTGGCCACTGCACAGTGAAGGAACAAGTGATTGACTGTTTCTGTGCTATTCTGAGACATATAGCATTTATTATCCAGATCGAGGCTTCTTTTGTTGAGATTATCTTGTATTGAACATGCTTCCTGGAGAACAATCCAGCAAAAACAGATGATCTTGGTCGGCATTTTGGTCTTACCAATAAGTTTCCAGGGCCAAAGTTCAGTGGTCTGGTTCTGAAAACATATTTGATGATAACAATCTTTCACAGTGAAGGCGTTGTTTCTTCCCTATACCAAGTATCTTGGGTCTATCATGCAAGGCAGCGGGGAGATTGATGATGATGTCACACATCGTATTGGGGTAGGGTGGATGAAATGGAGGATCGCTTCCGGAGTGCTATGTGACAAGAATGTGCCACCAAAACTTAAGGGCAAGTTCTACAAAGTGGTGGTTAGACCGGCTATGCTGTATGGGGCGGAGTGTTGGCCAGTTAAGACTTCTCACATTCAAAAGATAAAAGTTGCTGAGATGAGAATGCTGAGATGGATGTGTGGGCACACCAGGAGCGACAAGATTAGAAATGAGGCTATTCGGGACAAGGTAGGAGTGGCCTCGGTGGAAGACAAGATGCGGGAAATGCGACTGAGATGGTATGGACATGTGAAGAGGAGAGACACAGATGCCCCAGTGCGGAGGTGTGAGAGGCTGGCCATGGATGGTTACAAAAGAGGTAGGGGTAGGCCGAAGAAGTATTGGGGAGAGGTGATTAGACAGGACATGGCGCAGTTACAGCTTACGGAGGACATGACCTTAGATAGGAGGGTGTGGAGGACCCACATTAGGGTAGAATGCTAGTTCATAGTCTCGTTATTCTTCTCTATTCATGGATGTAGTAGTGCATTACGATCTCTTGCACTTTGACTTCTGATTTCTGTTATTTCTGTTATTATTTATTGCTTTCTATGCTTTGATTACTCTATTTTACCTGTGACGCTTTCATTATTTATTTAATCGTTATTTGTTATTTGTATTTATTTATTTGTATTTATTTGTTATCTATTCGTTATTTGTTTGTTGTTTTTCTCATAAAGCTTTTAATTTTCTATTCTTATCTAACATTTTTTATGCATTTATGCTTTTACTGAGCCGAGGGTCTCCAGGAAACAGCCGTCCTACCTTGGTAGGAGTAAGGTCTGCGTACATTCTACCCTCCCCAGACCCCATGTTGTGGGATTTCACTGGGTTGTTGTTGTTGTATTATATTTTTCAACACTAGCAAGTAGTTGGGTAGAATACATATATGAACGGATTTGGTTCTCTGGCCCATCTTATGTCTTTATTTTTCATTCCTTCTACTTCCCCAATTGTCTTGATCGTGGAATATCATTGAGAAATAGGAATCCGGGTTATCAAAGGATTTCCTGCGATTGGATTAGAGTTTCTAGTGAAGTTTCTAGGTTTGGAATTCTGAATGATTTCTAGGCCTTTTCTTGCTCGAGTAGATCGTCCCAATCTATATACTTAACATCTAATCCCATGCAGTCGACATTCCTTCTCTACTCGATTAAGTTTCTCTTTTCTGAAGACTGGAAAAGGACATGCTTTAGCTTTCAGCAGCCAGAGGAAAATACTTAAATCTGAGTCTCTCCATTTTGTCATTTTTCATCATTTTCTGTGTGTATTGGATGCAATATTTTTGTATCACTTATGTTTTCTTGCTCTTAATTTGCTGGACTCCTAGGTGAGTGCACCAACCGAAGTTACTAGAAAATATTGATGAATTCATTGACTTGGATCGGCCTCTTAGTTTTGGCATTCTATTGCTGTTATTACACTTAAGATATTCACTTCATCTACAATGGCTTGGGCAGTCCTTTAAGGTTTAGTTTGTAGGGAAGTGTATATATTGTTGATGTGGAAGCTCAGTCGTTACTGTTCTTTCAGTTGTTTTGTTTGAAGTTACTTGTTAGTTCTTATGATATAATATTTGATGCGCTGTCTGAACAAACAATTTTTAGAAAAATTGAACTGGAATTGACTTCGCACTTATTCCCAGGGTTTGTCCCAACAGCATAAAAGGCTAAAGTCTTTGGCTGATCATGTTCCCCACGGTTATAGGAGAAAGTCACTTTTTGAAGTCCTTATCAAAAATAACGTGCCATTACTAAGAGCAACATGGTTTGTCAAAGTCACTTATCTCAATCAGGTAACAATATTTGTTGATAGCTGATACTGGATTTAAAATTTGAATACTTGTACCATTAGAAGGATCAGATTGTACTTTATTCTTGCAGGTTCGCCCTGGCTCTTCCAGTATATCATCTGGGGTGCCAGACAAAACACATATTTCCCGCTCTGAGCAATGGACAAAAGATGTTATTGATTACTTGCAATATTTGTTGGATGAATTTATTTCAAGAAACAGTGTCCATTCTGCTTTACAAATTAGAGATCGGTCGCCACAAATGGTTTATGCAGGATCAATTCAGCTCAAGAGTGATCCAACCTTGGGTACCATCGATTGTGAAGAGCCTTCACTGCATTTTAAATGGTGGTATGTTGTGCGCATTTTACAGTGGCATCACAGAGAAGGGTTGCTTATCCCATCACTCGTTATTGATTGGGTGCTCAACCAACTACAGGTATTGTCTGCTTAAACATGTGTTTTTATCTCAATGAAATTGTTAAATGGTTGGCCAATTATTTTCTGTCTGTTTTTTGCTGAGATTGTGATGTCTTCTATCTTGTGCTTTTCAGGAAAAGGAATTACTTGGGGTTCTGCAGTTGTTATTACCTGTAATTTATGGTTTCATTGACACTGTTGTATTATCTCAGTCTTGTGTGCGCACTTTGGTGGCAATAGCTATTCGTTTTATCCAAGAACCTTCTCCTGGTGGATCTGACCTTGTTGACAACTCTCGTAGGGCTTATACTATGGCTGCTCTTGTTGAGATGCTTCGATATCTGATGCTGGCTGTGCCTGATACTTTTGTTGCTTTGGATTGTTTTCCTATGCCACCATGTGTGATGACCAATGTGGTGACTGATGGGAGTCTCTACTCAAAGGTAACTGAGGATACTAGAAAGGTTAAAAATGCCCCTTTTGAAGTTGCTTATTTTCTTGGAGATAAGGGCCCGGAGGTTCGGTCTGATTCTTATTCCATTGGTCGTGCTGTATCTTCAATTCAGAAGCGAGCACAGCATCTTGCAACGGCTGCAAGACCCGGCCATCCTGGGCAAAGTGTTGTCAAAGCTTTACATGCCTTGGACAAAGCCCTTGCGCATGGGGATTTGAGAGAGGCATATAAGTTTCTTTTTGAGAATGTTCATGAGAGTTCTATTGATGATTGTTGGTTTGCAGAAGTCAGTTCCTGTTTGCGTTCCTCGCTCAAGTATATCCGGGGTGTTACTTTGTCATCTATTTGTTCCGTTTTCTTCATCTGTGAGTGGGCAACATGTGATTTCAGGGATTTTCGTTATGCCCCACCACGTGGAATGAAGTTCACTGGGAGGAAGGATTTTTCTGCTATATATGTTGCTGTAAGGCTTTTGAAACTGAAGATTTCATCAAGGCCCAGGGACCTCAAAATTGTAAAGAATAACCATCTTCGAAAAGATCCTGGCCAGCTGACTAACTATGCTGGTAGGACTCCTGCTAGTGGTGCTTCTGAATCTCTTTCTAATTCAAGGCGTGCCCGTGAAAAATGTAGTGATTTCCTAGGTATGTTTGATAGCCCAAGCCCTTTGCATGATATTATTGTGTGCTGGATAGATCAGCATGAAGTGCAAAATACAGAAGGTTTCAAGCGTCTTCAACTACTGATTATCGAACTTATCCGAGCTGGAATTTTTTACCCACAAGCATATGTGAGGCACCTGATTGTTAGTGGAATAATGAATGGGGATGGACCTCTTTCTGATCCCGTGAAACAAAAAAGACACTGTAAAATCTTGAAGCACCTACCTGGTCCTTGTGTTCATGATGCTTTAGAAGAAGCTCGAATTACTGATACCCCGGTCCTTTCAGAGGTGGTGAATGTCTACTGCAATGAACGGAAGCTAGTCCTTCATGGGATGATTGATAGCTACAACAGCGCTTGTGGAAGTTCTTACCATAAGCGTAAGCCTCGTCCTAACTCTAGTGAGAGTCTATCTGCTCCCTCCATTGATCAGTTGAGATCTTCTGAGTCTGGATCCTTTATGTCGTCCAAAAATGTTGGCAGAGGTCTTGAGCTTGAAGAGTTGAAAAGGTCAATTACAGCATTGCTGCAATTTCCAAGCTCTTCGTCAACAGATACTGGAGTTGATGACTCTCAGATAAGTTTGAAGAAGGCTGTTGTTTATGGTAGCAACGGGATGGATAACAGTGAAGGAACACCTGGATGTGAAGAATGCAGAAGGGCAAAGAAACAAAAATTAAGCGAAGAGAAAAGCTCTTACAGTCAGATCTATCCACAAAATCCATCAGACGATGAAGAGACTTGGTGGATGCGAAAAGGCCAGAAGTCCATTGAGTCTGTTAGAGCAGAACCACCTCCTAAACCAGCCAAGACAGCTTCAAGGGGCCGGCAAAAAATTGTCCGTAAAACTCAGAGTCTTGCACACTTGGCTGCAGCCAGGATTGAAGGTAGTCAGGGAGCATCCACAAGCCATGTTTGTGATAGTAAGATTAGCTGCCCACATCACAGGCCTGGCATTGAAGGTAGTGTTCCCAAGTCAGCAGATGGTATCAGAATGCTTAATGGAGATGTTGTTTCTATTGGGAAAGTTTTGAAGAGGCTACGTTTTGTAGATAAAAGGACCATGACTCTGTGGTTGATAGGTATTGTAAAGCAGCTAGTGGAAGAGTCCGAGAAGACTGTGACTAAGGTTGGCCAATATGGTCGACCATTCTCTGCTGCTGATGAACGGAGTTGTGTGCGCTGGAAGATTGGTGAAGATGAATTATCAGCAGTGTTATATCTGATTGATGCTTGTGATGAATTAGTTTTGGCAGCCAGGTTCCTTTTGTGGTTGTTACCTAAGGTTCTTGGCAGCTGCAGTGCTACAGTTCATGGTAGTAGGAACATTCTAACAATTCCTAAGAACACAGAAAACAATGCCTGTGAAGTAGGCGAAGCATATCTTCTATCATCTATGCGGAGGTGAGCTCTCTATTTTTTGTCATTTAGGATAGTGGCATTAGCTCTTTTTCTGCAGTTGTTTTGTTATCAGGTTTTGAACGTTTTGCCATTGTCAATTCTAGTTGATTGGTTATTAACATGTGTATTGTAGCTCTGGCTGCATCTTGGGTAAAAGGTAGAAATTACATTTTCTCAATGTTAAGGGTCAATTAAAAAAAGATGAGCGCAACGAATTACTTCTCTTATTTTCATGTGCATAATGCTTTCAAACTCTTTTGACATCATCATTTATGAAGTTCCTTTAGTATTGGTAGATCAATTTGGATGGTGGAGTCCAGTTTGTGCAGATAAAACTTGTTTTCAACTTGTTACCTATAAGCCAGAACTTCTGTACTTATTTAAATAAATTTTAGTCTCCTCTAGTAGCTACTTTATGAATGGACTCAGATTTAGGGTAAATCTCACAAGATATTTGCTTCTCTTCTGTTTTCTGGTTGAATTAGTATCGGTTGGACTGCATCCTTAGGTTATTGGCTTGAAACTATTGGGCCATCTTTTGGAACTATCACTAGATTTTTTGATTCTCTATTGCTATCTGGTTTTGAATTATTCTATGGTGTCTTCTGCTTAGTCAAGTGTCGAACTACACTCTTGGGATGTTGGATTGAACTATTGGACCATCTTTCCTTACCTCCTGTTATGTCTTTGGTTCAGGTATGAAGGCATCATTGTTGCTGCAGACCTTATTCCTGAAACATTGTCAGTGGTAATGCATCGTGCTCAAACTATTCTGACGTCAAATGGAAGAGTTTCAGGTTCACCAGTCGTAATCTACGCGCGGTACCTCTTGAAGAAGTATGGTAGTGTTGGCAGTGTTACTGAATGGGAAAAGAATGTCAAGTCAACCTTTGACAAGAGACTTGCTTCTGAAGTTGAATCTGGAAGACTGGTGGATGGAGAATTTGGATTTCCACTTGGTGTCCCAGTGGGAGTGCAGGATCCAGATGATTACTTCCGTCAGAAGATAACTGGTGTTCGGGTATCTAGGGTTGGTTTGAGCATGAGAGACATTGTGCAAAAAAAGGTTGATGAAGCTGTCAATTATTTCTATGGCAAAGACAGAAAGCTCTTTGGGCCCAACTCTGGAAAAATTCCTGGATTCCAAAAATGGGAAGATGTGTATCAGATTGGTCAGCAGATTGTAATGGGATTAATGGATTGCATGAGGCAGACAGGTGGTGCTGCTCAGGAAGGAGACCCAACATTGGTTTCCTCCGCTATATCTGCAATTGTTATCAGTGTTGGGCAAGTCATAGCAAAGATTCCTGATCTGACTGCCAGTAATAATCACCCGAGTTCATCCACTTCTGCTTCGTTGCAGTTTGCACGATGCATCTTACGTATTCATGTAATATGTCTTTGTATACTTAAGGAAGCTCTCGGAGAGCGTCAAAGCCGTGTCTTTGAAGTTGCTCTTGCTACTGAAACATCCTCTGCCCTTGCACAACTTTCTTCTCCTGGAAAAGCTCCTCGGTCTCAGTTTCAGTTGTCTCCGGAATCAAATGATAGTAATCTGTCCAGTGATATTCTCAACAATTCAAGTAGGGTCATTGGGCGGGCTGCAAAAATATCTGCAGCTGTGTCTGCACTTGTTATCGGGGCAATTCTTCAGGGAGTTTCTAGCCTGGAGAGGATGGTCTCCGTCTTCAGATTGAAGGATGGGTTGGATGTTGTCCATTTTGTGAGGAGTATGAGGTCCAATTCAAACGGGAATGCACGTTCAGTTGGGACATTAAAAGCAGATAGTTTGGCTGAAGTTTCTGTCCACTGGTTTAGGGTGCTTGTGGGGAACTGTAGAACAGTTTCGGATGGATTTATTGTAGACCTTCTGGGTGAAGCTTCTATTCTGCCCTTATTTAGAATGCAGCGGATGCTACCTGTAAACTTGGTCTTCCCTCCTGCATATTCAATGTTTGCATTTGTGCTATGGAGGCCATTGATTCTCAATGCAAGTTCTGGGACACGTGATGAGGTTCAGCACTTGCATCACTCTTTAGTGTTGGCTTTTGGTGATGTTATAAAGCACTTGCCCTTTCGCGAAGTATGTTTGAGAGACACACATAGCCTTTATGAACTCATAGCTTCTGATGCTGTTGATTCTGATTTTGCATCCCTGTTAGAAGCAAGTGGTGTTGACTTGCGCTCAAAGGCTTCTGCCTTTGTGCCACTCCGTGCCCGGCTTTTCCTGAATGCCCTTATTGATTGTAGAATACCACAGACAATTGCTAAACTGAATGACGGAAATCAGGTGGCGTTACAAGGAGAGTCAAAGTTCCATTGTGCTGAAAATGAGACAAAGCTTCTTGATAAGCTAGTATACATTTTGGATACCTTGCAGCCTGCCAAGTTTCATTGGCAATGGGTTGAACTTAGGCTCCTCTTGAACGAGCAAGCTGTAATTGAGAAGCTGGATGCCCATGATCTCTCTTTAGTTGAAGCTTTAAGATCCCTCTCGCCCAACTCTGATAAAGCATCGGTCTCAGAGAACGAGAGCAACATTATTGAAATGATCCTTACGAGGTTGCTTGTTAGACCTGATGCTGCTCCGCTTTTTTCTGAAGTTGTACATCTTTTGGGGAGGTCACTTGAGGATTCTATGCTATTACAGGCTAAATGGTTTCTTGGAGGCAACGATGTTCTTTTAGGTAGGAAATCTGTTCGTCAGCGGCTCAATAATATTGCTGTAAGTAGAGGTCTTTCAACTAGAGCTCAATATTGGAAGCCGTGGGGGTGGTGTACTACCAACTCTGATCCCACAACAAGCAAGAGAGAAAAGTTCAAATCTGAAGTTTCCTCCATAGAAGAAGGAGAAGTGGTGGATGAAGGGACTACCTTGAAGCGGCCTGTGAAGGGGTCTGGTCGTACTGTTGATGTTGAAAGGCTCCATGTCAGTCAGCAGCATGTCACTGAGAGAGCCCTTGTTGATCTAATTCTTCCTTGTCTGGATCAAGCTTCAGATGATTCACGAAGCACATTTGCTAGTGATATGATCAAACAGATGAACCTCATTGAGCAACAGATCAATGCAGTTACTCGTGAAGCAAGCAAGCCTGCTGGAACAGTTGCTTCTGGAATTGAAAGTCCAACAACTAAAAGCAGCCGCAAGGGAACGAGAGGTAGCAGTCCTGGGTTAGCCAGACGAGCCACCGGTCCAGCAGAAACAGTACCACCTTCACCTGCAGCATTGCGAGCATCGTTGTCATTACGTTTGCAGTTCATCCTGAGACTATTCCCTATAATATATGCAGATAGGTAAGAACAAGCTGTGGACTGAGTTCTCGCCATTGCTCAAACATACCACACTATCTGTAAATAAAGCTGTGTCAGACTGTCCTCTGGTTTTCTTCATGGAAGCCCATACTATATAATACTTGGATATTCCACGACCTGAGAAATCAATATAGTGATTAGCTGATATGCAGTCGTAGTTTTATGCAATTAAATTAAGTTTCTATGTTAGGGTTGCAGCTAATCTACTGTATTGATAAGAGAGTTATTGTGGTGAGTTAATTTTATGCAACACACATTATTGCTTGCCATTAATTGCTGATTTTAGGGAATATACCCATCGTGGTATGCAAATTATATCTTCTAAAGTAACAGGAAGTTTGTCTATATATAATGCTAATCGTCATATTTGACTGTGTCAGGGAGCCATCAGGGCGTAATATGAGACATGTGCTTGCGTCAGTTATATTACGTATCCTTGGAAGTAGGGTTGTGCACGAAGATGCTAGCCACTCCTTTAATCAAGCTTGTAGTTCGAAGAGAGAAGTAGATTCACTTGTGGAGGCTTCTGCTACTGCTTCTGTGGTTATGTCCTTAGAAAGTCTCTTTGATCGTTTATTACTGTTATTGCATGGTTTGTTGAGTAGCCACCAACCACGCTGGCTCAAGTGGAAATCAAGCTCTAAGTCACCCAGTGAATCTAGCAAGGACTACTCTGTGTTTGAACGTGAGGTAGCTGAGAGTCTCCAGGTATGATTTTTGTTTTGACCTTTAATATGCAGAGTCTGGTAGAATTAGTTAGTACATCTGTATCTTGAGTTAGTAGCCTTATGATGAAGGTAGTATTTTAAATGGAAACACTTTACCAGATGGAAAATGGTGAATTTCCAGGTCCAACTTCATGTTGTGGTGTAAAAGCGTGTAAATGATATATTCTTTCCTCTCCATATTAAGCAGCCATTACATATTTGTTAAATACAACACCTTAGTATAAATACTAGTAAAATGAGACTTCATGTAATCATGTGTAAATGAGTGGTCCTTTTATCAATGAGGTTTACTCTTTGGCACGCTTTGTAAAGAACCTTGGATGCAGCCACCACCAGCGTATACTTAAAATAGAATCTATGCAGATAGCTAATGGTGAGGGAATATTTAATCATGCAAATGTCTTTAAGGTTGCTATATCAATGGAATGGGATTCTAAAGTCGCAGTGTAGGTGAAATAATTTGGATAAAAGCTTACTCATCAAAGAATAAATAGAAAAGACTGGGTAAGAGATCAGTTGTTTTTGGAAGAAAGTTATGTAGATGAAGCTGACTCACTTCTAGATGTGATAAGAGTCCTGTACTCCTGTGAGCTGAGTAGGATACATTTTTGCTTCTTTGGTTCAGGTGCGCTATTGTAATACAATCCTCTCTTCATGGAAGTGTCTTTTAGTGTTGTGTTTTTCTATAATGTGCTTGTAATTTAGAAGTTGCAGATGTCACGAGAACAAAGTTCATTTTTATGGGTTTCTCGTTGTTGAAATGTGTGGCTGCATTATCTAAAAGTTTAAGCTGGCAGAAGGGTGTTATTTTTTGAATTTATTTTAGGTCTTCAACACGCGTCTTTAGACCTTGATTTTTTCCCAGTTTTCCTTGGGCCAAGCACCTGAAACTGTTTGTTGGCCAGTGGCTGTGAGGCTTTGAGCTCATGACCTCTACTTGCTCTGGCACCATGTTATTGGAAGAATGGGAGGAGAGTTGGAGAGAATTGAGAAGCTTATTATTTCATTAAAGCTTAGCTGGGTTTTCTTGTACCAACGTGTTTAAGGCCTTTTGCATTCACCATATTTTGTCCGTTACCCTTGATATGGTGGTATCTTGGAGTAGATTTTAGTTTAGGCTTGGAGTTTGTTTCCTTAGAATGAAGTGTTTTCCAGTTTAGTATCCACATGACATAAAATGCATGGTGTATAAAAGAATGACCTACCAACGATATACATCCATCTCCATGTGAAGGTTGGTTGTGTTTGATTCTCAGAGTCTATTTCTGTGAGATGAAATAGTTGCATTGTTCCAAGAGTAACTGAAAACACAAATAACGGAGACTTGTTTCTGTGAGATCATGATTTGTGAAATTATAGTTATGAACCTCTTGTCATTACACTGTTTTCCCCAAGCCCATATTAGACAGTTCTATCAATTGCAAGCAATAGAATAGTTAAGATGTTGTCATGATCCAATTACATCTAGTAACTTTTCTTCTTATGCAAAGCACCTCTCTTCTAATAGCTTGTATCGCAGTGTCCCATGTTCCTTTTCTGTAGATTCTTGGCTGGGTTTCAATGTTCTTTTTTTTTCTTTGCTTATATTGACTTAATAAATGTTTCTTTCAAGTTTGATGAATTCCCTAACCAACTTTTTCCTGGATCGTTTTGAATGGAAAATAACCATTGTTTTAGAATGTATTATTCTATAAGTTGTCCATTCTTTGGCTGGCTCTGATGTATACTTGTCAATAAGTTACATGACGGTGCTCCATTATATTCTTGATTGGTGCAGAATGATTTGGATCGGATGCAGCTGCCTGAAACAGTCAGATGGCGCATCCAATGTGCCATGCCAATTCTTTTCCCTTCTGCTCGGTTGTCAATATCTTGTCAGCCCCCGTCCGTAGCACCTGCTGCTCTCAGTTCTCTTCTACCCAGCAACCCAGTATCTGTATTGCACTCTTCTAATGGTTCAAACCAAACTCAGAGGAATCCAGGTTCATTATTACGAACTGCCACGAGTGTGGCTGGGAAGGCCAAGCACGTATCATCACAGCAAGAGAACGATCATGAGGTGGATCCATGGATTCTTTTAGAGGACGGGGCAGGGTCAAGCCACTCATCCAGTAACTCTCCCTTGGTTGGTGGGGGTGATCATGCCAATCTGAAAGCATCCAACTGGCTTAAAGGAACTGTAAGGGTGAGAAGGGCAGATCTCACATATATAGGTGCAGTAGATGATGATAGCTGATATGAGTTGCACAATATCTTTTTGAATTGGGTGAGGAGCAGAACCGAGACAGGTCTTTCATTAACTAACCCTATGCACTTGTTTGGTGTCTGGAATCACCATGTCAGAGCATTGCTCTGTTTGCCTTTGGTGGCATATGAAGCTGCTAGAAGGCCCATTCTTTTCTGGGGCATTGGGTTGCCGGTTGCAGACAAAACGCGAAGCAGCTTTCTCTAGCCTGCCCATCCAACTGCTTTAGAACCCAGCTCGACTACTAACTTGTTCGTTAAGCCCCTTCCTAGATTGCCCAAATATTGGTGCTGTTTGGTGGTTGTTGTACATATTGGAACTATTGTTTTCCTTATGTTGAGCTGATTAGAATATCCAAAGGAACGATATGTAGCTGTTTCATGATATGCAAAGTCATTTTGTATCCTCAAAATCAGAGTAAAATTTCTTGCGAAATATCTATGCTCTCATTAGTTGATCTTCTTGTTCCTGCCAGACTCTACCCCCCACCTCCAACCCAAAAAAGTGAAATAAGAAAAGAGGCTTTGATGCTGTTGATTAGCATTTGCATTTCATCATTATAGACCTATTGAAAATATTCAGTCCCAAGTGCTTGTGTAAGTTCATTGTGGCTATGATATTATGTTTTGTATGCACTCTGAAGTGTCGTTTTTTCTTGGGGTTTGAAATTTCTGATGATTTTGCACTTTTACTATTATTCTAACTGTCTAGGGCACGACTGATAATATTCTCTTTGCAGATTATGCAGAGCTTTTCTATTAGTAGTTATTTCCAAAGATGACAACGGGCAAGGGAAATTGCTTTTATAATTTATTGAGTTCCTATTGTTTCTTTCTGTTGATTTTTCTAGGAATTGTTGTTTGGGGTTTCTTGATTATACGTGTCCTTCTTCTTTTGGGGATGGGGGTTGAATTAATCTAGACAAATTAATGTGGAACATGTCTTTTCACGTTTATTAGGGTAGTTGTTTTACTTATTGTTATTTTTTTTTAGAAAAATTGTTTTGTTGAGAAATATTTTTCAAAAAATTTAACCAATCAAGCATGATATAAAAGTCGATATTTTCCTCCCTACGTAACACATCCTAAAGCTCTTTCTGTGTAGTTGCTCTTTATCAGCGTACTCCTATGACCTAATCTGTTCCAAGTCGGACATAATAAATTTGCAGAGAGGTGACAAATTAGAAATTTAAGCAGCTTTTATGTTATTTGCACGATGGTATTTAAAATGATCTATAATCTTTAAAATTATTTTGTTAACCATATGCTAATATATGATTTATAGGGTGATGAAATTGAAATTCAATACTTATCGATTTGGACAAAAGTTTTTGGGATATCAAAAGTGTCAGATGATTAATTTTGTAGACTCATGATGAGTATGCTGATTGAGATGACTTATTTAGGTTTGATTTCTCCATACCTCTAATATATTTGGAAAAGATACACTTTTTTTCCTACTTTTATATATATATATATAGAGAGAGATCCGGATTAAGTAATGTTTAAATTATGAAGTTGAATAAGTATTTGATAACATGCTAAATCAAATTATACATACAAAACAATTTATCTTAAAATTGACTGTTCGGGTTAAATATACCTTAATTATGGCACTTGCATTTTCTAGCCGGGTAAATTAATGTAAAAGTTAAACCAAACCAATAATAAAATTGAAATATATCAATCTTCTGATTAATTACCTTTAACGTAATAAATAAATAGCGATATATACTCTTTATATATCCAACGTCTTTTTCTTTTTATTTCATATTAAAAACAACATAAAAGTTAAAACCCTAAAAGAAATTAGGAGAAAAAATAAAGATTTTAGTTTAATAATTATTATTGAAGAGGCAGCATCCAATTAATAGCAAAAAAGGCATCTTAATGCAATAGGTTTAGGGCTCGTTTGGTACAGAATAAGGGATAACTAATTTCGAAATTCACTTTAGGTTGAAATTATCTCATAAATTGGAATAAACTTACGGAATAAATTATTCTGAGATTATTTATCTTAAAATTATAATGTTATTATTTTTACACCTCCATTTTTCACCTATGTGCTTTTAATATTTTTCATATTTTCCTTATACACTAACATGTCTTTCATCATTTTTTAAGACCTAATATTAAATCATTTTCTTATACTTTTCACCAAATGATCCCTAATCTCATATGCAAAGTCACATTTTATCAAGAAATGACAACACATAAATATATAACAAGAAGTACAATGATTTCAGATTGAAGTCAGTACAACGAAATCTTTACCTGAAGCCAAACTCAATAAGTATTATTAAGATTATTTTATTTATAGATTTGAGACTTCTTTAACAAGTAATAAATACCATATAATATTCTCTTGTTGATATTTATGTTAATATTTTAAAATATAAATTTAAATTATAAAATATATATATATATTTTAAAAAAGGTAGGCTGGCCCGATGTGGCCCCTAGCCCACATAATTGTAGGTTGTGCTGATTGTTTTTTGGCCCGCTAGAATAATGGACTAACTCGACCTCACCAGTAAAATTCTAAAATTTGTACGGGCTAGCCCGGATGGGCAGAGCTGGCCCATATTGACAGCTCTATTTCCATGTCATAGTGGCTATTCTGAAATTATGTCAGTGCTAGCAAAGCATGAGGCAGCTTTAAATTTTACGTGTCTTGAGTTGTGCATGGTTGATCAAGAAAAGGATTCTCCGGGGGGCATTAACTGATATGGAAGAATTAGTTTGGCAGGTAAATATATGTTTGATAAACTTAATATTCCAAATAATAATGCATTCTCCATTCCCTTAAAAAATCAACTATTGTGAATCAGATTCAAGCTCATGTTCACTAATTGAACTGTCCAAACACAATTCATGTGTCCCAGCCCGTGTGTCTCATTATCTGCATGAGTAGTGATCTGGAATAGTACCAAATTAGTTGATAGTCTGCTATAACATCTCCTCATCAGGTTTGGCCTGGTACCATTAGGTTCATGTTTCCAAATACTCTGTGTCATATTGTTTTCTAACCATATGCCTCCTTGCGATTTTCTTGAAACTAGATGTGATCTCTGACAATAAATAGCTTCATGCCACAAATGTTCTAAAAATCAAGTATTGCATCATTATCATTACGTTGTTGATGAGATCCTTTTCTTTTGAACTCTTACATTGATGGGCAACACAAATGAATGCCTCGAATATGCAATGTGACAATTATCTATTAAAAAAAATTTGACATATGTTTCTCCATCTAATCCATGACTATTTTATGGTGAGATAATAAGTGAACTGACATTGTCTGTATGGCATGTTTGATCAAGGTAGCTTCTCCTTCCTTCAATTCGTTGAGAGTCTCCCCTTCCATTCTTGGAAAGTAGCCTTTCTCTTCTTAGTGTGGAAGTTACTTCGGATTTCATGTTATAACTCATATGGTCTTACTTATCAGTTAAGGTTAATATCCACATATGTATATGCTATGTTCTATAAGCTTATGATGATGATTTATGATGTTTTAACCACATGATTATACTATTCAAATGTTTCAAGTTTTACGTCATGTTTTTCAAGATATTGGTCAGTGCATAACATGTTCAAATTATTTATGTCCTTTTATCAGCATTCATGCATGCTTCTCACATACTTAGTGCATTTTATGTACTAACACATACTTTTGCCTACATTGTATCATAATATAGGGTCCAACAATCATCACGCACACTCCACTCATGGCTAGATAGTGAGCTTATTCATCTTCTTGGTAAGTCCTCATGATTCGAGTACGAAACATTATATGTTTTCTATTGCCCCTTATGACTTTTACTTTCATGTTGATGAGCTAGGAACATGTCCTATGTCCTGTCTAGACTAATAAAGGCACGTTAGATCATTATAGAATCTATGTTGTCATGGTCCTTTTTGGAGTTGATTTCCTCTTTATCGAGATATTCATATTGAGACTATTATTCCGCATTTATGATTTAGTCTATGCTACAAGGCTTGGTTGGAGTCCCTTGAAATTGTAATCGATGTGTCACACCTAGGGCCTAGCTTGGAGCGTGACAAAACAATGTCCAAGTTGTCCGACAGAAGTTAGAGAAGAAATAAGGGCTTATGTGGAAAAAAATCGCGAGTAATCCGAAATTTCAGGTGAGGCAGCAAGAAGAACCCATGGTTAATATTGATGATGACGATGCTATAGATGAATATAGTGAAATGATGCCTCCCTCAAAAACTCAAAAGATGTCTTCCCGTGGAAGTGCATCATTCACGGGGCTGAACGTAACGAAAAGTCCTCTCAATCTCTATTTTTCACAAAAGTCACAACAAAAGGGAGTAGGGTTTGATGAAACAAAGAAAATTCTAAGAGAGCGTTCGGTAAGTGTTTTTGCTTCATGGATGTACGATGCGGGTCTCCCTTTTAATTGTGTTAATTACAGATCATTTGATAAGTTCATTGAGGCATTAGGATAACATGGCCCTGGAATGAAGTCTCCTGCCTTCCATGAAGTTAGAGTTACTCATCTAAAAAAAGAGGCGAAGAAAGTGGAAAAAATTATTAATGAGCATAAATTGCAATGAACAAAGTTTGGATGTTCCATTATGATGGACAAATGGATGGCGCGGAATGGAAAGATGATTATCAATATTTTGGTGAATTCTCCAATTGGTAGTGTATTTCTTGGTTCTGTTGATGCTAGCAATGAATCTATCGGTTCTATCAAAATGTACAACTTGTTCAAGAACACTATTAAAATAATTGGACTGAAAAATATTGTACAAGTTGTCATCGATAATGCTAGTGAGAATGTTAAAACAGGAATCATGATGATGGGTGTGTATTTACACATTTATTAGACTACATGTGGTGTTCATTGCATTAATTCGATGTTTGGTGATATATTCAAGATTAACCCATATGATTCAGGTAATATCACTCTCCTATCCTCTAACTGTTTTTATAGTTAATATTTAATACTTATTAGCTACTAATTACCATAATATTACTTTAACAGTTTTAAGAAGGCCATCAAGATCCATTCTTACATTAGTCAAAGGTCGTTATTGTTGAACTTGATGACAAAATTCACCAATGAAAGAAATTTGGTGGAATCGGTCAACACAAAATTTGCAACGGCCTACTTGACTTTGAAAGCTATGTACAGTCAAAAGAAAAACTTGAGAATTCTAATCCTCTCAAGCGAATGAACTTCGAGCAGATTTGCAAAGGAAACTTTGGGAAAAGATGTTGCCAAACCTTCTTATTTCTGTCTACTTTTGGAATGATGTTGTTCGAGCACTTAAGGTTCCTTGGGCAAGAGTTCTTCACTTGGTGGATGGAGAAAAAAATTCACCAATGGGCTATATTTATGAAGCAATGGATAGATCCAAGGAAACTATTGAGCGTACCTTTGGTGGAGTTAAGAAGCAATATGAGAAATTGTTTGAAATATCATTGATGCAAGGTGGACTGACCAACTCCATCGGCCTTTGCATGCTGCAGGCCATATTTTGAACCCATGATTGTTTTATAAAGCTCAGAAAGATGGCACTATACATGTTGATGTGTGGACGGGTTAAAATGCATGTTTTTAGAAAATGAATCCCAATATAACAAAGCAAGATTTACTAGTCACTGAGCTTCCTAGGTACAAAAATGCTGATGGACAATTTGGTTGTGGTCAGGCTCAAAGAGCCAAAGACATAAGGTCACTGGGTAAGTGAGTTGATTTAGTTCTTTATACTATAGCTTTACTTAAGTTATTTGACTTATTTATACTTATTATTAATATTTAAATTAATTTTTTTTATAGTTGAATAGTGGTCACTATTTGGTAGTCAAACTCCAACCTTACAAAAATTTGCCATCAAAGTGTTAAGTCTAACTTGTAGCTCATCCAGATGTGAGTGAAATTGGAGTGTGTTTGAACATGTAAGAATAGAAGTGTATATGCAGTAATGGAAAAAAGGAGTAAGAGAAGTATTAACACCAATGGATCTGCAATGATTCAATAGTTACGTACATTTGGAAATTTATAAGATTTTAAGAAGTTATAAAGTTATAGAAGTTGAAAGGAAGGTACACCAAGACATTGAATATGTATAGGATGGAATTCTAAGGAAGTTTAAAAGCAACCAAAATATTGAATACTTGACAGGTTTAGGAAGATGAAAAAGCAATTTAAGACATCGACTAGGTTGCGGTAATTGTAGGAAACTAATCTTATTTATACCCATTTGTCTGATTGATTATTGTACAACATTGTTATGTACAATTTTGGTACAAAAAAAATATAAATCATATCATATTATACTAAATTACTATTTAATGTTAAATTAATTAGATATTTTATTAAATTTTAATATAATGTAGGGGTAAGATCGTAATTCAACTTTGAGGTTTGGTGCTTTCCATTTTTAATAATATATGATTTAAATTTTATTTTTTTATAGTTGAATGGTTGTCACTATTTGGTAGTCAAACTCCAAACCTTACAAATGTTTGCCATGAAAATGGTAAGTCTAAATTGTAGCTCATCCGGATATGAGCGAAATTGGAGTGTGTTTAAACATGTAAGAAGAATATTTTATATCCTAATATCCATATTATATTATTATTAGTATCTGTGAGTTAATATCCACCACTTACGCGCATATTCATTCTAAAAAGAGAAATAGGCTTGCACTATCGCGCCTCAATGATCTAGTGTACATTAAGTACAATAGAACATTGAAACGTTGTTATGATGTCCGTGATACCATTAATGCAATTGCCTTGGATTATATTGATGAGTCAAATGAATGCCCCGAAGATTAGTAAGATGAACGAGTATATGAGAAAGGTGATCTTACTTGGGGTACTGTTGCTACGACAATTGGAGCTGACGAGATAATCTATGGTCTTAGGGGGAATTCCTTCGAGATCAAGGGCACTTGAGAAGGAAAAGGAGTACAAACTACATCTACAAGTTCAAGTAGGAATCGGACACTAATTGATGAAGAATCCAAGGAGGAATAAGATGAGGAGCAATATAATCATAATGAAATAGATGTTGATCTTCAAAATTTTGATAAAATTGAAGAAGAATAGACGTTTAGAGTTCTAGTATTGTTTGTCAATTGTCTTATGAATTATTGAGTCATTCAAGTTCTAGACTTTTAGTATCTACTATTAGTTTTTGAATTAAAATATTTGCTAATATATGTTATTGCCATTGAGATTTTGAATATTTACCTATGCAATTAAATATTTTAAGATTTTAATATTAATTGGTGCTTCAATTTGAAAAGGCAAGCGCCTCGTGGCCTTTTGTCCCCTTTTGCCGTCCAAAACATTGTTTGTGACTAACTCTGGAAGTTGACCTGTGTAGATGTATCTTAAAACTTAGTAAGAGTTGTTGAGTTTTAAAGGTGTGAATGAGAAATGAAAGGTTGTGACTTTCCCAAATGTTGTGACTTTTCCAAAAAGTTGTGACTTTTTAAAAAGAGTGCGACTTTTCTGAAAGATTGTGACTTTTGAGAAGGGTTGCGTCTGTTTCGATCAGCCACAATAAACACCTGTTCACACTACCCTTTGTTGTCTATAAATAAAGGATTTTTCTCTCATTTTTAAACATCAAAATTTCTCCTTCTTCTGCATATATATTTTCTTTCAAAAAAGTTGAGTCTTTGCGTGATTTTGTTGCTGGTTTTTGAGTTCGCTGAAATTATTGATGTTTAATTTGAGGTACCGCTACTTCTTTTATAGTTTATCCGTTTTATCTTGGGAGGAAATAATCCATAACCTCGGGTACAGTGAGGAGATTAAATTCTTTAAGGACACGAATTCTGTGGACTTGAATACTTTTTTTTTTATTTTCATCTTTATTGTTTCTGGTTTGCTAACCTTAATACAGGAGGAGTAACAAGAGCTTCTGAAAATAAACATTAGCAGACTGCAAGTTATGTCCATATAAATATGACCCTGTACGTATTCATCCTTGTCATCTCAATTTTGTGCAAGGAAATCGTCTTCTGTCTTCCATGATTAGTGCATGGAAATACTAGGTATTCCGTTGCAACTAAGTTTTCTGCCTCTTCAAGTTTCTAACATATTCAACATTATTAATGTTCTCCGACGTACATGACTTGTACTGCGCTCTGTGTTCAACCTGATGTAAATGAAAATTATGAAATATGCAAAACTCAATGGTGGATACCTGAAATTGCATCATGCTTTGAAGGGATCCTAGTGCTAGAATCAGGTTGTCACTTGTCAACCAACTAGGTTGTGAGTCATATTATAAATATATTTAGACAATCAGATTCTCTCATTTCATATTTTAATTATTTCTTGCATATGTGAATGCAGTTTTCGTTTAGTTATTTTTATTTTTCAGTAAGTTATGTCTTGCCTGTTTTTCTTTTGTATGTGCGCGCGCTCTTTTTCTGTACAAAGTAAAGACGCATGAAAGAAATTACACGTAAATCTACATCAAAGATATATGTTGAACATGCAGTGCAATATCCATGTTTTGTCTCTGCATGACTGGATTTACTCGTCTTAATTTAAGGGATTTCACAAAATTTCAGGTGCTAAATACTGCAGTGGAATGCCAATATAGTTGTAGCGGGTGAGAATGCACTCCCGTGTTGTCATATACTTTGTAAGACGTAGTATAATGCATGTCGGGTTTATTAGTTATAATAATAATAGTATATATATGGGGTACTTGATGTTACTTTTTAGTTGGGAGTAGTACTCGATTAATAGTTAATAAAATATAAATAGTACTCCATATATGGGTAGAATGTTGCTCTTAGTATGATACTATCATGAACAAACAATTTTTCAGGCAACCTACCATCATCATGAATATTCAACCATTGGTATGCGACATTAGCTATATCTGATTGATAATCACTTAGATGCATCAATTTTTCTTTTCTCCAATTTCACATCAAAACAAAGTTGGCAAAAGTTAAGACTTGTAGTATTGGGCCTGTGTCACTACCAAGTATGAACGTATAACATAAATCTCCATTTTTCTCACTTCTTCTTTTCGAATACACATAAATCAAGGCTAAAAGTGATCAATTATCAAGAAACAATATTAAGAAAATGAACTCGAACAGTGAAATAATCTACCTATACAACAATAAGCAGTATACATGAGTTTCTCGGAGAATAGGACTCCAAAGTTGGCACGGTTAAGGACTACTAATCTATAAACAATTATACGACTTCTTTCAAATTGATTCCTAACAATCAACAAATAAATACAAATAGACTTCACTCAAACTCTTATGTGCCATTATCCTTACACCCCCTCCCCCCCTCAAGTTGAGCAGGAAATGGAACAACTGTCAACTTGCTATTCAAATCCACAAATCGGGTCTTGGACAAAGGATTGGTAAGAGCATCAGTTTGAACTGAACATAATAAACAAAAGTAGAAGAGTATTTTTTATCCTTTTCCCTTTTATGTGTGATGAGGAAAATAAATCTTTCAAAACGAATTCCAAATTTAAGAGAGCCTAAATATAGGAGTATTATTTTTTTGTAAAATGACAGGCCAAGGGCACATTATACTTAATATTTCGTCAACAAAAACTAGACAGGAAACCTATTCTTCCTCGCTAACTATAATTACTCAAGTCACTGCCTGGGAACAACACCATTTTGTAAGCTCTACAATGTCAAAAAGTTGGCTACGCCCCCAACTTACAGACTATTTTGGAGAGGCTTAACCAATTCTCTATGTATTCACTTTTTGAATTTTGGTTCACAAATTAGGGGTTGCGGCTTGACCCCTACACAACCAAGGCTAAAAAATACCACCACGGCATTCGACTTGAAGCTGCTCAGAAAAGGAAACACACTTGGTTCAACATCACAAAAATAGAGCAAACACAAAGTACTAAGTGCCACTCAGAAATCTTTGGACGTGTAAACTGAATCAGATTCAAAATTGCCCGAAATCACAGTTTCAGCGCTCCTTTCACAGCAACAAGATTTACTTGGTCACTTCCTTGATCAGACACTATTGGTAAATCTATAGTCTAGACTCTAGACTACCCTAATCAGTGATATATGCTAAAATACAGTTGTTTCTTTTTTGGTAATATGCAACTATACTTCGAGTACAGTTTTAATTTCACATACAAATGAGTTGCAAATTCCACTAGTCAAAATTTTTGAGCCATTCTCATTCTGAAACAAAAGATTTCAAAAAGCTGAGAATTCTGTGTTTCAGCAATAAGAATGATGAAAAATCAAAGATTTGAATTTAAGGATACTGAAAAGTAGATCTTGGCAAAGTAGTTTCTGAACCTAAAATTTCATAAAGAGGTGTTAGCATGCAACTCATTTCTTCTTTTCACCACCTCCAGCAGCCCTGAATCACAAAAGGCAAATATAAGCACCTAGTCAAACACACAATGGGTTTGAGAACACAGGGGTAGGGGAAACAGAAATGGAGAGCAAGAATCTCATTTTTTGGTAGTACGAAGGGGGAATTGGCCCAAAAACTTTAATAGTCATAAAAGTTTAAAATTCAAGTTGAAAATGCTGTCAATTACCTCATTTTGCGGAGAACATTGGACATCTCTTCACGCTTCTTCTTTGGTCTCTTGTGAGTGCCCAGCTTCCTCTTGGCTACCTTAAGAGCACGCTTGTCCTTTCCAACTTTAAGAAGCTCAGTAATTCTCTTCTCATAAGGTGCAAAACCAGCTACTTCCCTGATAAGGCTTCTAACAAAAGCAAATCTATTAGAAGTCCTAATGGATTTCAATTTGGAGAACAACTTTTTGTGTGTGGATGTGAGTTTAGATAGTGGTTAGATATCCAGAATTGTTAACATCCGAAACATTAAAAGACAAAGAGATCAAAAGCATGGAAACCAGAAAACAACTCACCCCTTTCCTATCAGAAGGGCGGGGAACCAAATCTTTCTTAGTAACAACATTTCCTTTGTTAAGACCCACAGAAATGCCAGTATTTGGCTGCTTTGGAGCCATCCCTACAAATAGCAAAGGCACATAAGAACCAGACTAGTGATTATAAGCAGCAATTATTCAACTATGGTAGGCAAAATGTCACGTGTCTGGCTATGGTCATACACACTACTTTTAACACTCATGGATCAATCACCATACTTAACTAGCAGAACATATAGGGGTTGTTTGGTAGATTATTAGAAAAAATAATGCATATATTAGCTTTGTGTATTATTATTACCTTGTTTGGTACATCTTTTTAGCCTATGTTTAACTAATGCAAGCATTAGTTACAACACCAACAACAACATACCCAGTGAAATCCCACAAGTAGGGTTGGGGAGGGTAAAGTGTACGCAGACCTTATTACTACCTCATGGAGATAGAGAGGCTGTTTCGAAAAACCCTTAGCTCAAGTATATCAGCCCCAAGAATGCAAGCATTAGTGATACACTCTATTTGGTAAAATGCTATGTACAAAGCTTTTTAATGCATGCATTAGCATGGTTAAAGACGCAATTGGCCTTCAAAACCTTTTCCACATCATTTCCACCATATTTGTGGAGGGTATATTTGTAAGCAAATAATTCTTTTTGAGAAATTATATGTTATTTTTAATACACCAAATCATGCATAATTAATGTCAGCATAACTAATACCAACATTACTAAAACACCCTATTCAACAATATTCTTATACATTCTACCAAGCGACCTCATAGAGTAGAAAATGTGTGTGTCTAAACAAAAAGAACCTGTTAGGCTGTGCCACAGCAGCAGGTACTGTTATGTGAATAATGTCTTGTGATGCTCTCTTTCCAAAACCGGCCAAAAAATAGATAAAAGGAAATGGAAAGAGGAACAAAAACTAATCCACTTCACAAGTTGGTTTCGCCACTTCCTACACTTGGAATCCAGTCAAGAAAATAGTTTATATTCTCAAAATAATCTTAAATTAAAAGGGCACACTATAGTTTATATTCTCAAAATAATCCAGACCAACAGCCTATACTAATACACAAAATTCAGATACCATGCCCAAATCCAAGTTCATGTCTACTTTATTTCTTGCGACAATGTTGTTAAGCAAATATAACCAAGTGATATAATCACCAAAATGGAGATCCAACTACCCTTTTGTGTCAAATAGACTAAAAAGGGAAAATACATATGTATTCATCAAAACAATTCATAGATTAACAAAAATAACCTAAGTAACTTCATTCCCAATAAGATCACCAAAATATATATATCCAACTACCCTCTATGTAAAATAGCTTAAACTACCAAAGTTGCAAATCTCATCAAGTACTCCCTAGATCAACTCTCTATAAGCATGAAATAACATAACAGAAATGCGGAAGAAGCTGAACAAGCTCCTTTTCAGTGGGATCACTTCTGATAAATAGAAAATGCAATTCTAGCTCAAGTCACCGGGTTCAAAATACCGTAACAACAAATTCAACTCAGTATGAAATTATTTTAAAATTCTTTTCTATATATATAACTCAATTATATTTGGGAGAAAACGTCATAAATGATCCCTAAACTATTGAAGTAGGATTAAACTAGTTCTTTAACTATATATTTACCAGATTTAGTTCTTTTATTAGCTAAACTTTTATCAATTTTGCTCCATTAGTTATACACTTATCGATTTTAATCTTTTAAATATTCAAAAACTTATCACTTTTGATCTCTCTGTATTTTTTTATACAAATAACTTAGGAATTGTTTGGTGTGAAGGATAACACCATATAGTGATGGGATTAAATTTTTATTTATAAAATTATTAGACTAATTCTTATGTTTATTTATATTTTGATTTCTCATAATTTTTTTTTTACTTTAACAAACTTAAAATGAAAATTCTATTTTTAAATTAAATAAGAAGAAAAATTTATTTTTAAATACATACGGACATCATGGAATACATACATAAAAATATTTAAACTAAAAAAGATAAAAGTTTTATTTTAAGAATGGATGTTGAATAACCAAAACTTGCAAATAAAATATAAAAAATTAAATAAAGTGAAAGGTATTTTTGTAAACAAACAACTTATTCTTAAATTTTATACCATTCAAATTATTTTGAATACAACAAACCAAACACTTAATAAGAAATAATCACAACATAACTTATCCCATCATAACTAATCTCAACATAACTTATCCCATTACAATTTATCTCATCATAACTTATATTCAAACCAAACGATTCCTTAGATTTATATTAATGACACTCATACCTTCATAAAATTAAATTTTTAATCTATTTTTTCAATTATTTCTCTCTCTCCGCTATGTATTCTTCAAATTACTCTTATGAAAAAACTTTAACCTCACCGATTCAAAATAAAATTCACAAAAAAAGAAGATATAAGTCTTGATTTTATTCAATGGAGAAAAAATGAAGCATATTATTATGTCTAATGACTTGAAAATGCTAAAATTTATTATAAAAAAAAAGTTGTTACTTATTAGGTGTGGAGAGAGATTTATTTATATTTACTAAAAATAAATTTCTTGCAATGAGAATAAATTCAAAAGTTCTTACTCATATATTTTGATTCTTAATTTTGTACTTCAATGACTTTATTGAAGAGAACTTGTTTAATATTTTAAAAGTTGAAATTTATAAGGGAAAAAATATCGTGTTTGGAAAACGGATGATATGGCTTGTGGTTGAATGAAAATTGGGGAGACGCATGTCATACTTTTTCTGGATCGAAAAAATCTTGGATTAATATTTTTCTCACGATCAACGTAGCTCAATAGGCTGCAAGATCTCTTCCCAGAGACAAAGGACTTCATAGTTATATTCTTTTGTAATTTTTTTTCCATTCTACAATTTATATTCTTATACTCGATTCCTATTTTATTAATTCAGTCAGGAGAAAATGAATTCAATCGACCATATTAGCTTAGCCCACTTGCTTTTAACCAGATTTACAAATTTTACTATAAATCAAACTGATGATTTTTTCGATAAACAGTAACATTATTTTTTAGGAGAATCATGAAAATAAATTAGTGTAAGTAAAAATATTATATGACGAATTAGAATAGTACGTGATAAGACAATCTATTCAATTCACATTATAATACTTTGTCACGTAGGACACATGCATCTCACATAAATTATTCAACTTTATGATAGTTTGAATGCTCATTTGAAAAAAATATATTTTATCTTAATTGTTAAAATAAAAAATATGTTATAAAACAAACTAACTTAACAAATTAATAAGAAAGAGAGACAATAAGAGAAAGAGAGAGAATTGATAGATTTCTGTATGTTCTTATTCATTCTTTGTCATGGCTATTTATAACAAAATTTACAAGGTTAAAGGATGAATAATTGGGTAGGGGAAAAAGTGATTAATTGGGTCAGGGGAAAAGAAAGATTAATTGGGTTAGGGGAAAAGGGTGAATGGATATACACCATATTTATTTCGTAACACTCCCCCTTAGATGTCCATGTGTAATGTGTGCCTCATTAAAAACTTTACAAGAAATAATATACATAGTTATCCTGAATACCCATAGATTGTGTGCCTCGTTAAACTTTACTAGGAAAAATTTAGTAGAAAAAAGCCTAGTGAAGAAAAAAGAATACACACATTTGGTAATACGACTTGATTGTTGCCTCATTAAAAACCTTACCAGAAAAATCCAATGGGACAAAATCTTGATCAAGGGAAAAAAGTACAGTGTGTATTTTACTCCCTCTAATGAAAGCTTCATTTGATATTTTGGAGACGACGCATTCCAACCTTATATCTTAGCTTCTTAAAAGTTGATGTTGGTAATGCCTTTATGAATAAATCTGCAAGATTATCACTCGAACGAACTTATTGTACATTAATATCACCATTCTTATGGAGATTATGTGTGAAGAATAATTTTGGTGAAATATGTTTCATTCTGTCTCTTTTTATGAAGTGACCTTTCAATTGAGCGATGCACACGACATTGTCTTCGAATATACCTATGGGTACTTTGACATCATTTTCCAAGCCGCATCTTTATCTAATGAACTGTATCATCGATCTCAACTAAACAAATTCTCTACTTGCTTCATAAATTGTTATTATTTCAGCAAGATTTGAAGAAGTAGCAACAATAGACTACTTTGTTAATCGCTATGATATAGCAGTTCCTCTGTATTTAAATAGATAGACTGTCTGAGATCGAGCTTTATGTGGGTCTGATAAATAACCTGCATCGGCATAACCAATAAGGTCTGCACAACCTTTGTTAGTATAAAACAAACCCATATCAATGGTACCCCTTAGGTATCGCAAAATATGTTTGATACCGTTCCAATATCTTCGCGTTGCGGATGAACTATACCTTGCCAACAAATTAACAGAAAATGTTATATCAGGTTTGATTGCATTAGCAAGATACATAAGTGCACCAATAGCACTGAGATATGGTACTTCAGGACCAAAAAGTTCTTCATTTTCTTTTGGAGGTCGAAATGGATCTTTATCCACTTCAGGTGATCAAACACCATTGGAGTACTTAATGGATGTGTTTTGTCCATGTAAAATCGTTGTAAAATTTTCTCAGTGTAGGCAGATTGGTGGATAAAACCCCCGTCTGCTAAATGTTCAATTTGCAGACCAGATAAAATTTTGTCTTTTCAAGGTCTTTCATCTCAAATTCTTTCTTTAGATATTCAATCGCCTTTTGGACCTCTTTCAGGGGTTCCAATAAGATTTATGTCATCAACATAAACAGCGAGTCTAACAAACTCTGATTTTGTTTTCTTAATAAAAATACATGGACAAATGACATCATTTATATAACCTTCATTTATCAAGTACTTATTAAGGCAATTATACCACATACGCCCTGATTGTTTCAGATCATATAATGATCTTTGCAATTTAATTGAGTACATCTCTCGATACTTAGTACATGCTTTAAGCAATTTTAATCTTTTTGAGATTTTCATGTAAATTTCATTATCAAGTGAACCATAAAGGTAAGTTATAACTACATCCATTAGATTTATTTCAAGATTTTCCTATACAGCTAAACTAATGAGATATTGAAAAGTTATTTCATCCATAACAAGTGAATATATTTCTTCATAGTTGACCCTTAGTCTTTGAGAGAATCCTTATGCAACAAGGCATGTCTTGTATCTTACAATTTTATTTCTCTTATTTCGTTTTTGCACAAAAACCCATTTATAGCCAACTGGTTTTACACCTTCAGGGGTTTGGAGTACAGGTCCAAAAACCTCACGTTTAACAAGTGAGTCTAATTCTGATTGAATTACCTTTTGCCATTATGGTCAATCACATCTACATCGATATTCTTCGATGGATTTAGGCTCAAGATTTTCAATATCTTGCATGAGGTTAAGTCCAAGATTATATACAAAAATATTATCCATCGTAATTTTTGATCGATATAAATTTATCTCATTGCCAGAAGAACTTATTGAAAGTTTTTCGTTTACTTAAGTCTCGGGTTCACTAATTTTTCAGGAATATCAGGATTACTCAAATCTTGACTTCTTCAGGGGGTTCTTTTGTGTTATCATCTTTATTATTTCTCATGCTTCTCTTTCTAGGATTTTTATACTTTGACCCCAATGGTCTACCACGCTTCAGATGTGTTTAGGATTCAAAAGTTACGATACTAGTAGATGGTCCTTTTGGAACATCAATTCGGATAAGCACATTCAATGTAGGGATATGTGACTTAGTTATTTGTTTCAAATCAGTAAATGCATCTGACATTTGATTTGCTAGTTTTTATAAGTGGATGATCTTCTGTACCTCTTGCTCACATGTGTGGGTACGTGGATCAAAATGAGATAATGATGAAATTTTTCACGCAATTTTTCTTTCTCATTTGGGTTTCGTTTTCTCTCCCTCTAATTATGGGAAAGTTATTTCATCAAACTGGCAATCTGCAAATCAAGCAGTAAATAAGTCTCCTATCAACGATTCAAAGTAGCGAATTATAGAGGGTGAGTCAAACCCCAACATATATGTCCAACCTTCATTAAGGGCCCATCTTTGTACGTTGTGGTGGTGTTACAGGCACGTATATCGCACAATCAAAAATTCATAGATGGGCTATATTTGACTCACAAGAAACACTAATTATGACGGAGAGTATTTATTATAATGTGTCGGTCTGAAACGCACAAGTGCTGCTGCATATAAGATAGCATGGCCCCAAACAGTAATTGACAATTTTATTTTCATTAGTAGAGGTCGTGCTATCAATTGTAGGCGCTTAATAAATGACATGTAAATTATCCAGCATTATCAAGGCGAATGGCCTTAATTAGATAATCTGGGAATTTCGTCATTAATCTTATTATTTGTGCAAACAACTTTGCAAAGCCAGGTTGTGAGATGATAAGAGGCACACATGAGACCATCTAGATGATGCATTTATTAGGACCATTAAATATCTAAATAATCCACTAGGTGGATGAATATGTCCACATATATCTCCATGTATACGCTCTAAAAAGTCATGAGATTCAATGCCAACCTTCAGGGTCGATGGTCTGGCAATTAATTTGCCTTGATAACAAACAGCACACGAAAATTCATCATTCGTAAGAATCTTCTGGTTCTTTAACGGATGTCCAGTTGAATTTTCAAGAATTCGTCTCATCATTATTGATCCAGGATGATCTATTCGATCATGTCATAGTACAAATGTATTTAGATCAGTAAACTTCTGGTTTACGATCATATGTGCTTCAATTGCACTAATTTCTGCATAATATAGCCAGGCGACAAAGTTGGTAATTTTTTCAAAATATATTTGTGGCTTGAGACACTCTTGGTTATACCAAGGTATTCAGTATTCATTTCATTTAGTGTCTTAACATGATATCCATTTCTGCGGATATATTTAAAACTTAACAAGTTTCTTAGGAATTTAGAAGAGAACAATGCATCTTGTATAACAATCTTTGTCCCCTTAAGCAGAAATATAGTAGCTCTTCCAGAGCCTTCAATAATTTTTGAATTATCAGAAATTGTAGTAACATTTACTTTTTTTTCCAAGCAAGTAAGAAAAATATTTCTCGTCTTTAAAAATGGCATGAGGCGTCCACTATCAATTACACAAATATCCTCGTGATTGATTATTGATCCAAATAAAATTTGAGGCATATCCATATTTTTCTTTAAAAAGAAATAAGGTAAACGTTATAATTAAAATATGGCTCATTATACAAATGTTATTTATTTACATGAATTAGAAAAATATAAACATATTATTTGGTATAGACAAATGAAAAGAAAATTATTTAAAAATTATCAGGCTTATCAATATTCATATTTATTTCTGGAAAATTGAAGAAATCAGCTTCGTCCAGATGCATAGGCTCAATTTTGTCTTCATAGATAAAGTTTGTCTCTGGATTATTTTCTGCTCTTTTCAAGTTTGTCTTGCTTAGTAATTTCTTCTCCGCATAAATTTAACTGTGCTATAATTCTAAACAAGACAGAATTATATTCAATTATATTTTTAAAATTCATTAATCTCAAATTGAGCCAATCATGACGTGCTTGTGGAAGGATGACCAATTTGAGGTGGTCATATCTTTCTTTTAGATTCTTCCACAGTTTAAGGTGGTCTTTTAATGTGAGGTACTGTAATTTTAACCCTTCGTCAAGATGGTGGCGGAGAATCATGGCCTTGGCATGGTCTTGACTATATGTCATATTGTCATCTTTGATGATGTCTGTCAGACCCATCGATTCTATGTGCATTTCGGCATCTATTGCCCATGATGAGTAGCCTTTTCCAGATATATTAAGAGCAACAAATTCAAGTTTAGAGATATTCGACATTTTAAGAAAATAAAATTCTTACTCTTTTGTTATATTTTTAAAATAGCTCAAAGTGATGGAGGCTCATACTGATAACGTGTTATAAAACAAACTAACTTAGCAAATTAATAAGAAAAAGAGACACTAAGAAGAAAAAAGAGTTGAGAGATTTCTGTATGTTCTTATTCATTCTTTGACATGACTATTTATAGCCAAATTACAAGATTAAAAGATGAATAATTGAGTAGAGAAAAAGGTGATTAATTGAATTAGGGGAAAAGGGTGAATGGACATCCCAATATTTATTTCATAACAAAATACTTATTTTGAATGAATTATATTTATCACAAGCAAAAAAACAAGAAGTAGTCAATAGCCCTTACCAAAAAGAAGGGGAAAAAACTAGAGTTTTATGGAATAGCATAGAGACGTTTGCTAGGATACAAAAGTAGAAGTATGCCAAAAGAAGCTTAACAAATGGCAATAATTCACAAGAAACTACCTTCTTTTTTGGTCTTTCATTTTTTCCTTATCACACTTCACAGGAAACTTCTACCAACCTAAGAGAATTTATACGAAAACTACTGGTACTGTTTTCTCCACAAATCACAACGAAGCAGAGGCCTTCATCATTACCCTAAGCTACTTGCAAACCATTAAAAAAAGTAGTATTAGTTGTAGTTAAACAGTATCATTAGATAAGGATCTTGGCATTATCCCAAAATATTCTTTCACTCAATTGTAAAGGGACCCCACAAAAAATGGTGTGTTTGACGAGTAGTTGCAGGTGTGTTACAGCTTTTTCTCCCTTCAATTTTCAGTGATATTTCTCTCGCAGCCCCCTTCTTCTCCCTTTTTCCAAGTTCCATTCTTGAAGTCTGTATTGATGATTACAACTGTTGTTTGCTCAGCTGCTTCACAGCCCAGTTGTTCTAGTTGTAATTTAATGCCCTCTTTCTCTTATTTTATTAATAAAGATTCAATCTTGATCACTGAGTTAGCTCAACTACTTAACAAAAACCCCTTGATATCTGTTCTAGACAGAGAATATTGGTACCCCCACTGTTTGAACTACAATATTGTTGCCTGATTGAGATATGACCCATTTGCTGAATCAAATTTGTTTTTCATTTTCTTGAAAATAATTGTTATTCTTGAATTGTTAGAAGATGAATGTTTGGTAGGACCAATGTCAGTTGCCTGTTGTGTTCCAGTTGTTGAATGTGTATACTGCTTAGCTTGTGTACGTTGGGTGTGGAAGAAGTTCCTTTATACTGCTGGCCGTGAAAGTGAAAATTGGGGACTTGCAATTGCCAGTGAGTTTGAGCCCGTGCCTAGGTTCTGTCGATATATTATAGCAGTAAATGAGGATGATATTAGAAACCCCATATGGACTCCACCTGGTGGATATGGCATTGATCCAGATTGGGTTGTTGTAAAGAAAAGTCACGGAGATACTCAAGGGAAGGTATCTCCTTATTTGATCTATGTTGATCATCAGAATGCTGATATAGTTTTTGCAATTAGGGGTCTTAATTTGGCTAAGGAAAGTGATTTTTTGGTCCTACTTGACGATAAACTTGGGCAAGCTGAATTTGATGGGGGATATGTTCATAATGGTCTACTGAAGGCAGCTGAATGGGTTTGGGAAGCTGAATCACAAATTTTAAGGGAACTGGTGGAGAGGTATCCAGATTATACCTTGACATTTGCTGGGCATTCTTTAGGGGCAGGGGTGGTAACTCTGTTGACGATGTTGACTGTGAAGAACAGAGAAAAGTTGGGTTTCTTAGACAGAAAAAGGATCAGATGCTATGCAATTGCTCCTGCAAGGTGTGTTTCGCTGAATTTAGCTGTGAGATATGCTGACATCATAAACTCTGTTGTACTTCAGGTAAGCATGTAGGTTCTCTTTGTTGTCTGATACACATCTTCTTTGGTTTGACTTGTACTATTGAACTAATCTTAACGAAAAGACCAACCAGATATGCGTGGTGGATAATGTTTTTCTTTTTTTGATATGAGACCATGTAATCCTTTTACTAAAGAACATTTCATAAGGGAAGTTCCTTTTCCTTTACTTAAATTTTATCCTAAGTGGCACGTAGTTTATCTTTGGAAATTAATGCTTCATATTTGAAGTGCAATGTTAAATATCTTGATCTTATTGCACGGTGTGAATGTATCCGTCGTTATGAGGTAGTTTACTCCACATAAGCTGTTTCTCTTCAGGCAGATGTAACATGAGAAGCATTTGAATGGTGCTTATATTTTAGTAAGTAGTGTGTCTTATCCTTGCTGTTGTGGGACGAAGTGACACTTATATTTTTGAGAAGATAGTTGATCCCTGCAATTAGTGAATCAAATGTTGTCAGTTTGAAGGAATTGAACTGTTATTTGGAAGCAAAATCTACGGATTGGATGTAGAGCTACAATTACACCAAACATATGAAGGAAGGTAGACATTCTATTCTTGGGAAGCAATTCCTACTAGAAATGGTAGGTCTAATTCACAATTTAGGAAGATACCTTTTTTGATAATCAATAAGGTCTAATATCTCATGTATATTTCTTTTCTTGTTTGATGCTCTATGCCCAAGATATACCTTTTCGTTTATAATTTATGTTCACATTTTGACACATCTTTCCATGGACCAATCAGGATGATTTCTTACCTCGGACCACTGTAGCACTGGAAAATGCTTTCAAGTCACTTTTCTGGTAAAAGATTGCAGGTCTTCTCTTCTTTTAGCATGACCTTTGATGTCTATATTGTATGTGATGTTAAAGTAAATATGCGGAATCAAAATACAACAATTACATTGAGTAATTAATAGCTTAGTTCAAGAGCCATAGACCAAATCGGATATGTAATTATTGGAATAATTGTTGAAGACTCAAATGATGGATAGCCCCCTCGTGTACTAACATTCCATTTTTACATTATTTAAATTAGAAAACAAAAGATTCAAGTTCGAATATTACCAAAAAAAAAAGGAAGGGAGCTACGTTTGAGTTAAACTTCGAGATTTCTTTCCTTTTTTGACTCTGAAGTAAAACCAAGCTCATAAAAAAATAGTCAAACTTTGTTTCTTGGTCAGGTCAATAAAGTCACAAGATTCTTTGTTTTTGATTTTTTATAAAAAATGGATTTATCTCAGCCAATACATGATTTCACAGAAACTTGAAATCATAGGCGATAAATTAGCTGGAAGAAACGAGAATAAAGGTATCATTTCCAAAATTTTGCCTAGACAAACCCTGAGAGCCGCTTTTGCTAAAACTCAAGCAGTTTCTTGAAAACTCCCTTCGGATATGAAACTTTGAGTATTGAGAGATGCTATATAATTTCAATTTCCCGATCTTATAATGTGACTCTGTCCATTGCTCGTTATCTTTTTGGTATCACTGCCACCTATTCACCTTTTATTGGATATGGGGAAACCCGCACCACAAGTTTTGATTGCCCAGCTTCTCGAACCCCCAAGCTCTTGATTGGAGGTGAAGGTCCTTTGCGGTATCACTTTGTGATCACAAAATGGAGAAAATTTAAAGATAAAATGCAAAACTTCTTAGCGTGATAGAATCAATGACATTCTAAGACAAAATCTTTGCTTATTCACGGCAAAATAAGAATTTCTTTCCAATTTGATGTTTGCCACCTGTACAAACAGGCATTTCCTAGTAAATCAAATATACTTCCTTTACTATAGGAAGCCCAAAATTTCCTGTTAATTTATAGTGGGAAGCTTAATGAATGGAGTTATTATCACTGTTAGGAAGAATGAGTAATACCACGTCTTTTTTTCTTCATTTTTTGATACTTGAATATTTGGTTCATCATTGTATCAGGTCATACGTTCATGATACCAAGAGACTAGTATGACAGACCAATAGGCTGACAAGTGTTGTTTTTCTATAGTTTCCCATGCTTGATGTGCATATTGTGCCTGAAGGATACATTCACCATGGAGGAGAAGATGCTAAAAGATCCAAGACGCCTTTATGCTCCAGGTCGTCTTTATCATATTATTGTCAGGAAACCCTTCAGGTATATGAAATTCCATTTTCACATACAGATTCGTAAAATAAAATGGTAAAACTTTGGAAGGATTTCATGTGCTAGCTTTTCACTAGTATACATTAGAATTTTGGTACCATTTAAGGACCTAGCTTGGCTAAAAAATTTTGCTTGGTGGAGCCAACTTGAAGAGCAATAACTAGCGGTCCGCAGGGAGGGGTTCTTCTCTCTGAAGGGCATTGGTCTTTGCAGTGTTAATGCTTTTTGCTGGTTGGTTTCATTATCATAAAGTGGAGCCAAAATTCTTTACCTTTAATTACTTGTGTACATCCCTTTTCTCAAATACAGCTCTTTCAATAACTAAGCCTTAATCCCAACTGACTTCCTATAGTATGCTATGAAAAGAGAGAGAGATCTTATTAACTAACTTCTTTTTTTACCATTTCGAAGCAATGGTTTAGGTGCATAAAAGCGAGTCTTTGAACCTTTTTACCAGGAATGTGCTGATGCATAAACTTTTTCTTCTCCTCTCTTTGCCTCTGCTGCAGCTCTGCTAATATTAAACCCATTGTGAGGACTGCTATACCCGTTGATGGACGGTTTGAGCACATAGTTCTTTCATGCAACATGACCTCTGATCATGCCATTATTCAGATATTGACAGAATCACAAAGAACAATTAATGTAAGTTCTCTGCAGCTACTCTTTAGTAGGCTTTTTGCTGTTGGAACAAAGTTAAAAAATGCTTAAGATTTTATGGCATTATGAAGTTTGATTTGTTAGAGGACCGAGGACCTTGTTAAAACAAATGCATGGGTAAAATCAGTTTTCAGAGAGTGGATCCTTGCCCATTTAGGTTTTTTCGTTTAGAAATCATGGTGGGGATTCAGAGTGATTGTTTTGGTAGATGTCTTGGTAAATGCATAATAAATTTGATGTGTAAATGTAGCTTTATTAGCCTGAGGAGGAGTTCCTGCCTACAGTATCCGATAAACAAATTCTTGTCCTGTCAGATTTGTTCAACTCTGAGAAACTGTGGAAAATGATTAGTTAAAGCTAACATTCATATTGTTATTCATGAAATTGTTTCCATTTTCTTTATACACAGTTGATGTTGGAGAGACATCAGAGTACAGATTCTTTGAATATTCCCGTGCAGCAGAAAATGGAGCGACAGGCGTCTCTCGCTAAGGAGCACATGGAGGAACACAAGGCTGCTTTGCAAAGGGCAGTAGCACTGGATGTGCCCCAAGCATATTCTCCTTCTGCATATGGAACTTTCCACGACATAGAGGAAGGGCCGGATTTTGGAAAACCGGGGGAGTCCTCTCTCACCATTTCCCAAAAAAGGAGAGAAAGCTGGGATGAGTTAGCAGGGCGTATTTTTTTTAGACAGATGAGTCAGGGTGAACTGGGTTGAAGAAGTCTTGGAATATATTTTGTGCTCCTGTATTGGTTAGTCAGATGGCTTTTAGTAGAGAACAGACAAATAAGTCTCTTGTTAGTTCACTAGTTGGTATCAATTACTACTATTAAGGATAGCATGTTCCCTGATCACATCAGTTATTAGCTCAGAGGGACAATTTTGGGTTCCCAAACATCAGTTACAGTAATAGAAGATGAATCGAAGTTCAGGTCTCGCGTCTCAATTACACAGTTGACTGATGTTAATAATTGTGCCTTTTCATATGGTACACTTCCACCAGGTAGTTGGTGTTAGCATACTATGTTGGAACAGAGTTGTTGGATAATATTTAGACTTATAATTGCCAATTCACCTGGAAAGTAATAGCACACCTATCAGGTTAACAAAGAGCTACTGATTAATATTAGACTATAGTTGCCAGTTCACCTTAAAAGTAACACTAGACCTATCGTGTTAACATACGATAATAGGTAAGGGATACTGGCCAATATTCAGGTCCTAATTGTCAATTCACCTTAAAAATAACTTGCAACTGCATGGTGACTATTGGTGCTCACTTCCTTTCTGCTATTTGTTTAGACATGCAAAATTTGACTGTAAAATTGCGTATCTTTTGCAGTTTCAAAAATTATTGAGCTGAATATATGCTTATAATGCTTTGTAAAGGCACATGTAACATAATTCCTACACCTTGCAATCAGATTGAATAATCTATACGACAAGTACATCACTGTTTTAACATCCAGTTTCTTCATTCTAGTAATCCATCCTTTCAGCAACTTTAGCTAGTTTTGCTTTCTACAATTGAAATCCTTTAAGACGGTTTGTGATCATCTTCAACACGAATCATACATCTTAGGTCACGTTGCAATACAACACTGACCAGAGGATACACAGATAGCACTGCGGCTTCATGCCTTCATCATATTTCCTTCGGAAGTGTATCCTTACACTGTACTAAAGAAATATAACCCCACATGTGCACAAGCTGAAGATTGCCTGATCTCCTGAACTAGACTTGCATTATACTATAAAAATAAATATAATCCTGCTTTCCCAAAGGAAGATGAAACTTATGCACATTTTGAAGATTGCTCGCTCTCCCAAACTACAATTGGAACTCAAGGACTGCTTCCCCTGCAAAACAGACGAGAAACCAACCACAAAGTCACCATAATTGTGTCTATGAGATGATATTGAGGATGATAGGTCAATAAATAGCTGGCTGAATAATAACCTTCGTTAAGACAATTTATTTGCACTAACTGAGATAAATAGCATGCTTTATAATCAATTTATTCACTGGAAGAACCTTAGACGATGAAGGCAATGAGCTGACTTATTGATATGATGTCCATTAGCCATGATTTCAATTAGCGTCTCCCCAGTTAACTAGTTATCAATTATCATCTTGCAAGACAACACTAGTGATGTGATGCATATTCAATTCTTAGACAATATCACTGATCCTAAGTCCAATTGATACTGATATTACAGTTTCGTAGACATGTTTTGAACCCTCGAGTATTGATCCAACTAATTATACCCAAATTAATTGCAAACTAGTCTACCGCATATCTAACCAAATAATTGATTGAAGAGTGTCTTCCAATCCTTTACCATGCATTCGCTTAACAAATCGTTCAAATTCCATGTAGTTCTGTCCGTCCATGAGAAGAGGACTGAGCCTAAGGTAGGTAAAAGAAAAAATATGTTTCCCATCCGGATTATTCAGGGGTTTCGCTTTTTCCAGTAAACAATTGTAGCCTCCTCTATCATGACACAGAAATGCATTTTCATTGCAAACTGGCAGAGAAACATCCCAAGCAGCATTCAGCACCTGTTATGAGATGTTCAAAGGAAAAATAACTTAAGATGCTGTTAACATAATGGTTCGATTATGCAAGTAGGAATAGCAAATTGTCTATTTAGTAGACATTTATCCTTCAGCAGAAGTGAAACTCAAGCTTTAGTGTTCGAAGCTTACTTGCCAGGTTAATCCTCCAGGATCACCTAGAGCCTCACAGAAGTCCACTGCCTCCTCTAACATCCTCATTTCAGCACACTTGAAGTTCAATGCAGCTCCATGCTTCTTCAGCATTGCAGCAATCACAACATAACCATCTCGATTGCTCGGGTTATAAAAACCAGCGGTTAATTCAGCAGCATGGCTAGCTATCTTATACCACCAATGAATTCCTGATAGCTGCTTAGATTTAAAATATGGTAGAAATTGGATCAACTATACCTAATATAAACAAAGCCTCTTTGCTTCTAGCAAACTTCAAATAAAAGACAAAGCAAGGATAATCTACTTTCCATTTCAAGTGCATGAATTTCATCAAAATGGGTAATTTGCAAGAAAACCTGAATGATTACAACATTTAACAAAAACAGATTTGTCAGACCTAGAAGACGAAACAGTATCGGAAAGTCAGCCAATAGAACCTCCAGCAGGAGAAAAAGCACACTTACAACAGTTCTCTTTTTTGGAATTTTTTTCTGGGTGTTTGGATTTGAATTTGAGATTATTTTTTTTTGGAGAATTAATGTTGGGCTTGTCATCTGCAAGAATACCATTAAAGCTCTAAACTTTTTTTAAGGAAAACAACTTTGAGTGTTTGGGTTTGTATTTGAGAAAATTGGTTGTTTTTTTATTTTAGGAGAATTGATGTTGGGCTTGTCATCTGGAAAAACATCCATACAGCTATAAACTAGTTTTTGAGGTTTTCACTTTTCATAACAGACTAATGCTATATTGTGCAGAAAACATTTTGTTCTCCACTATGGCCTTGGAAATGAAAGTGCAGAACTAGTCTGGATTTGCGACCAACATTTGTTCCTAAAATGTTTTGGTCAGTCTGAGACTACAGCCGCGCATACGGAAAACCCTGAAGTCATTAATGGCTTTTGACCAGTGAATTAATCAACTTTGCCTCAATTCCAAACTAGCTGGGTCAACTATATAAATTTTCTGTATTCATCAATCTGATCATAAGCAGAACCTTCAAAGTGTAAAGCTGTAAACTTTACACTCTGAAGTCCAGGGGGTAGAATTGGGTCTTGGAATTCTTTAATCACTTAGAAATAGTTGTTCATATCATCATTTTAAGGATATCAATCTGATCATAAGCAGAACCTTCAAAGTGTAAAGCTGTAAACTTTACACTCTGAAGTCCAGGGGGTAGAATTGGGTCTTGGAATTCTTTAATCACTTAGAAATAGTTGTTCATATCATCATTTTAAGGATAAGCTTTATGGAAACCCTGCTTGGTAAATAATGCAAGTTAGTTTGCAATGGCTTGGTGGATTGCCACCCCTGAGTCATTTCTAAGTTCTAACTACCAAATTGCTTTCCGCAGGCAAAAGCTACCAAGGTTGGACAAGAGGACAGATAGAGAGAGAATAAACAAGGTGCCAGCAATGTGAACATGACAGTACAAAAGTTGGTTACTCCTCCTTTTCAGTTTTCAAGTAATAGTAGCAAGAGCTCATTGCCTATAATAGTACTTTGTTAATTGAAACTTGACTGCTGGCTGTTCCACTATAATTTGGTTTGGAAACATCATTTTTTTTTCATTCTTTTCTTATGAGGTCATATACATCGGTCCCTTGATTCAAGCTTCTTGAAATTTGTTAAGAAAAGAACTTTCTGTTACTGAAAAGAACGTCAACGCAAACTAAACAGTTCTCGGATGTGCATAAGGACAATTACAAGAAAGCTCAAAACAGGTTATGAACAGTACTTGTTTATTAATCATCGTAAGGAGGATTTTTTGGATAAAGAAAATAAGAAGTAAATGGTATAAAAATGAAGCGGGATTTTGCTGGGTATGTTGTTATTGGTATAAAAATGAAAATTAAAGGAAATCACTTATAGACAGAAGAAAAGGCATTGTTGTCATATTATTATTATTATTATTATTATTATTATTTATACAATAATTGTAATTGTTTTTTGTAGTGAGAAGAATATAGCAACTGGTAATGTATCATAAATTAAAATTATTTCCCTAAAGATGACTAACCTTTGCGGCAATGCATGTCCCATCAAAAGCTAACTTGGCCAAAGAAAGCATGCGATCTGCATGGTCAACCAGAACTTGAGAGTACCAGTTCAGGAAAAACCTACCATAATACCCATCATAATCACCCCCGTCACAAAAAAATCCAGTCTCTTGTGGCTGTGAATTGTAAGAACCAGCATTATCGGGGCCTCGTGCCCAGAATGAGTGTCCTCTTGCTTCAGCCGCTTTCCGCAGGTTTTTCAGCAGATACTGGTCATAACACTATGGGAGACAAGAAAGTCAAATTGATGCCATAAATGGCCACACACGTGATTAAAATACACCTTTGGCCCTACTTTTTGACAGAGACCCTAACATAGTGTAATCACTTAGACAAACCTTTGCTATTCAAGTCTGACCTCAGGCAGGAATATACTATATATAAAGAGATATAGATTTTTGATGACAATAAAGAGATATAGATTTGACAACCAAATTTTTTGCATGCCATTCATACAAATCTAAGATATGCCAACTACTAACAACAACTTCCAAGAGAATTAAAAAAAAAATTACCTGGAATTCACCAACTCCGGGATACCTCCAGCCATGCTTAACAGGATTAGAGGGATATCTTAGCTCCCCACATGGGCCTAGTCCAATTTCAACCATGGAAATAATACCATCCTCAAAGAACTCATCAAATTCAGCTCGAAAGCTTCTCATATAATCAAAATAGACCTACATAGTCAAAAAGACAAATATCTAGGTAAGATATTACATTATCTTTTTACGAGTATCTGGGTAAGATATAATCTACGACAAAGGTGACTGTAACACCCAGAAAATTTCTAAGCTAAAACCCGAATCATTCTGCGTATGCATATAGTATAGGGTCGTACCAGGTGATTCCTAATTGTGCATAGGTGTTAAGATCAATTCCTAAGAGTGAGAAGTGTTCTGGAGATGAATTAAGGTCGTAAGAATCCTCTAGCACAAAGTTGAATTGAAAGCTTCCTTATCAATTGAGTTTCGATACAAGATTTTACTTGGATCAACTTCAAACAAGCATATCTCTTAGAGTATGAAGAGTTATGTGTCTCATTACCCATCAAATTAAAGGTTTTTGAGTCTTCTTTCCAACGCCGCCGACCTCTAATCAAGCCGAGGTCCAAGTCAAAAGTTATGATCATTATAGTTTTGTCAGATAGTCTATTTTGAACAGCAATGCCGATGGAGAAAAAAATTAAGAGGTATTATGTTTGCCGATGGAGAAAAAACTTAAGAGGTATAATGTTTCTACATGTGTTTCACCTACGTTGGTCAATCTTGCATCTGGGAAACGTCGGCGGACCGACGGGAAATCATTTCAGTCGATTTTCGTCCGATTTTTCTCACTTTTGGCCATTCTTTCAAGCCCCAGAAGTGGTTTTCTCTCCTCCTCTCATTCTCCTTCATCAAGGTAAGTCCTTCTCCATGGAATTCAAGCTTTCCAACCCAAATTTCTTCATCTATTTATGGATTGTTGATAGAAATCTTAACCCTTGACTAGAGGGTTTTCACGAAAACTAATTCAAGAATCTCAAGAAAGGATTTCTTGATTGTTCTTCTTCAAGCTAAGGTTCTTCACCTTTAAGCTTCAGTTCAAGAATTCCGTCAAATGTTTTCATTTCAGGTATGTGAGATTTCATCAATGAGTATCCTTTCACCTATCGAATCCCAACGAAAACCTCAATTCTTCAATATCTAGATTCTATAGAATCTAAGATCTTTATGATCAACATAGAATTCAATGTATTTTAGTTTCTCTTTGTTATCAGTCTATAAATACAAGTTTTTCCATAAAATTTCAGTATATTTACTTAACCATATTTTTATGAACCCTCAGAACACATTATATCCTTTAAATTGCATAATACAAAAGTTTTCATGAGTTACTTTATACTCAGTTTTTTAGTCCATATGCATGAGATACTTTCAGATAAAGTGTTTATTATATCAGTATTAGTTTTTAGTATTCATGAGCTATTCAGATTACAGTATTAGTCAGTTATTAGTAAAATATTTAGTTGGAAGTATTACTTAGCACCAAGCGGACTAGGGATGAAGGCTCACCTACCGGTTTAGGCTGAGACCTTTAGTAGAAATCCCTAAGTCCCAGAACTACATGCAACCGTAGGTTATAAAGAGTTACCCATCAGTGTAGGCCTGACACTGTAGTCCTTTTGGACATCAACTATCCATGCCAATAGTGTCTTTTACCATGGCAAGGTATAGAGCACCCTCCCAGTTGGTGTACAGGTTGGACTCCGTTTAGCTCAAACAGAGTATTTCAGTTATTAGTATCTCCCACAATTCAGTTCTCAATAATTGCATTAACCTTGTTCTCAGTTATTTCAGTTCAACATTTCAGATTTATCATATTCAGTTTACTACACTTGTGATGCATGTCTCACATACTCAACATATACAAAATACTGACCGCATACATCTCTGCGTTATATTGTTTCATAATATAGGTTCAGACGCTCAACATCTAGCTCGCGGTTAGTACGACTTCAGATCAGCTCAGTAGCAGTATTGGTGAGTCCTCATCTTTTTGAGGACAACCCCTATGTCATTTTTCTTTATTTCAGTCATTCAGTTTTTCAGACATTTAGAGTTAGTTGGGGCTTGGCCCAGTAACTCAACTCATCTTATCAGAGGCTTTCAGACAGAAAGTTGGACTGTTTTAGGACGAATTCCATTTTGATTAACATGTTAAGATTTGGATTTCTCATATCATTTAGGCTCAGCTTCCGCATCAGTTATTTTAGTTTATATGTATGAATCTTAGCATCATGTCAGACCATTGGTTAGCTTGGGGTCACTTGTGACTCTAAGTACCGTGTTACGACTAGGGGATAGTCTTGGATCGTGACAGTGTCACATAAATAAGAAAATTGGTTTTTGTATGAATTGTAAAACCTCTTGAATGCAAAATTAATGTGATGAGTACAACACGAAAAACAAATCTTCTCTAAAGAAAATACCAGCATTTCAATTGTTGTGATTTTTATTTTTCTTCAGTAACCCCTTGACAATTTAGCAACAGGAACTCTCAATCAACAATTGTTGTTAAGCATAAAAAGATACTGAGAACAATAGAGAATCTCCAAAATATAGAAGTTAAAATGGCAAAAATACATTGTGTATCACTTAACCAATGTTAGGTAACCTGCCCATTACAATCACTAATTTTTTTGATAATGGCATAGAATCATTACAACCACTAATTATACACTGCTTTGCATCTTTTCTTGATAGATAAACAAAACTGCGATTACTTTTTTTCAACCCCTTCCTAGTATCTGCCCCACTTTGCTCCTCTTAGTGACTTGAACCCTAAGTGGTTCGAACTCGGGTGCAGGTGTCCGATACGGGTGCGGATCTAGAGGTCGGATTCTCTATGATCTAAATTTTAAGATTCGGGGGTACGGATCCATGTATGGATACGGGTGCGGGGATTTGGCTAAAAATAAATCAAATATCTAAAAATAGATAGAACGAAAGGGAGTGACAATATATATATATATATATATATATATATATATATATATATATTCTTCAATCTCACCTTTGTTTTTGTTTTGATTACAAAAATCATTGAATTTGTGCAAAATTTCTCCCTCGAATTTGGTCAAAGTACCCAAAAACAGTTGACCAGATCGAGTACGGATCCCACACCCACAACCATGTCGTGTCGACACATGTGCGGCACCGAAAGTGAATATTCCGAGCAACTTAGCGTCGAACCCACAACCTCAAAGTTTGAGGTGGAGGGTGTTTACACTTGAGCAACCCTCTCTTGACAAAATTGCCATTACTTACCGAAAAAAATACATTTTGTGCCAGTGTTAGTGGTCCGTAAGGCTTTCAACATGAAAAAGATATCCACTTACTCGGAATATTTCACTTCTCTGGACATTTGATCGTCTGCAAAATTGGAAGTTTTTGTGGCCAATAGAGGCTCTTCCTCTTCTTCAAAAATATCCTCGATCCAAAAAGAAGAAAGAAAGATGGGAAATGCTCTCTTAACCTCAAAATAACTAGAAGACACTCACTACACAAATATACCTATTATCATTAGAGAACTAGGTCATAATCATAAGAGTGCATGCAGTCTGACCAAGGTCACACAACATACCTCTACAGCAGTGCGGCCTCTCAAAACTCGTTCTTTGTCAATTCCCCATGAGAGACATTCAGGGTTTCGTCGTCCTGCTCTGTCTGTAAAATATATATCAGGATTGCTTCGACCGATTTCAGATACCCAGTGAGGCAGTGGAATGCAAACATCATCACCAATGTTACCTCCACATTCATGGAAAGACATCACAACCTGATTCCAGTTAAAACCTCAAAACATTGCAGTCCAAAACGATGCAATAACTATAGTTACAATCACAAGTTCCAAAGGAACATTTTCTTTAGGAATTAAGTCCTTAGCATTAACAGTTGATGGCAAAAAGACCATCCTCTTTCCCCAATATTGCATTCATTCATGTAAACGAATTGGATAAAGTGGAAGAACAATGGAGTCGCAACAAAACGCATGTCAATGTCACCTTAATTTTGAGTTTATGCTCCCTCACAACTTGAAAAAGCCTTTTATATCCATTCCAATTATAATCTTGTGGAGCATTTGCCTCTACGATGCCCCACCAGCAATCCACCATCACACCATCAACATTTATTGACTTTAGCACTCTCAATTGCTTCACTAGACCATCCGCATCAACAAGCTCAGACTTCATATTAATAACTCCCAACTGCCAATATAACATACAAAAAAGCCTCAGGTCATCCACATATGACTGCGGAAAGCTGTAAACAACAGTCCTCGTGTAAAAGGATCCAGTTGCTAGGGAAATAGGGAAATGGAGAAAAGATACAGGTGATTGAGAAATGCGAAGAACAAGGAAGAATTAACAAGGTCTAAGTTCAGAAGCCTCACAGGTAGCATAACATAAACAGGAATGTAGGGTGTCCCAGCAAAATCATGCTCCTGGAATTTTGTATGCATGTCAACAACCTAAAATATTTCAGAAACAGTGGCATTATCAAATGCACTTACAGGTCCATTAAAACAACAAAACTAAGATTCGAAAAGCTATTCAAACAAAAATATCAACTTCACCCATATGATACCCCAAGTATACGGGATTGTAAAAGTGATTTTTCTTGCTTTGACACTTGAACAGATTTCCACACAACTGAATTGGCAAAGTGAAAATGTGTAGGTACTAATTTACATGTTCTACAAAGATTGAAGCTACTCATTTCACCTGCTTGTCGATTGAATCCACAGATCCTACAAGAAATGGGTCATTTTGTGTGTCTCGTCCATCTCCCACCATGGCTGAAGTTTGTGATCGAGCAGTGGATGATGAACCATAATGGGATGAAGTAGGTACAAAAACACTTTTCATTTGACAGGCACTCTGATCGTCTGTGTTCTGAAAACCAGAAGGCACAACTTTCAACGAAACAGGTGGAGTATGTTGTGTAGGTATATGTGAAGATGATGAAGTCACCATTGTGGTGGGTGTTCCACCAGCAGTACCTGTGCCCTGTAGATATTTGAAAAACAACACCACAATTGGGTTTTCTTAAGATCTACTAGAAACAAAACAAGATTGATGCATAAGTATCGGTAGCCAAAAATCCTCCAAATCAATGACCTTTCATCTTGCCTCGTTTAAAAACGGTGAGAATATATATGAACTTTATTATATCGGAAAAAAAGACAAAAACATTGCTTAAAATGATGGAGAGAGTTACCTGTGGTTGTGATCTTGAGGGAAAGGTGGTTCCATCTGGAAGAACAACCCAACCTGCTTCCCTTGCCAAAGCAGCAATTACATCATTGATATCAGCCCTAACTCTAAGGTTATAGTTCCCATGCCTTCGGAGTCCAGCCAAGATCTTTGCAGTAATAGCTCTCCGCTGTCGCTCCCTAAGCTTTGTTCTTTCCTTCTCTTCTAATGGCCTACATCTACGGGATCCCCCTGGGGTTGGTTGCTCCTGATATTGCTGATGGTGTTGAAACCTATTACTGCTGCTAGATCCATGTACCCCGTCAAAACCTGCTATTGCATGCCTGGCAGCATTCTTCTCTTCATCATCATCATCCTCATCATCTTCTTCTTTCACATCCATTCCCATCTCTTCGTCATCTTCGTTTGTATCATATCTCTGCATCTCTGATGCCATTCCAGCTTTCTTTTTCCACTTCTTTTACTCGAGTTTTACTACATTTCAAACTTCAGATATAGATGACATTGCTTACACTGTGTCATGCTTCAGCATGATAATTGGACTAAAGAATTCCAGAAGACATTTTTTATATGATTACTGAAGCTTGGTTCTTCAGTTCCCTGATTTCAACAAAAGAATTTCAAAAGGAAAATATCAATATGTTTAGACCACCAAAAGGCATTTCAGAGAAGACATGAAGAATGGAGCCACTACTTAATGTATTTGGCCATTAGGACCAATAACTAGAAAAATCTTAACACCAATAGCCAACTTATAACAAATAGGAATCTTACCCTTCCATATTGCTAGTCAATATGCATAATGTTTTACATTTTATAAACTACTACCAATATCGAAATATTTACAATATAAGATTAGCTAACAACCAAATGCAGATAGCGTAGAATAAGCTTGAACAAGTTTCTTTGGAAAGCTGTAAGTAACTTATGGATCCTGTAAAAATACACTACTGGATGTGTAAAACTAAAATGCCATGCAAAAAATGAAAGAAAATGTCGTGCAGTCTTCCCAAATCCATCTAGAAGCTACCAACAATTCATCTACTTCAACTATCTGAGCTAACAAATAAAGCATGATTTTTGGCACCATCTAATATAGACATTTATTTTGCTTATTTTACCACCTTTTCAATCTGGCTACATCCCAATCCCAATTCAGTTGAGCTTGGCTACAAGATTCCTCTATTTCCATTCTGCTTTATTCAGGCCCGTTCATATATTTTTTTCATTCAAAGGTCCATTTATATGACCACTCCTGTTTGTATGGTTATCTATAAATAATCATCCTTCAGATCGTTTGCAGCAAAAAATTCTCATAAAAAAAGACGTAGATGACTTACAGCGGTCTCGTTTCGCATCTAGTTGTTGTGACACATGCACCGAAGATGACGAGTATCGCCTAGAGAAACCAGATCCATATCCATACAAGAATAAATATTCCGGCGAATTGGCCGGAGCAGAGTGAGGGAAGGTTATTTCCTACAGAAAGAACCTGAAGGATATGAGAGGAGATTTATGTGTTCCGGAAGGTTTTCCGGCGAATATCCGACGGAGGAGGGAGAGATCGATGGTGGTAGACGGCGAGCATGCGAACGCTAGGTTTCTCACGCGTGTGAAGGAAGCCAAGCGTGTCTAAGCATATGGTTGACACGGATGAAGTGCTTTGTGACCTTATCTTCGGAGCGTGCGATTCACACGTTCTGCACGTGCCAAAAGAAGCAAAGTATTGAAGTTGCATAATAGATGGATAGAATTTGTAACATTAATTTAAGAAAAATTTTGTGATCCCAACTTTTAGGATACACAAGAAATGTGATCCTTATTTAAACTATTTTTATTGTAAAAAAATTATATATTGTTAACTTATATAACAATCCAATTAAGAATCATTTGACAACTTATGCAAGAAGATGAAGAAGAAAAAAGATAAGCACATAATGCAAGAAATGTGAATTAAAGCTCTTTAATTAGTGAATGTATTAATATGGTGGACAAATGAAAATCATTGTTAGGGATGGGTATGGTACATTATGTTGGGTCCAGTCTCCTTGTTTTCAAAAGTGAAGGTTGTACTTTGTCAAAAATGACTATAATTGCAAATTGCAAGCCTTTGTCAACAAAAGCAGCTTCTTTCGGTGGAAAAGCAACACGGTGAAATAAAAATTTCACCTATAAAAGAAGATCTTTAGCTCCTCATTCTACACGTCAATTCACAGAGAGAAAAATATTTAGAGAGATGTGAGGATTCCATAGACTATAAGAAAATAGTCTGTGAAGAAAAATAGAGTGTGAGCGATATTTTTTGTAAGATGGTAAATCAAAAGACTGTTATTCCTTTTGAGTGTGTGGTAGTCTTTTTTGAGTGTTATACTCGGTACTACCTATGGTGAAATTTCTTACTATAGTGATATATCAATTGCTCATATTGGCCCGTGATTTTTTCCTTATTTAAAAGGATTTTCATATAAATTCTTGGTGTCATTATTTTTTTTATTTTATTTCATTATTTTGACCATATATATTTTTATGTTAGTCCGCATTTTCTCAACAAATTGGTATCAGAGCAAGGTTTTATCTGAGTATGCTCTGTGGTTGCAACATAGTTTGAATTTTCACATCAAAAAAGATTTACTTTGATTTGCTATAGTTATATTTTTGGGGGGGAAATAATTGATGCCAACACTAGTAGAATGGTTACTTTGAATGGTGTTAATTATGTCATTTGAAAGGGGAAAATGAAAGATTTGCTTTGTGTTAAGAATTTTTATCAACCAGTCTTTACCACAGCCTGATAATAAAATAGATGAAGAGTGGAATCTGTTGCACAGACAAGTGTGTGGATTTATTAGGCAATGGTTTGACGATAATGTGTTGAACTATATTTCTAGGGAGACACATGCTTGTACCCTATGGGAGCATCTTGAAAGCTTGTATGCTCGGAAGACTGGAAATAACAAAATGTTCTTAATAATACAAATGTTAAGTTTAAAATATCATGATGATTCTCCGATGACAGATCACCTGAATAATTTTTAGGAAATCATGAATCAGTTATCTGCTATGAACATTAAATTTGACGAAGAAATTCAAGGCTTGCTTCTACTTGGTTCCCTACCAGACTCTTGGAAAATATTTAGAACTTCATTGTCAAATTCTGCTCTGGATGGTATGATCTTTATGGATTCCGCCAAGAGTAATATCTTGAACGAAGAGATGAGAAGAAAATCTCAATGTTCTTTTTCTTCGTTAGATGTCTTGATAACTAGCTCCAGAGGGAGAAATAAAAATCGTGGTTCTCAGAATAGAGAACATAGTAGGAGAAAATTCAGAGATAAACTTAGGGATATTGAGTGCTATCATTGTGGCATAAAAGGACACACAAAGAAGTTCTGCCGAAAATTGAAGAGAGAGAATAAAGAAAAAGAGGAAAATAAAGAAAATGAAAATGAAAATTGCCTAGCCTCTGTCTCCACCGAAGATCTTGTTACAGTCCTTGATGCAGATCTGATAAATAGTACTTGTGATGATTCAAGCTGAGTTTTGGACACTAGTGCCACATCTCATGTGACATCAAGGGAGGAATTTTTTTCTTCATATACTTCTAGTGACTTTGGAACGTTGAGTGTGGGTAATGAGACTGTATCTAGGGTGGTTGGTGTAGGTACAATCTATTTGGAAATTAGTATTGGAACTAAACTAGTTTTGAACAATGTAAACAATGTATCTGATGTTTGTCTACACCTAATTTTTATTGTTGTTCTAGATAATAAAAGATATGTTAGTACCAATGGAAGTGGAAAGTGGAAACTCATTAAGGGTTTCTTGGTTGTGGCTCGTGGTAACAAACGTCGTGGTCTATATTGGACTATAGTTTCTACTTGTGTCAATATGGTGAATGCAGTCGAGAGTAATAACTCCTCAACATTATGTCACAAGAGGCTCAGTCACATTAGTGAGAAAGGGCTCAATGTTCTAGCTAAGAAGCAATTATTGTCAGATTTCCAAAGTACTAAATTAGAAAAGTGTGAGCATTGCTTGTCTAGAAAACAAAATAGAGTTTCCTTTAAGTTCAACCCTCCTAAGAAAGACAGAGTTGCTTGAGTTGGTGTACTATGATTTATGCGGTCCAATGAAGACAAGGACTCTGGGGGTGCACTCTACTTTGTCATTTTCATTGATGACTGCTCAAAAAAGCTTTGTGTCTATGTCTTGAAGACTAAAGACCAAGTGTTATGTCTTTAAGCAGTTTCAGGCTTTAGTTGAAAGAGAAACTGAAATATATTCATACTGATAATTGTGGTGAATATTGTGGACCATTTAACGAATATTGCAAGTATCAAGGTATTAGACACTAGAAGACTCCTCCTACGACTCCTTAGCTTAATGGATAGGCTGAGAGGATGAACATGACCTTAATGGAAAGAGTTAGATGTTGCTTTCTAAAGTAAAGTTGTCGAACTCCTTTTGGGGTGAGGCTTTATTGCTTGTTGCACATGTTATTAACTTATCTTCTTCTGTTGCTTTGTAAAGTGATGTTCCAAATAAAGTTTGGTATGAAAAGGATATTTTCTATGACCATTTAAGATTATTTGGTTGTAAAGTTTTTGCGCATGTGCCGAAAGATAAGAGGTCAAAGTTAGATGCCAAGACAAGACAGTATATCTTTATTGGATATGATCTTGATTAATTTGGTTATAGACTATATGATCTAAAAGAGCTTGTGAGAAGCCGCAATGTCGTCTTCATGGAAAATCAAACCATTGAAGATATTGATAAAGCGGAGAAGCTAAAATCTTCAAGTTCTGATGGCATAGTCCATCTTAATCAAGTTCCTCATACAAGTATTCATGATGTTGATGGGCATGATGATTATGGTAATGTTCAGAATCAAGTCCTAGATCAACATATTGATGTTGATGATGACAATGATGTTGTTATTGATAATGCTCTTGCTCATGAAGTTGTGGAAGAAGCAAATAATCCTCTTAGGAGGTCCAAAAGACAACGTATTCCCCTATCTCATTATTCACCTAATGAGTATGTCTTACTCGCTAATGGGGGTGAACCAGAGTGTTATGAGGAGGCCATGGAAAATGAGTGTAAGGATCAATGAATTGAAGCCATGTAAGATGAGATGAAATCTTTGCATAAGAATCACATTTATGAGTTGGTGAAATTCCTAAGGGCATGAAAGCTTTGAAGAACAAGTGGGTGTTCAAAGTTAAAGTTGAAGAACACAGTTTGAAGCCTAGGTACAAAGCTAGATTGGTTGTTAAAAGATTTGGTCAAAGGAAGGGAATTGACTGTGATGAAGTATTTTCTCCTGTTGTGAAAATGTCCTCTATTTGTACAGTTCTTGGTTTAGCTGCTAGTCTAAATTTAGAGATTGAGCAGATGGATGTGAAGATGAATTTTCTTCACGATGACCTAAAAGAGCAGATTTATATGGAATAACCTGAGGGCTTCAAAGTAAATGATAGAGAAAATTTTGTGTGTAAACTCAAAAAGAGTCTCTACGAGCTAAAACAAGCTCCTAGATAGTGGTACAAAAAGTTTGAATCTGTTATGGAGGAGCAAGGCTACAAGAAAACTTTTTCAGGTCATTGTGTATTTGTACAAAAAAATTTGATAATGATTTTATCACCCTCTTGCTATATGTGGATGATATGTTGATTGTGGGTAGAAATACTTCTAAAATTGACGAGCTGAAGAAAGAGTTGTGTAAGTCTTTTGCTATGAAAGACTTGGGTCATGCCAAATAAATTTTAGACATGAGAATTACTTGTCTGAGGGATGAAAGGAAGATCTGTCACAAGATAAGTATATTGAACGCATTTTGAAGCGCTTCAACATAAAGAATGCTAAGCCTGTTAGCATACCTCTTGCTGGTCATATGAAGTTGATCAAGAAGAGGTGTCCTATAGCTCTGGAGGAAAAAGAGAACATCGCCAAAAGTTCCATATTCCTCCATCGTTGGAAGTCTAATGTATGCAATGGTATGTACTACACTTGATATCGATCATGTAGTTGGTGTTGTCAACAGGTTTCTCGACAATCTAGAAAACAACATTGGGAAGCTATAAAGTGAATACTTAAGTATCTGAGAGGAAGCTCAGATAAATGTTTGTGTTTTGAAGTATCAAATTCAATCTTGAAGGGCTATACCAATGCTGATATGGAAGGTAACCTTGATAACAGAAAATCCACTATTGGATATCTGTTTACTTTTTCAAGAGGAGCTATATCATGGCAGTCAAAGTTGCAGAATTGTGTTGCACTGTGTACAACTAAAGCTGAGTATATTACGGCTATTGAAGCTGGCAAGGAGACGATATAACTCAAGCAATTTCTTCAACAGCTTGACTTGCATCAAAAGGAGTATGTCGTCTATTGTGACAGTCAAAGTGCAATAGACTTGAGCAAGAACTCTATGTACCATGACCGCTTCTACCACTTCACTATAAGTACTCAAACAGTACTTGCCGTTGGAACTGTCAAGAACAAAACACATAGACGTGAGATATTACTAGATTCGAGAAAAGATAGAAGATGAATCTATGCAGGTTGAAAAAATTTCTACAAATAAAAATTCTGCTGATATGCTGACCAAAATGGTAACACGAGACAAGTTCGAGTTGTGTAAAGAACTTGTTGACATGAGCTCTCTGTGATAAAAATACCTCCTTCTAGTGAATGGACTGGAGGGGGAGATTTGTGGGGTCCAGTCCTCTTGTTTTCAAAAGTGAAGGCTGCACTTTATCAAAAATGGCTGCAACAATTTGCAATTGCAAATTGCAAACCTTTGTCAACAAAGACATCTTTTTTCAGTGGAAAAGCAACACGATGAAATGAAAATTTCACATATAAAAGGAGCTTTTCAGCTTCTCATTCTACACACCAATTCACAAAAAGAAATATTTAGAGAGCTGTGAGGATTCCATAGACTATAAGAAAATAGTCTGTAAAAAAAATAGAGTGTGAGCAATATTTTTTGTAAGGTGATAAATTAAAAGAGTGTTATTCCTTTTGAGTGAGTGGTAGTCATTTTTAAGTGTTGTACTCGGTACAACCCGGTATAAAATTTCTTACTATAGTGATATCAGTTGCTCCTATTGACCCATAGTTTTTTCCTTATTTAAAAGGGTTTCCACGTAAAAATTTTGGTGTCATTATTTTTCCATTTTATTTCATTATTTTGACCATATATATTTTGATATTAGTCCGCATTTTCCAACACACTATGGTATAATATTGAAAATTTTGGTTCAATAGTTTTGATTTTTAGTTTTAAGGATATTGTATCATTATCAAATTAAATTAGTTTTGAACCCATCAACCACTAAGCCAACCTCCAATCTTATATTCAAGAGGTTTAAAATTAATATATAGACATAAAAATTCTTAAAAATACCTTATATATAAAATATAATTTTTTATCGAGGAAGTTCGGGTAAACCCCTTCAATCACCTCTAGATCTGCCCTCAATATCAATACTTGTTGAGATTTAAGGATTGAAGTCTACAAATGTTGATGGCATAGTGGTAGATTGTTGGTGGGGTGTAGCGGAGGCCGAAAATATACCATTAGGGTGATTAGTTAGAGGTATAGTAGTCGTAGTACTAGTCGTATCTTTGTAATTCCTGCTTTATGTGATTTATTGTGTTTTCGATTATTATATTATTTTAATGTTTGTTAGTATTTTTTTCTTGTAGTTGAGTTGAGGGTCTTTCAAAACCAACATTTCTATTTCCACGAGATAATGATAACGTCTTTATACACTCTATCCTCCCTAGACACCATTATTGCCTTATGTGGTTTATTGTGTTTTCAATTATCGAACTATTTTGATGTTAGTTAATATTCTTTTCTTGCATAAAACATATTAATTTAGAAATCAGAATTTTTTTTGTAAAAAAAAAAAACTTTGAAAAGGTTCATATCATTATTATCACTTTCCGTTTGTGAGTATGTTTTTTTAATCTTAAATTTCAATTGGCAAATATTTATATTTCCTGAAATTGTTGTATACTTGTGTTATGTGGGGTGGATTTGGGTGGGGAGGGTTTATGGGAGCGGGATGAGGTGGAGTGGTGTGGAATGGGAAGGGTTGAAAATAGCAAATTGTGCCATGTGGGGCGGGTTGAAATCTTTGTATGTTTACCCTGCAATTACCTAGCCCTGCTTGACATTTTTATTTGAAAACTTTTTTAAAATTTGTTAAAATTGTAGAAATATTTTTACAAATAGAATGAATACTTCAACTAATTGAATATGTCAAATATAGTATTATTTTTTATTTGTTTAATATTTCGCATTACTTTTAATTTAAAAAAATAGGTATAAGCTTTAATATTATTATAGTGATTGTTATGCTTTAGAAGACATTCACAGTTAAACAATGTTATTTTAAATTTTAATTATTTATAATCTTGAGAAGAATTTATGGCAACTCGAAAGATCTAGCTGGAAGTCTCATAATTGAGGTCTCTCAGCAGTCTTCTAAATATCCTCTACTCACCAAAAATAGAGTAAGTGTAGAATCAATACACAAACACAGTGTACTTGTAGGATCACATGGCTAGCTCCAAATATATGAAATATGAACAAGAAATCACAACTTAGTAAAATAGATAATACACAATTACATCACAAACATAACAATATCCGGACTCTTAGCCTGTACATCCAAATTATTAACGACAATACGCATGATCATTCACAATACAACAACCAATTCAGTTCTCTCATGGAACACACACACAAACTGTTATTATTCCGGCGTGGGATTCGATTTCAATCATAGTTAGTGTGCCGGTGTGGTATCCGATCAAAATATACCGGCGTGGTACCCAATTTAAATATATCGGCGTGGTACTCAATCTAATAGAAAATCACATATCACAATCACAACCACAATTAATAACAATCACTACTAAAAAATTGTCAAAAAACGATGCAAAAAAGCGACGGACTGCATCGCTTTTTTGGTCAAATTCGACGGAAAAGCGACGCAATCACTTTCGTTGCTTTTTTGCTCGACACTTTTAATAAAGCGACGGACTGCATCGCAAAAAGCGACGGACTGCGTCGTCCCTAAATTTATTTTTAAAAAAATATATATAAATAAAAAACAACGGACTGCGTAATTTTATTTTTTTATTTTTTATTTTTTTTCCAGAAAAGTGAGGGACAAAGGGTCCCTGTCCATCGCTTTTGTTCTTGGTGTTCTTGAAAATTTCCAAAAAAGCGACGGACATAGGGTCCCTGTCTGTCGCTTTTCTAAAAAAAATTTTAAAAAAAAATCAGAAAAGTGATGGACTAAAGGATCTTGTCTGTCGCTTTTACTGTAATATTTTTGACAGTAGAAACCAAAAGTTTCTGCTGCCCACTTGCAATTAAAAATGTAATTCAATAATAATCAATACAATCCAATCCAACACAACTAACCAACCAACAAAATACACAATATACATCATAACAAACATAATTAAACACTCAAGATGAATGAAGTCATAATATTTTAAAGTCTTTCAAATTTAACAACTTAAAGATCATATATTATCCTTAAATAATTCAACATTTCTAAAGTGCAAGTTGGATTTTATTAGACAATTAAAGTACAAACTAATTCCAACAAGTAAACCAAATCAAATCTAAGTGTCAACACTAGATGAACACAAATTGATCTTGCAAGAAAATCAATTTTATCATCAATAGGATCAACTATTGTTGTCACTTATGCTAAACTAACACTTTATCACTACAACACACTCTAAAAATTCAAACATATCTTAAGAAATCAAACAAATTCTAAGTAAAATGCAAGTGTTGTACATTGAATAAAAAAGCTAATATATACAATAATTAAAATTTAAGAGGAAAAAATACCTCGACTTTTTTCAATTAGGTCTACGATGGAGGGGTTGGTGACAGTGGGCTTGGCGGCGTCGAATATTGAAATATTTAATTAGATTGTACCCCTGCATTTAAAATTTTATACAAAAATATTAAAAACTTAATTAATTATTTCATGCATCCTAACTTCTAGTATCTAAAGTTGAGAATTTATTCAAACCAAAATAATTTCTAACTACTTAATTAAAAAATTCTAAAGTTCAAGTTCTAAAATCTAAGTTCAAGTAAAAAAATACTAAAGTTCAACTTAAAAATCCTAAAGTTCAAGTTTTAAATTCAAGTTCAAAATTCACAACTTAAAGTTTACATGCATATACTTGAAAAATTCAAGAATTCTCAAGTTCAACATTTCTAAAGTTCAAGTTGTTTTTTTTCTAAGTTAAAATACAAACTTTCAAATTTCAAGTATAATTTAAGTTCAAGTATCTAAATTTGAGAATTTATACAAACCAAACAAGTTTCTAAGCACTTCAAAAATCCTAAAATTCAAGTTCTAAAATCTAAGTTCAAGTTAAAAAATCATAAATTCCAAGTTCAAAATTTAAGTTGAAAGTTCACAATTTAAAGTTCATATATCCTACAATAATTCAACATTTCTAAAGTTTGAGCTTAATTAATTCTTAAAAACCACAATTCAAGAAACCAAAGTTAATAACTTCATGAGAAATATAAATAATTCACAATTTCTAAAGTTCACAACCTAAGTTCAAATAAGTAAATGCTATACGAAAAAAAATTCTAAGTTCAACTTAAAAAAATCCGGCCTAAAGTTCAAGTTCAAAGTTCTAAATTCAATACAAGTTATGATTAAGTTCTAAGTTGTAATTAGAAGCTCTAAATAAGTTGTAAGTTTCTAACTTCTAATTAACTTTTATAATTAGTTCTTAAATCTAATGTTTAACTTCAACAATAGTTCAATTCAAACTAAAAAATACCCAAATTTATAATCTAATTCAAAAAAAACCAATTCAACTAAAACCCAAAAATCTTCATTCACTAATTCACAATTAAATATACAAACTAACAATGTTAGTAACTTTATGACTTCAAAAACACTTCAACTCCAACTCAAAAAAATCCAAATCACAAACTAATTCAAAATACCCCAATTCAAAGTAAAATCCTAAAATCAAAGCTATAGCTTTTTATTCACTAATTCACAATCAATGTTATAAATTAACTATGTTAACAACATATATTCAACAACATAAATGAAATAAACTAACTAACAATTCAAAATTTTCTCAATTTACAAAAAAATAAAACCCTAACTAAGTTTAACTAGGAGAGAAAAAGAGAAGAGAGAGAGGGTCGGACGGAGTACCGAGAGAGAGGGAGGGACGATGGCGGCGGAGACGCCGGCGGAGCGCTGTGGCAGAGGTGGGATGAGCGTCGAGGTCAGGGTTTAGGGGAGGGGATCGAAAAGAGAGAGAGAGAGAGAGAGTTAAGAGAGTATAAAAAATAAAAAAATGGGAGAACATGTGGTTGATATTTAGTAGGGGGCGACGGACAGCGTCACAAAGTCCGTCGCTCCATTTAAAAAAAATTTGACCAGAAAAGCGACGGACTAAGCAACGTCGTCCTTCGCTATTCTTTTGAAAAAAAATTTAAAATTATAAATAATAAAATAAAATTTTATAAAAAAAATATTATAAATTAAAATTAAAAATAAGCGAAGGACTCCGTCGCTTATTTTAAATTAAAAATAATTTTTTTATTGAAAGCGACGGACGACGTCGCCGTTTATATTAAATAATTAATTATTAATGAAAAATATTTTTGACGGAAAAATCTGCCAAAAAAAGCGACGGACTTAGAGTCACCATCCCTCGCTTTTTAAAATAAAAAATAAAAAATAAAAAATAAAAATATAATCGACGGACGGTGTCCCTTTGTCTGTCGCTTTTTACCATCGATGCAGTCCGTCGCTTTTCTTTCCATCATTTTTTCATCTTTTTTAGTAGTGAATCACACTTGTACAACCAAGTAACACATTCATTTCATGCAATTTCATCACACTTACCAATTCAATTCATGTTCTTTCCTTTTCTTTAATCATGTAGCATGCATCTAATATTACTGAAGTAGTTAACAAGCACACATAATATAAAGGGAAAAACACAACCATCACTTACCTCGAAACAAGTCTGAATACTTTAAAGAACCTGAACTTTTCCTTTTTGAATAACATTGACTTGTTCTTGGTTTAAAACAAATACAAAATACAACAATCAATAAACAATGGCCTAAATATACCCGGATTATACTCAAATCCTAACTTGACCAATTTCATGATCATCCCACTCAACAAGTGTTTTTTCTACCATTAATTCAGGTCAAAAACCCTTCCTAAAATAATCACTATAGATTCTAAGGTCCAAGAATAGAATTACAAGTTAGGGGAGTAAATTACTCATTTACACATGTTATATTACCATATTTACTAATACTCCCAACTAGTTGAAAAAATATCAAAAATCCCTATTTTTTTAACTCTCTCACTCTTTCACTGATACACCACTTTTACCTTATATCAGTTATCCTAAATTCACGCCTATTCTTCAGCCTTGTCGTCGGCAGTTTCATTTTTCCAATTTCAGTCCATCTATTACTCAATTTCAAGCTTCTAAGTAAGGTATATTCAATTTTTTCCTTTACTGGTGTCTCGCTTCATTCTCACCTCCTTCGATTTCCTCTGTTTTCTTCTGTAATTTTTTTTACTCAGATTGTTCACTGATACACATGGAATCTGCTCCATCTTTTAGTGTTGGTCTCACTTAGTTGAATAAAAATCAAGAAATTCTTGTTTCACCGGACGAGGTTAGATCCAAATATCGTAACGATCCATTAGTGATGGATAAACTACGTGAGAAATTGAAGTCGAAATCTCAAGTTCAACATTCACCCAAAGAAGCCGATAAGAAAATTGAAGAGGTTTCAACACGTCCTAATCTCCCAAAGGTATGAGTTCATCTAAGATGTTTTTTTAATATCGTTTTTATGAAGATTTACTGCTTCTGTTACATATAATTTTATGTATCAAATTCATATGTATCAACCTTTAATGATTCTGATACATCGAGTTTTTGTATCAAATGCTCATGTATCAGGATTTACAACTTATGATACATCTTATTTATGTATCAGGTTCTCATGTATCAAGCTTACATGAGAATCTGATACATCCTGTTTATATAAATTTTTTTTAAAAATATCATTTTTTGAAGATTTACTGATTTCTGATACATCTAGTTTATGTATCAGATTCTTATATATCAAGCTTTAATATTTTTGATACATCGTGTTTTTATATCAAATTCTCATTTATCAAACTTTAATGTTCCCGATACATCTTGTTTATGTATCAGATTCTCATTTATCAAGATATAAGCATAGCTTGTGAGTATTAACAAATATGCATATTTAAATCATTACTATGTCAAATTTAAATTTTTTTAAAGTTGTGTATTCATTTTTTTACAGGGATTATGGTGTTTTCATGGCTATTTTTCCTGAATATCTTAGTGATGGAATTTCTATTCCAACTACTGAACTACATGCCGAATTCTTCCCTTCAAGATATGCCGCACTATTGTGGAATTATGGTTATCGGAAGGCCAAAGATGGTTATGTTAGCGACAACGACGATCCAAAAAAATCTAAGAGAGATTTCATATCCCCTGGTCAAGGAGAACCGATGGACGTCGAGTAGTTTTTTTTTTAATTTTATAGTAGTAGAATGTACACTTATATTTTTGCACCAATAGTAAATATTTTTTTGGCTATTCAACAATTTAGCAGACTTTTAAGTTTTTCTCATATTTATGTATCATATTCTGATTTATCAAACTTGAATGCTTCTGAGACTTCTTATTTATTTATCAAGTTTTCATTTATCAATCTTTATGATACATCTTATTTTTGTATCATATTCTCATGTATCAAACTTGATTACTTTCGATACATCTACTTTATGTATCAGATTGTAATGTATCAAGATTTAATGATTTTGATACATCTACATTTATATATCAGAATATCATGCATCAATCTTTACAACTTCTGATACATATACTTTATATATCAGATTGTAATGTATCAAGATTTAATAATTCTGATACATTTATATTTATATATTAGAATATCATGTATCAATCTTTACAACTTTTGATACATCTACTTTATATATCAGATTGTAATGTATCAAGATTTAATGATTCTGATATATCTACATTTATATATCAGAATATCATGTATCAATCTTTACAACTTCTGATACATATACTTTATGTATCAGATTGTAATGTATCAAAATTTAATGATTCTGATACATCTACATTTATGTATCAGAATATCATGTATCAATTTTACAACTTCTGATACATTGTTTATGCATCAGATTGCAATGTATCAAGCTTTACAGATTCTGATACATTAACGTTAATGTATCAGCATCTCATGTATCAAGTTTTAGAGCTTCTGATACATCTAGATTATGTTTCAGATTCTTATGTATCAAGATATAATGATTCAAAATCATCTACATTTATGTACCAATTTATCATGTATCAAGCTTTACAGCTCTTGATACATCTACTTTATGTATCAGATTCTCATGTATCAAGCTATAATGCTTCTGATACATCTATATTTATGTACCAAATTATCATATTTCAAGCTTTACAGCTCTTGATACATCTACAACATATATCAATACAACATGTTATGTATCAACCACAATTCAGTTGAAAACTAATACAACAACCTTTAAAGTATCAATCCTTAATACGTCGAATGTTTATGTATCCGCTATTCTCATGAATCAGATTCGAAATTACTATCAATACCAAGTAATTTACAATGAAAATAATTACCAACCATCCATGTATTAATTATTGATATTCAATTACTATTCTGGTTAATTGATATATGTATCAAATACAACCCACACTGTAAAAAAAACTATGTAGATATAAGTACAAGATCCAAATAGAATGTATCCTGGCATAACAAAACATCATTTCTCTTTGGAAATGAAATTACAAGTCTTTATGTTGTGGCCTTCATGGCCACAACGACTACAATAATTTGTGCTCATTCTTATCTTCTCACTAGAGTACTTTTTTCTTCCTTTCTTTGGTCTTCCTGACATTCTTTTGTATCTTGGTGGCAAGACGAATTCTTCCAAAATTTCTTTCTGAACAGACCAATCTTTCTTATTTGGCATTGGAACCATTGACAATTGATAAGTATTTGTCAACGCCTCTGGCTTGTAGTAATCAGAACAGTATGGGTGCATGTCTGTAATGTTCTTGCTCTTCAACACTGCAATTGCGTGTGAACATGGTATCTCGTCTAGTTGAAACTTTTCACAATTGCATGTTTTTCTTTCAATACACACAATGTATCTTATACCTGACTCATAAACAGAATAAAGATATTCTGATGAAGCAACAACCTGCAGTAAATAATTATCACGGATATATATCAGAACTGATGTATCAAATACAGAATTGATGTATCAGGAAATACAGAACTAATGTATCATATAGCTATGTATCAAGCAACTATGTATCAAGTAGATATCTACTTAAAAAAATAACTGGTGTGTACCTTCATTCTCGAACACTTCATTGTGTTTGATATTAGGATATCTTCGAATTTCCTACCCAAAGTATGTTTTGTATAAGCTGTTATGTCCATATAAGCTCCAAAAAGTCAATAGGCAGCTCTCGTTTGGAGAACAATGTTTTCACTTTTACGGTCGATAGCTATCTCAAACTATATATATGAATATGCTAACACACTTCTGGAAATATTAGCTTGTCTTATTGATGATGGATCAAAACACACACACAAAAATTTAGGTATAGCATCGTTCAGTTCTTGAATAAAGTTAACATGTATCAGATATACTTACTATGTATCAGTATGTATCAGATATACTTACTATGTATCAGTATGTATCATGAACATTAACCAACGAAACTTAACTCTACAAAATCAACAATATATTTGGGAAAAGTATTAAACTGACTTATATACATAATGTTATGATGTATCATGACTGGTAAAATAAAAAAAAATATTAACCTGTATCAGATACACAGCGATTGTTATGTATCTGATACATTCTGAAAGCAAGTTTTTGAATTGGTTTACTTGATACATAATACTTAGTATGTATCAGTATGTATCATGAATATTAACCAACGAAAATTAACTATACAAAATCAATAGTATATCTGGGAAAAGTATTGAACTGACTTATATACATAATGTTATGATATATCATGACAGGTAAAATAAAAAAAATATTAACCTGTATCAGATACACAGAGATTGTTATGTATCTGATACATTCTGAAAGCAAGTTTTTGAATTGTTTTCCCAGAACTTATGCTCTGTTTTTGAGTTTTCCTTCATAGTCAGAAATTTTGTATAGTTCATAACTCACCTCGAATTTCCAAACTCCAGAATGTCTCAGTAGTATCGCGATATTCATCTTGATTCGCTTGATGAAACTCAAAATTTGGATTGAATTTTTTGTTAGAACTTATGCTCTATTTTTGAGTTTTCCTTCATAGTCAGAACTGTTTCTTTTTTTAAAAGGATTCTTTGTCTTAATTAACACGGTAATTGATTGAAACAATCAATTATAACTTGATTTACGTTACTACCCATAAATAACCCAACAACATTAATTATTTTACATCCAAAACCTGATGTATCAGCATAGTAAGTAATGTATCAGAAATTTAAAAAAAAAGGGAAAATCGAGTAATTTTAAAAAAATGAGGGATACATTGTAATTGAGTCTTTTCACTATGGGATTAATTTACCTTTACCAAATAAATTGGTGAAAAACTGAAAAAATAGTCCTAAATCGCCTCTTTCTCTCCCAAAAATAAGGTTGTAGAAATAAAACAATTTTGAAACATTTCTGTATTAAATTCGTGATTGGCCCGTTATAACGGCGTCGCCATAGCGGGATTTCACCTACAATGACAGCTTGCACGGAAATAAAAATGCGGAATGTCAGCCCCCATTTCGCAACACACCCTCGAATCTTGACGTTCTAAAACAACCCTTTCTCGCTAAATTAAATATCGAGATCTCTACTTGCCCTATTTCAATTCCAAAAAGTCCAACAAACTCTTTAACGTCTTAACAACAAGGAAAACCAACCCACACTTAGACATTAAGTCCAATCCTCACCCGGATTGCCCTAGACCTCACCTTACTTAGATTTCATCTGAAATTGACTTAGCTTGAAATTTTTTAAATTACTACACAAAAATTTTCTAGCCCAAATCTTTTCACCCTTGACTTTCCCATAACAATCGGAGGGATCGTTACATAACACATAGTCCTAAAGGTTGTCTCTCTTTACTATTTGATGTTTCTAAGAAAACAAAACCCAACTACTAACCCCACAAGAAATTAACAGCACAAGGACCAAAGTCATTTGTGTGAGTGTCAACAATCCACCATATATAAGTAATGCAACTAATCAATAAGATATATTAGCCATGTGTTTTGAATACATTACTTTTGAATGTTGTTATAAAAATTTTATTTATTAACTTGAAGATTTAGATAGTTTAATACAAAGCTTTAAAATATTCTATTAATTGAATTAAATTGAACCTTTCCTTTCAAATATGAAAGATAACGATCAATCGGTTAGTTTGTACTTGAAATTTCAAACTATTATAATAAATGTTATTTGAATTATAATTATCTTTGTTACTAAGTTAACTTATTTTTCGTATTGGACCGTGCTTGCCATCAGCTAGTTTTGTCAAGAAATTGAAGCCAAAGGAGAGAACTTTTAGGGTTTTCCCTATTTTTTTTCTTGACTTAAAATTTTCTTATTATAATTGTCTTTTACTTCTTAAAGGAAACCAATCCTTTCCCGGGAATAAAAAATACTCTGGACTTGTATAATTTTGTACTTCCATTTATAGTATTAATTTTCTGATAAGTAGATCAATTGACCAAATCTTGTTATAATATTTTTTTTTCGTATATTTTTTCTTGGAAGAAAAAAAATATTTTGTTAGCTTACGCATTGCACTTATTTTTGGATCCAAACAAGAAGCAACTATTTTTTCACCATTGCAAATTGCAATCAGTGAGAATGTTGAGATAGATGTGTGGGCATATCAGGAGTGACAGGATTAGAAATGAGGCTATTCAGGACAAGGTAGGAGTGACCTCGGTGGAAGACAAAATGCGGAAAATGCGACTGAGATGGTTTGGGCATGTGAAGAGAAGAGACACAGATGCCCCAGTGCGAAGGTGTGAGAGGTTGGCCATGGATGGTTTCAGAAGAGGTAGGGGTAGACCGAAGAAATATTAGGGAGAGGTGATTAGACAGGATATGGCACAACTACAACTTACCGAGGATATGACCTTAGATAGGAGGGTGTGGAGGACCCACATTAGGGTAGAAGACTAGTTCATAGTCTCGTCATTCTTCCTTATTAGCAGGCGTATTAACCCACTATAATCCCGATGTTTGATGTTTGTTATAATCTATTACTTCCACTACCTTCTCTACTTTGATTGCTCTATCTTATTTGGGTTGCTTTCTATACTTGCTTTTCCATATCGCTTTGAACTTCTTATTCTTCTCTGACTTCTTTTTTGATTTTACTAAGCCGAGGGTCTTTCGGAAACAGCCGTCCTACCTTGGTAGGAGTCAGGTCTGCGTACACATTACCCTCCCCAGACCCCACGTTGTGGAATTTCACTGGATCGTTGTTGTTGTTGCAGCAAATTGCAATCCGTGTTTTGCAGCATTAGATGACCTCTACAATGCAACAGATTCCTCATCTAATTAGTAATAATCTTTAGTTTTGATTATTTACACTTTGCATATACTAGCAATAACCGGAGAAATAGATGTTCATTTTTACTGGAGAAAAGCATAAGTGCTTGGCCAAAGCCGAACAATATTTTAATATGTAAAGAGTCAAATTGACCTGGGCCAAACGCAGCCTAATAACATTAAGTTCATTTAAATTCAATATTTTGACGTGGAGTATTTATGTGTAAGAATTCATTGAAATTGCAATAATAATAATAAGTCTAAGCTATGATTTCATAATTTTCATAAGTTCAATGCTAATAACCTTAAAGGTTGAACCCATAGAGCTCAAATCCCAAATTTGCATCCAACGTTAGTGCACTCACTCCTACACACCCTAAGGTGTCGGTAGGATGAAAAAAACATAATTCTCACACATATCGTATGAACCAACTGTTTGTGAGGTGAAAATTAACAAGTAAAAAGTATAGCATTGAGAAAACAAAATGGTTGTTACAAGTAAGAACATAAATGTGCTTGTCTATTCCAACTGGATCCTAACATGGACATTCTCCAGCATTACTTTGCCCATCCTTCCAATAATTCCCTACTTGAAAATATAGTGTCTTCCTCTAGATTTTAGACTTCCATTATGATTGGCATTACAATAACCACACAAACACATCCCTTATTATAATGGTCAAAAACACATCTAAACTATCACTTCTTCATGAGTTTCATACTTCAACTATTTATTGTTTACTTTACCTATCTAAACTATCGCTCCCTTTTGTATTAAAACACACCTCGATGCTGCTCAACATTGAGATGTGTTTTAATACAAAAAGAATGATAGTTTACGTAGGTAAATGAGAATAATGGCTAGTTGAAGTACGAAACTGACAAAAAGATAATAAGTTAGGTGTGTTTTTGACCATTAATTTTTTATTTAAAGAAACATCATTTTTGCAACAAAAAAAGGATCTATCAAAAATGTCTTGGTATAGCAGATACATGGATTTAAACTGCATCAAAGTATTGTTGCAGTTCCAAAATCAGAAAACAATTTCTCTGTATCACATATATATCCTCCTTTTTCTGCTTAGTCTTTTGGAGAAAAGACATCTGACAGCGTGCCAAATCTAAGGGGTAGCCAAATTGGTTCCACACACCTTTTGGGAACACCAATAGTTCCTTATGTATCCCAAAAACATAAATAAAAAGAAAGGTAAAGCCCACAAAAGTCCAGCCAAAGAAAGAAAGCAATCAATGGTGATTTTTGTATTTGAATTAATTAGGATACCTAAGTGGCTAAGCAAACCCATGTGAGAAACAATCATCACCCTATTAAACTAAACAACTTGATTAAAGTAACTTTTTGGACAGTTGACTGGTGACAAATTGATCATTCTAGTTGGAGTATTTTATTAACAATGTGCTGACCATAACAAAATAGTACACAGCTTTATGGCTTCATTATTACTATAATAGTAATGCAATTACATCTTGTTAGCATAAATAGTATTAAGATAAACAAAATCTAGTTTACTTTCTAGATCCCCTGACGATTCGTCGAATCGACACAGTTAATCCACTATTAAAAGCATATTATATGACTTTTTCTAGAATGCTTATACAGTATTTACAACTAGATGACAAAATATTACAGGTTGTGTTCTAAGTTGCAGTAAAGGTTCTTTTTCTTTCTGGTGCAAAACAGATAGATGTTTATACAGTGTGAACTTACCACTAGAGGACAAAGTTCCAAATGGTAGAATGACAACCAACTTTTTGAAAGATGATTGATTCATTCTTTATATCCCATCAGCAAAAAGAAAAGCATTAGGTAGGATTTGCTTACTTTTTCTGGATCTCCATGAGCTCTTTCGGGCGGCCAGAGGTAGGTGGAGCCTATATTTAATGAGTCCAACTGAAATCCAGTATTTTCCTAAACAGAACAAATAGATATATATATGTACATATTGTATATATATATGAGTGTGCGTGAGAGAAAATCACAAAAATCTCAACAAATAAGAAACTCTGAAGCCATAATTTCGAAAGTACAATGAGTCACCTTTCAAGTTTCAATCCTGGATAGGCATGAGAGTATGGTTTGACCATCTCTCTTCAGGGACAGCTCTTTAAGGAAATTAACTGATCATTTATTCTGCTTCTAGAATATGCCCTTTGCATATGTAGATAATTAATAAAACCAAACATGCTAAATGGGCAAACATAATAGAAACATGAGTTGGAAGTTGGACTTCCAACTATACATGCATTCAGTTATTAGCTATGTCAAGTCAAAGCCTTTCTGGATACATCTTCTTATCATTCACTGAATGCACTTACAAGTAACTTGCAACCAATATCATCAAATAACAAGACATAATATTATATTAAAAAACTCACACACAAACAGAACTCCTAGATACCTATGTTGCAATGATGGAACATGAGGAGATGTACAAGCTTATAAACTAACTACTCAAAGAATGACAACCATGCTTCTACTTTAACTTGGATCCAATCCCAACAAAATCTTTAACTGTAAAGCCAACTTTATCAAATTTACCTTTCTCATTGTTCACTCTAAACTTTAAATAGTCAGAGCAAACGAATGGCTTGTAGATTCTTAAATTTTCTTCACCAACTACTTCATCAGGCGCCAAGATCACCTTCTCATCCTCAAAGCACCAGAAGAAAACTAAAGAAAAGCGGTTCACCGGCTTCTTCAGAACGACACGGTGCTCAGAGGATCTTAGCTTGTCATTGCTCCAAGCTTGCAGCATGTCACCAATATTTACAACAAGAGTGTCTTCACATGGCAAAATATCCACCCACTGCCCGTCCTTTGATCTTACTTGGAGGCCACCTAATTCATTTTGATAGACAACTGTTATGCAGCTCATATCGGTGTGCATACCAAGACCTTCAACTTCCTGCTCTAAACTATCCGGGGGCGAGTAGTTATTTATCCTCAAGTATCCATGGCAATTACCAAATTCTGAGATATAATACTTCATACCAAGTTCTTCTCCCAAGCTCATCAAGACAGTTTTCTGGATGACTTTCGCTAACTCTGTCATTTTGCCTCCATATTCTTGCAGTATCTCACTAAGAAGGAATACCATTTATCAGAGAATTATATCAACCTTAGAGACATTAGAGAAAAGAGAATCTAAATGTTATTACCTGAATTCTGTATTCCCTTCACCAGCAAGGGTATCTGCAGAACCCTTAGCAGAGTCAGAGAAGTCTGGTCCAGATACTTTAAGGCTTTCAAAGAATGGAGATGCAATGAAATGAGGAGTATAAGTTTTCAGCGACGAGTACGGACCTGCTTTTAGTTTGGTCTCAGAAGGCAGGTCGAAGAGGTGTTTGGAGAGGCAATTAATTTTTCTGTAAAGATCATTGGAGATACCATGATTGATAACATGAAAGAAGCCCCATTCTTTGCAGGCAGCAGCAAGAGAAGATAGAGTAGATGAGTTTGATGGTTGGGAGATGTCCAAAACAGGAAGTTGCAATGGTGATTGGGATTCAGGAATCATTTTTTAGAAGGTGCTAAATATGTTGCTTGGTTAATCAAACCTTTAAAAGGACATGTAACTCTTCATTAAAGTTAAATTTCAGAAAAGAGTTTCTTTCTAGTAGTTAAATTATTTATCTCATATATACATACATGCATGCAACAACACATATTTCAACTTTTTAACTTCCATTTGGTGGAATATATTATGCAAGGGGATGTGACAACCGTGGCATCCTTTTTCAGCCTCAATTAAAAAGTACGTTCACAGCTGATTGGCAAAATGATACTTAGGCCATATAACAGATGTTCCTGTGCTTGAAGGATTACTTTGCATATTTGTGAAATTCACTTCTTAAGTATTGATAGCTTTTAAAGTTTAATCCTAAGATTTTGGTACTTGTTGCAGCAACAAGCAAGTTATGTTTGAATTCATGGTCAATCCACAGTTCAACTTATCAACACAAAAATTAAAAATGATTAGTTGTTGGTTCAGTATTTATTTATTTTGATAACCGAGAAATCCATATGTGGCTCACCCTTTGGACCAACCATTGCCTTCTAAATTCAGTGGATAATGGGCCCGCCCCTCTACCCTTCTCCACTTAAATACCAGGCTTCGCTTTGCATTGTGTGGGGCTTGAACCTGTGACCTAAGCCACAAATCCTCCACCCTTTGCCACTTGAGCTAGGCCCTGGGGGCTTGTTGGTTCATTATTTCAAGCAAGTTATGCTTGAATTCATGGTCAATCCACAGTTCAACTTACATTAGCTTTTAACAGAGATACATAGAAACAACTTCATCTATGCATGTTTCACAAATGACAGAGACTAAAAGGTTATCTTATCCCATTTAAACATGTTTGTCTTGGATGTTTTGGAATAGACAAATTAGGAACTGTGTATTATAGGACTACTGCATGTACTTCTACTACTTGGTAGATAATATGTTACTCTTTTGAGATTAAAAAAAAAACACTCTTGATCTGTCAAATAAAAACATGAGTTGTTAGCGTGACAGAGTTCAGTAACTGTTAAATTCAAGGTCAACACTAAGCTTCACTCTGAAGCACTGGAAAAATGTTGACCACGATTTCTAACGCTTTTCAAAAACCATTTGCTTGCAACGCTTTGAGTGGACAAATAATTACGGCCACTAGATCCTTCATACTCTTACTAAAGTACACTTAAGACTCAACCAATCTTGAAAGTGGAGTGGACAACTGGCATACCTTGAATCTAGCCTGCAAATTAGTAAGTCCATCAATCTGTAGTGGAATAGTCTCACCAGCCCGTACCTCCTATTTGCTTAGGTAGTTCTAGTTACAAGAATTCTATGAGTAATAGTACTTTCTGATTGTTTTAGGGATAGCACCACTAAAGAAGAGAACACCAAATATTTTCTACAGTGTTATTGCTTCGTTAAAGCAAGCTCTTGCTTTTTCTACCTCTCTTTGTATCCCATTTTCCTTTCATGTTCTTAGTAGCAAACTTGAATATAAAGTGAAATCTTTTATAACTTTCAGCAGCTATTAATTATAAACAAACAATCATCACACTCATAGTATCTGGTCAAAACCAGGTATCCAATTAGAGAAGAAACTTTGAAATCCACTTAGTTGACCCATAGAAAACAAAACTTATGCAGAAGAAATTCAAATTGATTCCTTAAAAGTATATACCAGGAAAAAGACAGGCGTATGAAACATCCAGATCGATCAGATTGGGTTCTAATTCTAAGAACACGGGCGGCGCCAGAATCAATCAAAAAGCTTATTGAAATTGAAGGGAACTAAGATGATTAACTTAGCTAGCATTCTGGGAGAATCTAATCATTTAGTCTGTTCACAGCTATCCTATAAGAAATTATGGAAGGGATAAACATATATATATTCTTGAAATCATTAGTAGATCAAGGAACAATTTTAACTACTTGTAGAATTGCACTTGTGAGATTTCAAGGGCAGCCTAATTTGAGCTCATGAGGAGCTAGAATATACCTGCAATGCTAAGCTAGTTCTTAGAAAATTTTAGCGACATCCACCATTTGTAAATGCATGCATAAGCATTTAACCTTGATTAGGAAAGAAGAGAAATGATTGTACTAATTGTGTTTAAGATATTAGAATACTGAATACCCTCTGGTCCCTTCTTTCCACTCCTAAAAAGGGGAAGATGTTTATAAGATTATGTATGATAGGAAATAAGTTGAAATGTTATAAGGTAACAATAACTGGCGTCACTTTGTAGTAAATACGCCTCATCCTATAGTCATCAAAGAATAGCTTTGGCTCTGTACGTACTCCTCCAAATTCCGTAACCAAAATACAATCTAAACAAACCAACATCTAAAAATATAAAGAAGCTAACAATACATGCTTCAGTTTAACAATGGTACACCAGGTTTCAAGTGTACTCTAATACAAGCCATATCCGCCTCAAATATCATTATCTTTGAAGAACACAAGAACAAAAAATCTGTTCAAACACCAGACTCTCAGAAACCAATGTTTAAAAACCATTTATGCATTCAATATCATAGGTGAAATTTCCAGTTGCAAATACAATGGTCATAGGAGAGGGCATGGATGATATTGTATAATGGCATCCAGTTTATCAACTGAAATGTTATGGTTTTAATGATAAAGGAGCTGATGTAAGAAAGGAAGCTAATGATTAATCTTTTGCTGAGTCCTGACAGAATTTGTTACTTGTAGGGACCAAACAAATATGCAATTCTTGGCCAATCCTTTTTCTTTCTAAAATAAGCAGTGTTAGGTATTGTGGCAGACAAATTTGGTCCCTCAAAAGGCACCCAATAAAGTTTACAGTATCTAGACTAAAATCCATGAGACTCATAATTAGTGAGAGTTCTAGGTTAAGCAGAAATCACAGGATATACTACGAGGTTGATGTATGATTTAAAGATATTGGTTGCATCTCTAAATATTAAATTCGAGTTCGAGGCATGGGTTCACATGCATCCAACTAACATGCTTTACAATTTTTTATATATTCATGCATATATATAGTTCGAGTCGAGGTGGTGGTGGTTGAACTTGCATCCACAACTTACATATATGTAGGATCTGCCTCTGACTGAAGCCACAGAATCAGCTGAAATGCATGCTAGACGAAAAATCACCGAGAAAACTGATGCAGCCATGACTTCTCTCGCAAGGTTTACAAATTTATGGATTGCATACACATAGATGCCACAATTTATGCCTACACGGGAAATGGAAGATTTGAGACATAACCTCATAGTCACCTTACAAGGGACCCCTGAAAACTTTGCAATTAGGGTCCACTTCTCATTTGGTTTTTGGTCAGCTGGCAGCAGCAGTCTACTTGATGTGACACAAAAGATTTTAACATGTAGAGCTACTGCTGAGATTGTGCTTTTATGATCATTGAACCATCTCTGGAAAAAAAAGAGAATTTTATAAATTATGATAAAAGAGAATCTACTACTGCAGTAAATGATCAAAATTACTCGAATTATTAATGAAAACTCATAATCAGGACTCAATCTTACAAAATAAAGTAGATAAACTTAACTAGGAAAGCCCCACTGTACAACTGAGAAGGACAGCTGAAATAACTTGTTTGGATGATTGTTACCTAATAGTATCATATCGTTTAGTTATTTTAAAAATAGTGTTTGTTTCGATCTTTATTAAAACTTTTTTTTTACTGTTAAATTCATCCTCAAGCCCCATAAAATGGTGTGCTCGCATCATTACCTTTTTTTCCTTCTTATTTTGCCTTTGATTATAAGTTAATAATCTTAATTTATCTAGATAACTCTGTCTTGCACCCCACTTTTCTTTATGTAACAACGAGAAATAATACGGTCTATCCCAATGTATTTTTCAAAACAATACAATACAATACATAAAATACGATATGTTATAACCAATATGACTTGGATTAAAGGATAAAACTGCCACTTACATAATACCAACAGGACCCAAAACTGTTTCTCTTCTCTTTTCTCCTTTCGGGATCAGCTTGAACGAATCTGCATCAATCCCTCTCTTTATTCTCATCAGATACGTAGGCGAATAGTAAATGAATTCAATTGGTGAATCCATACAAGGTGTTTGTTAAAATGTCAAGGAGACGTTACTCGTCTAAAATATCCAGTTTGGTGAGGGAAAATAATCAATAGTGAAAATGGAACGGAATACAAGGAAATTAACACGTTTCAGATTAATAATGGTTACCCCAATAAATACATGTTTGAAATAGTCATAAGTAAAAGTGAAAAAAATTATTTTTGAAATAGGGGACAACTAAAATTGAAAGAAAGATTAATTCTATTTTTATTTTTTTAATAATTGTGATGTCCGAGCCATCTTGTTCATAGTTCAACTAATTCCACCTATACTCGCGAGTCGCCACCTCTCACCACCAAGTATCAGGTATGAGAAATCACCTAGTGTTTCTTTTTATGTTTTAGCTAAGGACTAATTAAGGGATAAAAAGCCCAGCACTGTTTTCTTTTTCTCTTCTTTTTGCCTTGTGGTTCGTCACCTTAGACACTTCTGCTATGCCAATATGCATAAATTCCTCTTTTTACATCTAGCACACGTGTTTATGCAGTATAATCCAAGTTGTATGAGCTCTGTTTTGGCACGGGCTAAATGATTTCAATTGATGAAAATACATGCATACAAGATGTTTGCTAAAATGTCAAAGAGACGTTACTCCTCAAGAATTTTATTAACTTCTTTTTTCGTGGACCCAAATAAGTTTGCTGAAAAACAAAATGTGAAGGCATGGACATCACAGATATCCAGTTTGGTAAGGGAAAACCAATCCATAGAAGCCATCAATTTGTTCAAAACAATGCTAAAAGGTGAACACAAACCCAATTATGTTACAGTTTTAAGCGTTATAAAAGCTGCCGAAAAATGGCAGCCTATGGTGAGAGGAATTCATGGGTTTACTATCAAAATGGGATTTGAATTTGAACTACCCGTTGTGACGGCTCTTGTTGGTGTTTACTCTATTTGGGATATGGATACTGCATGGCAATTGTTTAATCACACAAAGAGAAAAGATGTAATTTTGTGGAGTGCAATGGCTTCAGCTTGTGTCAAGAGTGGAGAGTACGTCGAGGCTATTGAGATTTTCCGGAAAATGCAATTTTGTGGTGTGGAACCAAATTATGTTAGCATTGTGGGGATAGTCCCTGCTTGTTCCAATCTTGGTGCTATAAGAGTTGGAAAAGAAATTCATTTTTAGTCAATAAAAGTTTCGTCTTTATCTCATGTTAATATCCAAAATTCCCTTGTGGATATGTATGCTAAATGTGGGAGTTTGAAGTCTTCCATTACTGTTTTTCGTGGAATAGAGAAGAAGGATCTTGTTTCGTGGAGGACTATGATTCATGGATGCGTAGAAAATGATTGTTTTAATGAAGCTTTGAGTTTGTTGTCTGAGATGAGGTATTGTCGCTTTGAGCCGGATGAGGGTGTTATTCGTGAATTGATTGGAGCAGTGTCACAACTGCATGAGATTAAAATTGGACAGTGTTTCCACAGCTTTGTGCTCAAGCAGGGATATCTAGGATGTGTTTCGGTAGTGACTGCTCTTCTTCACATGTATGGTGGTTTTGGTGATATTGAGTCGGCTGGGAGCCTGTTTGATCCCCTGAAATCAAAGGATCTTATTGCCTGGAGTACCATGATTGCAGAATATTCCCAAAGTGAGTGTCCTAGTAATGCGCTTGATATATATCAACAGATGCAATCAGCAAATGAGAAGCCTAATGAGATCATCTATGTTAGTTTAATACAGGCTTGTTCTTCGATGGCTGCTGAAGTGATTGGAGAAGGGATACACGCACAAGTGATAAAATCGGGAAATTCATCCAATGCATTTTTGATAACCTCACTTATTGACATGTATTGCAGATTTGGACGCATAAGCCAAGGAGAGGCAATTTTCAGTGAATGTCCTAACGAAGATCTTATCTGTTGGAGCTCAATGATCAATGGTTATGGAATTAATGGGCATGGAAATGAGGCTCTTCAGTGTTTCTTAGACATGTTAAACTCTGGGATTAAACCAAATGATGTTGTTTTCGTTTCTGTTCTATCTACATGCAGTCATTGTGGTTTTGAATATGAGGGGTGGAACTGGTTTCATGCTATAGAAGAGAGATTCGGTGTTACTCCAAAACTTGTACATTATGCATGCATGGTTGATATGCTTAGTCGTCAAGGCAATATAGAAGAAGCTTTTGAATTTGTCAACAACATGCCTATAGAGCATATGGAGAACTCTGCTTGCTGGTTGTAGAAAGATTCGTGTATCAGCTGAAATCTCTGAGATTGTTTCCAAACAGCTTATTGCTTTAGACCAAGAAAATACCAGCTATTTTGAGATTCTATCTAACTAATACGCAGAGCAGGGCAAATGGAATGATGTCAAACAATTGAGGCAACTCATGGATGCGAAGAATTTGAAGAAAGAGATGGGTTATAGCTTAATTGAAACCAGTGTCTAGAAAGGTACAAAAAATAAACAGATGGTGTTTGAGTACGTTATCTACTTGGAAACCCAGACAATCTCAATAATTTAATCTTTATGTGCTGAAGTGAGATTTTACCTTTAGAGACACTTGAACTACCTTGCTCTTCACTGGGTACGTGACAAGATAACAATGTCCAATACAGAAGTATGACGTGCCAAATTGGTAGTATTCTACTAAAGATTTAGTTATATAATATAGACCAATACTGTAAGGGTCTGAATGCTTCGTTAACTCTGAATGACAGCTACAGTTTAGGAGGAATTTTAATTGACTTAATTTGATGTTTGTCAACTCTTAACAATTGTTGGAACCTATTACTCTTGATATCAACAAGCAAAATATGGATGTTTCCAGTCAAGAACAGTTAGTACTTTACTACAAAAGAAAGCAGGTCACTGGGACTTGGCCTTGGAAGATGTTAGAAGACTAAAGCACCAACAAAGGTGGCTTGGTTTGGATGAACAGATCACAAATTATTGGTTATTCCATGTGCAGTAGAGTCTATCTTTGTGAAGAAGGGCAAGAAACCACTGACCTCGTGTTTCTATGTTGCATATTTACAAAGTAAGCCTGGGATGTTTTTTCGAATTAATATTTGTGGGGTGCATTGGATGATGCCAAAATCTTTTATACATCTCCTGAGTTGAAGTTCAACTCAGATATTAGTAGAAACTGCCGTATCATTGTCCAATTGGCTTGCGGGACTTGATAGTTGCGGGGTTTGAGACTTTCATAACATATCACTCCCTCTACATATATTGGATGTCAAAGACAACTTGTATGTCTTAATGTTAAGGATAGGGGATGTCTAGGTCAGTTATAAGATTTAGCTGTAGAGACCAATATGTGTCTCTGTATATGTTGAGATTAATAATTTGTTTGCTCAAGAGAGAACAGTATTCAGCTTATAGAACAGTTTACAGAGTAGAACTTCTCTCTTCACCCAAAAGAAGAAAATGCAATTTCCAAATATGAATATGCACTTCCTCAATTAATTTTTATGCGTATTTTAAATATTTTTTAGAACTTAGGGGTATAAATCATATTTCTTGAAATAGTCAAATATCCTTGGAAAAATTTATGGTCAAACGCATGGTGAAAAATAACTTGCCAAAAATATTTGAAAATTTGGAGCCGCTAGTTTTAAGTATCTTTGAAACTCTAAACTTTTGCCTCTGAAATTTACAAGCATTACCTAAACAGTACTACTAGTACTTGATCAATAATAAGACTAGTAAAATAAGTAACAATTTGAATCTCAACTTACAGACTCAAACTAGACAGAAAATCTATTCAATCTTGTTCTTCACTTTAAATACTTCATGATTCCATGAACAACTCCTTGCTTTGATGAATATTACATGCCTGATAGAGACTTCTGTAAGGACTATGGATAACTATAAAAAATTAATACGAACATAATTTCTTATAATAATCAATCAGACAAATTTTACTGCAAGTCAAAGTTTGTCCAAATTATTTATTTCTCCAAGCGAATATTTTGCATGCGACCCAATACCATCACTTATTATTAAAAAAAAAAAGGAAAGATATTTTACGTAGTTGTTGTAAAACAAAAATTAGATTGAAATATCTCCCCTAGTACAAGAGGTTTTGGTTTTAGAATACTTTTTTCCTGTGGATTACACTAATCAATCGAGTTTATTTCTCGGATGATTATCAAATATACAATTAAATTATAAAGTTATCTTTTATCACTAAAAGTTATTTTAACTTATAAATAATCTCTTACAAGATAAGTATAGTGATACGGAAAAAGGAGGATGGAAAATATACATGAATTTCTTCAGAAAAATATTTAATTCGAACTTCAAATATAAGAAACCTTTTTTTTTTTTCTCTTCTTTGTTTATTGTTGTCAACAATTCCATTATGGTTCATGTTTTTGCACATACGAGTCATTCGACTGAACCTCAATATAATATTAGCAAATAGTCAGAGATTATAGATGTGTTCATATTTTTTATTTTTCTCATGTTTGTTTGGTCAAAAAAATTTATAATTTTTTTTAAAAAACACATAAATTTCTTTAAAGTGAAGAAAATAAGCTTCACAAGTACACTACTTGCTTCACCCTCTGATCCATCCCTATTTCTCACTCCCGACCTCTCATAATATTTGTCTAGATTATATATAAATATTTTTTGAATAATATTTTTCTTTCGTAACAACCACACCCTATGTGTCACATGAGATTTAGGAGAAAATAAGAGTTGCAAGCACGTCTTCCACTAACTTATAACTTCTTCGTTAGAGAATGATTCATCTCCTTTTACTCCTATATTTTTATACTCTTTTCTTCAATTCCTCCATAATATAATTATATACTATATGATTTATTAAATTATATATTCACATGCCTCATTGTTTAAACTCCCGACCATAGTAACTACCCTATTATTTATATATTATATATATTAAAAATAAGCATTGTCTTGGGAATTCATACTTTCTTCTTTTCTTTTTTCTATTCTCATTATTATTAGTTTTTAGTGTTTTTTTTTCTGTCCTTTTGAATGAAATTTGCATATAATCTGACCTTTCATTGAATAAAATCACAACTTTAATATAAAATTAGTGACAAAAAATCTAGTTACCCTGGATGCGTCATAATAATTCTTTTGATTCATATTGTCAATATTTCATAAATGCAAGTTTATATTCTCAACAGATAATAAATTGACAAAAAATATCCACATTAAAAAAAAAGTGGTGATGTTTCGTATTGCCTTTAATTGAATCTTAATATTCTTTTTTTTCCGAAAACTATCTCAGAAACTGGACAAATTGGTCGCCAATAATTCATATTGTAATAATCCATTAATATTACATCTAATTATAACTAAATATTAATCAATTAGTGTCAGTATATCTCAAATTTTAAAGCTAATCCAAACATTGTAAAATTTATTAAAAAACAAATAACTATATTGCATCTAATTAACTAAATAATAAACAACTAAATGCCAGTATATCTCCAATTTTAAATTTAATCCAAACTTTGTAAAATTCATTGAAAACCAATTAACAATATTACATCTAATTAACTAAATAACAAACAACTAAATGCCAGTATATTTCCAATTCTAAATCTAATCCAATCTTTGTAAAATTTATTAAGAACCAATTAACAATATTGCATCTAATTAACTAGCTAATAATCAACTAAATGCCAGCTTATCTCTAATTTTAAAGTTAATCCAAACATTGTAAAATTTATCATAAACCGCCCCACTTATTCAAATTTCTTCAATCCATGTCCACCCCTAGCTGCCATTTAATTCAAAAAATAAATAAATCATTTTTTCATTTTTTTGGTGAATAAGAATTTGATTATCAAATTGTAATAACTGAAGTAAAGACAAATTCTTTATTTTCTTTTTTCAGTTTTTCATTTTTTTTAATTCCCACCAAATCTAATTTTTAAATTCCAATTGACCTTATAACAATACAGCCCTTGAGTTCTCAAGGAAGCAACCCATGGACCAGCATTAATATATTTATCATGCAATTATAAAATAATATAACCATATAAAATTTTAATTTATTTATTAAAAAACTGATATAAACCATGTATTAATATATTCTCCCTACCATATAATGCATGCCTCATTGTACATTTTCAAGAAAAGTCCACAACTTTATTAGCCATTTTCAGCAAAAGGGTGTTCAAGATTTGGTTTTTCTTGATGAAATAAATCAAGATTTGGTTTTTGGAAGAAAAGGACTTGGAAAAAAGAAGAAAATTTAAGGAGGGAACAGTTTCAAACCTTCAAAAATCTGTGACTGTTAAAAAGGTAACATAAAAAAAGGGAATAGTTTACCGTTTGGCTTTAAATTTTCAAAATTTCTGTTTTTTTTTTTAAAAAAATCTTCATCTTCAAGATTGCTTTTGTGTACAAACTTTGCTGCATATTCAGAGAATTGTATAAAAAGTTAAGAGTTAACAATGACACATGCTGTTTTTCTTTTGCTTTTGTCCCAAAAGAGTATAAATTATTTTGCTTTTTCTTTTAGCTGTAGATTCTGTGGTTTTATAAAAGTTGTTGAATTTGAAATAAGTCATCAATTTTCTTGAACTTTTGCTTACAAATCTTGAAACAACTTTGTGGCATTTTTTGTTGATTGTTATGCAGAATTAACCGTGGAATTTGGCTCAGAATGGACAACATTTCAAGTCCTGATGAAAGTTATGATATGGGATATGGATATCAGCCATCACTTTCTTCTGTGGATGATCAATCACCTACTGAAACAACAGGTCTTTCGATGCTGAGTGACAATTCTTTCGCCTATTGCAGAACAAACTCAGAGACCTCAGCCTTTTCTGAGCATACAGATGAAAATAGTTGGTCTGAGACGGGTTCACCTATGAGCTCGCGGAGTCTGAAATCTCCCACTCGTGCAGTGCTTTCGAGACTAGGAATGAGGCAGCACAAGACAATTGCAGATGATCCTGACACTGTAGATTTAGGTAAGTTTACATTTGACGTTTAAAATGGATTACAAGTTTCATATATGAATTTGCTAACTTTGTTGGTGTTGAAAAAATTGGTAGAGCTTGAATTGATGAAGGAGAGATTTTCAAAGCTGTTATTAGGAGAGGACATGTCAGGAGGGGGGAAAGGGGTAGCAACAGCAGTGACAATCTCAAACTCTATCACAAATCTTTATGGTAAAAGTTTCTCAAATGTGCATCAAGTGAATTTTCCTTCTGTTTCTTGTTTACTGATTGGTGTTTTTTTCTTCAGCATCTGTGTTTGGTCAACACCAAAGATTGGAGCCTTTACATCCTGACAAGAAAATAATGTGGAAGAGAGAAATGAATTGTCTCTTATCTGTATGTGATTACATTGTAGAATTTGTTAGTACATCACAGATGCTACAAGATGGAACCACTATTGAGGTGAATTTTCTTTCTTTTAGCAGAAGAATTACTCTTTTCAGTTTTTGATTATCCAAGTGTTAACACAATGTCAATACTTTCAGGCATTGACAAGCAGGCCTCGGTCAGATATTCATATCAACCTTCCTGCACTCAGAAAACTCGATGCCATGCTCCTCGTAAGACCACAACTATTATCTCCCAAAACCAAATTTTACATTCAAAAGCAGATTCTGCTTTAGCCAAGATAAAGCTAAAATTGAGATCTTTACAGGAAATCTTGGACAGTTTTGAGGCCACTGAGTTCTGGTATGCTGAGAAAGGAAGCATGTCAAACAACTCAACACGGGCTGGATCGTTCAGGAAAATTGTTCAGGTTCAGCCTCAGCCTCAGCCTCAGCGCAAGGAAGAGAAGTGGTGGTTACCAGTTGTTTGTGTTCCTTCTGGTGGCATCTCTGAGAAGGAAAGGAAGAACTTGAGACACAAACGTGATTGTGCCAACCAAATTCACAAAGCAGCAATGGCCATCAATAGCAGCATCCTTTCTGAAATGGAAATCCCAGAATCATACATGACATCACTCCCTAAGGTACCTTCCGTGACTTGTATGGTATACTTGTTCGACTAAATGAACCAAAAAGTTAACACACTCAAATTGCAATACACAAACATGGAAATTGCACTAATGAGGAGGTAATTTTGCTACAGAGTGGAAAGGCAAGTGTTGGAGACTCTATGTATCGCCACATGTATTCAGCAGAGAAATTTTCTCCTGAACAGCTCCTTGACAGTCTAAACATAAGCTCTGAACATGAAGCTTTAGAGCTTGCTGACAAAGTTGAAGCTTCAATGTATACATGGAGACGTAAATCATGCATGCCTCAAGCAAAATCATCATGGATCATGGTAAAAGATCTTGTGTCTGATGATCGGACTGATAAGAATAATGTTTTAGCAGAACGAGCAGAAAGTTTGTTGTTTTGTTTGAAGCAACGGTATCCCGAACTCTCACAAACAACATTGGACACAAGCAAGATTCATTGCAATCGGGTAAAGTTTTACTCAGATCTTATTTGAGTCCATGACTTACACTTGAATTATCATTCTTGAATAGATAATTGAACAATGAAATACTGATTCTTGCAGGATGTTGGGAAGGCAATCCTGGAAAGCTATTCTAGAGTACTCGAAAGTTTGGCATTCAACGTTGTTGCTTGGATCGAAGATGTACTTTTTGTAGACAAGACCATGAAAAACCAAGAAGAGTAGGAACTGCAGTAAGCAAAGACTTTTTTGATTACTGAATAGGATAGAACCAAGGAGAACTCAGACAATGGAGGATCAATTTCACTACGTGGAACCAAATTGATTGTGTAATTTGAGTACTCAAACATGGAAAATATGTTTTGTTTTCTTACTTCATGGTTTTGTATATTTATAACTTAAATTCAAGAATCAAATTCTGTAGTTTTCTATACTTTATTCTGTTAGATCCTTCAATGAGGGCATTTTAGGGTCAGTTCCACCTGCTGCATTGTGCCAGAATATTATGCCCTTCTTACAAATGCTGACAGGATGCCTACAGGATAGATAGAATGGGAAAAAAAGAAAGAACAAAAAAAGCATCCCCTTTCAGAGAAATTAGAATTAGTTTTTGGTAAATGAAAAACTAAATAAACATACATATTACTTGATATAGCCTCGTGATGAGATCTTAATAGCTCAGTTAGTTGGTTGCCTGAACTTTCAATAAATGTCACCTTAAACATGTTATTACAATCGTCCAACTTTAGGCTCCTTCGCGATTGTCGTCCCGACACTTGATTCTGCACAAGACAACCATTACAAGAAAAATTCACATCACAATTGCTATCTACCAATTGTCTAACTGAAATAAGCCTAGTTGAGAAGCTTTGGTGAAACAAAAACATTCTTGAAAGTTGAAGAAATGTCCCCAACCTTGGTAATGGGTAAATTACTACCATTAGCAATCTGTATTTGTGATGGACCTTGATACTTACAAACATTTTTTGGTATGCTTGTTGAGTTGGTCATATGATTGGAAGCACCCGAATTAACAATTTAAAAAATAGATGTAACACCATTACCCTGTAATCCCAATGCTGAAAAGGTTGACACGATCATTGTACCATTTTAGGAGTAAGAACTTGTCCTGAAGATAAGTTATCAATTGTGGAACCATTTATCCCAGCTTGAAAAGCATTGACCCTACGATTTTAAGGGCGTGTGGAACACTCTTTGATAATGTGTCCTTGTTGTTTACAATAATTACAGAACTTCTTGCCACAATTGCTAGCAATATGACCATATTCCTTGCAGCTGTAGCATTGAGTTCTAGTCATATTCTTGCCCTTTCATTTACCTTGAGCAGAAAATGCAACAATGACATCATTTTCTTTCTTGAAAGCGTTTAGTCTAGATATTTTTGATCCCTTAGAAAAATCTAGTTATTAGCCTAAAAACAAGAGAAAAGAAAAAGAAATATCGTAAAAGAGTTTACAGGTAAAACTCCAAATGTGGAAGCCATGAAAGTTAAGAGGGTAGTTTTTGGTGTGGGAGGGATATGAAAATAGTGACCAAGATTGAAGTAGTGCAAACTGTACTCATGTAGTACTATTATTCAAAAAAAATTCTCCTCATTTCTTTTTAGTGTTCTTAACTTTTACGTTATGAAAGAAAAAAGAAAAATACGTTGAGTATATAAACATTAAATAACAATGACGAATGATACTATCTATACAAACACCATATTCATTAAAATAATACGATACATTATAAAATAATACATAACAACTATCCAAACAAAGTGTAGTAATCTACGTTTATTACCTAAGTTTTTTTATTACCCCTATTATTATTGGGAAAAAATTAATTTATTAATTTATTGTTATTTTTCCATAGTTTCTAAATATATATATTTATATAAAAATTTTATTTCAAAAAACTTAAAGCTTTTATATACAAATTTACGGTTAAAATTTGCATCTCAAAATGTCACATAATTTGAGACCAGCGGAATATTAGATTAGGGATGCATTATTCGGACTAAGTCGAAGAAACAAATCGTTCCATTTTTTTTTCTTATTTTGTTTAGTTTTCAATTTTATTTAATTACTTATTGTACCTCATCGTTGGATACAGATTAAATAGGGATGTTTAAATATGACACATCGTAAATTTTACTTTTTTTTTACTTTAAAAATAAAATAATTCAAATTATGGATTTACATGACAAAATTAACGCTCACTTTTATCTCTCATTCTTCCATTTTCGTACAAGCTAATTAAATGACCACGGTCAAATCTCCTTTTTTCGGTCCTTTCATTTTATTATCATCATTTTGGCATAAAAAATACTTCTCAGACTCTTTGCATTTCACTACTAAACCCAAAAACGACGAACTGCTTTTTTGGTCAAAATTGACAAAAAACAACGCAATTACTTTCATCGATTTTTGCCTCAATGCCTTTCAAAGCGACAAACTGTGTCGCTATACAACACACTTTTTATTCAGTCCGTTGCTTTTCTGAAAATCTTTTTGAAAATTGAAGATCACTTCGAAATACGACATTCGTGCTAATGACCCATTTGGTTTTGGTTTTTGAAAACTAATTTTGAGAAACTTCTTTTGAAAATATTTAACCAATGACATTTTGAAATCAAATCATTGCTTGCAACATTGTTTATTCTAATAGTGAATGCAGAAGATGAAACTTGTAAACAACCAATAACTCTTTGTAACTTAGGTCGATCAATGTAACAATTTCGATGGCGGGGTAGTTCTGTATGATAAAATACAGATACAGTCATAGCTCGATTCATTCACAAGTTATCCAACTATCTTTATTTTCATTGGCGACCTCTGTAGTAATTATTTGAGCTCTTCAGCAGTTAATGAACCTGTAGTGACTAGTCTTCTTTTTTCATTCGACCTGGCATGGATTAGAGCTTTGGTCGGAATGCGTTTCTGCCTGGCCTCAATAAGCCCTCTTGAGTAATTGACACTACGAGCTGGAGATCAACAAGCATTAAAAATAGGCACATTAACAAAGCAAGAAAACATAACGCTAACAAAACACACTTTGGCAGCTCACAGATTACACTTCTCAGAACTAGTACTTTACCTCTCCCTTCCTATTAAACATTTGCCCCCACACAAAGCCACGTGCATTATAAGCAGTCGGACTGTTGATCTATAAAATGATAAACAGTTAGAATGAAGGCTGCAAGTAATGGAAACCACTAGTAAAGGGATGATGCTTCTTAAAAACATCACAAGTACTTTAACTTTTCTTTCTTACCACAAACAGTATCCAATCATCAGCTCTCAAAGGTCTGTGGAACCACATCCTAGGAAATGGACGGAAGAGAAAATATAAGTACAGTTGCATGTCAAATGTCTTCCTTTAGCTAACGATAAAGGACACTCACAATTCAAGTAAGATATTAATTCCCTGAACACTATTTTGAACTTTAAATTCCATGCATGCCCCTCTTTTCATCTAGCGATGTTTGACCACCAGGTTATGGGGGAATCTCATCAAAGACCTATTAGAATCTGGAAAGTTCTGATTTCCAGATCTTTCATGTCAATAACACAAAAATCACTAATTTGGAGACATTAATTTCACATCCTATAAGGGACTATCGTGACAGGAAGTTGTACTTAGCAAAAAGAGGTCCAACAGAGACCATCTGTGACAGAATAACACATTCTGAATGACTTGTCATCACTTCAATGCCCTCCAGCAAGGCAGAAACTCCTCCACCATTAGTGGAAGTAAAAACCAGGTTTGGACTTCCATTACCAACATCACTCCACCATCTCCCTCCAGTGCTACCTTATATTGTTCTTCTACCTTTCTATTTAGTTTCCCAACACAAGGCAAGGATCAGACCCACATGGGTGTGTTATGGACAGCCTTAAGTCAGGTAGGGAAGGGTCAGTAAGGACTACAGGTTGAGGTTTCCCCACCCTGTATAAATGCCACTAAGGCACACTAACCAACAGAGGTCCAATCGCAATTTCTTCATGAGACCATAGTTCATGGCTGAAGAATCAACCGATGAAGGCATGCATAGGCAAATATGTGATCTAGTGTTGTTAGAGGTGAATGTTCAAGTGAATATGGTCTGGAATCATAAACTTATAAATTCATTATACTTGAAAGAAGAATCTTATAAAATATTCTATAGGATACCTTAGGATATTCTATATTTAATTATAGACCATTTACTTATTAGCATAGGGACTGAATACCTAACATATCATACATAGCCTAAAACTTATATATAAAGACCACATCATGCACACTGGTAATAATGTCAATGAAAAGTTTTTTAATTCTATTTTCACATGGCATCAGAGCTTATATGATGTTGGTAGAGACTGAATAGCTTCTGTAACTGGAGGCCATACCGGCCAACATGTGCGAGCCCCAGTCAGGCCAATATTTCCTGTTTTGTTCCTACTTTTTGTGCTCGACACTGCTCCTCTCTCCCGCAATTAGTGCCCCTACTGCCTTGACGCCAGTTTAGGCGCCAATCATCTCCCAAACATAATCCACAGCTCCATGCACCGTTAATATCTCTGGTGCTGCTATTTTTTGTGTCCGGTGCCCTCCTCTCTACCAGTTTAAATTTTTGATGAGATAGTTTGCCCTATTCAACAATCACATTATTTCTCTGCTTTTGTGTCAAGCTTATCAAGTTTTTATAATAAATGATTGGCTACTACAACATTAATTCCACCAACATCAGTGTACCCAATTCAACAATCACATTATTCCTTCTTCTGCTTTTGTATTAAGCTTGGCAAGTTTTTGTAATAAATGATTGTCTTTTACAACATTAATTCCACCAATATCACCTTGCTTCATTTGGAGTTGGGGGTGGGGACATTTCAAACATCTCCAGATCAATTAAGCTCTGGTAAAAAGTGAAGAAGCCAATGTGGTGGTTTCATTTCCTCCACCGCTTTCTTGACACACACACCTTGTTAGTTGTTACAACATAATTTAGCCAAAATTCCTTAAGAATTGGTTATTGGCAATCTATTTTCTGTTAAATTTCTTTGACCATTTAATTTTGTTTACTCAAGGCTCAGTTAAATAATTTTTTTATAGTCACATTGATATTTGTACCTAAATGTTTAAATATTGGATTGATACGGGTAGATAGGGCAACATAGTTAGTTAGGATTCATATAATTGATCTTGACTAACTTGGGACCGAGCGTACTTATTGTTGTTGCACACTCATGATTTTTTGTGCTTCATGTTCTTCAGAAACTGGTGCATTTGTGTGTAGGCCGTAGGGTGATGTAATAGGGATGCATGGTGATTTTTCGGGCCTGTTTGGTTTATCTTTTCTCACCTGATTTAATGTATTTTCTAATTAAATGTGACTGTTTATCTCCCTTTTAACTATTAACTTTATATGTCTCACATACAAAATAAAATCAGCTTCTTTAATCGATCCAACATACCCAAAGAAGAAGGAAAAAAAGAAAAGAAGTGAGATATGATGTACCAAAGTTATCTTTTCTATTTAGTTAGACTTGGACATTCCCCGGATGGTGGGGTGGTGTTGGACTTTGACAGTTGAGGGGCCAAAGCGAATTATGAAAGCCTGACGTTAAGACTTGGGAACCATTTCATGAATAAATTAAACTATCCTAGAACAGCATGTATCAGTGAATCCATCTAAGCTGCTCAGACAAACATTGACATATGCCCGATAAATATAAAGCTGGCACATTAAAGAAAAAAACAAAATGGTCTAAAAGTTGTTGGAACTCACGAATGATCCAGACTAACAGAAGTTGTCTCGAAACCCTTCTTTCGATGAGGATTCAGACTGACAGAAAGAAAGATTAGATCTGATGTATATGCTGCAACGCATCTGCAACCAGCATAAATATTGCATTAAAAAATGCAGACTGCAATATGGCCTCATTCTGCAATAAATGTAAAAGCTTCTGTATGCTAAAATAATAACATGTTCCTGATTTTAATTTCTTTTGTCTTCCCTTTTGATGGTAAATATGAACCTACAAGGAAGAAACATGATTTTGAAGAAACAAATTTACAATTTTTGAAACACTAATATTAGCTATACACGGTCCCAAGTGGGAGTATACCCAAAGAAGTGCAGATAACAAACTTGTGTTCACTTGTGCACCCCAAGTCCCCAAGTATCCTTTATAACTCTTTTTCTATCCCAATAAAAAATCTACTCATGAGAGTCTCTCGCTGAAATAAGACGAGGCTGCTAAAACAGACTACTTTGCTCCTTTTAAGTATGAGCTCAGCTAATTAGATTAAAGAACTGATAGCTTACCTATGTAAAGCCTGGTCATCTGAAAGTTTTCCTTTTGCTCTGAACCAATATCTCAAACTGTGTAGGAAAGAGATGATGCAAACATGATGAGGATACTACTATATACAAGCTAGCATGAACTATCAGTTTAGTTAATTACAGTTGCTACCTCAGAAGGGAAATTAATAGCTGAAAGCACGACCAACCTTGGAGGAGACTTGGTGTAATTAGTGGCATTGTTAGGTTCACAAAACCTTATCTCTATTGGCCACGGTACAAATTTTGCAGTAGCAACCTTATTTCGGTATGTCCTGTCAAAACTCATTGTTAGCATCACCTAACCAAGGATCCCAAAACTAACCACAAACAGAACAAAAAAGCTTTATGCAGCTTCAATTTTCAGATCTCAGGACATGGTAGGAAAATATGCAATCAATTAATCCTGATAATGTTATCCCTAGCATTAATTAAATTCAGAGTTGTCAAAAATCATTTGAGGCTTTAGTTAGTGGCTAAGATCAAGAATGACCTTTATTTCTCAATTAAACCTTGCTAAAGAAAACGATAATTTTGTGCCGTGTCAAGGACTAAATTTAAATTTCGTTAATTCACCACATCACAATGCATATCATAAGATGGCAGCTAATAAATGTTTTGAATTCAAACAAAAAGAGAAGGTCACCTTCCAACTTGTTGTATTTTCCTTTTGACAGAAGAATCAAAAAGAAAAATCCCATATCCCCTTAAACCGAAATCCAAATGCTCCCGGAAAACAAAATGATAAAAACCTAAAATAAAAACCAAAACAAAGTATTCCTTTGTTCACATGGAATGAGATCAGGCAGTTGATTTACAGGCTTTAACAGCTAAATAAATCACGGCTCGGTAGTTGGACTTGGGAACCAGATTGACACCACAAAAGGATGCTCCTATTAACAAGAGGCTGCCACCATCCTTACTCCTATTGCTAAATTGTGTACTCAGGTTTAGCATTTTCCAACCTTCTCTCAACTTACCTTCTCTTATGATTGTTCTTTTTCTTATTGTTTGGGATAACAAAGAGTTTTTAACAATGTAGTCTAAGATTCATATAGCTGACCCAACTTGCTTGGGATAGAGGCGTAGTTCTTGTAGTATAATTTTTGTGCTTTTTCTCTGGCTTGTTTATCCCTAGTAGTGACTTGTTTGGTTAAAATTGTTTCCTAGGTGCTACAGATGGAATTCCTAGTGTAAGTAGCTTGAGAGAAAATTAGATCAGAAAGGATTGATAAGTGTAACTAGGAGGTATTTTATAACATCAACAAAAAAGTGTAACTAGGAAGTATTTGTCACAAGAAGAACCATTTTGTATAGTTAAGGATCTTATTAATCCCTATAGCTTTTGTGTCTACTTGGTTTCTTTGTCACCAAGTTGTCATCAGTCATCATCATCATAGTCATATGTTTCCATCTGTGAAAAACAATTTACAGGTGTTCCATCATATTTGGAGCTTATGGAATTTTCCTCGAAGGGGAGCCTTGGAGTAACTGGTAAAGTTGCTGCCATGTGACCAGGAGGTCACGGGTTCAAGCCTTGGAAACAGCCTCTGGTAGAAATGCAAGGCAAGGCTGCGTACAATAGACCCTTGTGGTCAGGCCCTTCCCCGGACCCTGCGCATAGCGGGAGCTTTAGTGCACCGGGCTGCCCTTTTTTTTTTTAATGAGAGTTAAAACTACCTCTTTAAGGGTGATACAAACAATGTCAGGGAACAAATTTTGTCGTACTGTGTTCCAGATATCTTCTTCACTCTCTTTCCTTCTCTGCCTCGTGTTCCTTCTTCCTCCCTTGTTATTCCCTTCTCTAGATGTCTAATTCACTTGTTCTCTTCTCTGCCTATACCCTTCTCTCTTATCTGTTTTCATCCAAACTGCAGCATCTATACTAATGGATGATATAGTATGGATCTCATAGTTCTAATGTGTAAAATCATGTTGCAAATATCTCCATTCTCTCTCTCTATCTCTCTCCATCATCCCACTTGAGTTGTCCTCCCAATGCGACAGCATCTATTCTAAACCTCTTATTTCATCTCATTCTCATTTTCCCTGTTATTCCTTTTCTGTCACAAGTCCAGTTCATTTCTTCCTTTTCTCTGCTTGTGCCCTGCCCGCTTCTGTATCTCTTTTTTCAAACGCGCACACATCTTTTCTGCACCTCTTTCTTTATCTCTCCATCTCCAAATAGTTCCACATTATTTCCATTTTTTACATCAGACAGATTTTTTCCCAGGTCTTTCTGCCTGCAGTTTTTTCTTCTATCTAAATTGAAGCAGCTCTGCTCCATCAAATCATTCATTAGTTGGTATTCAATCTTCATTTAATTTCAGACTCACAAGTTCTAACAAACATTAGATCTTCTAGAGTGCGAAAAAATCTATGTAAACCCCCCAACTGAAATCTCATGTTTCATTTCTCCTAAACAAAGTCTTGGAGTAACTGGTAAAGTTGCTGCCATGTGACCAAGAGGTCACGGGTTCAAGCCTTGGAAACAGCCTCTGGCAGAAATGCAAGGTAAGGCTGCGTACAACAGACCCTTGTGGTCGGGCCCTTCCCCGGACCCTGCGCATAGCGGGAGCTTAAGTGCACCGGGCTGCCCTTTTAAAGTCTTACAAGTGAAGATATGGTTAATCAGGCTTGCCATGAGAATTGTTTAATGATACTAGTGACTATGCAAAAACGTGTACTACTATATCCACTTTGAAGCCAAAGTATTCAAGAGATATAAGACAGTTCATGCTGGAGAAGTTACACTTCCAATGGTACAAGTTCAGTACTGTATCCCATACGATTTGCTAAATTACTTCCTCTTCAACCGGATTGCTTTAAATGGTTTCGTCAAGGCAAAGACTTTTAAGACTATGCACCACACTATTTACAATACATTACCAGATAATATATGTGTGTACACCAAATTATAACAAATCTAAACATTATAGTATGATGGCATAACAGCGGGCAGAATCCGACCTGGGAAGCCGAGGATCAGTCTTGCGCATTTCTCTCAAATCTTCCATTGATAAAAGCTGTGATTGGATTTCAACAAAAGCGTAAGGAGAAGAGACTCGGAGCACAATTGCAGACATAGCAAAGCTCATTGAACTGTAAGAAGGTTACCGTTTCTGGATCAGGCACATGAGGCATTTTTGCTTCCTGGTGATCAAATCCATCTTCATCTTTCTGTCATGTTATATACCAATAATAAATGCATTTTAAGCAAAATATTACAAACATAACAACCAGTATAAAGATAATGGTGTAATGAACACAAAAAAGTGTCACATAAAGTTGCATCTGACCAAAATGTTACTGCAATATTCCAGGCAAAAACAAGTGATCCATCAAAATCCCAATCATCATTGTGAGTCTAAGGTTTTCGTGCACTTGAATCAGGAAAAGATCAGAATAGGGTATTCCATGGTAAACTTCAAAACGAGAAGAACAAAGCATTTCAGAAATGACTGAAAATTGATGAGCCGATCCAATTGTCTTCCCTAGTGAACCTAGCTAACTTTCAACTTTCTTCGTTATTTTGTGAGATTAGAAAGTTAAAAATTGATATCAACATGTGATGCCAACATGATATCCACAGATGGAGAATACGAACAACAATTTAATAGAAATCCAAGTTAAGTTGAATTCATTCACAACTACGCTTTCTGTGCTGATACTTACAATGCATTTCTTCACAGTTTGTATTTCTACCACAAATTCTCATTACATAGCATGCACGTTCATGCCTTCGCATGAATCTAATCTACTTGCAACAACCATATTAATTCAGGAAACCTATTTATGCTGAATTACAAAAGTAAGCCATAAAAAAGGGTATGCTAAGATGTGACCAACTTGATGAAAGGCTGATAAATCACCTGAAATGAAGCTAGTAATGTGAATACGACATTCCCTTTCTGAATTGCATCCACCCTCCGTGTAGCAAAGCTCTTTCCATCACGTACACGGTAAACTTGATATATGATTGGAACTACAATCATAAGTGTGGGACTACGTAAGATACAAGTTTTTAGTCAACCAGATTTACATTGGTACATGAAGAAGAGGTTTATAAAGATAGTTCTGACTGGGATCAAATACTCTATACCCCAGTGAACTCACTCCTCAGTCTGGAACACATGAGAAAGTAACAGAGTAACTTAGCAATATTAGAAAACTTTCCTCAATCTAACAGCAATCATTTAGTAAGTCAATATACAAAATGTATTTCATAAGTTGGAGAAGGCTTAAAATCCTACAACCCATCAACGGCCAGACAGGGAAACACTTCAGTCCAATACATGTTAGCCAATTATATACTCATAATTTGAGGAGAGCAATGGCGACATGGAAACCATATAGAATCTAATATTTAAGGACAGCTTGTGAAGGATGATGATTCTTATATCTTCAACCAAAGAGCTAGAGAAGAGAAGAAAAGTAAGAAACTCATATCGTCAGCAGAGTTCAGCAAACTGATATACTAGAACTAGCAGACCCCAATACATGAAACACTGGTGCCTTTCTTGGAAGTTTTTTTCTTAATAGTTTGAACCACAAAAATACCAGTAATTCTTTTCGATTTCCTGTAGATTAGTATTACTTCAATAACTCTGGCTATAGAATAAAAAACAAATTAATCTGAGGGCGTCATACTTCCTTAACGGATACTACATGCAGCAAGTTAGCAACAGAAGAGCTTTGTTCGATTCATCCACACAACACAAACAGTTACAGGACACAACATGAAGAATCACGGAAAAAGAAATGAGCCTTCATCAAAAAACCTTCAGCATTCTAAGAACGGTTAGCAAGGTGGTTGATGCCTTCATTTAAAAGAAAGTCGCAATCCGATGAATAAGCAAAAGTTGAGCTACTGAAAATGCCTAATTCCTACAGGTTGGATGTTTTCCATTCTTCAGCGCTGATATTTTTATGACAGACATAATCAGGGTGGACAACTTTTGGCTATAATTGTAAACAGTAAACAATGATTTAGGCTCCATTAAGGATCTAAACTAAGTTAGCAGCACTATTACCAAGTCTGTTTTCTTTCTAGTTTATTGAACAAACATACATATGTACATATACTGATATAGAAATATATGAAGTGAAATTTGAGGATAACAGAAAAGAGAACTTGTCTTGAATTGGTTGTAGACAGTATACAAGAGGCCCCTTATATAGGAGTTTAGGCGACAGTATACAAGAGGCCCCTTATATAGGAGTTTAGGCTTCTAGCAATAAGGCAAAATTTAGAGCACAAGAAACAAGAAAATTCTAGAGTGCATCAAATAAAAAAAACTAATTAGTGAAATACTATAGTAGAATATTCTACAATATCAACCTTGATATTTCTAACATATAACAACATCATTTCTCATCACTTTTAACATACTTTTAACATGACCCATCAAACTTAAGGTAGTACTTAGTAGCAACTTGAGTTTGCAAATCAAAAATGGAAAGGCAAGCCAAGCATGTCAGAGAAAGCACAGTATTTATCCTTGGGAGGTAGAGCTACACTGATCAACTCTGTTTTGGACGCTCTGCCAGCATATGTCTCTATTCCACTACCTTCTAAGGTGGAGGAGAGACTAGACAAGCTTAGGAGGGACTTCCTATGGTTGGGCAATAAGGAGGGTAAAGGAATTCACCTGGTCAAATGGCAAACAGCAAAATAGTCGTCGGAAAATAGTTGTGTCCACCGAAAGAAGGCAGTGCCACTGAAACAATTACCAGAAATCAGAGTGACACTGCTAGAGAAGTCACTGGAAAGAGAAAAAAAAAATAGAAACCTTATGAGAAGGAGAAAAAATGTCCCAACAACGCCCCCGTCAAGCAGGCCCTATGCAACTAAAATCTTTACCAACATTGTGAAAGGTCTGATACCATGTGAAACAAAGATAGTAGTGTTTTTTTTTTTATAAAAGTTAAAGAACATAAGAAAAAGATATTAGCTCTTTGGAGCTCCTAATATGGAGTTTAGGCCACTAGAAATAAGGTAAATTTAGATTCCATGAAGAAAAGTTTAGATCAAGGGAACTTCCCTAATTACCGGCATTCCTAACTATGACAAAGTATTCCATAATATTAACCTATATCTGTAAGAAGGTAATTGTAATAATTATAAGTGCCTTGTGGAATAAGGTGGACAGAGAACTGAGGTGAAGAATGCGGTAGAAAGCCAGACTTCAAGAATCAGAGTAGAGCTGTTTGATACTGTAGAAAACTCCAGCATACCCCACCTTTTCCTTTTGTTGAGAAATTAGGCCTCAACCCCAACAAGCCACTTTCTGCGATATAGAAGAAGGGCTCCCATATGGTGTAGCGAAGAGGTCAAGATTGATGGTTGTGGAGGTAGGAAAGATTCCTGCAAAAAGTTGTTACCCCTAGCCAGCTTGTTATATATCTTACCAGCATCCAAGGATCAGTTGGCTATGGGAGTTAATGATTGGCAAAGGCAGTTCACTAGCTCAACTACCTGTTTGATACCCCTTCAATTAAAAGACAATTTGTTCAATACCACACCGAAGCAACATGCCTACAGTAACACAGAGCTCACACCGGGCCTCTCATCCTCTTTCTGTGTTTTTCTCGTTGGGGGTTGGGTGCAAAGAAATCATTCTAGGCTCTAACCTCCACCTTAGAAAGGAAATCAAAACCGGCTGGAAGATTTAACTGGATAAGAAATTTTATGTAGTTGGCGAGGGCACTAAAGAGCTTTATCATTGCAAATTGATTCTTTTCATCAGTAGTCTTGATTCAACCTTTGTTCCAAATGTTTAGGGTGTTCAAAGTTTGAGAATACTAACAAACTGAAAGGCATAATATGTTTATTTTTACTAATTAAAAGAAGGTTAAGTTTATTAACATAGACAAATCTCTCTTCTTCTGCTCAGCATTATGCAAACCCGTAACTGCACACACACTGTACCTCTTGGAAACTGAACACAAGCAAACACAAATTCTTTCACACATTTCCACTCATAAATAGGGAAGAATGTCTGCTCCTCCAAAACAACACTAGATAAATGGTTAGCTAAAATTTCTCTAATTTAATCCGAAGGAGACATCCTCAATTTTAGGATGAATACTTAAATTTAAAAGTCATAGAATTGTTCTCTTAAAAAACAACTATGCCTAGTCCAAACAAATTAGGTCAGCTATATGAATCCTCATTTCTTCATTAATTTTTGTCTTGAACAATGGAAAATTGAAAAGCTTAATATTATTGTTGCATCCACGCCCCCACAATGAAAAGACTACATGTGAGAATTATCTTAAACAAACGTACTGATATACAAACTAGTTTCATCAAATCATACAGCTGTGTGCTCTGGTATAGGATTCCAAAGAATTCAAAAATTTGTGCATTAGCTTATATTGGCTATATATTTCAGACATAGCATTGGCAGTTATACATCATTAGTCACTAGAAAGGTTAAAAAAACACAAGTGCTCAAGGCAACAAATAATAAAGAAAAGCTACTTACTGTCAAGATCCCCAACAAGAAGGAAGTAGGCATGCAAACTATGAACAATTTTGAGAAAATCGACAGTTTTTGATGCTGCAGCCAATGCCTGCATATTAGAGCATAGAGAATGAAGTAATTATTCACAAAGAGGTCCCAAGTCATCTGAAGTTAAACTCCAATAAAAATGAGTGGTTCACGGCGTGGAAGAAAAAGAGGACATTTTCAATTTTACCTGCCCAATAAACTGACCTCCAAACACTTTCCCAAATCTAGGAGCATCTGGCAATGTTATACCTTGGAAAATGTTCACCTTCAACAGAACATTTATGTTAGAACTCCCAAATATTCCTCTTTTATAAGGGTACATTGAACTGGTAATACAATGAAACATCAATCCTTCAAAAAGAAATGTCCCAAAGAAAAACAATCTGCAAGTGCATGGTGATAGGATAGCAATTATCCTGATCTACGGAATTATCTTGAACAATTCAAGCATTCATAATAACAAGTATCTTATTTCTTAAGCAAATTGAACCTTTAAAAGATCTAACAGAGCTTGCTAAAGAAAGCATATGAAATAAATTGAACCATGATCCCACAAAAGAAAGACAAGTGACTCGGAGTTCAACATGCAATGGTAAAGAATGAAATATTGTCACCAGCTATGCACCAAGAAGTTCCTCTTTTGCATAGTGCTGACAATAGGTTAAGCAGAAATTACCGGTGCTGTGAGGGGAAAGCAAAGATATTTCTTGCATTGGACTTCATTGACTCCTTGGCCACATAGAGCCTAGAGGAGTCAAGTCCAGTGAGTTTTTCTGAATACACTCATTACCTCCTTGTGCTGCAGTTTATTGAATAAAATTATTTCATGGAAAAATAGAAATATAAATAGAAACTCGCTTGTAGTTAGAAAAAGGAACATTTCTTAGCCTAAGTAGTTAAGAAAATCAACACCACTTATTAGCAGTATATTCCCAATGCAAGTCAATTAAGTCTCTACTCTCTAACATGAAGCGAAACACATTTGCCTTGCAAACCAAACTACTCACTAGTTAACACCATCAGCTATCAGGTGCAGCCGATATCTCTAAATGGGGACGAGGAAAGACGAGAGAATGCTTTTATGTTGAGAATTAGTGGTACAGATTTCAAAGACAGAAATATAATGGAGATTAAACTCCTAAATTTTGTTTAAGGACACAGCATGTCATAGGCGGCAACAGACCCGAATATTGGTACATAAACTGGCAAAGATGACAGAGTCTAACAAAGTTAAGAAGGAAAGAACAGAAATTTACGGCCAACATATAAAGTAAAAGGAATGGGAGGTCAGCGATTAGGTTACAGAAGGCATAAAAAAAAATTGAACTAAAAAATAAAATAAAAATTTATGCCTTCTATAACCTAATCGTTACAGAAGGCATAAATAACATACCTCAATAGGCTCCAAGAGCAATATGTGCTCCACAAGTGGACACATATCTCTTTCTTTGTCTGCATTCCAAATTGATTTGGGCTGGAGCAGATTATTATGCTCATGAGGCAACACTAAGCAGGTCAGCTGCCATTAGAAAAAGTTAGAACATAACTACAAAATTAGATGCAGAATCCCCTGGACATCATGAAATAACTACGGAAAAGAAAACTGTTCTATGGTTGGAGAGAGGCAGTACCTTCGACAATGCGATCACCTCAGCAGGCGTTCTAGATGTTGCCAAACCTGCCATAACATCTTGAACCTTGTAATCACCCAACACTTAAGATTGAAAGTCAAAAAGTAACAAAACATGACTGTGCTTTTAATCTAATAGAGGCCAAAAAGAGACCTACAGAGAGGCAATAACTGAATCTAGACTCTGAAGCGACATATAAAATATTTATACAGCAAAAGGTGATGATACTGAGTAGAGGCCATAACAGGACAAGATAGACAATTCAAAAGATTCCTTAATTTAGGAAGTTGGGATCAAGAGAAAATTGAAAGGCAAAAAATTATACGAAGATGACAAAGAGCACCTCACCATGACCAAAATAATCAAATTTTTTCAGCTGGAATTCAGGACGATTTTCATCATCAGCTTGGCTGAAACCACAGACTTCTGCCTAGAAATAAGATTACCAGAACAATAGAAAAATTCAATCTCATGATTTATGTTCACATACACTCAGTACAACAAAGAAAAAACAACACTCAGAATTACCTCTCCATCCCATATGAAGTAAATTCCATCCCCAGCTTCTCCTTCGCGGATAACATAATTTCCACGATCTGCAACGGTAACACAAAATAAATTGAAAAAAAGGTGACCAGACAATCATGGTCGTTTTTGTGGAAAACACCATCATTATCGAAGTAGTCAGTCAATGATATTATATATTTTATTAGACTTACTGAATTGAAATAGTCAGGATATGTTTTGTTCAAGCCTAGCAGTAATACCAGAAGACAACAAGAAAAAAACAAATTCTCAAACTGGTATATGCCACTTGTCCAGAAGCAAATGCCCCAAGTCTTGTCATTACCTCCTTTTCCATTATTTTTTCTTCGTTTCTTCTTGGGCTTGGTGGGGTTGGGGTTGGGGTTGGGATTGGGATTTGAGTCACTCACCTTACTGAACCATCAAATAAGAAAAGCTACCAAAAGTAACTCACAAAATTGATATAACAAGAACAACAAGGTGCAATTCACTCACCTTACTGAACCGTCAACTACAAACACTCATCAAAAGTAACTTCCAGTTGATATTATAAGAACTATGAGCCTGAGCCACATCTTATCTTTCGTCCACCATCTTATGACTAACCATAAAAATATATTATATACTTTCCAATAAAAACTATAATGGGCACAATTTTCCGGTGTTACGACCTAGTTATCTCTTGTGAAGAGCCCAAGGTGCTTGAACTTGAAGAATGGAGGTGAATCCAGTCTGTCAACCACAATTTGCTCCATATTTGAGACAAAATAGGCGGGTGGCGATATTGTTTTAATATACTCCCTCCTCCCAATTATGTGATGATGTTTGACGGGTTAAGGAGTTGAAGAAAGAAAGACTTTTGAATTTTGTGGGCTATACTAAGTCATAGATATTTGTGTGGTTATAAATCATCTCATCAAGGATAACATGAGTATTTTAAAGTTAAAAAGTTACTAACTATAAAAATACGTTACTTCCTCTGTCCCAAAATAAGTGTCACTTTTGCTCATTTCATGCCCATTACAACAACAACATAACTAGAAATCCCACAAGTGGGGTCGGGGGAGGATAGAGTGTACGTTGTCCATATCCGTACATCGTGGAGGTAAAGAGCCTAAATTCAGAGACCCTCGGGTCAAGTACAACATATCAAAATAGGTATGAAAAAGGGAAAACTACAGTGGAGAAACAAAGCAACTAATAAGGAAACAGTAACAAAAAGAATATGTGATAACCTAAACACAATCAACAAGTAATGGTGGAATCAAAAGCAAGACACTATAGGAATATGCTTAAACCCCTCGGAAATCAAGACATCACTCCATACATACGAACCTTTGACCTAATATGCGACCTCCACACCCTCCTATTTAAGGTCAAGTCCTCAGTAATCTGGAGTTGCGCCATGTCCTGTCTAATCACCTCTCCACAATACTTTTTCAGCCTACCTATACCTCTTTTTGTGCCCACTATATCCAAGGTATAGTTTACTATATTTATTAGATGTTTCTTGAAAATTGAGCACTATTAAGAAGAAGTAGTTCTTTAATACAAAGGTATAATTGAAACAATTACTATTTTTTGTTTTGAATTCCTAAAGCGACACTTTTTTGGGGATGGAGTGAGTATTCTTTTAGGGACCGACTAAAAAGAAAGAAGCATCACATCTATTAAGACAAAGAGAGCAGCACTTGGGCAATAAGACTTTAAATGCACCTCAACACCTTTACCCACAGAGAATCCTATAGACAAAACTCTATGCGACTCTTAACTTAGGGGTGTGGCCTAGTGGTCAATGAAGAGGAATGAGAACCATCAGGTATTAGGTTCACATCCCAGTAAAGACAAAAGCACTAGGTGATTTCTTCCCATTTTTCCGAGGCTCTAAGCCTTGGCAGATAGAGTTACCATGTAAGAGAGGTAGCAGGTACCCCTTGAAATTAGTCGAGGTGCGCGCAAGCTTGCCCGAACACCACGGTTATAAAAAAAAGTTTCTCTTATGGAGCAAGTTTCGCATTACATGGACAAATCAGTAGTGGAAACCTCTCGTCCCCAAAAATAAACGAGGTTTTCAGTGGCCATTTATTTGAAATATAAGCCCCTAATTTTTACCCTTTTGAATACAATTACACTTATGAACCTCATGCAAATAACATAAATTAAATATTAATGAACAAGGTCAAAAGTATTATCAATAAAAAAATGATAGAACCAATAAGGTGAGGGAAAGTTGAGTTGACTTTTCCAGCATCTATAGAATAAACAATGTGAACTATCTGCTTCTCGAGATGATTGGTAGAATAAAACTGAAATATTCTTTCTTTACTTGGAATAGGGATGAGATAAGAAAGGCCATCATTGGAGAATACAATGCAATAACTTCGGTTACAGCAAATCGATACACCACTCTTACTAACCTTTATTACCAACAAAATACCTGCGAAACTTTTTCATTTCATATAAGAGAATAAGAGTATTCTTACACAGCAAATAGTATTTCTTCTTGATTTCTTCCATGGACTGGACTTCTCACGATTCTGAATTATTCATCAGTGTGCTATTCCCTAGGACTAACAAAATTGATTTAGCCAGTTTTTTGTGCAATCTCAATGGGTACAGAAAACATTCATTTCACTGGATCTCCATAGAATCTCCACTCAGAGAAGATATATTTGTAATGGATGACTCCCCCGTTAACACATCAATTATGCTATTTTTTGTTCAAAGAAAGAGGTTGGAATTATTCAGCTAATGGGCACACACATCTCTACCTCCCCATCATTGTGAAATGCTTAAGCACGAGTAATGTCATTTCCTATCAAAAACTATTCACTTCAATCTTGAAACTGGCTTAGAAAAATTGACAGAATAGATGCAAATTCTGCATTTAGATTTCCTCTCTTAATTTGTTTCACGAGAAAAGCAACCCATGCCCACTTCTAAGTAGTAGAATTTCCAATAAGGGCTACATATGCTATTTCTTCAGAAAAATACAAATTAAAATAACTATAAATCGATTAATCAAATGAAGAATCTCCATAGTCATGCTAATCCGACAAACATAATATTGAATTCTTCATAACATACTAAAGAAATTACCATAATGTTTAACCTTGACGAGTTGGGCAATTTTTCTGAGCGAAGAACTAGGTAGCCTCTGCAACAATGGCACCTCACCCAAGAACTCAATCACTACACAGAAAAAAAATCACAAAAGAAAATAACTCAAAACAATCAATTAGATCAGTTAGATTTCATTTCAATTCTGAAACTTGAAGCCAAAGATTTACCTGATTCAGTATCCATTTATTTGTATCAACACAAAATTAAACCAAGAAATCGACTGTGGAAAGAATTCAATAATTCAGCGAAAAAAGGGTACAGTTGTAATGTGATGAATGATTTTAATTTTGTGCTCTTGCCAAAAGTGTGTTATTATAGTAAGAAGAAACACGCGTTAATGGGCCGGTTTGGATGGGTTTAAGTTTAATGCAACTTTAAGTTATAAATTTTTTAAAGTAAGTCAAAAATGAAAAGTTAGATTTTTAATTTTTTTTTTAAGGGCTTAAAATTATTTTTTTTGATCATAAAAATTATTTTTATATTCCTTATATTTTAACTAAATTCCCAAACTACTCTTTTTATTCTTTAATCCTAAAATTCACATCATTTTTCTCATTTAAGCATTTTTATCCAAACACCTAACTGCTTATTTATAAAAATAACTTTCAGCACTTCAAAATACTAAAAGCACTTCATACATAAAAGTTATTTTTTTAAGTCCATCTTATGTATGAAGTGCTTTTAGAATTTTGAAGTGCTGAAAGTTATTTTTATAAATAAACAGTTATGTGTTTGGATAAAAGTGCTTAAATGAGAAAAATGATATGAATTTTAGGATTAAAAGAATAAAAAAGGTAATTTGAGAATTTGGTTAAAATATAAGGGATATAAAAATAATTTCTATGGTAAAAAAAAATGAGCACTCAAAAAAAAAAAATTAAAATCTTAATTTTTCATTTTTGACTAATTTTAAGAATTTTATAACTTAAAATTAGATTAGACAACACGTTGAAAAGCTATAAAGCTAAAAAGGGCTTTAAGCCCATCCGCTCTCTGTCTTTTATGTGTCACACCAAACGTCAGTTTCACTAATGTCACATTTTATTTATTTGAAGACTTGAAAATACCTTTTGCCTCATTTTGCTCTGCAAACATGGATACTGAATCAGGTTTAATCTTTACTTCTTTCGGTGAAGTTTCAGAATTGGAATGAAATTCCGAACTGAAATTGATTGTTTTAAGTTATTTTTTCTTGTTAGGGTTTCTGTAAGAAAATATTCTGATTTTTTTTTGTAGTGATTGAGTTCTTGGGTGAGGTGCCATTGTTGCAGAGGCTACCTAGTTCTTCGCTCAGAAAAATTGCCCAACTCGTCAAGGTTAAACGTTATGGTAAAATTCATTCTTTTTTTTCCTTAGTCCCCATAAATTTAGCTGCTAGTTTTTATTTATTCTGTTCTATGCAAGTATGAGTTTCAGAAGTTACTAAGAACCTGATATTTTGTTTGTTGGATTAACACGACTGTGTATCGGAAATAGCGTCTCTACCTTAGATTTTTAATCTAGGGGTAAAGTCTGCGTAGACACTACCTTCCCCCAGACCCCACTTATGGAGATTAATCATTTGAGTGATCCGTTTATAGTCAATGAATACAGAGGGATTATATCAGGCTTCCAGCTATAGGTTGTTAATTTTTGATAAAGTTTAATAACCAGTTTATACTGGATTTTTCCTTATATCTCTAACAAGACAAGGAAGATTCATCATTTGATTGCTACTTTTTTTCCTCTTTTTTCTGGAGAGTTGGCATATTAAGCCCTTATTGGCTTATTCTAATACTTAGAAGTTAGAAGTGATCATGGGTTGCTTTTCCTTGAGGGGTCTACATTTACTTGAAAAGCTAAAGTTGTTTCTTTTAGTGTATGGTCATAGTCCTCACATAGTTTTCATTTGATGGTAGATCTGTATAGAAAGAAAATATTTGTAGAGGTGAGAATTATGGTCTTTGACATATTTATGTTTTGCAATGTACAAGATATGGAAAAGGAGAAAAAGATTAATAGAACAGGGGTATAAAAAGGCAATAATAGAAAAGGGGTAGCTGGAAAACTGAGGATAGAGGAGTGTCCGTGGTAAATTTTGTTTTCTCGTGAAACAAATTAAGAGGGGAATATCTCTCTTTGGGAGGGAGAACCATTTTTGATAAACTTGGGGCATTTGCTTCTGATCATGTGGCGTATACCAGTTTGAGAATTTGTTTTTTGTGATTGTCTTCTGACCTCACATTGCTAGGCTTGAACAAAACATATCCTGACTATTTCAATTTAATAAGTCTAATAAAAGATATAATAAAATCATGACTGACTACTTTGATAATGATGTTATTTTTCACAAAAAAACGACCATGATTGTCTACTCTCCTCTTTTTTCAAATTATTTTGTATTACCATTGCAGATCGTGGAGATTATATTATCCGCGAAGGAGAAGCTGGGGATGGAATATACTTCATATGGGATGGAGAGGTAATTCTGAGTATTGTTTTTGCTTTGTTGTACTGATTTATGCGAACATTGAACATAAATTATAAGATTGAATTTTTCCATTGTTATGGTAACCTTATTTCCAGGCAGAAGTCTGCGGATTCAGCCAAGCTGATGATGAAAATCGTCCTGAATTCCAGCTGAAACAATTTGATTATTTTGGTCACGGTGAGGTGCTCCTTGTCATCTTCGTTTAATTTTTTGCCTTTCGATTTTCTCTTGATCCCAACTTCCTAAATTAAGGAATCTTTTGAATTGACTATCTTGTCCTGTTATGGACTCTACTCAGTGTTATTACCTTTTGCTGTATAAATATTTTATATGTTGCTTCAGAGTCTAGATTCAGTCATTGCTTCTCTGTAGGCTCTTTTGGCCTCTATTACATTAATAGCACGGTCATGTGCTACTGCTTTTAGACTTTCAGTCTCAAGTGTTGGGTGAAAGGTTCAAGATTTATGGCAGGTTTGGCAACATCTACACAGCCTACTGAGGTGATCGCGTTGTCTAAGGTACTGCCTCTTTCCAACCATGGAACAGTTTCTTTTCCGCAGTTATTCCATGATACCAGGGGATTCTGCATCTAATTTTGTAGTTATGTTCTAACTTTCTCTAATGGCAGCTGATCTGCTTAGTGCTGCCTCATGAGCATAATGATCTGCTCCAGCCCAAATCAATTTGGAATGCAGACAAAGAAAGAGATACATGCGCACTTGTGGAGCACATATTGCACTTGGAGCCTAGAGAGGTATGCTATTTATGCCTTCTGTAACCTATTCGTTGACCTCCTATTCCTTTTACTTCATATGTTGGCCTTAAAGTTTCTGTTCTTTCCTTCTTTATGTTTATTATACTCAGTCATCTATGCTAGTTTATGCACCAATACTTGGGCACGTTTGCTGCCAATGACATGTTATAGCCTTTAACGAAATTTGGGATTTTGATCTCTATTATATTTCTGGCTTTGAAACCCGTACCACTGATTCTCCACACTTGAACATTCTCTCGCTTCTCTTCCTCCCCGTTGAGAGATATGGGTTGCTGATGGTGTTAACTAGTGAGTAGTTCGGTTTGTAAGACGAATGGGTTTCACTTCATATTATCGAGTAGAGACTTAATTGACTTGCATCGGGAATGTACTGCTAATAAGTGGTGTTGATATTCTTAGCTACTTAGGCTAAGAAATGATCCTTTCTCTAATTACTAGGAAAAACTACTATTGAGTTTCTGTTTGTATTTCTTTTTTTCCCAAGAAATAAATTTTATTCAATAAGCTGTAGCACTGAGGAGGTAATGAGTGTATACAGAAAAACTCACTGGACTTGACTCCTCTATGCGGCCAAGGAATCCATGAAGTCCAATGCAAGATATATGTTTGATTTCCACTCAAAGCATCGGTCATTTCTGCTTATCCTATTGTCGGCATGCAAAAGAGGAACTTCTTGGTGCATAGCTGGTGATAATATTTCATTCTTTACCATTGCACATTTAACTCCGAGTCACTTGTCTTTCTTTTGTGGGATCACGGTTCCATTTATTTGATATGCTTTCTATAGCAAACTCTGTTAGATCTTTTAAAGGTTCGATTTGCTTAAGAAATAAGATACTTGTTCTTATGAATGCTTGAGTTTATTCAAGATAATTTGGTAGATCAGGATAATTGCTCTCCTATCACCATGCACTTGCAGATTGTTTTACTTTGGAACATTTCTTTTCTGAAGCATTAATGTTATATTATATCCCCAGTTCAATGTCCCCTTATGAAAGAGGAATATTTGGGAGTTCTAACATAAATGTTCTGCTGAAGGTGAACATTTTCCAAGGTATAACATTGTCAGATGCCCCTGTAGTTGACAATGTGTTTGGAGGTCAGTTTCTTGGGCAGGTAAAATTGAAATCTCCTCTTTCTCCGCCACACCATGGACCACTCATTTTTATTGGAGTTTAACTTCAGATGACTTGGGACCTCTTTGTGAATAATTACTTTATTCTCTATACTCTACTATGCAGGCATTGGCTGCAGCATCAAAAACTGTCGATTTTCTCAAAATTGTTCATAGTTTGCATGCCTACTTCCTTCTTATTGGGGATTCTGACAGTAATTAGCTTTCCTTTATTATTTGTTGCTTTAAGCACTTTATTTTATACCTTTCTAGCGTTTAATGATGCATAACTGCAAATGCTATAGCTGAAATAAACAGCCAATTTAAGCTAATGCTCGTATCTTTGAATTCTCTGGAATCCTGTGCCAGAGCGCACAACTTTATGATTTGATGAAACTAGTTTGTATGTTGGTATGTTTGTTTAAGATAATTATCACATGCAGTCTTTTCATTGTTGGTGTGTGGATGCAACAGTAATGTTAAGCTTTGGGGTCTGCTAGTTCTTGTATGTATCAGCTTGCTGAGCTTTACTTACTACATGAGTTTCTTACTTTCTTCTCTTTTATGGCCACTTCTGTTTGTTGCCAGGATATAAGAATCATCATCCTTCGCAGCAACAACAACAATAACATATCCAGTGTAATCCCACTAGAATCATCATTCTTCACTAGCTGTCCTTAAATATTAGATTCTATATGGTTTCCATGTCGCCATTGCTCTCCTCAAATTATGAGTCTATAATTGGCTAACATGTATTGGACTGAACTACTGAAGTGTTTCCCTGTCTGGACGTTGATGGGTTGTAGGATTTTAAGCTTTCAACGATTTTTGACATACATTTTGTTTATTGACTTACTAAATGATTGCTGTTAGATTGAGGAAAGTTTTCTAATATTGCTAAGTTACTCTGTTACTTTCTCATGTGTTCCAGACTGAGGAGTGTGTTCACTGGGGTATAGAGTATTTGATCCCAGTCAGAACTATCTTTATAAACCTCTTCTTCATGTACCAATGTAAATCTGGTTGACTAAAAACTTGTATCTTACGTAGTCCCACACTTATGATTGTAGTTCCAATCATATATCAAGTTTACCGTGTACGTGATGGAAAGAGCTTTGCTACACGAAGGGTGGATGCAATTCAGAAAGGGAATGTCGTATTCACATTACTAGCTTCATTTCAGGTGATTTATCAGCCTTTCATCAAGTTGGTCACATCTTAGCATGCCCTTTTTTATGGCTTACTTTTGTAATTCAGGCATTCAGAGTAAACATGTTTCCTAAATTTAGATGATTTTCTTTAGCAAGTTGATTAGATTCATGCAAAGGCATGAACTTGCATGCTATGTAATGAGTATTTGTGGTAGAAATACAAATTGTGAAAAAAGCATTCAGGAGAAAGTATCAGCATAGAAAGCATACTTTTGAATGAATTCAACATAACTTGGATTTCTTTTAAATTATTGTTCACTTTCTTCATCTGTGAATACCATGTTGGCATGACATATTGATATTGATTTTTAACCATCAAATCTCACAAAATTATGAAGATAGTTGAAAGTTAGCAAGCTTCACTAGTGAAGACAATTGGATCGGCTCATCAATTTTCAGTCATTTCTGAAATGCTTTGTTCTGCTCGTTTTGATCCTACCATGGAATACCCTATTCTAATCTTTTCCTGGTTCAACTGCTGCCCCCACAAAAACCCTAGACTTACAATGATGATTGGACTTTGATGGATCACTTGTTTTTTGCCTGGAATACTGCAGTAACATTTTGGTCGGATGCAACTTTATGTGACACACTTTTATGCGTTCATTACACCATTATCTTTATAGTGGTTGTTATGTTTGTAATATTTTGCTTAAAATGCATTTAATATTGGTATATAACGTGATAGAAAGAAGAAGATGGATTTGATCACCAGGAAGCAAAAATGCCTAATGTGCCTGATCCAGAAATGGTAATCTTCGTACAATTCCATGAGCTCTGCTATATCTGCAACTGTGCTCCACTTTTCCTTACGCTTTCGTTGAAATCCAATTACAGCTTTTATCACTGGAAGATTTGAGAGAAATGCGCAAGACTGATCCTCGGCTTCCCAGGTCAGACTCTGCCTATGCCATCATTCTATAATGTTTTAAATTTGTTATTATTTGGTGCACACGTATACTATCTGATAATGTATTGTAAACAGTGTGGTGCATAAGCTTTAAAGTATTTTTCTTTAGGAAACCATTTACATTACTGAACTTGTGCCTTTGGAAGTGTAACTTCTCCAGAATGAGCTGTCTTATATCTCTTGAATACTTTGGCTTCAAAGTGGATGTGGTAGTACACGTTTTTTCTTAGTCACGAGTCTCATTAAACAATTCTCTTGGCAAGCCTGATTTATCTGGACATTTTGTATGTCCTGAGATCTGAAAATTAGAAGATGCATACAGCTTTTTTATTCTGTTTGTGGTTACTTATTTTTGGGATCATTGGTTAGGTGATACTAACAGTGAATTTTGACAGGACGTACCGAAATAAGGTTGCTACTGCAAATTTTGTACCCTGGCCAATAGAAATAAGGTTTTGTGAACCTAATAATGCCACTAGTCACACCAAGTCTCCTCCAAGGTTAGTCATGCTTTCAGCTATCAGTTTCCCTTCTGAGGTAGCAACTGTTATTAACCAAACTTAAAGTTCATGTTAGCTTGTATATAGTAGTATCCTCATCATGTTTGTGGCATCTCTTTCCTACAGTTTGAGATATTGGTTCAGAGCAAAAGGAAAACTTTCAGATGACCAGGCTTTACATAGGTAAGCTATCAGTTCTTTCATTTAATTAGCTGAGCTCATAATTAAAAGGAGCAAAGCAGGCAGTTTAGCAGCCTCATCTTATCTCAGCGAGAGACTCTCGTGAGTAGATGTGTTATTGAGCTAGAGAAAGTGTTGTAAAGGACACTTGGGGACTTGGGATGCGCAAATGAACACAAGTTTGTTAGCTGCACTTCTTTGGGTATACTCCCACTTGGGACCATGTATAACTAATATTAGTGCTTCAAAACTGTATATTTTTTTCTTCAAATCATGTTTATTCCTTGTAGGTACATATATATTACCATCAAAAGGGAACATAAAAGAAATTAAAAACAGGAACGTGTGATTTGATTTTAATTTCTTAGCATACAGAAGTTTTTATGTTTATGCAGAATGAGGTCATATTGCAGTCTGCATCTTTTAATGCAATATTTATGCTGCTTGCAGATGTGTTGCAGCATATGCATCAGATCTAATCTTTAATACTGTCAGTCTGAATCCTCATCGAAAGAAGGGTTTGAAGATAGCTAAAGTTAGTCTGGATCATTCGTGAGTTCCAACAACTCTTAGACCATTTTGTTTTTTTCTTTAATGTACCAGCTTTATATTAAGGGGAATATGTCAATGTTTGCCGGAGCAGTTTATATAATTTCTTCGTGAAATGGTTCCCAACTCTTAAACATCAGGCTTTCTTAATTCTTTTGGCCTGTCAAATGTCAAAGTCCAACACCACCCCACCATCCGGGGAATGTCTAACTACATAGACAGATAACTTTGATACATGTTATCTCACTTCTTCTTTTTTCCTTTTCTCCTCCTTTGGGCACGTTGATCCAATTTAAGAAGCTGATTCTTATTTCTTATGTGAGAAATATATAGTTATTAGTTTAAAGGGTGATAAACATGTTGGAAAACTTTAAAAGAATTCATGCTACGCCCCTAAAGCTAATAAGATCTTTTGTCAATACTTGATCGCCAGTTAAATAGTACCCAATATCACAAGTAAATCATTAGACAAAGATATCAATATATAAGAATGATAGAACTGTCATCAAGGGAGTAGGGGAACCAATTGTGGGAGAGAGGAGTGGTGTTAAGCACAAAAAGTAGGAACAAAAAAGCAAGAAAATATTGGCCTGGTGGACGCACACATTTTGGCTGGTATTGCCTCCAGTTATGGAAGCTCTTGAGTCTCTACCAACATCATATAGGCTCTAATACCATTTTAAAATACTTTCCATTGACATGATTACCAGTGTACAAGAATAAGTTTTAGGCTATGTATAATATGGTAGGTATTCAAGCCCTATGCTAATAATAAATGGTCTATTTGATAAAAAAAGAAGTAAATGGTCTATATCCCTTGGGGTACATCTGATAAAACTTGATAAGTAAATGGTCTAATTAAATACAGAATATCCTAAGGTATCCTATAATCTAATCTCAGATGCTTTGTCGGAGATTCCAGATTTGATTGCTAACCATGACATCTGGGTCTGTTCTGGGAGCATTTGCCTCGTGTCGACCGTGAGGCTGTTGCAATATGATGCAACAGATCCGGAACTGCATTTGCGGTCTGGAAGAGAGGAAGGAGGCCCTCCTCCAGGAACGAAGGGAACTAACTGCGCGGCCTATGCTACAGTGAGCCAAAAAGTTGGTTGAGGTTATGAAGTCACTTAGTCGAACTAGAAAACTCTAAAGAAAGGGAGGCTAAGTTTATGCAGTAAGGTCAGCTGGTTATGAAATCACTTCGCCGGTAGTAGCCTCCTTAATTTGTCAAATAGCTTCTTTCCGGCAAAGCTTACCCTTATATGATTATTTTTAAGTATAATGAATTTATAAATTTATGAATCTAGACCCATATTCAATTGATATATATATATATATATATATTGGATAAGTAAGGTGAAATTCTATAAATTTGTTATAACATAAAAGGTATCCTGGTATGAGCATATAATGTTTTAGACTTTTTGTAAGGCACAGAATTGAATTACAAGTTGTAAGTTGTAATAATTTTGAAGGGGAACTACACTTTGGTTGTAGTATACCTGTGGATATATAGAAAGTAAAGATACCATTGTAAAAAAAAAAAAAAAAAAAAAAAAAGGTATGCTGGTATGAACCATTGAGTAGCACAAAAATAATTCTCACAGATTATACAGAAAACTGACCAAGGCCTTCACATTGTAACAATTATGTACACTCTGACATGCTTGTCCAAAAAGTAACAAAATACAATTAAATGTAAGACTAGATGCATTCTCCTTGTCTTAAATAATTCTCGTATTCCTCTCTTTCCATGTTATCACCAAATCATTAGTGTCCTTTTTCTTTAGTTAAAGACAGACATTTGACATGCAAACTGTACTTATTTTTTTGCTTCTGTTTATTTTTCCCAGAATTTGGTTCCACAGACCTTTGAGAGCTGATGATTGGATATTGTTTGTGGTAAGAAGGAAAAGTTAAAAAAACTTGTGATGTGTTTTAAGAATTGTCTTCCTTTTATTAGTGGTTTCCATTACTAGCAGCCTTCATTCTAACTGTTTATCATTTTATAGATGCATAGTCCAACTGCTTATAATGCACGTGGCTTTGTGTCGGGCCAAATGTTTAATAGGAAGGGAGAGGTAAAGTAGTATATCCGAGAAGTGTTAATGTGTGAACTGCCAAAGTCTTTTATGTTGTTGCTTTGTTAATGTGCTTATTGTTAATGCTTTCTGATCTCCAGCTTGTAGTGTCATTGACTCAAGAGGCCTTATTTAGGCCAGCCAGAAAACCACCTGCAGTCCAACCAAAGCTCTAATCCATGTGAGGTCGAATGAACAAAGAGCTCAAATAAGTCCCTATAGAGGTCGCGAAATAGATTAAAGATAGCTGTTTTAATTGTGGAAGAGTCCAGATATGATGTATTAGATTTTACAACTATTGTACAGAACCACCGCGCCATTGTCTCTGTACCTCTCACCTCATTTTTATATATAATCCCGCCAGAAGAGGCATTGCCATTGTTACATTGATTGCTTTAAGTTATAAGTTATTGTTTTATTTACAAGTTTCATCTTCTGCATTCACTATTAGAATAAAAATGTGGCAAATAATGCTTTGATTTCTAAATGCAAATAATCCGTCTATTTCTCTATTTCTTTAGATAACATAGTCCAAGCAAAATTATTTTCAAAAGAAGTTTCTCCAAACGCACAAAGATTTCTTCCCAAAATTATTTTCCAAAAACCAAAACCAAAGGGGTCACGTCCTTATTTCGGAGTGCTCTTTAATATTTAATTTTGTCTTTAATATTTCAAGTAACAAAAAGGTAAGCTGAAAATATCTTTGACCTTGAAAAAGATAAATATAGTATCACCAAAGTTTATATATTATAAAAAAAAGGGCAGTCCGGTGCACTAAAGCTTCTGCTATGCGCATGGTCCGGGGAAGGGCCCGGCCCGACCACAAGGGTCTATTGTACGCATACGCAGCCTTACCTTGCATTTCTGCCAGAGGCTGTTTCCAGGCTTGAACCCGTGACCGATCACATGGTAGCAACTTTACCAGTTACTCCAAGACTCCCCTTCAAAAGTTTATATATTATCTTAAGACATAATAAGTTATGTCCCGTTATTTCTATGTGCCGTTTGAGGCTTCATAACCTACAAGTTATGCCTTATGAATTTTGCCCTAAATTTATATTCCTGTAAATGCGGAATCAACACACAACTCCTACAATTTTATAGTTTCAACCCCAGAAGAATTACAAATTACGTATCTTCCTCCTAAAGAGTTCCTTTCCACTTCTCATACTTTCATCCTTCCTATTTCCTCTGGGATCGTCAAATGCAGTCCTGCAAAGCTGCTCCCAGTATCTCACAGGTCAGTTTTTGCTATTCATTTTTGCTTTTTTGAATTAATTAAGAGGTGAATTGTGGAAGAAATAAAATGTAAATGAAATTTCGTCATCTGATCTATTGGTTTGTATTCAATTTCTGGTCGTAGAATTTGCATATTTTTTTATTAAATCAGGGTTTATTTTGTATAGTTCTGGATCTCTGAATTTGAGGGATCCCAACTCTGAAACTTCTTTTGAATCCATTCGAGACAATTGCTTGCATCTTCGTTTGCTTTAGTGCTGATGATAAAGTTATACTGATCCAAACTTTGTTTTCTCAAGTTTTTGTTTGATTGTTTTCCGAATTTTAGTTAAATTGGTACTAGAGATTTTACAGTATCTCTTGGGTTGACAATGCAAAGATAAGTGTGAGATTATTAAAAAACTTGTAGTTTTAGAGAATGCCTAGTGTATTAATTATTTAATACTGGAGTGAAATGCGCCTAAAAACTGAAGCTTGGGTTTGTTTGGAGAGATCATCATTTGTTTCTGTCTTTTGTTGAATCTTTTTCAAGGCTTGATAGATAATTTGAAGACTAAAGTATTCGGTTATTGGGGAAAAAACAATATACTAAAAAATGTCGAATTAGAATCAACTAGGACAGAAATAAAACATTGGGTCTAACTCTTCTTTGGTGTCAAGGTAATAGCTCAACATTAAGGGATTCATATGTTCAACCCAGCTAGTTTGAGATTGTTGATAGATGGATATAATTTGGTATTTGTGATGATCTTTACTCCTATTTTTTTGGGAAATAAAGGGATACAGTGTGCTTCTGATACTTGTAGTGAATATTTTTCGAGTTCTTGAACTGCAGAAGAAAAAGAATACTGTATATTTCTTTAGCGGTTGGTTTTGGTTAGTGTACAAGACTTGACTGATATTGATTAGCTTGTGGATCTCTGCTTTTTAGGTCTCAGAAACAAACATGAAACCGGTGTATTCTGAATCGGAGAATTTTGTTGAGACAGATAGTAGTAATAACCAGTCTTTGGAGGTTGAGGACAGTGGTTCAGGGAATAATAGTGAGTTGTATCCAGAGGCATCGCGGTTAATTCCTGGGCTTCCTGATGATATTGCACTTTTCTGCTTGGCAAGGGTTCCTCGAAGGTATCATGTGCTTCTGAAGTGTGTGTCAAGAAAATGGAGAGACTTGGTTTGTGGTGAAGAGTGGTACTCCTACAGAAAAAAACATCATCTCCAGGAGAGTTGGATTTATGCCGTAGGCAGAGACAAGTCTGAGCAGCTATGTTGTTATGTTTTGGACCCAACTCGATTAAAAAGGGGATGGAAGCCCATCTTAGGACTTCCACATCGCTGCATAAGGAGAAAAGGTGTAGGCTTTGAAGTGTTAGGGAAGAAACTATTCCTTTTCGGTGGATGTGGCTGGATTGAAGATGCTACTAACGAAGTCTATTGCTATGATGCCGCTATGAATAAGTGGAATCAAGCCGCTTCCTTGGTGGTTCCAAGGTATTTTTCCAAGTTTCTTTCTTGGAAGCATTTTGAGTTCTTGACTCAACCTATTATTTCACTTGCCGATTTATTTTTTGATCTCTTTATGCGTGTATGGCCTTTTTTCCTGATAACATTGTTATTTCACAGAACCTCTATCTGCCACATTTTTGTAGTTCCTTCTAGGATCATTAATCTTTACAGAAACAGATTTGCTATGGAACTTGTAGGTTAGGGCTCGAAAGACATTTAGAGCAGGCATGAGTTGATTGCTTAGTTGCATGAGAAACCCTTTGGCTCCTTTGCTTATTGTGAATTATTCAGTGTGATTATTATGTTTCCTCCCAGGCTGGTGTCTTTCCCTTTTGGTGCATTTATATTGCTCTATAAGTTTTTCATGGTTACTACCAAGCAGCCCCCACCCTTATCTTACTGATGGGCATAAGAATCTTACCATTTACATATTATCATTCAAAATAGCCTTCTTAAACTTCGTTTTTTGGTTGGGCAATACACTAGCTTATCTGAATCTGTTTTTTTCAGGTGCTACTGTGTATCTGAAGTGTTAGATGAAAAAATCTATGCAATTGGGGGCGTAGGATCTAATTCCAGTAATTTACCTTCCTGGGAGACTTACAATGCGGAAACAAGAAGTTGGACTTTGCATGAAAAGCGTAACATTTTCCCTGATATTGAAGATTCTATAGTCTTGGAGGGGAAAATTTATATTCGCGGGGGTTGTTCGCCTCTATCTTCTTTAGTATCTGCATTCGTCTATGAACCATCCAGCAGCACATGGCAGACGGCAGCTTCTGAGTTAGTGTCAGGTTGGCATGGTCCAGCAGTTGTTGTAGATGGGACGCTTTATGTGTTAGATCAGTCTTCAGGTACCCGGTTGATGCTGTGGCAAAAGGATATAAGGGAATGGGTGGCAGTTGGGAGATTGTCACCCCTATTGACAAAGCCTCCCTGTCGGCTTGTGGCCGTGGGGAATAATATCTTTATTATTGGAAAGGGCCTTAGCACCGTCGTTTTTAATGTTGAAAACGCAAGGAACATGGATGGTGTGTTAGTGAGCACTTCCATTCCAAAGTCAATATCTGATGATGATGTAATAAGTTGTAAAGCAATCACAATCTAAGCGTAGGAATATCAAGTGTAACAGCTTGCTGTGACTTGTTAATGTCCTTTACTACCGTCAGTGACACATCTGTTTCGCGTGTGATTCAAATTTTTCAAAGGGCTCCTATTTAGCTGGCTCATGGTCAGGACTCCCTCTGTTGTTATACAAGCAAAATCTGTTAGTGTTCCTGTACTCAATGGATTTCATACCTTGTACACATACTGTTGGATTTCCATTGAGAGCATTCAGGTTTGGTGGGGAATTATCTCCATTTGTATCATACTTGCTTCTTTAAAATGCTTTAGCAATTGACTGAAAGAATCTAGCCGATGACATGTTAACTTTGTAGCATTTAGCAGGGCTATAGATTGTGATGAACTTCATGAATATCATATCAATCAATCAAATAGACTGCTATCTGTTTTATTACGACTTTGCTTCGTGAAACTTACATAGGCAAATTTACCTTACAATAATGGAGTGTGTTTGTCCCCCAAGTGTTACAATGAGAATAATTCAGATGAACTTTGCCGTGGTCTGCTCTGTTTAGCATAACCTAAGCTACATCTACAATACCATACCAATAACTCTCAATAAGTCCGTTTCCTTTTAAAGGCAGGATGGATGACTCCGTTACGCGGTTGTAATTTATCAATCCTTTTCATACATTCCTTCATCCTAGTCAATACAACAGGTATGGCAGAGGCATTCTCCGAAATCTTCTGTTTAAGGACCTGTACTTTCTCAGCTTCTTTTTGCTCCTGTCTAGCTAAAAGGGCAATATTACCAGATTCAATTGGTCCTCCAACATCTGCAAGGAGATCAAGATAACAATTACAAACAAAACAATAAGCTCCTGAATATAGTGAACTGGTAACGTAGGGTAGACTTATTTTGGACTGTTGCGTTAAAATTTTGTACACATGGTTTGATGCTCCTACTTGTGTCACATATTAAACTCTATTGAGAAGATTTGATTAGAATGCATTAAGCACTCACATGGCACGTAACGAGCTTGAACGATAAAAACCTGATATTTAAGTGGAGAAGGATAGAGGGACTGAGCCATTCACGGATAGCTCGCCCTTAGACTCTGTTATCCAAAAAGAAAAGTGCAAGGATAACCACAGTACCATATGCAGAATGATTCAACAAGTTGGAGAAAACACAGACGGAAAGTTCCAAAACGATCAAGATTCCTCTCCGACTGTGTGTTCCTCACATTCATTAAATGATTTAATAGATTCCTGAAGATCAATATTTTAACTTACCCCCTTTCCATGTTAAACTATTCTTATAATCTCAACCTAAAAAGGCCTTATATAGTTTAGACACAAGGAGACACCTGATCCTCTTTCAAAGTCATTCATGACGCCATTCTCCCCAATGTGCTTTGAAAATATTTGGACAATAGGATTTGGCTTACAACACAAACATGGAACCTGAAGAAACTGTTATAGAATCACTAAAACTTAATCTCAATTACCTGATATTCACATGTATAGATGGATCTTTTTGCTTCATTGTCTCCGTGGATTCCAAGAAATTGTAGGTGAATGGGAGACATAATTTTACACCACTTCATGGATTATGATGTCACACCCTCTATGCAAGTTGCAAGTTGAAAACTTCTTGTGAACAAAGTTTGATTTTAGATTGGAAAGCAAAAAATAAAAATAAAAACTACTACATAGCACTATTATTATAGATATATAATTAAAATTACTCTAGCTTGATTGCAAGCAAGTCTGGGTGGTGTAGTCGGTTATCACGCTAGTCTCACACACTAGAGGTCCCCGGTTCGAACCCGGGCTCAGACAATCTTTTACTTGATTTAAGTTTGCCTCTTTTATTTTATATTTTACAGCAAGCAATCACTAACCTAGTTTAATCAAGAAAATATATAGCAAAAATTTGTAAATACTATAAGAATTATGCACGAGAAAGAGCAAGTCTAATTATTTTTTCTATTTTCTGTAACTGGAGATTCTCATGAGTCTTGCAGTCCTGAGCAATTTCAAGAACCAAACGCTAGAAATTGGAATGGAAGCTTGCGGTTGATTTCTTATACTTTCGGATTTCTCTTTCTTGCCTCAATCTGTGTGGCTTCTGCAAATTTTGCTGCCTGTGGACTTACGGTTAGTTTGCCTTTTACGAGCCATTGAGAATCTAAGGGATATATTTATACAGATTTCAGTATAAGTGCTCTTCCTCCTATCCTATCAACTCACTGTCGAATTGGGTGAAAATGTACTGCTGCCCACTCTCCCCTTTAAAACAGACTCCTTATCCATCTGCTCATTTTCTTTCTCCACACACAAGTAAAAATCAACCAAAAGAATTGATTTTTGTTTCAACAACATATCTTGGGTTTTGTAATGCAAGGCAAAGGGTGTCCTTTTCTCTAATTAGTTTACGAAATGAACCAAGGGAATCAGTTTCTACTTTGAGACTAAATTATGGGTTCCATCCTGCAACCAAAAGGGTATCTGTTTCACTCACTAGTTTGGGAAATGGTGATCGTTTGGTTAATGTCAGGTGTGGAATGTCTCAGGATGATGGGTTTTATATAAGAAGGTGTGTGGATATTGCTAGGAAAGCAGTTGGGCATACCAGTCCTAATCCTATGGTTGGCTGTGTAATTGTTAAGGATGGGAAGATTGTTGGTGAAGGTTTTCATCCAAAAGCTGGCCAACCACATGCTGAGGTAAGTCGACCATGAGGTTCACTTACTGCCTGTATCTCCATTTGGCTATTGTTTGATTTCATTCTTGAATTGATATTGCGCGCTTTTGACATTCTATAACTGAGGGAACTAAAATGATGTTTGGGTAGTAGTTTTTAAGTTAAATTTCTTGGTTTGGGAGCATAATTCAAATGGTTCAACTACTCATATATTGCATGTTAGCTCAATATTTCGGCCTTTCTCCATTTCATAGTAAATTTTCTAATAAGGAAAGAACAGAAGAGAATAGACTAGGGATTTGAGGAAACAAATATATTTTAACCTGAATATTGAGTATTAAATTAATAAATATATGTGACAAGACATGTCTTCGATTCCATGAACTGGAAAGGGAACTTGACACTTTTGTCTGTCCTGAGTTTTCTACGAGTTGAACCTCGTTTATATTTTACTTTAATTTAATGAGGAGCTGTAGATAGTGAGTCTGTAAAAATTGTTGTGTTAAATGCTTAAAACATGAAGTGTTAATGTAGGTTTTTGCACTCCGAGAAGCTGGTGATTTAGCAGAAAACGCAACAGCCTTTGTGAGCTTGGAGCCATGTAATCATTATGGAAGAACTCCACCATGCACTGAGGCATTAATCAAGGCCAAAGTGAAAAAGGTGGTTGTCGGGATGGTGGATCCAAATCCTATCGTAGCTTCAACTGGTGTAAGTAGATTAAGAGATGCAGGAATTGAAGTGATCACAGGTGTTGAGGAAGAGCTCTGCAGGAAGCTTAATGAAGCTTATATACATCAAATGTTGACCGGAAAGCCATTTGTCACACTCAGGTATAAATTTGATCTTCCCACAATTGTTGCAAATTGCAAAACCATGATTCAGGATCACATCATTCAGTGTGAGTATATCAGTTTCTCGATTACCCAATAATTAATCTGTAACAACAGGTACTCTCTCTCAGTTGATGGTGATCTCTCTGATCAGCTGGGTGCAGAAGTCACAGAGTCTGGTGGATACTACTCAAAATTGTTACAGGAATATGATGCAGTTGTTGTTTCTTCCTTCTTGCTGTCAACAAAGCATTCTGTTCTTTCATCTAAAGAACCAGGAGCAAAGCAACCTCTTCAGATGGTATTAGCAAAAAGTTCAGGTTCACTACAACTCCCTGCTGTTACAACGGCATCATCTAAAACTATAATCTTCAGTGATGAGGAGATTGTTGTGGAGCCTGAAGCAAGTCAAAGAGGGATAGAGATAGTAGTTTTGGATAGGATGAATTTAACAGCTATCCTTGAACATTGCAAGCGTCAAGGACTGTGCAGTGTGATGCTGGACTTGAGAGGAAACTCCGCAGAATTTGAGGAAATCTTGCAAGAGGGTTTAGGACAAAATTTGTTTCAGAAGGTAATTGTGGAAGTGTTGCCAATTTTAGGTGCAAGTTGTAAAGAGGCTTTCAAATATATGCAGCAAAACCGAAGGCTGAAGAGTTTAACATCGAGGACCTTAGGCGAAAGTATTCTGCTGGAAGGGTATTTCTAAGTGGATGGAAGATTTTATAATGATGGTGAATTGGTGATCATACAAGGGTATCTTCCGCTTATCACTGAAACTGCAACAAGTCTACAAGCATATCAAAGTTACATTCCTGCCTCTAAAAGAGGAAACTTGATTTCTGGACCAATGCTACTTTATTCATGTCACTTGGCACTATACTGAAAGGTCCATGGTGAGATCAATCTTCTCTTGTCAATGTTGTAGAACTGACTCTGCTTTGTACTAGAGTCTTAGCCCATTCAAGTTTTAAGACAAACATGTAATGTTGCTTTCCATTGTTGCATTTCAATTGACAATAAAGTTGTATGTGCATTTTGATCTTCACTTTCATTTGATCATGTGATGAACTTGTTAATTGCTAATCCATTACTTCAACTAAAGTGTCACAAACAGTGGATCCAAGCACCATTTTCAATGAGTTTATCAAGTTCCAAATCAGGCATTTGAAAGAACCAACAAGAAATACACTCCTCTCTAACCTCTACTGAAAAACCATGCCTTCTTAAATCTTCTGAGATGAGGGAATTTTATTTTTTAATCAAGACACCGATGCAGGCACAAACTCCGTCGAGAAAGACGAAAGGGCTTTGTTTTATGATTGCTTTCGACAATTCCTTCCTTGGCTCAAATATTTGGGAAAATAATGGACAGTATTTGAGTCAAAGTTGAAAAGATCATTTGAAGTTGAAGCTGAAGTTGAGATTGTTTGTGGATTTTCAAATAGCGTAACTAATTTATATTTTTAAATCCAAGATCGACAGTTCTTGAGGTTGCAAGTTCAGAGAATCTGTAGAAGAGTTTAAAGCAGCCACACACACAATCCGAAACGTTCCTCTTCTTCCTAAGAAGAAAAGACACATCCTGACATAGCCCAGTTGACATAGCCCAGTTGCAGATTTCCCCTCATTACAGGAGCAATGTGTGTTAGAGAACTTTGACCTTATGTTATCAAGCTATCAAGGTACATTAGAAAATTATAGTTCTTGCTGTTATTTTGTTTAATTTCTGGTTTGCCAAATAGATTCCCTTGAAATTGAGTTTTGTGATTTCATTTTTTAAATTTATGTGATTCCATTTTTCAAATTTGCATTTTACTTTTCATGGTTCTTTGGCATTAGATATGTTTTCTCCAATGTTCTGAGTATGAATTTCTTTTATTGTTTTGTTTAGTGCTGCAACCATCTTGGGAAAAAAAATGGCCTTGTCATTGAGGGATTTGATGAGTAAAATAATTTTTAGCAGTAAGTTTCAGCATTGTAGCAGGAAACTATCACATTAGCATTGCAATATCTTAACAGACAAATATCTACCTATCTTGGAACCATTATGGCCCTTATGCAGAGGAATAGATATAGAGGATACATTTTGCACACCCTAAATATTGATTGATGTAGTTGGCGCTTATTGTTTTTCCTCTGTTGATTGATGTAGTAGACATAACACCTAATAACTAACACTTAGGCACTTTATAGCTCTATTCTCTGTATGGTCTGTGTCAGTAGTGCTTTTTAGCAGCCAAAAGTGGTGACATGAATACCTAATACCTCTCCTTGTTCTGTATCTTTGTTCTATACATCTTCAAAACTGGAAGAGAATGAATTGTGGTTGTCTTGCAAAATTTTGAAATGTTGGGATAAAAAAAAGAAAAGGACAGACAAATACTTTCTGTGTGGTCTAGTATATCCATTTGTCTATGGTACAAACAAGCATTGACTGGAAACCCCAAAGTGAGAAGGAAAGGGATTACCAATGAAGTTTTAATGTGCATCCTCTATTCTGAATTTTCAGCCCTTGTCTATTGCCTGTTGTTCCTCTCATTTTGACAATCAGGTAAAGCATACATGTGCCAAGTGTACTACCCTTTTCCTTTCCTTCCAAAAGATTCTGTGACACCAGTACTTAAGAGCAGTTAAGAGTTCCTGACTTGATATACATGAGTGTAATACAGGAACATTAGTGCCAGATTCTTCTTTCAACACGGAACTGGCTTACGTAATTTTTTCTCCAAAACCAACCACTGCCGGATAAATGCGTTATTTTACTCTTTATACAATGAGGTGCCTTCCTTAAAGCATGCAGGAAGTGCTAAAACATGCAGCAGAAAATAGGAAAACCGCAATAAACTAATTTCAGAGTCTGTGGTAGGCCAAAGTCTGAAAAGAAAATAACCCTAAAAAGTGTTTCATATCAAGTTTCTCGAGTATTAGTGTAGTTTGAGTTATTTCTGGAAGATATTTTTAAAATTCAGAAATTGTTTTTAATCAGTTGATCATTGGCTCAACTCTTGTGGAGAAGTTGAAGGATTTTGTGTCAGCTAAAACTTTTGTAAGAGGAGATCATCCAGTATTCTTGCTTTCTCTGGTGAGACAACTATTTTTTTTTTTTGGTATTGTCACAGATTGACTTTTGCATTTGTGCTTTTTGTACTTTGTATGAATTGCGCTGTTAATTAGTTTCTTGTTTAATCAATCAGTACAAGTTTGATATGAAAGACATGAAAATTATGCTCCCAAGTACTTATTTTCTGGTTCCACTTTTATCTCTGACTGACCTTGGAGCGTCTCTGGCATTTGCTTTCTGTTTGTTGTATTGTTCTATGTATTTCACTAAGACTACCATTTTGATTTCCTTCTAATCATTCTATTTATTACTTTTTGTATGGTGCATATTTGATCTAGCATTCAGATGAATTTACTGGATAACTACTGCTCTTTTATAACGACGTCAATAAATACTGCATAGCAGTTGCAAAATATCAACATCTACTGCATTAAGGTGCTATTTATTAGAGAAGTTCATTATCTTGTATGAAGGAGCAACAAAAAGAACTCAAATGTTTAACATTCAGTAAACAGAGATGGATTTCCAAAGTATTTTCACTTATTTTGCTGCCACCTATTCTGCTGTGACATATAAATTAGTAGATAGTGCTCACCACCTTCAATCTTCATTTGCTTGTGAAGGAACTTGAATTTATATATTACCAGTTTTACCACCTCCAATCTTCATTTGCTTGTGATAGAACCTGAATCTGTGCATTACCAGTTTTTTAAGGTTGAACTTGAACTTGGTAAAACACTTTGAAACTCGACTAAAATGAAAGGGACTCTTCTATTAAGCATTTTACGAACTGACACAATTAAGGTAAAGCTTGGTTTAATTCGTGTTTTCTAGAGTTGATGCCTCTCCCAAGTTTGGCTTTGGTTTATTCGGATTTAATCTTCCAGAGTCCAGAGTTGATTCTCCTGATGGATCTTCTAAATATCTCGCTCTCGAGCACGGTATTTTTCCATGTCAATGATGGAGAACAATCAACTGTAACGACCTGTTCCCGTCATTGTGGATAGGCCAATGGGGGAGGAATTTGGGCCAAAAAACTTTTGAGCAGTAACATAGAAATTTTAAGCCTAGGTCAGACTTGGACGGAATTTGAGTCAGGTGAGGTCTAGGATGATCCGGTAATGGATGGGGGATTTAATTATGAGCTTGATCATTGGAGTTGATACCCAAGACGATAAGGAGTCTGTACGGCTTTACGGAATCAAATTCAGGCTAGTAGAACTCCTGGAATTGATCTTGGCGTGGAAGGATTGTTTTAGAACGTCAAGTTTTGAGGGTGTGTTGCGAAATGGAGGTTTGGGACACAAATCCCGAGTCTGTTTCAGTGCAACCTGCCACGTCGGAATTATTCTCTCCATGTCGGGGCCGCTATAGCGGGCTAATTTAGGAGTAATTTTTGCATGTTTGTTTTGCTTTGTTAAACTTTCTTGAGTTTATGAGAACTCAGCTTTTAAAGACTATTTATTTTAATTTGTTTCCACATCTTAAAATGCCTGTTTGGCCTATAGTATGCTTAGTTAGAGTGTAGTATCGGTTCTCCCACCGAAGGGTTAGTTTAGTGTCAATCACGACGGGTCGGATTGTGAAACCTTTTTCATAATAAGATGATTTATATATATATATATATATATATATATATATATATATATATATATATATATATATATATATACACATACACTCGTACATTAATTAGCTATTTGTACAAGAATATGTATTTGGTGGTGGAATATTTGACACTGCAAACAATGCTTCCAGTTTTGATCCTTTTTGTTTTTAAATTGCAGTAAGAGTTTTTACTGAACTCGTGAATATTGGAACCGGATCATGCAATGCTACCCATCACTTCAAGGTTCAAACTAGTTTTCGTTTGGCGGAATGACCTGGGAGACCCTTATATTTGGCTCCGTTTGTTAGTTATGTCAATGACTTTACTACAGCCTTAATATCAAATTACTCCATTAATTATACACACAATTATCCCAAATAACCCCCTGGAATAATATTATCACTTCAGTACTGATACTACTAGACTAGAGGCAAATATTTATCTAAACCATTATATATAAATTCATAATTGGTAGCATGATATATATATAAAAATTAAGAATATATTGATAGTTTTGAGTAACGATGTTTAACTTTATCAAATTAATAAGTAGCTAATTATACGTCAACATCCACTAGACTACAGGAACTCAAATTCATCAAGATTGATACGGTTTATTTCATGATGATCTCCTTCAACATTCTTTGATATTCCATTCTTCATAACGTTATCATCCCTTTCCAATAAAGCAAGGAACTCGTCTTCTCCCTCCATTATATTCTTCTCCTGGCCATCAATGTCGTCTTCTTCTTCCAATACCGAATTCATAAATTCATCAACTTCAACCTCACTCATCATCATATTCTCATGTTTTTCCAATTTTTCCTCCTCCTTAATCTTACAAATTACAAAATTCTTATTTTTAATTTTCTTCTTAATATCCGCAACAGAATATTCAGTCATCGTACCCAATAAGTCTTACCTTTATTATCAAACACTTGATTGGCTGGGTCTTTTGTCTTCCATGTGCCCTCCTCCCCAACACTTGGCTTAAATCTGCCTTTTCTTTCTTCAACTGCGTAATGAAGTAACGTGTGTTGCCCTCAAAAATCTGTCATGGCTCCTTTTCCCCGTAAAGATCAACTAGATCCATCACTTCATCTTGCTCAGAAAGTGGCTCATCTATCGCAATATGTTTAGACTTGCAATAAATGGGTTTGATCGTTTATATATTTCTGGAGTTTTATTGTACGTAGGATCGAATAGTGGCTTTTCTAAACATTTTCATTGTCCACAAGGCCTCTTCAAGGATATTGTGATATTTCTTTTCCATCTTGAATTCAAGAATACTTTGTGTTCTGACTTTCAATGGGCGGAGGCGAAAAATAGAAAATTATTGATTTGACACATTATAAAGGCAGATATAATAGAGATAGGGAAGGGGAGCCTTGGAGTAACTGGTAAAGTTGCTGCCATGTGACCAGGAGGTCACGGGTTCAAGCCTTGGAAACAGCCTCTGGCAGAAATGCAAGGTAAGGCTGCGTACAACAGACCCTTGTGGTCGGGCCCTTCCCCGGACCCTGCGCATAGCGGGAGCTTAAATGCACCGGGCTGCCCTTTATTTATATAATAGAGATAGGAAAGATTATGATCAGTTCTTGACTCAATATATATGCAGTAGTGTTAGTTACAATCCAACTAAGAAGAACATAAACACAAACAAGATTATGTAGTGAAGTAGAAAATTTAGTTAAATTGTATGCTAGATATCTTCAAAGAAACTCAAACTCCTATTATAAACATGATAGGGTTGTAACTCAAATTCATGATAGGGTTCTAACTCAAATTCTCACCACCACCACTGGGGTGGAAGGGAGTTTCCAACCCCCTTCACAAAAAATTTACATCATGTATATAAGATTTGTGTTATTTTCATGTATGTATATATCATATATTTATTGTGGTTGACTTTTTCACGTGTTCACTTTTTCAAAAAATTCTCTTGATGAAACTTTTGTGCCGCCACGCGCAGTAACATGTAACACCCCTCAAAACAAGTTATGTTAGATATGACTTTTGAGCACAGTCTCACAGCAAAATATGTTTTAGAAAGAGATTTTGAGCTTAATCTCACTTATGATTCAAATAGATAAGATGGTTTTCATACCTATGAGCATTATATGAATATATGTCATTTTGGGAGGACTATTTAGTATCGAGAGGACTCGAATTTAGAAAATTCAAGTTCCATAACTACGTGCCATCTTAGATTTATGTTTTGCCACTTTGTCGGTTGACCTTCAGGCTCTGAGAGACTCAGATTAGTTGATTCACATAGATAGATAGGTATACTCTAGCAAGGTATAGGACAACCCTTCTAACTGGGATTGTAAGTTGGACATCATGAGCTCACATGGTGTATGTCGGTTATAAGAAACTTCCCTATTTTATGCACTCCTTATGATATGCTCTTCACGTATTATGGTCATTTTAGTATGCTATTTTATGTATATGTTTATGCAAGATTTCTGAAATAAACTCATCTCTATATACGCTTTGAAAGAAGATTTTGATGATAGTTAAGCATGAACTTTAACTGTTTTCTTTTCAAGTTCTCTCACTATAGTATGACTTTTGAAAATCTTGTTCCACCATTTCCTTTATGATATGTTATACGAGTATGTTGGTTCTCATTTCATACTTAATACATTTCACGTACTGATGCATACTCCTTCTGTGATGCATTCTTTTATGATATAGATTTTGACGCTCATTCTCAGACATGTGGCTAGTGAGGTTGCGGCAGTTCTCAGTCAGCAATTAGTGAGTCCTCCTTATTCGGGGGCTTTATGGAGTAGTTTTAATTAGTTCTCTTGCTAAGTAATAGTAATTGGGGGCTATGTCCCGACAAACTTATTTCTTTAATTGAGATACTAGAGACTTGTTTCAGACATTAGTTTTCAGTCTTCATGGATATTTTATCTTTCTAATTAAACCTATTATGCAAATGTTTCACCTTCAACTTAGTTTTCTTATGATATGTTTTGAGGTGTTATGCCAAGGGTTAATTTGAGATCATTCGTAGTTCTAAGTACCGTGTCTCGACTAGGGTGTAGACTCGGATCGTGACATAATATACGCTATAATTATAATTTGTACGCTAAGTATCACAAATAAATATAATTCATAAAAACTTAAAAGACTATATAATTAATGTGAAAATACACAACATTGCATAAAATGTATATATATATATATATATATTAACAAAGGAATATTATATCCAGACAATAAAATTTAATTAATTACATATGAGGGGTTGCCTTGGATAAATATATAAACAAATGGGGAAAATTGAATATATGATAAACACAAACATTTTAGGGATCAAAATAGATAGAAGGATCAATTGATCCAATAAAGGGATAAAATTTAACTAACCGTAATTATAGTTAGGGGAGAGAGGGTACTTTTTTTATATTATGATTGTTCCTGTGATTCCTCTGCATTTTCAGGCTCCTTATTATCATTATTCTCTTCTGTTGATGTATTTTCAACATCACTATTGTCATCATCATTTAGTGGTGTTACAGCAGCACTATTCTTTTTGTTATTAGCAGCTTTGAGGACATGTTGGTAATTTCCTTTCTCCATAAAGAGCTGAGCAAAATGGTGTTTGCAATATAGGTTTCCATCAAGAGATGCATATGTTGCATGGGTAAGTGCACAACCTCCATGTGCACACTTGAAACATGACTTGTGGAATGATTCTCCTTCCATTGTCACCTATATTGAGATAGTCATTTTGTACACTAACAATATATTAGGGTTATAAATTCACTTATAACAATATATATGTAAACCTAATATAATATTATGTAACACGTTATAGAAAAAATAACTTGATTCACAAAGCATTTTGTATTCACAGGAGGTCTACGTACGGAAGAGACATATTCTAAGGTTTGTATAATGTAGATAGTGTATCTTAACGTGAGTATTAATCACTGATTCACTAATTACTGAATGGTTTAATTTTGTACCTTTTCAAGTGGGTAAACAGTTTTGTCGCAAGCAGCACATTTATCTTGGGTTCCAGAGAACATAGCTGAGAGTTTGCTTGGAGCCCTTATCTGCACAAAATATATTATTAATTGTTAGCTAAAAAAAATAATTTATAACTGTTTTATTCTTTTAAATTAAAATTGAAATGTGTAGTTGTGACTTGTGAACGTACCAATGAATTTTGCCTCTCAGACTTAGCTGCTGAAATGTTAATAATGTAGATTATTAGTAGAAATTAAGATAAAAAGAGAAAATTAAATTATTATTTTTAAAAGGATGTCTTACGATTCTGAAAATTCTTGCTAAAATTTCCAGATTCCTTAAAAAGCTGTTCGAAATGAGTCTTGCAGTAGAGGATTCCATCCATAGAAGAGTAGTTGCTCATCTGCCAAAAATAAAATAAAAAAATATCCAAATTATCAAATATAAATTATACATAAATGAAACAACAGAAATAAGATATACAATTAATAATAAAAATTTAGAATTGTGATCGATTTTTGTTTCGGGGAAGGGGAGGGCAAGGCCTAGCGAAATCAGAAATTTAGTCAAGTGTGTTCAAAATTTAATATGTAATTTTTGATCTATATATGCAATATAATTTTTCGATTAAAGGTATTCAACTTATTACCATTCAATCTATGTAGCTCGTGAGGACAGAGACTGGATCAACTGACCGAACTTAGATATATATATATATATATATTTTGAATTTCATTATGACCTAGAATAAAAAAGTAAATATTTAAAGAAAATAGGGATACATACCACAAGAGTGCCTTTGCAGTGGCTACATTTGAAGCATGATTTATGATAAGTAACACCATCAGCAGACAACAAATCAACAAAATAAACAGTTTTATCACAAGCTGAGCATTTATCCAATGTTCCTGTGAATGCCATTATTGTATATCTTTTTTTATATAAAATAAATAAATAAATTATTATATTTACAGAAGCCTGAAAATCTTCAATCTCAATAACTATTCAGAGTTAGAAATATGGCAGAGAAAAAAAAAAGAATTTGTACAACAAAAAGTTATTCTGCCTTGTTTATATTCTAACCTGTTTTGTTATTGAGATTAAAGAAACAAAAAAGGCACCCTCTCTATCTCAGTTTTTGTAACAGAGAAATTTTGAGTTACTTTTTCATGTGGAAAACAATTACTATAACCCCATAATTCAATGACACGTGATTGGGAGATCCAAATAATAGGACTTCAAATTTTTATTTTATTTCTTTGCCTCTCAAATAGGATGGATGTAATTATCTTGGATTTGAGTGAAATTAGGCTCTAATATGACTCTTTCTCATCACAAATTTAAATTTTTATCATTTTACGAGTATTTACTCTCTACTTTTTTTTCTGAAAATATTTCTCTCAAGTCGAGGTCTATGAAAACAGTTTTTCTATCGGTCCCTACAAAGACAGAGGTAAGGTACACTCGACCTCCTCTAATCTCAATTGTGGGATTACAATATGTGTATATGAGCCCGTTTGGATGGGCTTTAAGTTGGTTTTTATAAGCCCCTTTTTAGCTTTTGGATGTGTTTGCCTAATGCTAACTTTAAGTCATAAAGTTCTTAAATTCAGTCAAAAATGAAAAGTTAGGATTTCTAACTTTTTTTTTCTAAGTGCTTAAAGCCATTTTGTTTTACCATAGAAGTTATTTTTATATCTCTTATATTTTAACTAAATTTCCAAACTACCTTTTTTATTCTTTTAACCCTAAAATTCAAACACTTATTTTCAACATAAGCATTTTTATCCAAACACTCAACTGCTTATTTATAAAAATAACTTTCAGCACTTCAAAGTTCTAAAAGCATTTCATACATAAAAGTTACTTTTTTTAAGTTCATCCAAACGGGCTCTATATGTTGTTCATGTTGTTACCATTTTAGGAGTATTTTTGTTCAATCGAGTAGATAAAATTTAACTTTTTTAAAAAAATGAAACTTTTACACTTATAGTTACCGTATAAATTAATTGGTACAACTACCAATACCTCTCTGCAGACCAACAAGAAAAAAGTAGAAAGAATTGGTGTAACAACCAATTATACAACATTGCCAATTATTAAAATTACAGATAAGGCACACAGCAGATTAATCATTGTAATTAATAATTAATTAGTGGAGATTATATTATTGCTCAGTTAACTGACAGGTATATATGTCTTGTCTTAGTAAAATGCTTAGTAGTTGTTTTCAACGTGCCTTACGAGTTCTGATGAAGACATCATTGACAAGAATTAACCATTGCCGTTAATGGCAAACTGCTTCATTTTCGAGAATTTATCACTATTTGTCACATCTTTGTTTTTGTAACTGTAGAACTCTCGGTTCATTTTTTATTTGTCATAATTTTCTTTTTGATAGTCAAACTATTAGAATCGAAATATTTAGGTGTCATGCGAAAGCTAACAAAGCAAATTTTGAAAGATCATGAATAAGAAAACAAACGAGAAATTTATCAAAAGAGACACAAACATTTAATGTAGTTCGGTCAATCGACCTACATCCACAAGAGGAGATGAATAATCCACTATTATAAAGAGAGTACAAAATATCGAGTACAAAATATCGAGAGAAATAACTTCACACAATTCATTCAAAATAAAAAGGTGTTTACACAAGTGTTAACATAATACTTGTGTCTCACTATTTCTACCCCTACACTAAACTCTCAAAACTCCTAGGATTACATTGTGGATGCTACCAAGTTGAAAGAAATGAACATCTATTTATAGAGTCATAAATTTTTTCCTACCAAAAAATAAAAGAATTAGTCAAATATGACAACTTTGTGTTTTCCTTTGAAAAGAAAAACTCAATTGTGGTAAGAAACTCACGCAAGTATCCAACACAAACGACATGAACTTTGACTAACATTTTAAGATGTATTTTCTCATCATATTGAAAAAAGTTGCAATTTATAATAATTTTTTTGTATAATTTTTGAATATTTAAATTTTATTTTAAAATATCAAATTAATTTAATCTAATTTAACTTTAAAAATTAATTAAATTGACTCTTAAAAAACGTAATATGACAACTAAAAGGAAAAGGAGAGAATACTTCTTTGTTTTCGTTATATGAGGCTGAAAATCATCTAATTTTCGGTCCAAATTCAATACTTATAGAATAAAGTTTATATAATAAATAAAATACTATATAAAGTAAATCACTTCTTGGGTTAAATGTTCGAAGAACTCGTAGTTGGAAAAAATCAAATGTTAAATATGTCAATTCTTTTTGTAACGAAACAGTAACTCTTTGAACTATTTCCACTACATTTCATGTCCTTTTCCAGATTTTGTTTTGGTTTTCTCACACTTTTAGAATTTGATAATAATCAGAAATAAAAGAAAATCGGTTTTCGATTCTTGGTCTAAATTTTGACATATTTAAAATAATTGTAACTCTTAATCTTCTCTTTTTCATTAAATATTGGTGACGATGAGTCAAAAGAAAATGAAATTTTGGTCAAAAAGACATTTGTTTGTACAAAGCTGCAGAATGAATTCCTAGGAACAGTTGGGAAATTACAAACTCCACACTTCTACACATATTTTTGTGTGTGCATGCGTATAAAGCAAACAAAAGGTAAAATATCCCTTCATAGATTATGTAGGAAAGAAGTTGAGAAACTAGAAGCATATACCTACTAATTGTTTCATTACCTAAAGATTAGCGAACACAACAAGAAGAAAACAATGACGATGTCTCGATTCCAAGCAAGTTAGATATATGAATTCTCACAAATCATGTTGCTTCAATTAAGTTAATCTCCGTCTAATATTATAAAGATAAAAATAAAATGCCTTACAAGTTCTCTATATTTTGTGGCATATATCAGAGGGAAAATAGTACAGTAGCATAGAAAGCCTCTAGCATGGGCCATAGTGGAGTGTACAATAGGTTTAATTTATTTTTCCAAATAATGAAAAGATACAGCTTTTAGGCTATAGTACAAATAACAACTCTTGAAAAGACAAGAAACAACTAAAAATACCAAACAATGTTGATTAAATTATTCCCCCCTAGCCTCATTTTTCTAGGTGAAAATTTGTCCTCTCTCTCTCATAGACATAAGCACATTCTAAATGTCCTCTTAACTATTATAAGAAGCAGAGCCTGCACAAGATTCACTAACATCTTGGCTCATGGATGCTACAATCTCAAAGGAAAATGGTACAAGATCAAGAAGTTTTCGAAACGAAGACTACAATAACAGAAGAGTGTTCTTGAGGAGCTATCCACTTCACTGGGGAGATTCAGTAGAAGATGGAGAAAACAAAGAAGAGGAGGCTGCAACAGTAATGCCAAGAAGTGAAGAGAAGACTTTCATGAAGAAAATATTTATAGCAGTTTTCCATTGGAAAGGAGAAAGAGCTTTAATCTTTCGAAGGCTTAAGCATAAGGTCACTGTTTACTTCATTACTTGTCTACCTGTTGGATTCAAAGCTCCTACAGCAATGATTTCAGCTTAATATCATTTTGTCTACCATAAAAATTGCTATCAATAGTTGAAATCCCACCTACTTTACTAAGCATATATCGTTCATAGTTATGTGTTTTGAGTACAACTGAAAGGCAAGTACAGAAGAGTGGAAATAGTAAGATGGATGCTAACTTAAATAGAAATATGTGTGTACCTTGGTCTTCTGCACCTGAACAAGCAAACCTCTCATCTTCTTAAAACTGATCCACCTGTTAAATTAGTTCAAGCTGCCACAAATAGCTTAAAACCTCGTAAAAGCAACAAATTAATTAGCATAGCTGTATATGCAAACGTGAATTTTTTTGATGCGTTGATCACTAATTTCAACAATTATTTGAAAGAATTAGTATGTTTTTGTTGGATTGCGAATCAACCATAAACCTACCATGCATGCTGTGCACTAACAAATTCTGATTCTGTACCTCTGACATTTGTTGCTAGAATAAAACTAATTCAACAACAGCAGATTACTTCATCGCCATCACAGAGTAAAGAACTTTGCAACAGGAATTTTATTTCAGAATAAAGAGTTCAGAGTCTGTATGAACATGTATTGCCATATTGGTACTACAACAAATTTTACTTTTTAAACAAGTCTTCAGAGTCTGTATACTCCAACTTGTAGCTAGGCTCAGGGGGCTTGTCCCCACCCCAACCCCACTGTTACTATCACCTCCCAGGATATAGGAAAATGAAGTCTAGATGTCTTTTCCAGTCTTCCCATAAGTTCAATCACAGCGGCAATAACACTTTCTGGCACAATATGAGATCAGATAGAGTCTTTCCATGCCTATCGATTCTTCTTGAGCAGTTCACACCTCCATCTAGGATATTACGAACCACAATATTCAAAGAATGGATCCCCCTGACTTCATAAATCTCCACCTCAACATGTTCACTGACCCATTTGTCTCTTCTTTCAATATCATCAGAAGTGGGAAAAGGAGAGGGGTTAAGAAGACTTGAGACGACTTTTTTCACCCATTCTTGAGTAACAATCTTCTTTAGCCTTTCAATATCTGGAGGAAAATATGGGATAAGGGAAAAGTTTATATCATCCCCTTTATCACCAGCTCTGCTATGTGCAAAATCATAGAGAGGAATCTTCCTGTCATGTGGAGCAGGGAAGAGCTGAATTTCTGGTGCACCTTCTTTGTGATTCAAAGTAGTTTCCATTGTAAGTGATTGCAAGACTGACTCGTGGAAAGAACTGGTCTGTATTATGTTTTTAGGGCCAGCCAGATCATCTGATTGAATAATTTTATATCTTGTTGCTGTCATATGCCACTGAACATCTTTACGTTTTACCTGAAAGATATTTGAGAACTCTTTAAAACTTATTCTATACATTATTTAGCAATATAGCATGAAGCAACCATTGAAAGTTCAATAGCACAAGGTAGGAACCACCTCACAATAGAAGAGAACTTTTGTTCTTTTCTGTTAATAGCTATAGGAGAAAAAGCTAATAAATTAACTACATGCAAGTATGCATTCAATGCCATGCATAAACACACAAACACGTGCATAAGCACACATATGCACACACATATATCTGAGAGAGATGGAGAGATATACCAATGCTTTCTCAAGAATGATCTCTTTTTTGTGTCCAGTGCTGCCGTACAATAAAAGAAGAAGTAGAGCATTAATACATGTCATAGAAATATGTTCTTAACAAACAAATGCATTGAGAATGAATTGAGGCAGGAAGATTAAAACACCTATCCATATTAAAAAGAAGACAAGGTACATGTCATGGAAATATGTTTTGACATAATCAAGAAGGGGAATTAAGTCGAGCAAGAGAAAAACTGGGAGGGGGATATACTGAGAGTATGAGACACTAGGTGCTTGAGTGAAGAAACTGCTCTAGTAAAAGATACGCGACGTATATTACAACTTCCACATTGAAGACACAGTGCAGATCAATTGCCCATTAATATGAGAGCATATCATACCATGAAGTCCCTTTACTGGATGAGATGGATTCTCCACAAGAAAATCACTATGTAACAGCAATATATATGATAGGTATCTATCGGAAAGAAAACTTCCTAATTTTCTACCTATCTAATACTAAGAAATACTTTCAACAACTTAACTATTGATTAATGAATATAACAGAAACTATTTTGAGGCACCAACAGTGGCAGAGCCACAGTGCTAGCTACGGATTCGGCAGAACCCAGTAGCTTTGGCTCAAACCCTGTAATTGTCTTAAAAAGTTCTTTATATGTACAAATAATAGATTCAGAACACAGCAGGCAAACAGAATTGTGATCCAGAACCAATAAACTAAAAATCTGGCTCCACCTCTGCTGAACCACGAAATTTACTCATAGCAGTTTTCATTTCAACAATTTTCTGAAATATGACACAAATAAATGATATGAATTAAGACCTGATACCGCCACCACCAGCAGGTCCATTTGTATATAATGCTAAGAACTCTTTTGTAAACTGGATTGCTTGTTCCTTATTCTCAAATAAACCATCCACTCGTAGTCTAATATCTTGACTATCCCTTGGCAAATCTTCATCTATGCTGACAGCTTTCAGACTATCCAGTCCAATGATATAGGAAACTATATGTTTGCTTATGCCAGGGTATACTTCTTCCATCCATGATCTTACCTGAAAAAAAAGCAATTAGAAAATTAAAATTGAAACACTACACTTCTTAATCTAGCATTCCAGGAGCCAAGAATAAAACCATAATAGCAGTCCAGGAAGAATCAGTAAAGACTTGTTTACCAAGAAATCAGCAGCTTTAGCACGTTTAACACACTGATATCCACCATAGGATATCTCTCCCCAGCCTTTCCACCCCTTGTCCTGAATGAGGCAGTCACCAAGTTAGAACAAACAGAAATATCCATCAATCCAGCTAAATAAACCATTGCCTACAAAGAACACTTCCTCATGGGGGAATGGAAGAAAATGATACTCAGAGGAGATAGTGATCTTAAAAGTACAAATTCATCTTTCGTGAACTAGCCAAATGAGATTATAGTGGTGCTACTGTGTTAGGGAAATACACCCATTAAAAGATTGTACGGTCTAATAAGATGCTAAGCAGAGTAACAATAACATTATATTAGGAGGGTACCAAAATTCCAATTAATTGTGAATGGAAGTGTTAGTGAGGGAATTATCTGATGATGCATGGATTCAACAGCTTCTGTCCTGTTTTGGTTCATGAGATTAAGGTCAAAGCAGCAGATGGCATCAAAAAAACTGGTTACAATTACATCTTTGGGCTCTTAAGATTATGAAAACCCAAAATCAAAACAAGATTTTAACGAATGGGAGAAGGCCAATGCAATGGGGTGTTGAGCTTACAAAAAGCACAATTTATTTAACCAAATGTTGCTTTTGGGACCACATGACAACAGAAATGAAGAAGTCTCCACTTTCTCTGTACATGAACAAGAGATTACCTTGGACGCCAGCAGCAACAGTTTATTAGGAGCTGATGTAGATGGCTTTGCCCCAGCACAGAGGACTTTACTGCTTGATAATGTCTGAAATGAAACATCTTGAAAATCTACAACCTGTGCCAAGGAAAAGACAAGATCCTAACACACCTCTTCTCTGATTTAAGCTTTTCATGTACTTTCCCTAATCAATCTAGATAGCCAATAAAACTTGCAAACATTTACCACGTCTGGCGTTATGTAGCTACTAGGATTCCCCACTTCATACAGAAGCTGTTCGGCGCACGTGCTGGGATTCAAAACCCCACCACTGCCTTTCGCCTTTGCTACACATACTTTCCCATCAACGCTGACTTCCGCAAAGGGAAGAGATAAATCTAGGAGATCTTGCAAAGAAATATCACGGTATTTATCTCCTACAGTGAGAGTACAGTCAATGAGTTACAGGTGAAGTGACATAGAACAAGCATCAGAGTCAAAAACTCATAACTATAAGTAAGGGAAGCCAAAGATAAATACTAAATAAAGAGGAACTAAAAATTTTCATGAACACGGTTCAATGGGTATTATACAAGATCAACAAGATACATAGAGAAAAATAAAGTTCGCAAAGTCCATGTTTACTGGGGGCAAGTGGAAGACAACCCCTCCAACCCAAGACTACACCCCACAATATACACACATAATACTCCCTACAAAAGAAAGGTGCACATTCCTGAAATATCGCAATAGAATGAAAGGTACACCTGGATGCATATAGTATCCTCCAGTAAGTTGACAACCACATTCTAGCAGGTGGCCAGCCAGCGAACCTTGGGCAAGCAGGTGCAACTCATCCCAGTTCCAACCGAGCTCATATACCTGATCATAATAGGGACCTTCAGATATTTTTCTAAAGAGAATAGTAACTAATTACATCAGCATAGTTTTGTCCAATATAGTATTGAATAACTAGGAACTAGCCCATAAATAGTGACATAATTGTATAAATACAAAATAAATCCAATTGCATTCACATTCAAAACAACCCAAGGCAATCCCTAGGAGGAGAGTCTTCTGCCTAATTGTTAATCTACTCCAGTTGACAATTTTACTCACACACCACATTTAGCTGCAGTAAGCTTGTTTTATTTTTCCCATCCAGCGTCCACACAAATGAAATGTACTCAAACTTTAGTTGGAGCACTAAAATATCACTAAAAGCCACCCTTTCTGCCTGGTCTTTCAACTCTGATTATCTCACACACAAAAAAAAATGTTCCACCAACCTATTCCATCCAGTCTATTACCGTATAAGATCAGCACCAGGAAGAGGCATGTAGAGAAGCTCAAAAGACTCAGAAGCATGCCCCAATGAATGTGAATTCAAAGACCTCACAAGGCTTCTGCTTCTTTCACTTACATCTTACAAGATAGCTTTGAATCATTTCCACCAGTAAGTGGTAACAAGAAGGCAGTTTCCACCTTATAACTCCGGATGGAGCTAATTTCATATAAAGATGAAAAATGCCCCATCCTTGTAACACGTTTCATGTGCAATTGAAAAGTGTGGTTTTCTATGCTTCCATCATAATAATAGATAAAACTTTGACGAGTCAAAAGAAAATCAGGAAAGCTAACTTTGTCATGAATTTGACTTAAACAAATTTCAATAACTTTACATAATAGCAATTTTCAGTTGCTTAAGATGTGGAAAGGTGAGTAGCTTTTCATCAGCTGTTACTCTCAGAAAGGAAGTGACTCTAAATTACTCCGTAAAAGGATTATATTTGGTACAAGTGAAAAGATAAATGTCAGTGCCAGGGACATTAGAAATGAAAAAGGAATCTACTGTCATACCATTGGGGCTAAGAATAAGGAAGCATCAGCAACTCGAGAAGTAATAATTACATTCGGTCTGAAATTCTGAAGACATTCAACAATAGGAGCTGCTCCTAGATACACACTAACATCCTGCAGAAAAAAACAGGAAAAAGGATGCTACTATAATCGTAATAATAATGTAACCAAGGATCTGCAGAACGAGGATGAAACGATCACTCTATTAAGATTTAACATATGAACCCACCCAGAAGCATCAGAAAAATAAGAAACAAGACCTGCACAGCACAATTTTTGTACTTGATGGAATAAATGATGCTGACATGTACCATTGAAAATACTGTATATTACCAAATCTTACATCAACATGTCTAAGGTGCTCCTCCAAATCTGAATGTACCCCAAAAGAATTCTGTAAGTATGATATGGTTTCTCAGCTTGGAGGAAGAATGAGGAAATGGAAGCCATGCAGTCAGTACATCAGTATATTTCATCTGTCATATTCGAACTTCACCTGATTTGACAACAGCAACTTGATGAGCCAGACCAACAGTTACAGAGATGCCCAGTCCTCTTGCAAGTTGTAAAACAACATCCCGAGCGCCAAATGGATCATCTATTCCCCATATTGCCAAAGAGAAAATATTAATTCGTTGGAGAAAACATAGGCAATTTCTACAGAAAACAAAAAAGAGAAAGAAAGACAGATGAGGGAAGTCTAGGCATATCACATACTTGCACCCATGTTTGTAATAATGCAAACTTCATTCTCCGCAGCCAAAGGTAAGAGCAGTTGCATCCACTCTGAGACTGTACCAAACTGCTAGTTATCAGTTGTCACCAAACAAGCAAATTATCACATTTCTAGCATACTGACAAATAGACAAATGGATAAAGAAACTTGGAATGCTTATCTGTAATGAAACAAAAGTAACTACTTAATAAGCAAAACATACTATGGGGATCATAACCCTTGCCACCAGATTTCATGGCCTGATAGCGCTCAGCGAGGGTGCGCTCTGCTAGGCATTCCAGCACTAAATAATCCAACTCCTTCACCCGCTGAAGTAGTTTTAAAGCCGCTATTGGTCGATCACCTCCAAATCCAGCACCACAACCTATGTAAACCTTTTCCTTTCGCCTTTGAGGATTCACCCTCTGCAATTTCATGAATTATTAAACATGTTGTTAGTTTCCTTTTCCGTCTTTTCATTACAATTGTATGTCTAGTAGTATATAAAAAAAACTAACCAGTCTGATCTCACAGTCATAAATATCAGGTGAGTCACCACCTAGTTCTTCCATTGCAACCTGATAATTACAACACCATGAACAACACCACAAAACGGGTCTTACCATTAGAATTTAGCACTAAGTAATTCCATCTTAATGTAAAAAGTTCAGCATTGCAACTTCAATCAAGTCTGACTCCAAGAACTAATCAATTCCTTCTGCTTAACTCTTTCACTTCATATTGAAGCCAAAAGTTGTAAAAAGAGTAACTTTAATCACTTTTTTTCTGGAAATCATCTAGATCAATCTTAAACAACCACTTGAGCATCCATCCCTTGTCATCTAAACAATTTTATGGATTTATCAAAAAGAACATAGAAAAATAAACAGAAAAAAGAACGAACTTTCTTAGTAACACAGTGATGCATAAAGAAATTGGAATTCAATTGAAATAAAAAGATGCGAGAATCTTGAAATTACAGTTGAGATTGAAGAATTGGTACAAGTATCTGAGTTTTTGGTGATCCCTTTCGCCGTCTCGTTAGAGAATTTTGCCACTGCTGCTACGTCTACTCGTGGCATGCATATCCTAAAGTTTCGGCCAAAGTAGTGAAGGGAATTTTTGTTTATTTCATATAGTTTATAGTTATTTTTTATCAAGGTATTTTTAAATTAAATTATAATAAAAGGTATTTTTGATCATTTTTGTAAAAAATAATAATGAGAAGCTATAGTCTATAGGAGTGGTAAATAGTCCCTCCGATAAAATTGGAAGGATATAGGAGAGGTAAATATGAAGTAAATTCACTAATAACCACTTTTTGATCCGTATTTGAACTATCTCATTTGTTCAAATTTATGTACCGCATTGTTTGAATTTCAAGAGTCAAATCTATTTAGTTTGATCATTTATGTTTTTAGAAATTACGTTTAAAAAAAAGTATTATTCTTTCTGTTCCTATTTATATGTCACCATTTTATATTTTACGTGCATTAAGAAACTAAGAACATGAGTATACTATTCTATTATTATTTAATATTTTTTGAAGTCAAGTTTTCAATCAATGAACATGAATTAATTTATTTTGATCACTTAATTTGACCAATGAACATGAATTATTTACTTAGTTTTTTTTGTTGTTCAAATGTATATTTTCAAGGTCAATAACTCACAAGGGTAAAATAGGAAGAATAATGTCATTTATGCATTATTTTGTGAAATGACAAATATTAAGGATCAACTATTTTTAGTAAGGACGACATATAAATAGGAACGGGGGAGTATAAGTCGCAACAATTTATAATTCAAAATATTTAAACGACGTATGAAAAAATTGCGATCAAAGAAAAAATTATTTAGATCTTAAAATTCGAAAGATGTTACATAAACTGGGACGGGGAGAATATTATGATGGAGTTTCAAATTTTATCGTAGAAATATCATGGCATTATTATCTGTATAGTTTTAGATTTTAAAAAATACATGGCCAAAATATTGTGTTCTTTTGAATTTCAGTGATTTCATGGATCTTTTAACATACAAAATTCATTGAGATGGTTACCGACAAAAATTTTAATGAATATGTTAACTTCAAACCTTACATAAGATGACTTCAGACATTAAAATTTTCAATTTTCAGCCATATAAATAAATTAATTATGTAAAATCTTAAAAATTTTGTTGATTGTCTATCTAAATTTACATTTTATTGGAGAAAACTTGATTCACATTTTGTAATCCTCTTACCTTCTCCTGTTCTCAACCTTTTTTTAAAAAAGAAAAAGTATAAAATTAATTATGAAACGAATAATTTTTAATAGTGTGATTAAAGGGCAACCCGGTACACTAAAGCTTTCGCTATTCGTGCAAAATGTTTGTTAGGGACACACAAAACCCCACTTTCTCATAGCCATGTGTCTACTACATCTAGTAAACTCATAAATCATACTCGATTCCCTCACGCAAATAATTGTGGTTTATATATTCTAATTGAATTAGGGAAAATTCTTTTGGCCAAAAGAATTTAACACAAATTTAGCCAAAATGTTAAAAAGATCTATTCACACTATAAATTATTTTTTTTGACATTTTTGTCCTTCCTCTCAAATTTGAACTTTTTTTTATTAATTTGTTTATCAATTATTTTCCCATACATTGGATATATTTCCAATGCATGGGAAAGGGAAACATTTATTGTATTATAACAAATGTTTTAAGTAGTAGTACCAGATAGGTATGCAAGGTATTTTAATGTCTTTTCCAATTAATTTTATTGAAACAACTGAAATTTTATCATAAACCACTTTGTTTTAAAAAATATGTTACGAACATGACCTTTGGCTAAGTACTTTTATCAATTATTGTATCTAAACAAATTTAAATTATTACTTTAAAATATATATATATATATATATATATATATATATATATAATTTAAAATATTCAATAATGACAAACAAAATTCAAAACACTTTGGACATGATAAACATAAGCACATTATAGAAATCATAAAAATCATGTAGTCTATAATAACCAATTTTAGTTAATAGCAATTCAAGAAAGTTACACAATATTGCAGTCTTCCCCGATTTGATAACTTATAAATCATTACTTGTATTTGTTATTAATATATTATTTAATTAAGTATTTTATTAATTATTATATTTAAGCAAATTGAAATTATATATTTAAATAATTTTTAAATATATTTTGATAATATTTCAATAACGATAGTTAAAATTCAAAACACTTTAAATATGGCAGATATCGATACGTTATAGAAATATAATAACAAAAAACACATATAGTTCATAACCGTCGATCCTAATTAACAACAATTCAAGAGAGTCACGCATCAATGTTCTAGTTATGTGCCCTTATATTACGCCGATTTAATAAGTTGCGAATCACTACTTATATTTACTATTACTATGATCTCTAATTAAATAATTTTATTAATTATTTATACTACATATTTAAATATAATTTGAAAATATTTCAATAAGAACAGTCAAAACTCAAAACACTTTATACATGATACCCATCAACACATTGTACAAATCATAAAATTCATATAGTGGATAAGTGTTGACCCTAGTTAACAATAATCCAAAAGAGTCACACATTAACATTATAGTCTTTTGTCCCTATGTTACACCGATTTGATAACTTGTGAATCACTGCCTATATTTCTCTATATGTAATTTTATTAATTATTACGTTTAATAAATTTAAACACATATTTAAATAATTTTTTAATATAATTTAAAAATATTATAATAACAACTGTCAAACTCAAAACACTTTTACACTATAGACAACGACCCTAGAAATCATAAAAAAAATTATATAGTTATAAGTGCCGACAATATTGATAGCAATCCAAGAGAGCCACACATTAATGTTGTAGTCACACTTTAGTCCTGAATTGTTAATTTTGTTACAAAAATTTGAGCTTTTGTGAATGATGAACATATCAATATTGAGGTATGGAGAAAAAAATGATTGCAATGCTCTATTTTAATAGCTAAAGTAATAAATACAATATAATTAAATTATTTGTTTAATTATGAATTATATATGTATATACTGATTTTTATCTACTTAAATGCGAGATAGTACAAACAAATAAAGTCAACTTAATATTATAAATAAAAGAGACTAATTATTGAAATTTATAATTTTCTCATGTACCAATAAAGGATCAATATAATTAATAATAAATTATTTATACGTATTCTATGTATTAACTTACCAAAATAAAAATAAAATTCCCAAGAGAACTCTAATTAAGCGGTACAATTAGACACCTTATCAAATCAAGAATTATATATAATATATATAAAAATAAAATTCCCAAGAGAACTATAATTAAGCGGTACAATTAGACACCTTATCAAATCAAGAATTATAATATATATATATATATATATATATATATATATATATAAATTCATTGATTATTTAATTAAGAATTGAGCCTAAATATATATAAACATATAGAATATATACATATACATATATTTTTATTCATTTTTTTTTATTTTTACACATCTTCTTAATTAATATAATTGAAGTTCCGCAACTTTTTGAATTTCATTCTCCCGGGAATTAGCCCCAAGAAGCATCAAACATTTTCGATGAGATCCATGGAGCAATTCTTAGATAGCAAGCACTAGCTCCCGGTGTAGCTTTAGCTGCTTCGTCTGTATCTTCACATTATTCAAATGATCCTGAAGCGGACCTTTCCATAGCTGGCACCAGAGAAGACTGATTTTGCATGAAAAGCGCTTCTCATCAAGCCGTATAAATTATTGGAAGAATGAAAACGGGCCACTTCAAATAGGTTCATTGCTCCAGCCCAGAATACGATTAATCCAGCATGGCTCATGTATTCGTGGTTAGAATTGGTGAAGTAACTCTATCAATTATTATAAATTATTATTATTTGTGTAGAGAAATTATAATATACAAAATTTCATATGTTATTCAAGGTATAGTTATAAATATCTTATTTTTTTTCATATTTAAAATATTGGATTTTTAAATTATATATATATATATCCTACTTATGTTATACTTTATTTATAGACATTAGACATATTGTAATTTAATACAGTGTCATGCATAAAATATATCTATTTTAAAGTATTATAATTGATATTTAGGTATTGAGTGATCTGTTATTTATTTATTTTTAAACATCCTCCTAATTTGTAAAGTATTTTGGAGTAACTAAATTTTTTATTCGTGGTTAAAATTAGTGTAACGGTCTATCCCCATCGTTAGAAATATGCCAATGAGAAAGGATTTTAGGCCAGAAAACTTCGGGTAGTAAATTTGAAAAACTTGTCGTAGACCAGACTTGGACGAATTCTGAGTCAGGTGAAGTCTAAGTTGATCATGTGAATGATAGGAGATAAAATCTCTAATTTGATTGGATAAGCCGATAGCCAAGACGATACGGAGGATCTTCGGCTTCGCGGAATCGCATTAGGACGAGTAAAACTCCCAGAATTGAATTTAGCGTGAAGGGTATATTTTTAATACGTCTTGGAAAGAGGCTATGTTGTGAAATGGGGGCTTGGAGCTCAAACTCCGAGCTCTCTATTTCTCCCGCCAGAGCGGCCTCGGTAGAGCAGGATGGTCCCGTCAGAGCGGGGAAATGTGACTTAAGTCGGGGAAAACCCCAGAACGGTCTTTTTCTATAAAAATAGTTCCTAAGACTTCAGGAGGCAAACTAGGGTGATTTTTATCAATTTTCCACGGATTTCCACGCTTAAGGTAAGGATTATAATCCCTAAATTCATCATTTGATTCCTAGAACTTAGAAACTATGGTTGGTAATCATTCGAGAAGGATTTGAACTGAAACTAATGGTGGAAAATAGTCATAGAGGGAGTTAGGATCATGGGTTTGGCCTAGGATGTGAATTGTGTTATATTTAATGATAGTTATGCCATTGTGTTGATCCTTTATATGTAATTACTATTTTCTAGACCAAGAACGAGAAGAACGAACCTCGAAAGGGAAGACTCTTGCATTGTAAAGTTGTTGAAGCTTGAATTTGAGGTAGGTGATGATTTAATTTCCCGTATGTGTTTCATATGCTTGTTAAATTGCTTCATAATATGTATATGTGTATATGCGTAGAAAAACATGCTAGATTATGTGTGAAAAGATCACTTGTTGGCCTATTTTGTTATGAACCTGTTCTTGGTGATACAATGCTGTAAATACTGAATGTGTTTCTGATTGTGGTATGTTTGGACCGGGTGTCACATTTTGACACATAAACTAGATCGGGTGTCACGTTCCGACACATATTTGGATCGGATGTCATGTTCCGATAAATATTTGGAATGGGGTGTCACATTCCGACGCAAAGTTGATTGTTTGAAGGTCCCTTGAGAGGACTCTGGTGTGAAATTATAGCATGTGGAAGATATTGAGTTGTAATATTGTTGAATATGGTTGAACTTAAGATTAGTTGACTTATTCTGTATATGTATATGCCTATTATGTTGAATTTACTCATCTATGATCCGCTTATTGCTAACCGTGCGATTCTACCAGTTGTTGACACCCAATTTTGATCCTTCACAACGTAAATTAGCTATCGGGCTTCTTCAATTTCGAACAATTTGAAATACTTAGCTTTTATAAAAAAATAAAATATTCTTCATGCTATTCTTAATTAATTTTATCATTTTTATAATTTTAAAATAATATATATATATATATATATATATATATATATATATATATATATATATATTTATATATATATTTCTATATAGTTATACCCTTAATTATTATTTTTGTAATTATTCGAAAATAATCTTTAAAAAAAGAAGATTTCGTTTTTAATTAAATATTTCGTTAAATAGTTTGGCTTAATTAATAGATTAAGCTAATTAGTTTAGAAATTAAATTAATTATTTTACTTTGTTAAAATTAAGAAGCTTGTTAATTAATTAGCGTTATTTCATTTTATTTAAATTTTAGCCGAATACCCTAATTAAATTGGTTGGTTATAATTAAAAATCATTGGCCATCTTTTCAATTTCAATTCTAGCCTTTTCCCACCCCAATTTGCAATTTGCAAAAATAACCAATCGATCCTTCCAATCCAACCCCATATACAACATTCCCAGCAACCCATGTCTATATAATACCTATAGCAAACAATACCAATTCCATCCAAATCCAAGCAACATACTACACCTGCACAACAACGTTACAACACCATATATAATAATGGAAAACTTAAATAAATATATAATATTAAGAAAATATTTACGATTTATAGCAATAATTTTTTTTTCACTGAACACTTATAATACATTTATAATACAGTTTTAATACATATTGCAGAGAACTATTTATAAAATATATATAATACAAGTTTTATAGATGGATAATACATTTATCACATACTTTAATAGACTTATAATACATTATGTCAGTTTCTTACTACACAAACATAATATATATTTTAAAACACTTATAATACATTTACATTGTATGCATAATTCACTTTTAATACAAGTGTAGATTTATCATAATATTGCTATGTATTGCTATAAATTGTAATAAATAAAAAATATCAATAAAATCAGTAATTAATTTTTAAAAAGCATTCAATTAAGTAATTTTTCCAATAATAATACTCCTACAACACATCTGATGGACCTCAATTTCCTTTCCCATTTGGCCCAATTCCAACAAATATAACAACAACTCAACCCAAACGCACGTACAATATCCACGTCACATTACTACACCCAGCTTACAAACAAAACTAAAATGCCCATATCCACCACCGACTCAAGCAAAACTTACTTGTCCAAGGCTTTGGACTTTGACATGTTTTGGCGGGGACCTCCATGGCTTTTCCAAATATTCCTACTATACTATCCAATATCATCTACAGGAAGAAAAAAAAGACTTTTATTTGTATCCATTATTTTTTGTTTGTGTATATACTCAATCTCAGTCGTTGATTCATGTTATTGAACAACAAAGGCATACTAACTGATAAAGAAAGGAGAACCCCAGAATTTTTTCTTTTCCATAATTCATGGTAAGTGCTTTCTGCTATGATGTTACGTTAATCTCTTTTTCCCCTTTTATGAGTGTCAAACGTAAGATAATTAGTTGAGGATATTACTAGGATTACACTGTTGTCCTACATGCCTAAATCTTTTTTTTGAGTCCTGTAATGCATTTTTGAATGCGTCTATCCAGTTGTAAAATTGGCCTTTGATATGCTTAGAATTCTTACTATTAACCAAGAATTGAGCTCTGTATTGACTTTTGTTGCTTATGTATGTGAGCTCTTCAGGTTTGTTATTTATTTGTGATGTCTAAGTATAAAGATGAAATCTTTGTCTCAGTCAAGTTTTAAGTCTTGTTCTTGAAATGGTTGGAAATTGGGTGATTGATGGAACTCAAATGATTACTTCTTAATGATAAAACACTTTTTGAAACAGCTCTCTAGCTCACAAGGCAAGTGCGTACACTCTGCCCTCCCAGACCCACTTATGGAGCTATGTTGTTGTTGATAAAACTCGTTTTGATTATTTATTATTACCTCAGTAAATGCCTTCCTAAGTACAACTCTTATTATTGGCGGAGCCAGACATTTATACAAGAGGATTGAAAAATATCCTAGGATTTGAACCTATGACCTAAAGCAAACTTTGACCTCCCTTTGTGACCTTACTAGAACTTTCCATTATGTCAAGGGAATTCGCTTTTCTGCAATTTTTTCCATCCCTCTCAAGTCTCAGCAGCTTATATATCATCGAAAAAACTAGCTTTTGACCTGTTTGCACAGTGGGGATTCAATTGAACCGCCTTCTTCAAGCTAGCTCCGCCCCTGACTCCTACTATCAAGCATATTGGAATGAGTAATTGATGTTAATTTTTCCTTTTTGCAGGTTCATTGTTAATTTTGTTTCTCTGTGTGGCTATTGTAGATATTTGATTTGTAAGGCATTTAAGTCGATTTTGCAGTTTGGCACATTCAAAGAGTAGATGGCCGCCTTATCTCTAGCAGTTGTGAATTGTGGAAAAGGAAGAAATGCAGAGGACCTGAGTTCTGAATTTGTGCCACACTTGTCTCTTGGGAGTGAGTTTCTTACCAAAAGGTTGTATGGCCTGAATTTGAAGGATTTGGGAAATCCCAAAGTGAGGACGAGGAAGAAGTTCCGCATTGGTGCTGCAATAAAAAAGTGGAAGAAGCATGATTACCCGTGGCCTGGTGATATTGAACCAGACACTAAGACACCCTTAAAGTATCTTTCCTACTTTAAGCCTCTTGATGAGAAACCGAAACCAGTCACACTTGCCTTTGAGAAGCCATTGGTTAATTTAGAGAAGCAGCTTATTGAGGTGAGTTGCTTACAAATGATGCTTGGTTAGGAACAATTACATTTCATAATGAAATTGATCCACACCTATCTTATATGCCATGACAATGTATTGCTGAAATAAACTAAGTATTTGGTGCAATGTGGTTACTTCATGATTAAGGCAATAGAAAAGTAGAATCTCGTGTTACTGCTAGTAGTTACCAGAATCAGAGAACTAATGATTTATTTAACTCATTTCTTGTTCAGGTACGTAGAATGGCCGAAGACACTGGATTAGATTTCACTGATCAGATTTATGCTTTGGAAGCCAAGTATCAGCAGGTACATTGACCTGATCTTACTATAGGTTGTATATGTATATCAAAATTTACGTTAGTTTTGAACTAATCTGATCTTAAATAGGGAAACACGTTATTGAACTTTGTTTTCCTAGTATTACTAACTTATGAGAATCTGTCTACTTGTTTTGTTACAAAGTAGCATGTAGTATTGTTCATTATGCAAAGGACATTAGCTTATCATGGTGATACCTGTGCAAATATGATTATTTGACCAACACTTTTCTGTTTGATACAAATGCCATACTTTCAGGCCCTGAAGGATTTGTACACTCATTTGACACCCATCCAACGGCTCCAAATTGCTCGACACCCTAATAGACCAACTGTTCTAGATCATTTACTAAATATGACAGAGAAGGTATACCTTGTGATTTTTTTCTTTTCATTATTGTTATTAGCAGCTTTTCTTACAACTTGAGGAATCTTACTCCTATGTTATGCATGAAGTGGGTAGAGCTCCATGGAGATCGTGCTGGCTATGATGATCCAGCCATGGTGACTGGCATTGGGAGCATTGAAGGTAGAAGTTACCTCTTCATTGGTCATCAGAAAGGTAGAAATACAAAAGAAAACATCATGCGGAACTTTGCAATGCCAACCCCTCATGGGTATGCTTCAAGAATTCTCCTTCATAGCATTATTACTAATTACTATCATTAGGCATTCCAAGTAATCTGTTCTGTGGGAAATAACAGGTTAAATTGAAGTACTTTGTTCATTAATCTAGCAACAAGTTAGGCTGAAGTTGTTGCTCGTTAGCCTTTCGACATATTTCCAATTTAATTTTATTGCTCAGGTTATCAGGGTTTTGGAGAGTCTATGCAGCGTTCAGTTGGTTAAAGGGGAAAGTTGTTTAATTTGATACCTCAAAGTTGGTTCAGTAAAAAGATGTATTGATAACTACTAAGTCTTTACCTTGCAGCTACAGAAAGGCTTTGAGAATGATGAAATATGCTGATCATCATGGCTTCCCTATTGTTACATTTGTAGACACTCCAGGTGCTTTTGCTGATTTAAGATCTGAAGAGCTAGGTCAGGTGTGAGTCTTTACCTTGACTTTCAAATATTGTGCTGTTAGATTATGTTTGGTCATGTAGAATCTATAATCACCTCCAATATTTTCTTGTAGGGTGAGGCAATAGCCTATAATTTAAGGGCAATGTTTGGGCTGAAAGTTCCAATCATAACGGTTGTAACTGGTGAAGGTGGTTCAGGCGGCGCTCTTGCCATTGGATGTGCAAACAAGTTGTTAATGTTGGAAAACTCAGCATTTTATGTTGCTAGGTAAGTTTGATTCATTTTTACTTCTTCCATAAATTTATTTTGCTACTTATCCGACATGTGGCAATTTGAAGAATAAGAAAAGTTCAAGTTCAGAATTTTTTTTTGTGCCTGCAGAAATATAAGCAAGATACAAACTCTCAGCTTACTATATCAACCAAAAACATGTTGTGTTAGCTTAAAAACGTGGACACGTTGTACATGTGTTGAGGCATAGATTTTGTAGTTGTTTCTTTTACACTTCTTGCATTGTTTCCTTGCATATCTTGGTCTTGTCTGTATCTTTACAAAGTCTATGCTTCTTTGACCAGTCCTGAAGCTTGTGCTGCAATATTATGGAAATCTTCACAAGCAGCTCCAAAGGTATATGAGAAATAGTTGTTCAAGTTTGTGAAAAAAATGGTTTATTATTACTAAAATTCTGATTGAATAGGCAGCTGAGAAATTGAGGATCACAGCTCAGGAACATTACAGGCTCCGGATAGCGGATGGAATTATTCCTGTAAAAACTCTTACCATCTATTTATATACTTTTCACCTTTATACTTAATTTGGTTTTAGAGAGGAAAAGATTTAGAATCCATGGTGAAGGGCCGTTACTATAAATGCTGGCTTTGTTTTCATCTCTTGCAGGAACCACTCGGTGGTGCCCATGCTGATCCTTTCTGGGCATCTCAGCAGATTAAACATGCTATTCTCAATGCCATGGTGGTAATACCTTCTGTCTATGGAAACAAACCAAAGGCTAATTCTTTGCTTAGAAAAAAAAGAGTAAATGTATTGACTTATATGGAAATATCAGCGAATTACCAAAGGCCTTTCCACATTGTATCCCAGATGGACTGGAGTTGGGTGTTAGAATTCCACTTTGTTGGGACGAGATGGGATATGTTTACAATGTATTGATTCAATGTTTGTTTGCTAACTCTATCTGATGACAAACTTTAACATTTTAGGCCATTACACTAGGTTAGGATTGAGCTTAGTTGATTGATATACCAAATTCCAACATTTCTGTATATTCTGTATTTGACATGTTTTCACTATTGCTTCTCGATACAGGAACTTGGAAGGATGAATTCTGAACAATTGCTTCACCAACGGATGCTGAAATTTCGCTCTATTGGAGGTTTCCAAGAGGGCATTCAGGTTGAACCTGAAAGGAAGCACAACATGAAGCCATCTGAGGCTAACTCACCGCCTGCTGATTTGGAATCAGAGCTTGCAAATCTTAGGAAGAAGATTCTAGAAGCTAAGGGACCATCTGATCCTGTTACTATCCAAGTCCTTGAGAAGCTACAAGAAGATCTAGACTCTGAGATGACTAAAGCATTCATAGCTATGGGCTTGGAGAACAAGATTGAATCTCTTAAATTAGAGTTGCAAGGAGCTCCTATTCCGGATCAACCACTTAACAAGTCTTTGCAGGAGAAAGCCGATAAGATTATGCAAGAATTTAAGCAGAAGTTGTCACAACCTGGGGCGTATCTTGGTTTAAAGCAAAAGCTTCACACCGTGAATATGGCTGGCAGGCTCATTGAGCTGAAGAATAAAAGTGAAAAAATAAAAGCTGAAGTTAATCAGAAAATTCCAACAACTGTCAAAGACAAGATAGACCGTTTAAAGACAGCTTCAGAAAAGCTAAGAAATGGGGATTCTTTGGATACAAATCTTGCAGAGGAAGTAGAAAAAGCTAAGAAAGAGCTGGAGGATGTTCTAAGGTCAGCCAACCTGGAAATAGTCGGCATGAGCAAAAGGACAAATGTTGCTGCTCCTCCGGAATTGGAAGAGGAGGTGGCTAAAGTAAACGAGGAGATTAAGGATGAGATTCAAAGAGCAGTGTCTAGATCAGGTCTTAGCGAGAAGATTGAAGAGCTGAAGGCGGAGATTTTGAAGGACTCCAACTCAGAAAAGGTAAAAGAGCTGGAAACTGAGATAAGGGAGGGTATTGCTGCTGCCCTCAGGGTCACCCCTGTGAAGAAAAAGGTTGAAAGTTTGAGAGAGAAACTAGCATCACTCACCAAAGTTGATGTGGAAAGTAAAGTTGTTGCAGAAAATGGAAGATGGTGAAACTAGCTCATGAGTTAAGTACCTTGTGCTAGCTTGGACAGTAGTACTTGATTTTGGTTTGGAAGAATTTTTTCTGGCACTCCTGAGATATTGTAGGTAATGGTGATTTGCGCCTTGGATGATTTTGTGCTTGTAAATTGTAACATGTATATGGATTACAGATGTAAAGTTGGTTAGCAGCATAATATGTATGTCCATTTTCTTCTTATATATTTTCCTTTTATATTCTTCTTTGAGATTGAAAATATTGACTAAGAGCAATCTGATGACACACAGATGTTTTTTTCCTTCACAACTAAAACATATGGATGATGTAAGTTATCCACTACATGTGCTGCTGGTGGGAGACAACAGGTATACGATGGAATAGTCGAGATGCAATCTAGTACATGTTCTCAGCGCTAATATAATATTAAGATTTTTTCTCCATGGATGATGCAAGTTCAATCATTTCCACAAGATATGTACAATGTTACATCATCAAGATATGTCATGAACTTCCAAACATCTTCACAAGTGGTCTCAACTCTCAAGTTATGTAAAGCTGCAACACCAATGCCTACCTTCTTCAATTCTTTATGTATACCTACATCAATAACAAGTACTACTGTAGTATTCTTGGAATATAAACCATTGCAAAATATACTCACACCGTCCAAAAATAAGTCTTACTTCATGTTCATTAAAAAAAAATAGGTATTGATTTACTAAGTCATTCTCATTTATTAGATGTTTTTTGAGTGAACAATTTTTAGAAAAAAGTCGTAATTCTTTAATATATGAGTATTGAAAACAATTAGTACAATTTTTTAATTGAACTGTTAAAAACACTTATTTTAAAACAATATATATTTTGAGACGAGGAGTAGCTCCTATAGTATTTTATTCAAAGTCGCCAATGAATAATGAACTCTACAGTAAAATAAATATTTTTTATAACAACATTATTCTCTCCGTCTCATATTAATTGTGCACAATTATAAATAGTTGTTCCAGATTATTTGTTACTATAAAAAATGAGATAGAATTAATTGATTTTTTTCTCATTTTATCCTTACAATTAATTAGTTTTTCTTGAAAGTGTAAATATATTTGTAAAGTTTTAAAAAAATTATCAGGTTGTTGTAAAATAGACTAGATTAATAATTCAGAAGGAGAAAATTAGAACAAAATAGATTAAGAAAAATAGGAGAAAGTATATGTTCGTATTTCTGCATCTTTTTTCACATCTTCATTTGCATAGAATATGCACATTTTATAGTCATGAATAAGTGTCAATTTGTTGCCTAACTTGCCCACCATGAAGAAGTGTCAATTTGTTGCCTAACTTGCTCAACTATCCAAATGGGTGGACTCCACTTGGATAGATACATCCATACATAACACAGGTAAATTAGTAAAGATGTCCTTTTTTTTTTGAAAAAATCCAGGATAACGCACAGCTGCTACAACACTGGTAAACTTCCCACTTAGCCAATTACCTGCAAACCACACATGGATGTAAACCGAACTATGCAAGCCTTGTCCTACAAGCTCGACTCAGAAGACATTGACAGGGATCGATCCTAGGTCATCCATGTGGATGAACAACCTCCAAACCAATTGAGTCATCCCGAAGAACAAAAAAATGTCTTTATTATGGACAATTAATATGGGACGGAGGGATTTACGAATAATAAACCCTCCACTAAATTCAAATTGATACTTTCATCCTTTTTTAGTTGTCATAATAAGGTTCGGCACAACCATTAAGAAAAAATTAATTACAAGTGTTGTTTGACTAATATATTTTTTATTAATTACTCTCCCCATTTCATATTAAGTGAATTTTTGAGGAATTTTTCATTGTTCAAAATAATTGAGTTGTTCAAAATTCAAGATAAATGTTTGAACTTTGCCTCACAAGTTCACTTAACATGAAATGGAGGGAGTATTTAATTTTTATCTATATATGTGTATCTCAATTTTAAAATAATTAATATTAAGAATAAAATTTTAAAAAATAATTTTTTTAAAAATTATTTAAATTAAAATAAATATTTTTAATATGCATAACAATAAAAGTGGACGTAGAGCAGTTGATAGTCCTATTTTAGTAAATGGTGTGTGTTCGCTTTTGCCAAATGCCCCATTTCATAAAAAGCTATAAATACATTGACTGCTCTGTAATATTAACAAATTTCTCTCCGCGCCCTAGACGCCTTCCTCCTCTTGATAATTTTTTCCCATTTTCTTCTATATCGATTTTTAGGCGGAATTTTCGTTGTAATTCTCTCTCTCAGCAGTATCTCTGTCGGTTGCCGGAGATCGTACATTCTCGCCGAGATACAAAGTTTGCGGCATTTTTGTACATAACAATTGGATAATTCTTTAGTTTCTTGGAGATACTTAGTTGGTGATGAATCAGAGACCAAGATTTCAACCGCCAGGGATGGGCGGCCGTGGTGGCGGCGGCGTCGACGGCGGGAGTATGCACCCAAATACTAACCCAAACTTTCAACATAGAAATCCTCAGCAGTATATGCAGAGAGGTCCTACGCCCTATCAGCAGCAGCAGCAACAATTTCAGAACCAGCAAACACAGCAGTGGCTTAGAAGAAGCCAGTTGCCATCTGCCGATTCCACCGTTGACGAAGTTGAAAAGACTGTACAGTCCGAAGCCGTTGACCAGAGGTAGGGTTTCTTTGCCCCCTTCATTCTCACTTATTATGCATAGAATCTAGGAATAAGTGTGAGATTTAGAGAATTTATAGTATCGGAGAACCCTAATCTGTCTTAAAATTCAAATTAGAGTATTGTAATGAAATGAGCCCGATTAGAGTGAATGGATAGAGGATTCACATAGCCTCCCCTAACTAGTTTAGGATTAAGGCTAGTTTTGGTTGTTGTATCACGCATAGAATGTGGAATTTGTTGGAAGATTTTAAAGTTATAGCTGAACTAGAGTTCTGCTTCAAATCCAGACATCAGCCATTTTGTTGATTACTTTATAGCATGATTGGTACTTTCCACTGAATTAGAGAGCTCTTGTTTGTACATAAGTGGTAATTGAGGAAATTTGTCAAGTTAGAGATATTGGTTGAATTGTTGTTTTGGTGGGTGCTGGTCATGGTCTTAAAGCGAGCTAACTTGTTTTTATAAATCACCTTCTTACCTAGACTAGTGTGAGTCATCATGTAGGGCTGTAATATCAGGAATTTGTTGATGGATTGATAAAAGAAGATTATAAATTAGTAGGAAAATTTCAAGAGGCCGTGATCGGTTTCTCCTAGGTTACTGATGGGGGGCTTGCGAGACAGTTCGTTCGAGTCAAAGCTGATCTGCTTTGGATCAAAGCTTGTGACCTCAATATCATGTGTACATACATGACTCTCCATGTACCAACATAAATTGTGGTTCGGTCCAAGATCAGTTCAAGGGAGGATTATTTTTCTCTCAAAACTTTCATTTGATTGATAGAATTAGGATGCTTTTGAGTTTCTTGTATCATGAGTTTGAATTATTTCATTTATTCTGTCTAACATTTCCTAAGCCGTAGTGGGATTAATGATAAATCAAGTCCTTTTCTTCTCTTTTCCCCTTTGTTCAGTTCACAAGAATGGAAGGCTAGGTTGAAGATACCACTACCTGATACTCGATACAGAACAGAGGTAAATTGGAAATTGCTCTCTGTCCACGTAGTTCAATACATTGTATTCTCTTTATGACAGCATGTTTGTCGACCATGTTTTTTCTGTTTCTTCCCAATGTAATTTTTATCTACCTGTCTCATTCTCATTCAACACAATGGTTTCACATCTTTCATAGGCAGTTTCATTACTCAATTGCTGCTGGAGACTTGAATCATTAGTTACATGCCATAAGAAATGAGGTGGCCTTCTAGCATCTCATAAACTATTAGCTTGAGACTTGAGCCATGAAATTTTGTCATAGAATGCTTGCATGTAAAAAAAAAAAGTTTGCAAGTGATCACCATTGTGATGGACCAACGAAGAAAGTAGGCTATCTTTTGGGACAAAGGGGCTGATGTTTCTCTTGCTGAGATTTTCCCTAAGTTAGGCAGTTCAGCTTATGTCTGTCATTTTTCCCTTTTTGGCCTTCCTAACCCATGATATTATTGATCTAACTCTTTAGTTGTGCACTTGAGGACCTCTAAAGGGCTCTTGGGACTAATTTAATCCATTAGGAGAACGAGATCATTTGACAATTAACTGGAAATACAAAAACAAATTGCTTATGTAGAGCTGCTGAAAGATGTCTATTACTCCCACAAGTGCTAGAAAGTGAAGATATTCATATGATATGTAGCAGTAGCATTGTAAGTCTACATTACTAATCATCTACATGATTTAACAGCCTTCACTTCTAGGAATCTCTGGTACTTACAAGTCATGATTGTATTCTAGGCTGAGCACAAGATCCTTATGAATTATTCATACAAATGCTAGAGAGTATGAGGTTATTCATTTGATTGTATTCTAGGCTGAGCACAATATCTTAGGTATGATATTTTGTTCACTGAGTGTTGAGTTATCAGTCCGTCTTCCTGGATGTGGTTTGTTTACTCCCTGACTGTTTTTCTTTTCTTTTCTGGATCTAGGAGAAGTTCTGTAATTATGTTTGTTGTTTATGAGGTTATTTCTGGTTGTTCTGCATTACTGATTGTCTTCACGGCTACTTACAAAATTGATTTTTTCGCTGCTACATTTTCTTGCAGGACGTGACAGCAACTAAGGGAAATGAGTTTGAAGACTACTTTCTTAAGCGCTAACTGCTTATGGGAATTTATGAAAAGGGATTTGAGAGACCATCTCCAATCCAGGAGGAGAGCATTCCAATTGCTCTAACTGGAAGTGACATTTTGGCTAGAGCCAAAAATGGAACTGGGAAGACTGCTTCCTTCTGCATTCCTGCTTTAGAGAAAATTGATCAAGACAAGAATGTGATTCAAGGTTCTTATCTATGCATTTTATAGTAGTTATACGCACCTCTCTAGTGCTTGTAGAGCTGCAAGTGAACTAAGCTTTGCATACCAGTTCAAGTTGAAGCATGGATTGAGTAGCAAGTAAAGCTTTGGCATAATCTGGTGTACGGATCCTTTACTAAAGGAGTTGAGTTAGGCCTGAAATCATTTAGGCCCCTCAAGTAAGAGTAATCAAAAGCTCAGAAAAAAGCCAAAGTCTGTAGGGGTTTTAAGTGCAAAGCAGAAATAAAATGTAGGCTTTAGCAAAGAAAAGTGCGCATGAAGAAAAATAAATATGTTTTTTGATAACCAAAAAGAAGAGTAAGCAACACACTAGGCGAAAATGAAATATATATGTAATGCAACAAAAAATAACTACAAACACAAACAATAACTAGTTGGACAAAAGAATTGAAACAAATATTGTTAAACGAAAAATTCATATCTATCAAGGGTAGAAACCGCCTTAAATTTCTGATTTAGATGAAAAGATGTACTATATTAGTTGGAGCTAGTTTCTTATGCTAAATTTTTTAATTCTCATCCTAAGTACTAAAAATACATTCATAACACTTTCTAACAATTTATATTAGTTTACGAACTATATGTATTGTCTATTATTTCTCTCTTGAAGATGGGGACAACGGAACTGAGATGCAAACCTTTGCATCTTAGTGCCTACAATAAGTGCTACTTAAGCGAGGCAAAGCCACAACCTGGCTTGAACTGTGGTTTAGGGCATAAGCATGCCTCAAGTGGAATCCCATTTTTCCTTTTTAATGGGAATTGCAATGTAATGGTTTTCATGTCTGCATATTTTCTTATCACCTAAAGTCCTGAACCAAAAATCTCTTTGAATCAGTTCTATGGTGTTAATTGCATTGGCAATTTACAATTGTGGAAGATTAGTTTTACTTGTAAAAAGTATCAAGTAATATAGTAATAACTTCTGAAACTTTTGGTTCTTGCAAATAAATATTCTGAATTTGAATTCCCATATCGAAAGAATTTTTCTTTTCCATATCACAATATTTTGAACTTAAATCCAAGTCCATGCTTGTAAATTACGTGTTCCCAGGAAGCAGGAAAAAACCTCTTGTAAACACATTCATATACATTATGAAATTGACCTGAGTTTAATCTAGTTGAGTTCAATTTTGCTTTGACGCTCAACAGTTGTGAGCGCAAGCTTGGGCTGGCTTATTTACTGGTGATCCAAGTTCAGGCCTTCCGTCATTTTGCTGACTCATTTAGAGTTAAGTTATTGTAGATCCATTTTCAGATTGTCAGCTGCACATTGGATGGCCTCATTAATAACGCAAGCATGTCACTCAGATTTAACAAGTGTAATTACTAGATCATATTGTCTCAATGCTGACCTGCCATAGCAAGTTTTAGCTTAGAAACATGTGTTGCTGGCCTTTTCCCGTCACATATAGTCTATGTTGGTACATTTCTTTGCTACACATGAAGTAACGTGCTGTGAATATCTTGCTTTTGTTTTGGTTAAATGCAAGCTATTTTTTATACAGTGTGCTGTAATTGAGCTTATAATTGGTCCTAACATAGAGTTAGCATCCCTGCAAATTAAGAGAAAAATGTGTAGTAATTACCCTAGTTGTGCAATTATAGTTTACTCTGTTTTAGTTTCATTTCTGACTGTTGTTTGGTTCCTACATATGCAGCTGTTATTCTTGTCCCAACTCGAGAATTGGCCCTCCAAACATCTCAAGTTTGTAAAGAACTCGGGAAGCACCTAAAAATTCAAGTCATGGTTACCACTGGGGGGACTAGCTTACAGGACGACATAATGAGACTGTATCAGCCAGTTCATTTACTTGTTGGAACTCCTGGAAGAATTCTTGACCTTGCATAAAAGGGTGTGTGCATTTTGAAAGATTGCTCCATGTTTATCATGGATGAGGTAATCCTTTCTTGAGTAAATAAATCAGAGTATTAATGCCCGACTGTCTCCTAAAGACATGTTTTGAATACTAAAGCAATGACAAAATGCTTAAATTCTTTGATAAGCTTATTATCTATAGAGTACACTTTATGTGCAATAGAGGTGAAGTTTTAATCAATTCAAGAACTCTGATGCTCTCAGTTTTATTTTTGATGTTGAGAAACTATCACCTCTTTGGGCTAGTTTACTTATGATTCTGACTTACAATCTACAAAGTCTTGATTTATGTTTCTGGCATGTTGAGAACAAAATTTACCATGGCTACCTTACATGAGTTCATTGGAATTGGATAAATTGTTTTCTGCTGGCCCTTCTCACCCTCTTTTTATTCCTTCCTGGCAAAACAACATACATAATTGTAAATTCCAACTGTGTTCACTTTTGTCCTTCAGGCTGATAAGCTTCTTTCACCAGAATTCCAACCTTCCATTGAGCAGCTGATCCATTTCGTAGCTGCAAATCGCGCCAGATTTTGATGTTTTCTGCAACATTCCCTGTCACTGTCAAGGACTTTAAAGAGAGATATTTGCGCAAGCCATATGTTATCAACCTCATGGATGAACTTACGCTCAAGGGTGTAACACAATTTTATGCTTTCGTTGAAGAAAGACAGAAGATTCACTGTCTAAACACTCCTCAAAGGTAGTCCTAGTTTACTATGGAATGTAGGTGTTAAAATTAGCCCAACGTGCACATGCTAACCTATTTCTATTTGTTTTTTCGGTGCAGCTTCAAATTAACCAATCAATTATTTTTTGCTACTCTGTAAATCGTGTGGAACTTCTTGCCAAGAAGATTACTGAGCTAGGCTATTCATGCTTCTACATTCATGCTAAGATGCTTCAAGATCATAGGAACCGGGTGTTTGTATGTTGTTTTTACCACAATAACCTGTTTGAGTCCTTAGCCTTCAAAACTATACATATAAAAGAGCATCTTATGATGCTACTACATGAAAATACCCTTGTATGATGGGTACTTTTTTTGTGCAGGATGAGATGCTACTACATGAACGTGTTAACGTAGTGACATCTCATACTACAGAACGTGTCATGTTAGATCTGGTAGCGTAGCATAATGCTACTTTTCATGCATCTTGTTCTCCATAATTATAAAAAGTTACTAGGAGGATGTGTTTCTAGGAAAAAGTACCACTCTATAAATAGGATTATAATTCCAATATTTTTCCAAATAGAATTGGAAACCAAAATAGGAGAATTATTCCAATCCTTTTACAAATAAGATTAGGCCATGAGCCTTTGGGTGGAACATGGCCATAGCCCAATAATTTACTCAAGAACAGAAAGAAAAAATGCATTCGTTTTCTGAGAAATTAGGTTGGAAATTGGAGAAATGTGATGAAGTTGCTGTTGATGAATTTTGTCATGAAATTGGAGTTGGAAAAGGGGTGCTTAGAGTTTGGATGCATAATAACAAGAACACTTTTGAAAAAAAGTAGTACCAAATTTTCAATAATAATAATAGAGATAACCACAACGAATTTAATATCAATGGCACAACAAGCAGCAATGAAGATAATCATCAACACAACAACAATGATAATAGTACTACTAGTAATTGTGGTCTTCTTCTTCATCATGATTTGGTCATTTTGTAATTTATTGTCACTAGCAACTGTTCAATGTTCATGGAAATGCAAACCCAAGAACAATGAATAATATTAAACGTAAGATCTCTTTTCTAAATGGATATGTTATTATCATTGATTATTAAGATTGAGGCTCCACATTTTGTTCCAGTAATGTTTTTTCTTTTATTTATAAAAAAACTAGTCCTTTTTTCTAAATAATCTTTGGTGTTAGGAGTAGTGGCTGTCCACATTATGGGACCCACTATAAGAAAATTTACTCCTTCATCCTTATCTCATCTATTCATTCAGGCTATAAATAGCCATACACGGAGAAGAAATAAACACACCTATTTTTCCTTTTATTCTGTTCTTCCTCCTGTTCCCTTATTTACTCTTTCTCAAATTGTTCATTTGTTTAAATTTTATAACACGTTATCAGCACGAGGCTCCGGCTAATTTTTCAAGGTAACAAAAGTGGTAAGAGTTTTATTTAAATTTATTTTCATAAAATATCCAATATTTCAAAAATTGAATTTACTACTTTTGATATCTCTGGAAAAGGCTACTCATCATAGACACTTGATGCCGAAATTCATTTAGAGTCAATGGGTCTGGCGGACACCATTAAAGATGACAATATGATATCCAATCAAGACCGTGCTAAAGCCATGATATTTCCCCGTCGTCATCTTGACGAGGGGCTAAAATTACAATATCTTACATTAAAAGACCCCCTTAAATTGTGGAAAAATTTAAAAGAAAGATGACCACTTGAAGTTGGTCATGCTTCCACAAGCACGTCATGACTGGTTAAATCTGAGACTAATGGACTTCAAAAATTTAACTGAATATAATTCTGACTTATTTAGAATTATAGCTCAGTTAAATTTATGCGGAGAAGAGATCATTGAGCAGCATAAACTCGAAAAAACATACTCCACATTTCCACCCGCGAATATGCTCCTGCGGCAGCAATATCGCGAAAAAGAATTTAAAAAATATTCTGAATTACTTTCTCACCTTCTGATTGCTGAACGCCACAATGAACTATTAATGAAAAATCATGATAGTCGGCCCCCGTTGGTTCTTTGCCCCTCCCTGAAGTGAATCAGACAAATTATAACCAACGAGAAAGAGGTCATGGCCCCAATCGTAGTCGTGGTCAAAGAAGAAATTTTAATCATGATGCTCGACTGACACCGAGAAATAACCAGCAATATAAAAGATAGGGTAAAAAGCCAGAAGCTTTACCAAAGAATAATTCAGAAATAATATGTCATAGATGTGGAGGTGTGGGGCACTGGTCGCGGATTTGCCGGTCATCAAAGCGCCTTGTTCAACTATATCAGGCATCTCTAAAAAGGGCAGAAAATAATCTAGAGACGAATTTTATCTCTGAAGATAATATTGAGTCCATGCATTTGGATGTAGCTGATTTCTTTAATTTTCCAGACGAAAATATGAATATTGATAAGACTAATAACATGTAAATATATTTCTTTTTATCTATATTAAATATGATGTTTGTATTTTCTTAGTCAATGTAAATAAATAAAATTTGTGTAATATACCATGTGTTAATATGTATTTTATTTCTTATTGAAGAAAATATGGAAATGCCTCAAATCTTGTTTGGATCAATGATAAATCACGAGGATATTTGTGTAATTGATAGTGGAACAACTCATGCTATATTTAAAGACGAGAAATATTTTTTCAATTTGCTTAGAAGAAAAGCTAATGTTAATATAATATCTGGTAATTCAAAAATCATAGAAGGCTCTGGAAGAGCTAATATAATTCTGCCTAAGGGGACAAAAATTGTTATAGAAGATGTATTATTTTCTTCTAAATCTCCAAGAAACTTATTAAGTTTTAAAGATATCCGCAGAAATGGATATCATGTTGAGACACTAAATGAAATGAATATTGAATATCTTGATATAACCAAGAGTGTCTCAGGCCAGAAATATATTTTGGAAAAATTACCAACTCTGTCATCTGGCCTATATTGTGCAAAAATTAGTGCAATTGAAGCACATATGATCGTAAACCAGAAGTTTACTGATCCAAATATATTTGTGCTATGGCATGATCGAATAGGTCATCCTGGATCAATAATGATGAGACGAATTCTTGAAAAATCAACTGGACATCCGTTAAAGAACCAGAAGATTCTTACAAATGATGAATTTTCATGTGCTGCTTGTTATCAAGACAAATTAATTGCCAGACCATCGACCCTGAAGGTTGGCATCGAATCTCCTAGTTTTTTAGAGCGTATACATGGAGATATATTTGGACCTATTCATCCACCTAGTAGATTGTTTAGATATTTTATGGTCATAATAGATGGATCATCTAGATGGTCTCATGTGTGCCTATTATTATCTCGCAACCTGGCATTTGCGAAGTTGTTAGCACAAATAATAAGATTGAGAGCGCAATTCCCAGATTATCCAATTAAGGCCATTCGCCTTTATAATGCTGGAGAATTTACATCCCAAGCATTTAATGATTATTGCTTATCAATTGGGATAAAAATTGAACATCATGTTGCTCATGTTCATACTCAAAATGGCCTTGCAGAGTCATTTATAAAGCGCCTACAATTGATAGCAAGACCTCTACTAATGAAAACAAAATTGTCAATTATTATTTGGGGTCATGCTATCTTACATGCAGCAGCACTTGTACGTCTCAGACCGACACATTATAATAAATACTCTCCGTCGCAATTAGTATTTGGTCATGAACCAAATATAGCCCATTTAAGAATTTTTGGTTGTGCGGTATACGTGCCTGTAGCACCACCACAACATACAAAAATGGGCCCTCAACGAAGGTTAGGCACATATGTTGGGTTTGACTCACCCTTCATAATTCGATACCTTGAATCGTTGACTGGAGACTTATTCACTGCTCGATTTGCAGATTGTCGGTTTGATGAAATAATTTTCCCGTCATTAGGGGGAGAGAAAAAGGAACCCGAAAAAGAAAAAGAAATTGCGTGGAAAGTTTCATCACTATCACATTTTGATCCATCTACCCGCACATGTGAACAAGAGGTCCAGAAGATCATCCACTTGCAAAAAATAGCAAATCAAATGCCAAATGCATTTACTGATTTGAAACGGATAACTAAGTCACATATCCCTGCAGTGAATGTACCTATCCAGATTGATGTCCCAAAAGGACCATCTACAAGTATCATAGCTTCTGAATCCCAAACACGCCAAAAGCGTGGTAGACCGTTGGGTTCAAAGGATTAAAATCCTAGAAAGAGAAGCGTGAGAAATAATAAAGATGATACTACAATAAAACCTCCTAAAGAAGGTCAAGATTTGAGTAATCCTGATATTCCTGAAGAAATCAGTGAACCCGAGACTCAAGTGAATGAAGAACTTTCAATAAATTCTTTCGGTGATGAGACAAATTTAGATCGATCTAAAATCACGATTGATAATGTTTTTGCATATAATGTTGCACTTAACCTCATGCAAGATAGTGAAAATCTTGAGCCTAAATCCGTCGAAGAATGTCGACGTAGATGTGATTGGCCAGAATGGCAAAAGACAATTCAATCAGAATTAGACTCACTTGCTAAACGTGAGGTTTGTGGACCTGTAGTCCAAACCCCTGAAGGTGTAAAATCAGTTGGCTATAAATGGGTTTTTGTTAGAAAACGAAATGAGAGAAATGAAATTGTAAGATATAAGGCGCGCCTTGTTGCATAAGGATTCTCTCAAAGACCGAGAGTCAACTATGAAGAAACATATTCACCTGTTATGGATGGAATAACATTTCGATATCTTATCAGTTTAGCTGTACATAAAAATCTTAATATACATCTAATGGATGTAGTTACAGTTTACCTTTATGGTTCACTTGATAATGAAATTTACATGAAAATTCCAGAAGGATTAAAATTGCCTGAAGGATGTAAAAAGTCTCGGGAAGTATACTCAATAAAATTGCAAAGATCATTATATGGTCTGAAACAATCAGGGCGCATGTGGTATAATCGCCTAAGTGAGTACTTAATAAATGAAGGTTATATTAATGATGTTATTTGTCCATGTGTTTTTATTAAGAAAACGAAATCAGAGTTTGTTATACTCACCGTTTATGTTGATGACATAAATCTCATTGGAACTCCTGAAGAGGTACAAAAGGCAATTGAATATCTAAAGAAAAAATTTGAAATGAAAGACCTTGGAAAGACAAAACTTTGTCTAGGTCTGCAAATTGAACATTTAGCTGACGGAGTTTTTGTTCATCAATTTGCCTACACGGAAAAAATCTTAAAAAGATTTTACATGGACAAAGCACATCCATTAAGTACTCCAATGGTTATTCGATCACTTGAAGTGGAAAAAGATCAATTTTGACCTCCAGAAGAGGATGAAGAAATTCTTGATCCCGAAGTACCATATCTCAGTGCTATTGGCGCACTTATGTATCTTGCTAACGCAACTAGACCTGATATAACATTTTCTGTTAATTTGCTAGCAAGGTATAGTTCATCCTCAACGCGAAGGCATTGGAACGGTATCAAACATATTTTGCGATACCTGAAGGGTACTAGTGATATGGGTTTGTTTTATACTAACAAAGATTGCGCAGACCTTATTGGTTATGCAGATGCAGGTTATTTATCAGACCCACATAAAGCTCGATCTCAGACAGACTATCTATTTACACACGGAGGAACTGCTATATCATGACGATCTACAAAACAGTCCATTGTTGCTACTTCTTCAAATCATGCTGAAATAATAGCAATTCATGAAGCAAGTAGAGAATGTGTGTGGTTGAGATCGATGATACAGTTCATCAAAGAAAGATGCGGTCTGTAAAATGATGTTAAAGTACCCACAATTATATTTGAAGACAATGCCGCGTGCATAGCTCAATTGAAAGGTGGCTTCATAAAAGGAGACAGAACGAAACATATTTCACCAAAATTATTCTTCACACATGATCTGCAAAAGAATGGTGATATTGATGTACAACAAGTTCGTTCAAGTGATAATCTTGCAGTTTTATTCACAAAGGCATTACCAACATCAACTTTTGAGAAACTAAGATATAAGGTTGGAATGCGTCGTCTCCAAAATATCAAATGAAGTTTTCATCAGGGGGAGTAAAATACGAACTGCACTCTTTTTTTCTTAACCAAGGTTTTGTCCCACTGGGTTTTTCTTATAAGGTTTTTAATGAGGCAGCAATCAAAGCGTATTACCAGATATAGATGTTCAGAATAACTTTGTATATTTTTTTTCAGTAGATTTTTTTTACGCATGGACATCCAAGGGGGAGTGTTAAGAGTAGTGGTTGTCCACATTATGGGACCCACTATAAGAAAATTTACTCCTTCATCCTTATCTCATCTATTCATTCAGGCTATAAATAGTCATACACGGAGAAGAAATAAACACACCTATTTTTTCTTCTATTCTGTTCTTCCTCCTGTTCCCTTATTTACTCTTTCTCAAATTGTTCATTTGTTTAAATTTTATAACATTTGGGAAAAAATTAGTTTTTTTCTGTTTTTTAAAATTAGCTTATGACATTTTAACATGTGGCAATTAGTCATTGATATGTGAAAATTATTTTTTTTTAAAAAGTGGGATTGACTGAAAAAATGAGGTAATAGTTTTACTTTTAAATTCTTTAGGGGGTTATACGACACCGGTAAAATTAAGATATTTTTTTAAAATAATGGGACAACTTCAGTAATAACTTTATGTATTTTTCCTATAAAAAAATAATATACTGTATGTTATATTTGTACTGAAAATGTATACTATATTTTATATTGGGTAAATAATTCTTTTTTTTGCGGGGGGGAGGGGTGGGGGTGGGGGTGGCGGAGGCCTTTATTATTTATTGTGTGGAATCAAATGTGGATGTGGAAAGGTAGAAATAGGACGGCGTGGAGTAAATGAAAAATCAAACAAAAAATTGACCGCATTCATTTCGCTGACTATGATAAGACCTTCTTGCCGATATCCAACGTCGCAGGTTCAATTTTTTTTTTTTCCTTCTCATCTCATGTTCGATATTTGTAATGAAATCTAATTAATTCAAATTCATATCATATAGGATATTATTTGCAGCAAAATCTTTCCTATAAATAAAATCATACTAAAAACTAGAATTCAAGACCTTAACCCTCTAATTAAGGTTCAAATTCATTTGGGTAAGTTTAACTTGTAGCTTACATCAACTAGCGAATCTTGTTTGCAACTTCTCTAGTTTTCGTGTATTAATTAAGGTCCATTTGCTTAAATTAAGATTCAAATACACATTTAAATGATTATTTGTTTTTCAAATTTAAATCTACCTAATTTACTTCATTTTTAAACATATTATATATATGATTTAAATTAAAAACAATTAATATTACAAAAATATAAATTTGATAAAATAAAATCATTATTTGATTAAAAGAAATTATGTTTGTTAGTGATAGTTGAGGTGATTTTAGTGGTGTTGGTGCTAGTGGCTAATAATGGAGTGGTGCTTGGTGTGATGGTGGCGCCCTGATTTGATAAATAGTGATAGTAAAATTAGTTGATGTTAGTAATTGAAAGTTTTTATGATGGTGGTTAACAATAATATTGATGATTGTTAGCGGCGATGCTAATCTGACAGTGTAGAATAATGATAAAAATGATTCACATAAAAATATTATTACCAACAACCAGCCACAATCACCCATCACTTCTGTTATCACAACTAAAAAGATTTACCTATGAAATTTATTTTCGATAAACGAAAATTTATATAATAAGCATAGTTATATACAGTCATTTATAAAAAATGAAACTATGGCACTTAGCAGGGTAGGGGTCTGGGTAGGCCCAGAAAAGGGCCTCATTGTGACCTATCACGAGAAAAAGATGCTCCCTTTATTGCGTGTGTGTGTGTGTGTTCCCCATAGTCATATAATTTATCTTTAATACATGCTTTTCCTACCATATATTATTTTGTCTACCTGTATTTATGATGAATTGCTACGTTTCATTAACTCCTCTTCTTCACTTTCATTTTAATTTTAATTTTAATTTTAATTATATGCTCATACATTTTGATCATACACATGTACTCTCCTTATTATATACTGTGCGATTTAATTGATAGGTTGAATGAGAAATGAAGGAAAAAAAAATGGAGGAAAAAATGAGTTATTCCCTTTTGCTTTATGAAATAAGCATTTGTCCCACATAGATGGTGAAAAGAAAAAGTGTCCTACTTAAAAGTAGAAGCACTCCTTCATGTTGCTAAAGGGTCAAGAAGAAGATCTCCCCTCGCGTTGTCGTCGTCGCTCGGCTTCGGCTTCGGATTTAATTGATAATCTTTTTGGACCAAATTTTCTTTAATTTTTTTAATTAATTATTATTATTTATTTAATTAATTAATTAATTAATTAAAAAATCCTAACCTGTGACCTGACCCGTTACTTTCTTTCCCGAATTAATTTAAAACATTTCCTAGCGTTTTATTTCCAACGGAGTTTTTGAAAAAAGGTTGCAACTTTTTCTGAAAAGTTAAAAACCTTAAAGTTGCGATCTTTTTCCAACATGCACCTTTTCTGAAAAGTTGCAACCAGGCTATATATTTCTGTTGATCCTCAGAATTGTTCGTAACGAAAATTTCTGATAAACACCTTTTTCTTCTTCTTTTCTGCACTTTCTAAAAACTCGTGTGATATACTGCCTTTAAGTGGTTTGCAGTCACCATAATTTGCTGTACCGCTATTCTGGTGAGTAAATCGTTCTACCCTGGAAGAAAAGATTTCAAAACCTTAGGTACATTGAGGGGAATAATTTCTTTAAGGACATACTGTGCATTCAGTGGACTCGATTTTTTATTCCTTCATTTAATTTTCAAACTTTATTGTTAATGTTTCAATGTCAGTTTACTAACATATACTATGTTGTCAATTCATTTCTCTATCTACATGAAAATTAAATGTTACTCCATATTTGTCGGAACTATTTTTAATTTAATTACAGATCAACTATCTGATTATTTGATTTCCTCCTCATATCCTTAAATTTGTGTACGCCTACATATTTGACGAGTAACCTCTCATCGTTATTTCTTGAGGTTTTCTATTTTTTTTTATTTACTTCTTGTATGCGTATACTTCTATTGCGACAATATCCTTTTTCAAATAAAATTGTTACACTATCAAAAAAAAAGAAAAAAGAGAGATATAATTGTTACCAGACAGTAAGCACTAGTGTGGCTCAATTGCTTGACCTTGATTTCTCAGTTTTCCTATGCTGATTTCAGCTGAATTCAATGCACAATGCATTATTTTATTTTTTTTATGGTCGAGGAATTCGTCTGAAATCAACTTTTAGAATCAACCACAAGCTTTGAAATTCAGAAATATTTATGTATCAAGACTTAGTTCGCATGAGGCAGGACTAGGACGGAGCCATCTATTGCTTGGGGATTCATCCGAATTTTCTTCAGCGAAAAATTATATTATTAATATATGATAAAAATAATTTTTGATGAATATATGTAGATGTTGAACTCCATTCGATAAATTTATGTGTCTAGTTCTTTAAATTTTGAACTTCCTAAATTAAAATTCTGACTTCGCCACTGGACAGGATTCGAACGTCCTCTAAGTCACAAGTTAACTTTTATAACTTAACACCAAGACTGCTGGCTACTGCTCACATTGGAGAGAAGATCTGGTTGCACTCTGATTTTCTTTCCTCACTGCCTTTGACCAGGAAACTTACTCTGCCTAATATTTTCATCCTTTTATATTATCTAACCCTGTTGACCTATAATACAATCGTATGAAAATTTTAATTAAGAGTACGTGTTATTAAACTAATTTTATTAGGACGGTTTGAATTTTAAATTTGACTACTAGAAGTACTATCTTATATAGTTATTTAATATTAAAAATAGTATGAAAAAGAATAATAAAACTCTCTTAATTTGCTAAATTGACAAGTACTTTTCTTGTTCACTTTTACTTATCTATTTTGAATTTTGCACGTTTTTTAAGAAATAATGATTAAAATGAGTATTTTATCAGAATATACATATTAGTTGATGTTTAGTATTAGATCATAAAAAATAATTAAGAAAATAAGTAATTAATGTTAAGAGTAAAATATGAAAAAGAAATTTGTCTTTTCTTAATATATTAAAAGTAACTAATAGAAGTGAAAGTCTATTTTTAAAATAGCGAACAAGTAAAAATAAATTTGAAACATCTATTTTTTTTATGAATGAGCCAAGTAAAATGAGACGAAGAAAGTAGTACGTATTATTCCCTCTGTCCATTTTTAATGTCTACTAAACTATTTTGGATGTCCAAAAATACTTGTTTAGTTTATAAAATTAATGAATAATTTATCATGATGTGTTTATTTTACCCTTGCAATTAAATATTATTTATTTTTCGTTGTTTAGACGACTTGTATTTAATAAAATTATACCTATCACTTACAACTTCTTAATTTTTTGTACCAAGTCAAAAATGAACAACTATTGTTGGTCAGAGGAGTATGTTACTACTTTCTCCGTTCTCAGCATATTAGATTTCACGTGCATTCTATTCTATACTTATTTAATATTTTTTTGAAGTCAAGTTTTCAATCAAGGAACATGAATTAATTTATTTTGATTAATTAATTTGACCAATAAATATGAATTATTTACTTAATTTTTATATGTAAGTCAAATGTATATTTTCAAAACTAATAACTCACAAGGATAAAATAGGAAGAATAATATCATTTGTGTATTGATTTTGTGAACGATAAATATTAAGAACCATCTATTTTTAGTGAGAAGGATGTATAAATAGAGAAAGTATATTATATGATGAAATTGAATAGTGAAAATCTCAAGAATTTATGAAATTGAATAGTGAAAACCTCACGAATTTGAAAAGTGTAGGAAGAGAGGCATGCATTTAATACAACTTTGTTTTTCTATTACGTCAATCATTCAAAAAGTTTTTCCTTTTTTTTTTTTCAATGGTTACATTTAAGTAACAGTAGTATTTGTGTATAGCACATCATATCATATCATGGCATTTAATGTGTAGCCGGCTATGGAGTTGCTGATACTTCTTACACTCTATCTACTCTGCTATTACATTTGATAGGTCAATTTTCTTCTGTTTATTAACTATTCACTCTCCTAGGAACACTCATCTTTTTTTTTACTTAAAAGTTAAAAAGACTTGACTTTTTGTTGATCATTGACAAGTAAAGTTTAGTGTGTATGTATGAAAGAGGGGAATGGGGAGAACACCATGTTGTGATAAGAATGGTCTAACCAGAGGACCTTGGACTCCTGAAGAAGATGAGAAGCTCATTCAATTTATCAACAAGAATGGTCATGGTAGCTGGCGCTCACTCCCAAAACTTGCAGGTCAATTTCACCACTCTTTATCTTTCTAATTTTCAGCTCATTTTGAAGACAAAGGTTCCGTGTTCATTTAGCATTTGTTGCTCCAACTCTCTAAAAATGCACTATTTTTATGAGTTTCAATTTCACCTGTGTGTTATTTCTCATCCAGTTTAATGACAATAATACTTGTCTTGCAGTCATCTAGTTGTATCTCTTGACTGAATTTTATGGTTTCATTGGCTTGGTGAACTCTACAATGTTATAATTTTTATTTTTATGTGAAGTAAAAAAAGAAGGGAATTGGAGAGAGGGGGTACTTTCTGTGTTGTAGACAAGTAGAAGGATGTTTTCCTTCTTTTGGTGTGAAAGCTAGTTATTGTACCAATTTACCCTTTTCATGAGCATTAATGTTCTTCCAATTTTCATGTGATACTTTTACTCTCAGCTTATTTTTTCTGTTTTACAAAATGACATAAATTATTACCCCCTTCCAATTCACTTGTACTTCAACCTTTGCTGTTCTTTTGTCATAGTTATCATTAGGAGGTGTCAAGTTCATGTATTGTGCCTATAAAGTTAAGAATTTCTGTTTTTCTTTTGTTTCTCTTCTCCATGTCTGCACTAAGAATGTTGAGCTAATCGATGATTTACTGAAAGACACCAACAATATTGGACACATATCCTCTTATGTGAAAATGAGCCAATGGTCTATGCTGGTGACAAATGTTATCTGAGTGAACTAGCCTCGATACGTACTGGTTCACTGTTTCCAGCCTAGTTACAGTTTTCTGGCTAATAGCATGGTTCTTTAGTTATTGTAACCCGCTTTGGGCAGATGGTATTGTGTTTTCTTCTTTTGGTAGGAAAGTTATAATTCTCTAAATTGGACTCATAGGCATTGAAAGAAGGCAAAGAATTGTACTACCATGACTTGTTTATGAAGATTCATTTTGTAATTTTTCACCGACAGGTCTTCTTCGTTGTGGGAAAAGTTGTCGTCTTAGATGGACGAATTATCTAAGGCCAGACATCATACGAGGTCCTTTTAGCCCCGAAGAACAGAAGCTTGTCTTACAGTTACATGGCATTCTTGGAAACAGGTTACTTTTTGCCTTTTGTAGTTGAATGCTTAACATCCAGTATTTCTTAGTACTCGTTTACATAATGTAAAAAACACTATCAGCATCATTTATATTTCAATAACTATGAATAACCATTAGTAAGTTTTCATCTAGATGGGCTGCAATTGCTTCACAATTACCTGGGAGGACAGACAATGAGATAAAGAATCTGTGGAATACTCACCTGAAAAAGCGCCTGCTTTCTATGGGCATTGATCCTCAGACTCATGAACAGTACTCTGATCCCAATGGACTGTTGAGAAGACCAGCTATATCACCTTCAGCGCGTCATTTGGCACAATGGGAAAGTGCTAGGCTTGAAGCTGAGGCTCGTCTTTCTAGAGAGTCCCAATTCTTGGTTCCATCATCAGTCGGGAGGTCTGAGACTGACTATTTTTTGCGCATATGGAATTCAGAGATAGGAGAGGCATTTAAGAAATTCAAGAAAGGAGAAAAACATGCGTGTCAAAGTCCAGCCTCTCAAGCATCTTCGTGTACAAAGTATGGATCAGCTTCAGGCATTACGACTGAGGTTGAACTCAGTGTTGCTGGTTCACCAGTAATGGGGAGCAATCAAAATGAATATAAAAAGTGGAAAATTGGCCAACCATATACTGAAGATTTCTTGCAAGGATCAGACACCTCTAGCTCCAACGCCATGGAGGATTCATCTGAATCAGCATTGCAACTTCTTTTGGATTTCCCTAGTAACAATGACATGAGCTTTCTAGGACAAAGTGATTCCTATAGCTTGTATCCCTTTTTGAGTGAAAGCTCATTGATCTGCCCTTAGGCTGAATATGCAGCGTTCTTTCTCTGATATCAGTGACTCTGAAATGTCGATTTTGAAAAATGTTTCTGCTGGTTGTTTTAGTATCTCCAGCTGTGGAAAGAACACATATTCTAACTATACTACATATTAATGTCATAGCAAGAGGGCTATATCAGCTCCATCAGGGGAAAAACAATGTATTTACCTCTATATATTTTGTAATAGCAATAGTGTACTAGCAGTCGTGCTATCATGCATGGTATTTTTAGCTGAAATGTTCAGAAATTCAGGTCTGTTTTGTTTCTATAAAAGTCATACTTACATATTACATTTTTTTTGGGCCAACCTGAATAGCAAGCAAACGGGAGAAGTAGTAGTAGAGATTTCTGATGTTCATTAGTGCCAGAAAATAAGAAACACCAGGTGATTCTTGACAACATTTCAACTCATTGTAGCTTGCAGACACATTATACATAGTCTGAGATGCAGTATGAAGTATTAGTAGAAACTTCTGAAGGGGAATTATCATTATCATTATCATGACACATTTGAAAACATTCATGAGTGCTTTTCTTACACAAACTAGGAAAAAACTTATCATGTTTGAAACACCCAATAAAGAGCAACAAGCATGAAAATTCACAAAGGGGAATGAAACATTTCATAGCTTTAATATCCAAGGCATCCAATCTTCTTAGGGGTTTGTCCCGTAGCACGATACTTGGCAGCCATTTCCTCTGCTTTAATAAGTTCTTCTCCTCGTCTGGCTTCAACCATAGCTCTCTTTTCGTCCGCCTCCTTGTGAACTGCGGCTACTCTATTTTTAATCTTCTCTGCATATTCTGCTTTCTTTTGCTCTAGTTGTTCCTGCAAAATTTGCACAAGGTTATCAACATCATTAAATATTTCTCTTGACAATGATATCTAAACAAACTAACCACATGGATCGTCACATCCTATGCATTACCCATATTTTGGTCAGCATTGGACGACAAAAAACAGAAGTTACCCCTTTAGCTACCACTAAAGGAAATAAGTATTTGGATGACAACCTAGCTTGCAGCCAGAATGCGGAGTATCTCATGAAACAATATCGCAGAACAGTTCAAAATGAGACATTCTCCCCAATGCATCCATGTACAAAATTATAGAAGAAGCATGTATACTAGATTTCGAGTCTGGTTACCTCAAGTTTCTTCAGTTTAGCTTCAATATCTGCTTTCTTGGTGTTCTCCCATGTTCCAATTGAAGAGAGCTTCTTTTGGGCCCTATTCAATCATAAGGCAAGGTTAAGATGACTTACTTATTGAATTGGCAAAAAGCTTTGAGTATAGATGAATGGTATATCAATTTCGGGCAGAAAATTTAGAACATTTCTTAGGTTCTTTCCACTAGTAAATGAATATCTATACAAATGTTAACATTTTGATCCAGAAAAGGCGGACAAGAACACAAGGAAGTTAACATGTTTAAGATAACAATATAATCATAGAGGATGCATAAAGCATCCACAAGAGAATGTCGTGCAACTTCAAAAGTGACGATATTTTATCTACATTTTCCAGAAAATTAGAAATTTATCAAGAAAAGAAACATGACTAAGATTTAAGAGCAATTAGTTCTCCATATAGGGAATGAAGTAATCTGGTCTGTACATTTTCCTTGAATAACACAGGAAGTTAGAAATCTTACTTGTTTTCCACCTTGCTTTTTTCACTTTCTTCCCATGCCTTGATATAAGAATTCCTTTTATCTGTTTCAAGGTGTGCGAGAGCAACATCTAGCGGAAAAAAATGAATGGAGAAATTGTTAACTACTGAGATGTGACCAACTCTAATAAACTCAATTCTTTTGCTGAATTTTGTCACATAACAGGAAAAATTCCAACTGAAGTTGCCTAAGCCAGCTATGGAATTCACTCTTCACGACAATACTTCAATATGCAACATAAGCAGATTCCTATATACTTAGAAAAGTTTCAAGAACTAATATTGGTGCATACCTCTGTCAAGGGATCCCTTTGAACTTTTCTTTGTTGAAGAATCAGGCTCTGGCGAAAATCAGTAAATGAGAATATATCATCAGACACGGAATATTTCCCTCGAGATACAAGCAGATCAAATTTGTACTTTCTGTTTCAATCTTCCAATTAAAAATTAGTTACAAAAATCATAGAAATTCAAATACGTGATCAGCCAATTTAAGACCAATGATCTGTTTGAAATGCCTCAAATTGTCAACCTTACAATACTCAGTCATACTAACATTCAACTTTTTATTTAAACGAAGGTAGTGTCCGAGTCCGTTCATGCGCACATCGATTATTCCACGTGGTATCTGCTACCTCCTATCAGTGCGGTACCGAGTGACTACAGTAAGTACCTGCCTTCACTACAATCATTATCTACCAATGATTCCCAGAGAACTAATTCTCTTGATGACGGTAAACCAGAGTGGCCATCCACTAATTAAGCTGGGCATCTAATCATATTGATTTATATTTGTCAAAAAGTAAGGAGAGATGTCGGACCTATTAATTAATGATCTTAAAAAAAAAACAGTGTACCAAGTCTTTCCAATAATTCAAAAGTTGCTAACAGTATAAAGGCATCAAAATTAGTTGAGTCCAGCAAGATAGGAACAATAATAGAATTAGATGCCTCAACTGAAAATAGATCAATTAATAAAATCATAACATACTTAAGTCTTTTATTTACCTACAGGCTACAATTCTATTATTTAGTCATGGTTAATTAAGGTATATTTTTACCTCAATATATTACCTAATCAACCATAATTAAGTGATTTAGTTTGGTGTAAACACCGATGGAATTGAAGGTTGTCTGCTTACAAAATTGACGTAAAACATAATCAGGCAGTAAAAAAGTTTTATCTTTGGATGCTTTGTGGTCTTCAGATATCCAACAACAACAGAAACTTCAAACTTGTGCTTATTATCAAACTTCTCCAAGCATAATAAAAATAAAGTAGGATAATATAATGGTTTAAACCAAAGATTTAGGGGAATCTTTCATGTTTGGCCATAAAATTCCGGAATTCAACTTCAAGTTAGAATTTCGGAATTTTCAAAAAATTTAAAAGCAACAAACACGTGTTTTCACTCCAAATTACTCATTAAAAGTAAAAAAATAAATCCAATTTGTATTCATGGCCAAGCACAAATATCTAATTTTTTACTTTAAAAAGAAAAACTATTTGTTTTTTCAAATTGCAGAAATGTTTTTTCAAATTGCACAATGAAACGTGGCCAAATGTCCAATTAGTAGTTGAATTGATTGGCTACCCGAACTCTCACCCTTTGTTGATGAGAGTTCGATTCCCACGATAATATAGTGGTTTAGACCAATGATCAAAAAACGAAATAGATAAGATAGCAGAAGACATCAATAGGGATATAGTGGCTAAAAAAAGGCCTAGAGTAATTTATAAAATCTTTAACAGTAACAATTTCGAATAATGACAAACTCTGATAAATAGTAATATTTGTGAAGAATGATTTTTATCGAAACAAAAGAGGAATTGGATGATAAATTACTTGGTGGAGGAAGAGTAGCAAGAGCTTTAGAGTCATCAGCTTTGGCCATGGCAGGAGAATTAGAAGAAACAACTGGTAGTTCTGCTTCAGGTTGAGCTGCTACTGCACTACCTTCTGCCATTCTTATAATTTTTTATTTATATAAGTAAAGAAGAAGGAATCAAGAAAAGGAAAATAGAAACGACTAGTTGTACACTATCTGGAGATTCTCTATATATAACTTTTTTGGATAGTATACAAAACAATCAGGAAATCTCACGTTTAAAGTGTATGCAGTACTTATTCCAATTTATGTAGAAAGACGTCGCTAAGAAAATTGGATAATTTGGTACAAACGTGTTGTGGACGTGTCGGCATGTGGTACTGTCGGCAGACACTTTATGTTAATATTAGTACCTACTCCGTGTTATTTTAATTTGATCGAACGAAATTTATAAAATAAATATTAATTTTAAACTAAACACTTTGTACTAGCAATCTTTAAGATTAGTAGCTTATGCAGTTATTAATACGGTAGAAATTAATTATGATTAAATTTATGTATTATTTTATGTATATATTAGTTATATATGTATTAATTATTCTAATTTCTATTCAAATAAAATTATACATACATTAATTATACGCATTTCTAAATTTGTCAACCAAACATTATATTAGTTTTATACATGAATAGTTTATTTTCTATCTATTTATCACACGTCGTATAAATTATATAAAAAATGATAAATGAATAACTTTTTTTTTATCCAGCTACCAAACGACCACGTAAGAAATTCTATTTATTCCATCGTATTGGATGTGGTTGTAAACTGACCATCGTTTAATTATTTTTAGCAGTGACTGTAGCAAATCCTAATCCATAATTTTGTTATCTGATATTGAAGTAAGCTATGCTTAGAAGTTAGTTCATATAAGCGCAGTTTAGTTAAATTTTAAAAATAAATGTATACAATTCTTAATTATTAAACTAATTACTATGGCAATAAATTGCTTGAAACAGGGAATAGCAAAAAAATTAAGTTGGTCCGGGTACTTTTACTTTATTAGAACAACACTCATTATTAAGTACCCTATATAGTAATTGTGATCATATCAATTTTGACCAAACTGTCTACATATATATAGATAGATAGATTGAACCCACAACGTAAGTAGACTCACCTAAGTAGTTAGTAACTCCAAGTTAAATTAGCTGTCACATTTTGCATTTTGAAAATCAAATTATTAGTGACGTTTCATTTTTGTAAAACTATTTTTAAAAATATTCAAATAACTTGAAGTAAAACATGACCAAATATTCAAAATCATTCATATTGAGTTATAAGGTTGATAGGTAACTTCTTTATCAATAGGTGAATATTTTTTATTCTATGAAAATCAGTATCATTATTCAAGACCACCAAAAATAATTTGTCCACTTGAGGATGGAACCTCCTATTGACGACAAAGTTTCACATTACATAAGGTAGATATACTTCTAAAGATTTAGATATTTTAATTTTCATTCATTTTGTTTTGTTTGTTTATGGTTGATTACTAACTTTCCACAAGTTTCTTACAAGAGCTTTTTGAATTTTAAGATAAATATTTATATCGGGTTAAATATTTTTAAAGACAATATTTTTGATATGTCTTAAGCTACAAAAAGTTTTCTATAAATTTTGTGATCAAGTATTTTTCGGGGGCGGCTCTACAATTTTGAAAAAAAAGATAATTGCCTTAAACCCCTAAATTTGAGGGGCCTCATCTTTTTATAAAAATAATAGGTTATAAATATTTTTTTTAATATTGAATATAATTTATAGAAAATATAACCTTTTCATATAAGAGGAAATAAGTAATAGAAATTTAACAAATCTTGAATACTATGTTTCAAGAAAGATTAAATAATTAACTATAATAAACTTCATTAAAATATATATTAGAATTTAAAGCTTCCATTTAAATTTAACTTTAGCCCACTAATTTATTTGAGTCGGTCATGATATTTTCCATAATATTTCCAACTCATATTTGATCCTATAAATTTTCAGCTTATTTTGTTTATTTGTATGTGCTGATCGTCTGACGTTGAATTTGTCTATTCATGTGGCTGTAGTTTTGCATTTGATTGATTTTTGTTCATCAAATAATTTAACAAAGTGTGGTCGCCGTTGTCAAATCATGAAGCATCCATGATTTTCTTTACTCTTCTTTTTTCCCCTATTTGCTTTACTCTCTTTAGAAGAAAAAAACTCTATATGGAGTTGTGGACCCACTCGAATAAATGCCATCAACAATCAAAATGTAATACCAACGTGAGTTATGATGCGGTGATAAGAATGCTTCATACCTAATCAAAAATCTTAAATTTAAATACTGTATATGGAGAAAATTCTTACGAACACCACCCCTAATATGAGCCTTGCGGATTGGAAATCAAAAAGAAAAATATCAAAAGCCATAAAACAGATTATTAAGTATGTAGTGTCAAATTAAACGATATCACATAAATTAAATTTTAAAAAAAGAAAATAGTAATTCTTTAGTAAATAACAAGGTGATTTTAAAATTAACTGCTAAATATTGATTCGACTTATTTGGGAAAAGTAAAATTACAATAGTGATTATTTTTAGAAATTTGAAGCTTTGAGAAATAAAATTAATTCAATGCAATTTTCTTTCACTTCTTTGTGGATGAAGTAGGATCCGTGAATAGTGAAAGAGAAAGAAAGTCAAAGATGGAGATTTTATACACATTTTTTGTTTATTCCGTACTTATTAATTCAAATCTGTACTAACTAGTCGACTAAGCTCCTTTTACTAAGTAATTTTTCATCTCAGAGCGAATAACGAACACTCAAAATAGATCAAAATTTACATTTTTGTACTCTCAAAATTTATGAAACAATAGCTCAAGTTTAACCATTTTTGGTGGTATTCATGAAAGTCACTTAGGCGAGGATCTTTCAAAAATAATTTTTTTATCTCCACGAGATACTGATAAAATCTGCATACATTATATTCTGGTAAGACTATCATTGAATTTGTTATTGTTTTGTAGTATTCATGAAAGTCACTAGCTTAATTTTTAATTTTTTTTTAATGATTTTATGTTCTTTCATATTCTCTTTCTTCCATATTCTTTTTTAACGTGAAAGATATGGTGTGTTGAATTTCTTTGATTTTTTATATTTTGATGTGTAGAAAAAATTTCTATGTGAATCTAAAATATCAAAGAATTTTATATGACATAACAAAAATTGACATTATATGTGTGTTTTTAGGTTTGACGAAGGAGTAGTCTGAGGGACAAATTCGTGAGGTTGAACCAAAGCGACAGACTTAGATAGTAGTAACTATTGTAATATTAGCGCGTGATGCTTATTTACGGCCCGTTTGGATGGGCTTAAAAAATATAACTTTTATGTATGAAGTATTTTTAGAACTTTGAAGTGCTGAAAGTTATTTTTATAAATAAGCAGTTGAGTGTTTGGATAAAAGTGCTTATGTTGAAAATAAGTGTTTGAATTTTAGGATTAAAAGAATAAAAAGGGTAGTTTGGGAATTTAGTTAAAATATAAGGGATATAAAAGTAATTTCCATGGTCAAACAAAATGGCTTTAAGCACTTAGAAAAAAAGTTAGAAATCCTATTTTTTTATTTTTGACTGACTTTAAGAATTTTATGGCTTAAAATTAGCATTAGACAAACACGTCCAAAAGCTAAAAATAAGCTTATAAGTTGATTTGATCAACTTAAAGCTCATCCAAACGGAGTCTTAATATATACGATGATAGAACAAATCTCAAGGATGATAAGTCCCCAAATGGGTGTATGTAATTATGCCAATGATGAAGGGCGAGTTAAAAAGAAAATCGCCTAACAGATTTGTAAACTGACAAGTTTATGAAGAAATGTACACATAATTACTATTTATTAATTTGATACATTTTAATGTTCTCTGCCTTAATTTATACTCTAATAAATTGTTAGAAGAAAAACAACAGAAAATTTAAAAAAAATTCTCGTGAAAAATCACTATTTTTTAGAAGTTATTACATATATATTTTTTAAGAAATGACAAATAATTCTCTATCAGAATACAATAAAGTCTGAAATATATATGCAATTGAATCCGCTACTTTCTATGAAGAGTCACTCATGTTCTGAGCAGACACAACCTTTAGTTACTCCCTTTTTGAACAGACAAAACTTTTATTTTTTCTTTCTGAACAAACAAATTTTTTTGTTTAATTAAAATATAAATATTAAATTCAAAATTTAATAAATAAATTGTTAAAAATATATTACGATAAAATAAATCTTTAGCTATATATAATTAATATATATAAGTAGACTTAGGCCTTATTTGTTTACATTTAATAGAAGTCTGAATCTTAATGGTTCAGACGGAGTCTTAATATCATTAATAGATATTCTTCTGTGAATGATCACTTTATCCACAATCAACAGCCACTATCACTAACCACCTCTTCCATCATAACCACCACCATCACCACTGTCAACTGCCACTACTGTCGTCTACCACTTGCCACATCTGCCATCACAACCATCACCGTTGATAATTATTAATGTCAGCTACTACCACACTTATCTCCTTCATCATTGTAATTATATCAATTGTCATTACCACCTCCAACTCTGTAGCTGATGCCACCTCCACCACTACTATAGTCAATTCCTACTACAAACAAACTCCATCATCACAACTAGCATTGCCGCCAATTGTCACCATACATTTTTCGATCACCATCACTATCATTGCCACCTCCACTACTACTATCGAACTCTACCATCACTGTGGTCAATCTCTATTACCACAACCTCCATCATCATAAATAGAACCGCTGCCAACTATCACAAACACTTATTAACCACCACACTACCTTAAATCACCACCATCAACACCACTAACTACTAACATCAACTAACTTCATCATTACACCCACTAATAACACTATAAATCACCACCATTATGACAGTCACCATAATACCAACCAACTTCATCGTCATAACTATCACCTCCATCATAACTAGCAACTAACGTCAACTAGTAATATCACAATCACCACTACAAACTATTTTCATCATCACTGGCAAGCATAAGTGTTTCATTTTTTAAAATCAAATAATGATTTTTTAAAATATTTTTTTTATTATTTAATTAATTTTTGTTTGGATTATATTTTTATTATGCACATATAAATAAATTATGTACATTATGATTTTGAAGAACATACATCTTATGGGTCATTTGGTTACTGGTTAGAGTTACGCATGTACTAATTATATAGAGTTTAGAACCCGTTTGGATTGACTTATAAGTTGCTTATAAGTTATTTTTACCTTTTTTGATTGTTTGGTTGGTCAACTTAAAGTTATTTTGTGCTTAAAATAAGCCCCAATAAATAATTGAATTTATTTGAATGGACTTATTTTAAGCAACTTATAAGTTAAAAAGAGCTTATAAGTCAAAAAAATAAAAAAGTTGGGTTGCACCAATTTATTTTTTTAACTTATAAGTAATTTTCAACTTGTAGGCTGTTTAAAATAAGTCCATCCAAACAGACTCTTAGTTGTGCATAGTTTAGTTATGTAGGTATTAGTTATGGAGGATTTAGTTATGTAGAGTTTAAAAAAAATTAGTGAGCAAATTCTTGTTTCTTAATTTCAAAATGTTTAGTGAGATAATATCTATTATATTCATTAAAATAAATAACTATCTAAATAATACATTAAAATTTAAATAAATACCAATAGCTAAAACAGTAAAGTAAATAATAAATAACTAAAAGCAATTAAGTAATTTGTATTAAATAGGATTAAGCAATCAAGACAAAAAATCCAAAGAAAAAATCAATTATATTAGGAAGTGGATATTCCACTAACCTCCTTTTTCCTTTCTTTCTGTCCCTTTCCCTTTTTCTTTTCCCCTTATTTCCCTCATATATGTCCCCTCAACTTGCTAATTCTCTTCCTGCAGTGGATATAAAAAGCCATTGCTATTATGCATATGAGGATATAGAAACGAAAACAAGAAAATCAATTCTACTCTCTCTAAATTCTCTTACTCTCATTTTCTTTATTAATTGTCGAGTTAGTTAATTTATAACACGTTATCAGCACGAGACTCCGGCTAATTTTTAAGGTAACAAAAGTGGTAAGAGTTTTATTTAATTTTATTTTTATAAAATGGCAAATATTTCCAAAATTGAATTTACTGCTTTTGATATCTCTGGAAAAGGCTACTCATTATGGGCACTTGATGCTGAAATTCATTTAGAATCAATGGGTCTGGCAGACACCATTAAAGATGACAATTTGGCATCCAATCAAGACCGTGCTAAAGCCATGATATTTCTCCGTCACCATCTTGACGAGGGGCTAAAATTACAATATTTTACATTAAAAGACCTCCTTAAATTGTGGAAAAATTTAAAAGAAAGATATGACCACCTGAAGTTGGTCATGCTTCCACAAGCTCGTCATGATTAGCTAAATCTGAGATTAATGGATCTCAAAAATATAACTGAATATAATTCTGATTTATTTAGAATTACAGCTCAGTTAAATTTATGCGGAGAAGAGATCACTGAGCAAGATAAACTTGAAAAGACATACTCCATATTTCCACTCGCGAATATGCTCCTGCAGCAGCAATATCGCGAAAAAGAATTTAAACAATATTCTGAATTACTTTCTCACCTTCTTATTGCTGAAAGACATAATGAACTATTAATGAAAAATCATGATAGTCGGCCAGTTGGTTCTTTGCCACTCCCTGAAGTGAATCAGGCAAATTCTAACCAACGAGAAAGAGGCCATGGCCCCAGTCGTGGTCGTGGTCGTAGTCAAATTAGAAATTTTAATCATGATATTCGGCTGGCACCGAGAAATAACCAGCAATATAAATGGCAAGGTAAAAAGCCAGAATCTTTACTGAAGAATAATTTAGAAACAATATGTCATAGATGTGGAGGTGTAGGGCACTGGTCGCGGATTTGCCGGTCGTCAAAATGCTTGGTTCAGCTATATCAAGCATCGTTAAAGAGGACAGAAAATAATCCAAAGACAAATTTTATCTCTGAAGATAATATTGAGTCTATGTATTTGGATGTAACTGATTTCTTTACTTTTCCAGACGAAAATATGAATATTGACAGAACTAATAATATGTAAATATTTTTCTTTTTATCTGTATTAAATATGATATTTGTATTTTCCTAGTCAATGTAAATAAATAAAATTAGTGTAATATACCATGTGTTAATACTTATTTTATTTCTTATTGAAAAAAATATGGAAATGCCTCAAATCTTGTTTGGATCAATGATAAATCAAGAGGATATTTGTGTAATTGATAGTGGAACAACCGATGCTATATTTAAAGACGAGAAATATTTCTCCAATTTACTTAGAAGAAAAGCTAATGTTACTACAATTTCTGGTAATTCAAAAATGATAAAAGGTTCCGAAAGAGCTACTATAATTCTGCCTAAGGAGACAAAAATTGTTATAGAAGATACACTATTTTCTTCTAAATCCCCAAGAAACTTGTTAAGTTTTAAAGATATCCGCAGAAATGGATATCATGTTGAGACAATAAATGAAATGAATATTGAATATCTTGGTATAACCAAGAGTGTCTCAGGCCAACAATATATTTTAGAAAAATTACCAACTCTATCATCTGGCCTATATTATGCAAAAATTAGTGCAATTGAAGCAAATATGATCGTAAACCAGAAGTTTACTGATCCAAATATATTTGTGCTATGGCATGATCGAATAGGTCATCCTGAATCAATAATGATTAGACGAATTCTTGAAAATTCAACTGGACATCCGTTAAAGAACCAGAAGATTCTTACAAATGATGAATTTTCATGTGCTGCTTGTTATCAAGGCAAATTAATTGCCAGACCATCGACCCAGAAGGTTGACATTGAATCTCCTGGCTTTTTAGAGCGTATACATGAAGATATATGTGGACCTATTCATCCACCTAGTGGATTGGTTAGATATTTTATGGTTCTAATAGATACATCATCTAGATGGTCTCATGTGTGCCTGTTATCATCTCGCAACCTGGCATTTGCGAAGTTGTTAGCACAAATAATAAGATTGAGAGCGCAATTCCCAGATTATCCAATTAAGGTCATTCGCCTTGATAATGCTGGAAAATTTACATCCCAAGCATTTAATGATTATTGCTTATCAATTAGGATAAAAATTGAACATCTTGTTGCTTATGTTCATACTCAAAATGGCCTTGCAGAGTCATTTATAAAGCGCCTACAATTGATAGCAAGACCTCTACTAATGAAAACAAAATTGTCAATTACTGTTTGGGGTCATGCTATCTTACATGCAGCAGCACTTGTACATCTCAGACCGATACATTATAATAAATACTCTCCGTCGCAATTAGTATTTGGTCATGAACCAAATATAGCCCATTTAAGAATTTTTGGTTGTGCGGTATACGTGCCTGTAGCACCACCACAACGTACAAAAATAGGCTCTCAACGAAGGTTGGGCATATATGTTGGGTTTGACTCACCCTTCATAATTCGATACCTTGAACCGTTGACTGGAGACTTATTCACTGCTCGATTTGCAGATTGTCGGTTTGATGAAATAATTTTCCCGTTATTAGGGGGAGAGAAAAAGGAATCCAAAAAAGGGCAGCACGGTGTACTAAAGCTCCCGCTATGCGCGGGGTCCGGGGAAGGGCCTGACCACAAGGGTCTATTGTACGCAGCCTTGCCTTGCATTTCTGCCAGAGGCTGTTTCCAAGGCTTGAACCTGTGACCTCCTGGTCGCATGGCAGCAACTTTACCAGTTACTCCAAGGCTCCCCTTCAAAAAAGGAATCCAAAAAGGAATCCAAAAAAGAAAAATAAATTGCGTGAAAAATTTCATCACTATCATATTTTGATCCACACACCCGCACATGTGAGCAGGAGGTCGAGAAGATCATCCACTTACAGAAAATAGCAAACCAAATGCCAGATGCATTTACTGATTTAAAACGGATAACAAAATCACATATCTCTGCAGTGAATGTACCTATCCGGATTGATGTCTCAAAAGGACCATCTACAAGTATCATAGCTTTTGAATCCCAAACACGCCAGAAGTGTGGTAGACCGTTGGGTTCAAAGGATAAAAATCCTAGAAAGAGAAGTGTGAGAAATAATAAAGATGATACTATAATAGAACCTCCTGAAGAAGGTCAAGATTTGAGTAATCCTGATATTCCTGAAAAAATCAGTGAACCCGAAACTCAAGTGAATGAAGAACTTTCAATAAGTTCTTTCGATGATGAGATAAATTTAGATCGATCTAAAATCATGGTTGATAATGTTTTTGCATATAGTGTTGCACTTAACCTCATGCAAGATAGTGAAAGTTTTGAGCCTAAATTCGTCGAATAATGTCGACGTAGACGTGATTGGCCAGAATGGCAAAAGGCAATTCAATCTGAATTAGACTTACTTGCTAAACGTGAGGTTTTTGGACCAGTAGTCCAAACCCCTGAAGGTGTAAAACCTGTTGGCTATAAATGGGTTTTTGTGCGAAAACGAAATGAGAAAAATGAAATTGTAAGATACAAGGCACGCCTTATTGCACAAGGATTCTCTCAAAGACCGGGAGTCAACTATGAAGAAACATATTCACCTATTATGGATGGAATAACATTTCGATATCTCATCAGTTTAGCTGTACATAAAAATCTTGAAATACACCTAATGGATGTAGTTACAGCTTACCTTTATGGTTCACTTGATAATGAAATTTACATGAAAATCTCAGAAGGATTAAAATTGCCTGAAGCATGTAATAAATCTCGGGAGATGTACTTAATAAAACTGCAAAGATCATTATATGGTCTAAAATAATCAGAGCGTATGTGGTATAATCGCCTTAGTGAGTACTTAATAAATGAAGGTTATATAAATGATGTCATTTGTCCATGTGTTTTTATTAAGAAAACGAAATCAAAATTTGTTATACTCGCCGTTTATGTTGATGATATAACTCTCATTGGAACCCCTGAAGAGGTCCAATAGGCAATTGAATATCTAAAGAAAGAATTTGAAATGAAAGACCTTGGAAAGACAAAACTTTGTCTAGATTTGCAAATTGAACATTTAGCAGACGGAGTTTTTGTCCATCAATCTGCCTACACTGAGAAAATCTTAAGAAGATTTTACATGGACAAAGCACATCCATTAAGTACTCCAATGATTGTTCGATCACTTGAAGTGGAAAAAGATCAATTTCGACCTTTAAGAGAAGATAAAGAAATTCTTGGTCCTGAAGTACCATATCTCAGTGCTATTGGTGCACTTATGTATCTTGCTAACGCAACTAGGCCTGATATAACATTTTCTGTTAATTTGCTAGCAAGGTATAGTTCTTCCCCAACGCGAAGGCATTGGAATGGTATCAAACACATTTTGCGATACCTGAAGGGTTCGATTGATATGGATTTGTTTTATACTAACAAAGGTTGCGCAGACCTTATTGGTTATGCAGATGCAGGTTATTTATCGGATCCACATAAAGCCCGATCTCAAGCAGGCTATCTATTTACACACGGAGGAATTGCTATATCATGACGATCTACAAAGCAGTCCATAGTTGCTACTTCTTCAAATCATGCTGAAATAATAGCAATTCACGACCGAAAATTTTGATAGTAAATAAATGAGACTTTACTAAATAAAATAAATTTGGTGATCTAGACTTAAAAACGATCGAAAAAGTGGCTTGTTCCACCGATGTGGGAACATCCCCTCATATTACTACTATCCTAACGTAAATATCATTGTTACACGCATAAATTTGGCAAACTTCTCTACAATGACCATCGTGACCAAATAGAAAATCAAAAGACTACTCCCTAAAAGCCCAATTAATCCTAATGTAGGTTCCAGTTATATTTTTCATGTGGAAACTGGAATTATAGAAGACAGCCTGTCACTACTATTTGATATTTTTATTTGATCAATGATGAAAGATGGATTTGCCATAGTCTTAGCATTATGGGCGAAAACTTCTTAAATATATAATCGATTTGGACTCTCACCAACTTTTTCAAAATAAGGGGAGATTCGATGCTTACTCGTTCCTTTTAGAATAGTACGCCTTAAGTTCCCCATTTTGGCACATAAAGGTGGCCTTCAACTCTTCAAAGGCCCTTTGGTAGCTCACCGTCCACTCCCAAGGACGTTCTTCTTTAGGTGCAACAATGACGGAAGTTGCCCATCACTCTCTCGCTCTTTTCTGAAGGCCCTTTCAATTTTCTTTCTAATATGCTTCCTCCATAAAGAACACTGAACGCTCAGCTTCGCAGAACAACTCTCTCCAAACTTTTATATTAGTTATTGGCATACTACATTCCAAAAGTTCTTCATACCATTTTCAATTGAACCCTAACACCCTACCAGAAGAATAAATCCAAATAGTTGTTCCAACCTTTAAACTATAAATTATGGTCGAACGTTTCACATGATGGGAGTTGACGTGTATTGGGCACTACTTTGTTGTGCGCCATTCATGTTAGGAAAGAGTAGAAGAATGAGACCTATTATAGGACATACAATGAACTACAGACGTATGATCATTACGCTTCAATCAGGTTATTCTATTCCACCTCTTAGAAAGAAAATAACTTAAATAAAAATATTTAATAGCATGGCGAGACATTTATACAAAACTTCTACCCCAACACACACAATGAAACCGTAGACAGCCAAATGAAATCCAATCCACGAAATAATTTGATCTATGGATAGTGTTGTTCTGATAAAGGTTGTAATGCCAGAGGAATCATTACCGCAAGGCATAGAGGGGGAACTCATAAGTGTCTATACCATTAAATCGATTTTCGACGGAATGAAAATGGTAGAATCGATAATCATAGCATACGATCCTAATCGACATGCATACATTTGTCTCATACATGCTTTTTCTTTGCTAAAGAAACAGATTACTCGAGTCATGAAGTTCTTTGTAACGTTGTAAAGTTTGCTAAACTCTTTGTGCAATTTCGTAATGTTCCTCATCAATGATCTGAGGTTATATGTATAAAATATGTATAATCGATATATAATATGTACACCAACTAGGAAAATAAACCGTAAATTCGACCACTATTTCGGTAGAAGCCCAAATTAAAACTCAAGTAGGCCTTGTTGGGCCAAAAGTTGATCTGTGAATTTTGCAAGTCGCAATATTGTCCTTTGAAGTGTACACAAAAATGGGCCGTATTTGGAGCAGAGTTTGACATTATAAGCCCATAGAATTAATGTTGCGTATATTTGTGTAGTTTAAAATTGTATAATTGTTATCATCGGACCACCTTTTTGGTTCTCTTGTCAACCTTCTTGCCTTGGCTTGTTCTGGAAGATTCCATCGGGTGTTTGGTACCAAGGAAAATATTTTTCATGGAAACTGTTTTTCTGGAAAAGAAAACGGAAAAAAAAGCAGATTTTTTATTTATTTTCTATTATTTGGTAAGTAAGAAAAAAAATAAATTATTCCAAATGCATTTACATGTAATCTAATAAAGTACCATGACGTGGGCAGGTAAGTAGTGGAGTTTGGGGACTGTGGCATAGCCACATGTAGTGTTGAGTGAATAGTTGAGTACTATTCGTCGAAAAATTATAATATATATATTAAAAATTATATGAAGTATATAGGCAAAAATTATTTTTCATACGTATATAAATCTTGAACACTCTTTATGAAATTTTTAGCTTCACCAGTGATCTGGGGTGGTGGGATGAGATGGTCAAAGGGTGGGGATTGGGGATGTTGGGTGGGAGGGGAGGAGACAATGAATTTAAAATTTTACTAATGAAATTTTTTTTGCTTACTTTCATTAGGAAAATCACTTTCCTCATTTTTGAGGAGTTTGCGTTTCTAGAGAAAATATTTTGACTAACCAAACACGGAAAAATAGTTTACTCCGTGCCAAATTATGATTTTGCTTGATGACAAAACTTTGCACGGAGTGACTTTGTCAAAGTCAGATTCTTCATGAATATCAATTGGAGGCTTAATCACATGTTTATAGTCTAGTTCCACACTAATTGAATTGCTTAGTTCTCACTAAAAGATAAACAGGCTAATCGGCTTTCAAATTACTTCACAAAAATCCTCCTAAATCCTAAATGGTCTTTTTAAGTAACATCTCAGTATATTGACCAAGTTCTCAATTCTCCACTTGGCTATAGTTGTAATAAAAATGCCACAATCACATAGCCTAATTAAAGTGGCGGAGTTAAAATTTAATTTTTTTACTAAAGTTATTCGAATTATAAGAAAGTAACATTTAAAGAATTAAAAGATTCAATATCTATTATATAGACATTAAAAATAATTTTAATCTTATATATATAGAGTTTAATTTTCTGGCAAGGAGTGATTCACATGTCTTCACAACATTCTACAGCATGAAACTTACCTTTGGTTCACAATTATTTTACTTGTTCTTAAAGGATGTACATTCTGCATTTTAATTTCATTCAATTCTTTAGGTTGAAATCATGCTTATAATACTTACCTTCACAACAAGCATGAGCCAAAATATAACGTTAATCACGCAAGAAATTAGTGGGCATCAAATAATTATAATTGAAACAAGGGATCTGTTCGAGGTTTTTTCAATATGACTAATTTGAAATTTGTAGCAACGTTAATTAATTTCTCTGATCCCCGCGTATTGACCCTTACCCCACTCAACCTGTTAAAAATTTATGCGCTTTCAATATTTATATCAAATCATACTAATTATATCATAGTTAAATAAATTTAGGTTCAAAATATGTATAAATTTATTAACTAAGGTTTAGAGATAATAAAGCATGTAAAAACATGCTTCATGTACTCATAATGTTAACATAAACCAAACACATATAATTTTTTGCAATAATCCCACAAAAGAAAAATGGAACATTGTTTGTATAATAATCTTATCGTACTTGATGGGTTCTAGGACTTGGAAATGTGTTGTTCTATTAAGGGAACTGGAACATCTAAATTTGTCAACATTAATTAATTACTGTTATCGTACTTTAGACTTCATATATAATAGGGGAAGGTAAAGCCTAATAAGGATTGTACCTTAGCAATTAGCGTCCACCAAGTGGGTAAAAATTACTTGGACATATATTAGTGTTCAAATGCTAGCGAAATTAAAGAAAAATACGAAGTTACAGTCTTTCATCCTTTTAAGCTTTTGATTACATACGTCGAAAAATTTGGAAGCTAGTAATATTAGAGATGTGCAAAAATCGAATCGAAAAAGTGTTATTGACTTATTGTAATTGAGTTATTGGGTTAACGGTTATTTAATGATTTTATAAAAAAAAATACTGGGTTATCAGTTCGGTATTGATTTTTTAATATTGAATTATTGGGTAAACTGATAACCTATTAAGACTATAATAATTTACTAATTTAATTTTTAGTTTTTTTTTACTCATACACAAATATCAAACAACATGCCCTTCCCCGGACCCCGCACATAGCAGGAACTTTAGTGCACCGGGCTTCCCTTTTACCCAAATATCAAATAAAAAGTATTAAATAAATATATAATCAGTTAATCACTATATCATACTATTTAGTATTTGCCGCTTTAGGTTTAGTGTTCAGCGGCAAGGGTTTGCAAGTTGCTACTACGGCGGCTCCATGAATCGTATATTTGTTTTAAAATTATTTTCAATCAAAAATCGAACCGTTAAAGATCAAAAATCGATAAATGAAAATCGATAACAAATATCTTATTGGTTTGATTATCGATTTAGTATATTTAAAAATTAAAAATCGACAAACTGGATCGATAATACTTAAAACCGAATCGAACCTACCGATACACACCTACTAATAACTGTCTCAAAAATATATATAATCTTGTACAGAAGCTAATCAAACATCCAAAAAAAGAAAATAAGAATTTTCGGAAGTAGCTTAAGCCTTAATTAGTCTCCAATTTTAGGCTTTAATTTTGGAAAGTCCAGTGTCAATTAATTAAACTTGGCTGAAGTTATATATGCTTTTCCTTTATAATAATAGTACGTCCATAGCCAAAAATTGGACTGAGTCAGACTTGCACGTAACGTATACTTCACAATCAAGATTTGTCTTAATTACTCTATTAGCTAGGTGTTAGAAAGCACATATTTTCAATAAAGTTTGGCGTGGAATTTTCTTTTGAAATTGAAAGAAGGATCTAGTAGTGAGTTCGATTGAATTCATTAAATAGGTAAAATATTAAACTCAAAATCAATTATTATCATTTAAAGTCGTTCTAATAAAATTCAGAACCCATAAAAAAATAAAATTATAACTTCCCCTCTAATCTTACATACAACTGCAAGGGAAACATAAAATTATCGGTCTTAAATAATGTGTTTGTGTTAGTTATTGTATTCCTTCGACACTTTAAGAAAATCCAGGCTTAATTCTCCATATATAGTCAATTTCTCAACTCATCAAAAATTAACCCCATAACTCATGTGAGGATTAATACTTTATTCTCTGATTAATTATTATTTTTTTCTCTTAGCTTGATGATTCCTTCTTATAAAAGCCATTAATTTGGCAAGTTACTGTATATATTCATACATACTCACTTCTCTTGTAAAAACCTGAACCTCACAAAAAACTCCCAAATTAAAAACACAAAATCAAATATATATATATAAGTTGTGGCAGAAATTAAATCATGAAAGAAAAGAATGAGAAGTTGATGAATGAATTTTGGCTAAGGCCAGCTTTCAAAAACAATTCAGCAAAATGGAAATATCTCAAGAAGAAAACTACAACAACCTTAACGGCATCGTTGCTGCTTTTCTTCTTTCTGCTCGTAGTTTCTCTCTTGTTCTTCGCGGGATGGTTTGATCTTGTAAGTCAACATGACATGCTCCATTCTCCTTTTCATCATATAAATATTTTTACTTTTTTTCTTCTTCTTAAACAATAATAATGAGTTTGATATTGAACCTCAGCCCCTTATTTTTTTTCTTTTTAAAAAATATATACTATAAAAAATTATGGAGAGGGGACTTTAGGCCTTTAATTGCCTCCGATATACATAAAGGAGTTGAACCAAATCTATATTTGTATTTAAAAATATATTTAATATGTATAAATAATTTATTAAGAATTAGTAACATGTCTTTTTTAAAATTCAGAATTTATAAATTCAAAGTATAGTTCAATGCTTTGACAAAATTGATGGATTAATTAAACTTAATTAGGAGGGAATACAAAGATCTTTGCCAACTCTACCACATCAGTTTTGTGTTGATGCTACTTTATTCCCAGGCAAACGTTTTATGTAATTTATTATGGAAATAATTAAATGCATGACAATTCTTTTTATTTCTGTTTATTGTGCTTCTTTAAGTAATTAGTTACGGATATGTATAGTTCGATCAACTAATTTATCAATATGATTGAAGTATACATAATATACAATATATGCCTATTCATTTTATAAAACAAATCGGCGGATCAAAGTGTTTAGAGCCGTAATTATCTCATTTAAATTTTCTAATGAGTTTATTTAATTATTATTTCTTGAAATTTATGCAGGCAAAATACACTAGTCATTCCTATAAAAAAGTAGCAGCCTCAACAATCCAACCTCAAATTCTTGAATTCCCTTTGGATTGTGCTGCATGGAATCAGTCCAATAAATGTCCAAGAAATTACCCTACTTCCTATAAACCCTTAAACCCTAATAATTCAACATGTCCTGAGTATTTTAGATGGATTCATGAAGATTTAAAGCCATGGAAGGAGACAGGAATTACTAGGGAAATGTTGGAGAAAGGAAAAAGGCATGCACATTTCAGATTAATTATATTGGATGGTAAAATTTATGTTGAGAAATATAATACAAAGAATTTTATTCAGACTAGACATTTGTACACTATGTATGGAATTGTACAACTCCTAAGGTGGTACCCTGGAAAATTGCCTAATTTGGAGATCATGTTTGATACCGATGACCGGCCGGTCGTCCGATCGAAGGATTACCGGCAACCTAACTCCGGCCCACCACCGTTATTTCGATATTGTTCAGATTGGCATAGTTTGGATATTGTCTTCCCAGATTGGTCGTTTTGGGGCTGGTAATTATCTTTCTTTACCCTTAACTATTTTGTAATTCGTCATTTTTATTTATCGTTTAAGATTTTAACACACATAATACCATGGAAAAGGGGAACTTTTACACAACCCAATACCCAGATTTCATGAAATCATGTTTTTTGTCTTGCTAGAGAAACAAGACAAAATTTAGTATTTAATTTGGTGTAAGTCTTCCAAAGTTCCAATTCTTTAATTATGACTTTGATCATGTGTCATAATATTTTATTTTAATTTCGATTGCTGGTAAAATTTGTAAAGATAAAACGTTCAAGAAGTTAAATGTCGACTTTTATTGGTTGCGTGTGTTCTTGTCAAGGAAAATTGACTTTTGAGGCTTTGGACATGATTAATTTTGGTTATTAAATGTATTTCTTTTGTAGGGCTGAGACAAATATAAGGCCATGGAGAAGTGTGATTAAGGAGATAAAAGAAGGTAACAAAAGAACAAAATGGAAGGATAGGATACCCTTTGCTTATTGGAAGGGAAATCCACATGTTTCTCCAATTAGAAAAGATCTCATGAAGTGTAATATTACTGACAAACAGAACTTCCATACTCTCTTATACATACAGGTTGGTGAAATTAGTCCATGAACATATGATTCTTTTAACTTGCTTAAGTTTGAATGAGTTATTTATCAACTCAACACATTTTAAAATGTTTTATCTAAAAGTTGCATTGATTTGGACCAAGTATGAGCCTCAAATACACCATGAGAACCATGTCAAAATATTTAAATGAAAAATCTTTTTTCTATGCTTGATATGTAGCTATAATAAAGAAGAATGTTTTTTTTAATTTTTTTTTTTGCTAATCAAATACATTATAAAGTAAAAAAAAAAACTAATACAAAATTCGATAAGAGTCGGGAACATTTGATTTTAATTTATTATTTTGTCCATCTTGATGCTACTCATCCACTCAACAAATTTTGGACGAAATTGGACAATGACTCATTTATTGATTCAGCCTATCTCGATATGTCCAAATTCAACCTTAAGTAACCATTTGCCAATGATAACTTTTTGTTTCCCTCTTTCTTTTTGTTTTTTAATATGAAAAATGAAATACTAGATAAAAGTCTTATCTAAATAGTAATTTAACTGATTGACCACTTGAGTTCTCACCTTATTGATAAAGATTTAATTTCCCACCTTGTAATAAATTGTTTGGTGATTACAAAGTAACTAACATAGTTTATTGTTTAATGAGAAATCATCAGGATTGGGTTGATCAATCCAAAAAGGGTTTCAAGGAATCAGATCTTGCAAATCAATGCACCCATAGGTATGTCCATATATATAGTCAGTCTCCAAAAAAAAAGAGGCCAAATGAAAGATTTTTTTTTATATCTTATTAAAAAGTTAGAAAATTATTGTTGTGGTTTGATTGCAGATATAAAATATATGTGGAAGGATGGGCATGGTCAGTGAGTGAAAAATACATTTTGGCGTGCGATTCACCAACGTTGTACGTAAGACCCCGTTACCATGATTTCTTCATGAGAGGAATGATTCCTCAACAACATTATTGGCCTATTAGAGAAAATAATAAATGTAACTCCCTCAACTTTGTTGTTCAATGGGGCAACAATCACACCGACAAGGTAAATATAACTTAATTACATGAACGCTTTGTGCATCAGACTGCCCTTAGTCGATAAGATTTAAAGTTCATCTTTTTAAAATATGTTGTCAGGCAGAGGAAATTGGAAAGGCAGGAAGTCATTTCATTCATGAAGATATGAAGATGGAATATATATTTGATTACATATTCCATTTGTTGAATGAATATGCAAAGTTGCTAAAATTTGAACCAATAATTCCAGCAGAGGCAGTTGAAATATGTTCAGAATCATTGGCATGCACTTCACAAGGTATATGGAGAAAGTTCATGGAAGAAGGCTTAGAGAAATCTCCTAGTTATACAAATCCATGTACACTTCCTCCACCTTATGAACCTCAACAGCTTAAATCATTTGTTGAACAAAAGATAAAGGCCACACAACAAGTGGAGGCATGGGAGAATGAGTATTGGAACAACCTAAACAACAAGCAATTATTATAGCTAGGGACCTTTAATTTTATTTTATGTATGCAAAACTAGATAATGTATGTTGTACTTGTATTTTAGAAAAAATAATAACTTAATGTATTGTTATGTACATCTTTTTTTTTCCCCACCAAATGTTGCTTTTTTTATGGAGCAAACAATTATACCCTCATATTTTAATTTGAAGAAATCAAGATTCACCCACATGGCAACAAAATGCTAAAATATAGAAACAATTCTACACCACTATTATTTTGTTTACTAAATATGCACATTTAAGGATTGATATATAGTATTCTTGCCTGAATATATGAAGAATGCATATAAAGCTAAAATACTGTTATTTTCTTTACTAAAGATTTCATCTTTTTTGCATCACAAACAATTTGGAATGATTATAAGGCCGCGCAGCACTTCTTCGATTAAAACAATTATTGGATTCTGTATAATTTTTCTATCCATTTTAGCACTGACAATTCAATGGATGGATATAGTAAGTACCACTCTTAACATTTTTTTATTTTTTTGACGTTTCATAACTCGTATTTTCTGAATAAATTCACGCATAACTTAGTCACGTATAATGTGACAGTACTTCTATGATGTTACTGTTATAGTGGATAAAATTCAGTGATCATGAAATTAGTCTTTTTTTCATGTATCGCTAAAAATATTTTCTTTTTCAGTCTGTCGACACAGGTTCCTTGCAGAAGAGCAATAAAGATGATCTTTTCCCTGAAGTTTCTTGCTCGATAAAATGTCCACAAGCTTCACCAATCAAGCCTGAATTTAGCTCATCATCTGAGTCATGCCCTGAATACTTTCGGTGGATTCATGAAGATTTAAGGCCATGGAAGGAGACAGGGATAACGCGAAAAATGGTAGAAAGAGCAAGAAAAGTGGCTCATTTTAGAATAGTCATAGTAAATGGAAGAGTGTATTTTGAGAAGTATAAACCAACTTTCCAAAAAAGGGACATGGTCACATTATGGGGGATATTGCAACTTCTTAGTTTTTATCCTGGAATGCTACCTGATTTAGATTTAGTTTTTGAATGTGGTGATCAACCAGTAACACAAAGAGGTGATTATGGAAAATCAAAGGACTCAATTCCACCACCATTGTTTCACTACTGTGGAAATGAATCGAGTTTCGATATTGTTTTCCCTGATTGGTCCTTTTGGGGTTGGTAAACAACATTCTAATATCTTTTTAAGTTCAAAGCAAATGTTAAGATGAAAATTAGTATATGTTGAGTTGTATTAGAAATGGTTTGTTTTGGTACTAGTGCAGGCCAGAACTCTCCATAAGGCCATGGGAAAAATTGGAAAAAGATTTGCAGCAGAGCAATGAGATGATTAAGTGGACGGAAAGGGAGCCTTATGCTTACTGGAAAGGGAATGCACTGTTAGGCGAAGCAAGACGTGACCTACTGAAGTGCAACGTCTCTGGGAAGCAGGACTGGAATGCTCGAATTTATGGCTTGGTAAGTGTTAACTCTGTGCCTTGGTATTTTCACAGTTAGGTACATTTCAAAAAGAGGACAGGCTGAACCCGTGGCCTCCTAGTTACACGACTACATCTCTTACCTTGCAAACTTTAGGTTCACGATGCTGAAAAATCGAACATTATATCATACTATGCTATTTTTGACAAGTTGATAGTGATCCTTTTTCAGCAATGGGCTCTCGAACGTAGACAAGGCTATAAAACCTCAGATTTGGCCAGTCAGTGCACTCATAGGTATGCAGGCAATCTCAGAAAGGCCTCTTTTTTCTGAATCTTTCGTATCTTCGAGCTTCTGATTATTCTTTACTCATTTCTGCTGGACCAATGAATTGACATGATGAAACAGATACAAGATATATGTTGAAGGGCTGGCATGGTCAGTGAGTCAAAAGTACATTTTAGCTTGTGATTCTGTGGCTCTGCTCATAAATCCCCACTACTATGATTTCTACTCAAGGAGTTTGCTGCCAACAGTCCATTACTGGCCAATAAATGAGAATGACAAATGCAAATCCATCAAGTTTGCAGTAGATTGGGGCAATAAGAATGCAAAAAAGGTGACATTCTATATATATGATGACAATACTATCTTCTGTTACATTAATTTGTTAAGTATAATCTAACGTTCAAGTGCACCGATTTTCAACAGGCACAAGAAATAGGAAAAGCAGGTAGCAAGTTTGTACATGAGGAGCTACAAATGAAGTACATTTACGACTACATGTTTCATCTCTTGTCTGAATATGCCAAGCTTTTGAAATATCAGCCTACTGTGCCTAGAGAAGCTGTTGAAGTATGCTCCGATACATTGATTTGCTCGACCAAAGGAATAAGAAAGAAGTTTCGTGTACATTCCAGGATTCATAATGTTTCATCTTCAAATCCATGCACCATGGCCCCTCCCTGGAGTCCTGCAGATCTCCAAGATTTTATCGAGAGAAAAGAGAATCTCACAAAGCAAGTTGAACTATGGGAAGAAACTAAAAGTATTTGAAACTGTCCACATACACAGTATTTTCTTAAGCTATCTTCCTTTCCATTTTGAAGATTTTCCGTAAATTCAGAAGTGAGAAAAGAAGATACTTCTGAAGAAGCACTGTAAATCAGTTATCCTCAAGAATCAAGATATGTATGTCAGAAAATTATTGTTCTTTATCGACAATCTATATGGAAAAATGTTCATTTGTTACATAGATATTGTGCAATCAATTTTCATGGACTTGAAGGATTAAACTAAGAATTCGATTAATTATCCATAATGAAGTATCTGCAACTATTCTAATCCTGCTATGAAGTATCCCCTAATTCGATAAGATATTGCAAATGCTGGAGAAACATCCCTTTCTGTTCCAGCATTCACAAGTATATTATAATTTTTCCCTCCTAATCCAAGCATCAACATTAAGTGAAGTTGAGAAAACTTCCAGTGTCAAGATTCCTTGTTTATCTCCTCAATTAACAATCTAGTTTAAACTTTGAGATAACGTAACGATCATATGTTTGATTCTTGATCTCTATATAAATGCTCTATCTCCTTCTGCAATAGAGATCGGATAAAATGTTGAGTGTAATTTTCGAAATGGTTCACACATTCTCCTCCACGGTTTAAGAAATTCTTTACATAATCAAAGAAGAAGAATCTAGATTACTGAAATCCTGGATTTTACATCAATTTGTTGAAAAAAAAATGTAAAATAACTTTTGATCTTCTGATCTCAGCTACTTCAGAACATCCAAAATAGGATCAATGTGAAGGGTGGGGTGGGGTGGGGTTATTAGCTAAATGCCTTAACCAATCTAGAGGAAATTTTGTTCTGGATTTCATTGACAGAATACTAAATATTTAAGAGTTGGCAGAATCTACAGGAAAAAGGAAAGACAAAAACATGAAGAAGAATTGAAGTGAATTTAATTAGAAATTAGGATTCCATCACATTGTCACACATGATCATATCTATAGTGTACAAACGAAAAAATCTTAAACGACATATAAACTGAACGTCTTAGACAAGAAAGCGTAAATGAACAAAAATTCCTCAAACCCCATTGAGAAAAAGAGCCTATAACATATTTTTTTTTTACTAGTGAGTTGATAAAAGGCCCTAACAGTGTAGACAGAATTCAGAGAGCTCTGCAAATGAAGGTATCCAAGCTCATTTCACTTGGATCAGTAGCCTGCAACTCAACCTGGACACCATCGAATTCCCTCCTGAATCTGTCTTTGGAGCTTGCATACAGCATCTTACTTCTTACCCTTGCTGTTTCTGGTGACCTACATCCTCAATAATTCACATCAAATGATATAAAACAAGATTAGTATAGTGGAGTAGGTAGGATGGAAGAAGTAGAGTACCAAGAAACGAAGAAGATCTTGCTCTTCTGGACATTTTCATTAGTAGTGAAATCATAGTCAAAAACAGCATAGCGGCATTCATTGGGAGGCAAGCTGTTAGCAAAATCATCATGAGTCTCTGACTGTCCACCAACCTTCTCAACAACAACTTGCTGACCATCAATCTTGAACACTATGTATCTATGGTTCCTTTTTGCTTTCAACTCCATGAATTTCAGCTTGCACTCATCACTCACTGCTATCCCTGATGCCGAATTCGCCTAATACATCCAACCACAACAGATTCCACAAATTAATCACTTCAATTTTCACAGAATTCCTTCAAGGGGCATGAACAGGACTCATAAATAATTTGATCATGTGACGGAATGCATTTTTTATTTATACTATTACGGTATTACCTTTCAAGCATTATAATAGTAAGTCTTATCAACCCTTTTTGTGTGTGTGTGAAAGATTCTCATTTTGTCTCATCGGATTGTGGATAATGGTCATAATGATACAGCATGAATCACCATGTTCAATATTTGATCATAGAATTGGATTTTATCTGATGGGAAGCCTTGACATCATAACTGGTAAAGTTGATGTCACGTGGGTATGAGATTACAGATTTGAGCTGTGGAAACAGGAGAACCTAATGCACGAGGCTGCCCCTTTTAGTATTGGTTTTATCTCTGAATAAAAAATGAGAATACTGATCATATCATTTATGTTCAAAATATGCGACTCGATCTGTCCCAAGCATAACAGATTATTAAAACAACAACAAGAAGAAGAATTATACATAGAGTTGTACAATAATTAAAAATGTATATTGCAACATACCATTTTGGATAAGTGGCGAACAATGAAGCTTCAGAAACAAATGAAAAAAAGGAAGCAAACTTTGGAAAAAGCAAAGATAAAGAGAGAGAGAGAGAGAGAGAGAGATGTGTGTGTGTGGGAATAGATGTTTTGATTTGGGAAAAAAAGCAAATGTAGAAATGTTCAAAGGGCTGAGAGCTCTTCTTGGACAATAACACAAGTGTTTGTTCTTTCCTATATTCATCCTATAATCTTGGATTGGAAGTAACAAATACTAATATACAAGTTGTGGTACACCCAGGAATTTGTTAAGGGGATTTTTAAAAAATGTCATATGAACTTATGTCAAGGTATTCAATAGTTTATATATGTTGTATGTACAAAATATTTTACTTTTACTTTTTTTGTATTGCATAATTTTACGGTCAAAAATATTTAATTAAATCTGCGAAGGAAATTCAATTAAGTCTGGAACACTAAAGATAGCTATATATATATGCCCCTATCATCGATTTTTTTTTTTATTTAATTTTTCTTATCTAGACAAATTAGGTATCTTTGGAAATATGGTTTATCACAAAAGGCTAATTAATAATGCAATAACCCTATAAATCTGGGGTTACAAGTGCAATAATATGTCACATCCTTTCAGTGAGCAAATATTCGACGTTCAATATTGTTATTTTTAGTCAAATGGACCACTCATAGGGTTAGGTAGGATGAAAACTAACAATGCTAATACAACATAACAAGTCAAACAGCTTCTTAACTAATAGTATGACGTTTTTATATTATTTGAGAAGTACTTTTTACTGTATAAAATATTGTGACTTAAAAGGAACTTTTAATGCCTCTGTGAAAACATGTAAATTTACACTTCAAATTCGATCATTCTTTTATGATATTAAGAAGTACTCCCACTGTTCATATTTTATCTGTCTGTTATCGTAAAAATAGATTTTCCTTTATTACTTATCGTTTTAAAAAAAAAGATTTCAAATTTTTTACTTATAAATTTTAATCCGTCTTTGATTATTTATTTATTATTCATAAATCTTATTTGTGAAAAACCACAATTAGTTGGTGAAACTATCAAAAACCATCAAAACCAAACTACTACTCTGAGCAAACTTAAAGGACTACTCTCTAGGTATTTCCTTCTTCAAATTAAGTACTCCCTACGTCAACTCAGTCTTACTTTATATGATTCATTTTTTTAGTCAATTAAAAATAATAACATATTTTTATATTTAATAATAATTTAATTTTAAAATACTAATTTTATCTTTAGTGAAATACTTTATAGACACACATTATTACTTATTTTAAACTACAAATTTCAAAAAAAAAAAAAATCGTATTAAGTCAACACAGAGTATAAAATACGACGGAGGAAACTAGCATCATTTTCTACCAGGAAATTCCTTGGCAGGCTAGTCAGTCAACGTCAATGCTTTTATTTAAGAAATTAATAAATAAGTCCATTCGCAGAATTATTAAAAATGGGGTTAGTGAAACTGCTTACTTTCATACTTTGCCATGCGTTTCTTAATAAAATTTATCTAACCGCCCTTTTCTAAAAATTAAAAAAATACTATATACATTGAAGTTTGTAATTAAAAAATGGAAAATTATGCAAACAGGCAAATATATACTAGTTATTTAGCTAATATAGTTATAGTTTGAATTAATTACGGTTCCCGGCAAAAAATTTGTCCTTCCTTGATTTATCAAACTTGACAAGTAAAAAGGAAAATCAAACTAGAAAAATATTTGACAAGTAAATAAGAACAGAGGAAGTATCTAACGTTATTTCAAATGACACATATTAATTAATTAATTAATTACCTATTACTTATGACATGAAAAACGTGACCTAAAAATAAATAGGGTTGAGCAGCCATCTGTGTTATCATATTTCGTAAATTTAAAACGACAAAAAAAAAGAAAATAACTCATAGTATAACTAGTAAATGGAGATCAATTTAATGAATTCTTGCGGCACATTTCAGTAATTCATGGTGATGTGTCATAATTTGGGAACTATTTATTACAAAGTTACGATATAATCAATTTATATAAAATTCCTGATAATTTTCCTTGACATTTTGCACTAAATTTTTGATGATTAGTTATAACGTAAGTATTGAACTTCAACTTCTTATACAAAAATGTTTCTCTAACGGAACTTATTTAAAGAATATTAAAAAATTATATGATGGCGCGAAATGATTCTTTTGAGTTTTTTTTGTGCAAATCACACAAAAGTATTGAAACATAAACACTTAATTTTTCATGTAAATTTAAACATTAATAATATTATTTTTTTCTAAAATAAAATTTTCATAGAGAATAAAATTATATTGTGCTAAAAATAATCGTAGAATTGTTTGAAATTATGGAAAATACTACATGATTTCTTTTCATTTATCGTAATTTTGATAAATAAAATTACTTGGTATTTATTGCTGATGGAAGATGACAACTATCTAAATAAATCGATGTGCATTAATTATTAAGTAATCATTACGCATAGTAATGATGATATATAAGATGGGATAGGAAAAACATTATGTTTTGATAATCAAACATGAAATCTTAAGAAATGAAGAAAATAAAATAAAACCCATGTGGTGAAATCTCAACCATATTGAAAGGGACATGAAGAAGGTAATCGTGAATAACTATAGTTGAAAAAGATTATTATATATTTATCTCAATTTATTATTGAGTTATACAAAAAATTAATACGTACTTATTTAAGGTAAACATTCAATATAGGTGAGCTAAGTAATTGATCCCTATTGGTCGCGTTAATGTAAATCTATATGAATATATGTTATAAATAGATATTTTGTATTTTAAATTCAAACACTTATCCGTAGCTATATACATAATTAAAATATACTTATTAAAAGAAAAGAATTAAAATTATAAAATAAAAATATTTTTTTTAATTTTAAAACGAAATTAAAATTTTTTATTCATGCATTTGATAAGAAAAACATTAATTGAACGTTTATATTTGGAAACTCGTAAATAGAAAATGAACAAAAATTACTTATAAGATATACCAACTATTAGTAAGAATTTTCTCGCACTTTAAATACACACTAATATATGAATAACTAATTCTTGCATAAACTAATGTGTAGATTCACTTATAACTAATTTATACATTATTTATATTTGCATAATTCTGACTAGCTATCAAATGATCCCGTAAAATTTTATCTCTCTAAGATTTTAATTATATAAAAGTTTCAATACTTGTAGAAAAGTAGGAATAACATCATTAGAAATATATATATATATATATATATAATGTTAATAATATAAGAGATATAAATATTTGATTTTTAAAATATTGGGAGTTATCCACAAGTGAGTCATAAAACATAGGTGGTTAGAATAATTAACCAAAAAAACAAAAGAAAAGGCAAAAAGGTTAGTAATAATGACCGAAGAAAGTGATATTATATGGACCAATAAGAGAAGTGATGGACATCTTTTACGTACTTGTCCTTTTGCTTAAAGACCTTTTGTAATACAAAACTTCTATTATTTAATATTTTTTCTTATTTTGCTGGTGTACATGTATAATAATGTAACTAGTGACAGACTGACAGCTACACTAATATTTTGATTTTCTTCCTAATACTATTCAATTCTCCGTTTCAATTATTTATTTTGAATTGATACACAATTTTAAAAATATTAATTAGTATATTAAATGTATTAAAATATATTTTAATTTTATAATCTTAAACATGTTAGATAATTTAAAATTTATTTTAACAAAATATATTATTTTTTAAAAAATAAGACAAGTAGATTGAAATAAAAAAAGGGATAATACATAAGTATCCTCTTCAACTATAATCAAAATCGCTAGGAGACACCTTAACTATACATGAGTCCTATTATTCTTGAATTATTTTAAAATGTAATAAACACACCCTTCAGTGCTAAGGTGACACAGAGAGTGTGTTCACTTTCTTCGAGGTAAGTGAGAGACGGAAAAGAAGTATAAAATCTATTTAATTTGGACACATGTCCATTTTTAATTGGATATTTTCATTATTAATTAATACACATAAGTAAGTAACATTAAAACTTAAGTTGATATCTTTTTAATTAATTTTTTTTTTCATTATGAAATAGAGCCCAATTTTATCATTTTTAGAAATATAAATATTTTTTTTCACAACATACTTAAATTGTCGGTGATCTTTTTAAAGATATTTCATCAATTTGTATAATAACAGAAGAATTTTTCTTTTTCTTTTTTACTCAAACACTTAACATGAAATTCGATTTTTTTTTACATATTAGAGATTTAGTTTAGGCAATATATGGTGGACACAATTTAAATTAATTTTTTTTTTAAAAAAATAAAATAATGATTTTTAATTATTTTTTTTAGATCTGACAATTTTTAAATTTTTTTTAAGAGCTGATAATGCTCTGACGTGGCATTGACGCGAGTGTAAAGCACCTCCCTTTATGTGAGTCATCATATAGATTTTAGGGTATGTTTATTATATTTTAAAAGTTAATAAGACTCATATATAATTAAAATATGTCCTAACAATTTTAAGGACATATTTTAATTATAATTGAGCGAGTAATTATATATTATCCGTAAAAAAAATAATGAATTCGGACATAAAAAGTTTAAAGTTTTAAAATAAAATTTAGATATTGAATACTACTGTCTCATTTATACGCGGATTTGTTAGGAGTTAGGACGAGATAAATCATATATTATTATATGACTCTGAATACATAATTTTTGTCTCTTGTTTTTCTCTCTTTCCTTGTACCATCTTCAACCATTTTCTTCATCTCTTCCTCTTCTTTTTTTCCATCATAGAAATAAAGGGGGTCTTTATTAAGCTGAAAATAAAGAAGTTGAGAACCCATATAGATTATTCAAAAGAAGATTCAGTAGAGAAGGAAAAAAAGGTGCACTTTTTATCTTCTTAAAACAAATTCTCCCTTTTGTTTTCCTGTTAAGTATATTCTGCTAGGATCTTGTACTATCTAATGTTTGATTTATCTTATTCTGTTTCACTGTGTTTAATTTATTTTTATGGGTTTTGACCAGTTTGTGCTTACTAATATATTTGTCATACTACTGTATGTTTTTCTTCTTGGTAAGATTATATTGTTGATAATTGTTGAAATGAAAAATCAAATGGATTATGGTGTTGTTGCTTTTGGGGTTTGAGTTCAACTTTTTGTGAGTTTGTTTTCGTGCTTTTTAATTAGTGTTAGGTATCCAAAAGGGTGTCAGCTTAGCTGTCTACTTTTTTTAAAAAAATGTAAATTGAGTTATTGTTTTTAATTTATGCTTGTGTGTGTTTTTTTTCCTTCAGAAAAATCAGTAGTTTTGTGAAAACAACTCTTTGTTGTGTTTTCATATTCTTGAAAATTCTGTAATTCAACTTCAAGTTATTTCGGAATTCTTTGTCCAAACGTGTTTTTTAGAGTTCAACTCTGGGAAAAAGTGAAAAAATTTCATGGCCAAACGCCCTAGGCATCTGCTTAGCAGATACTATCTCTTTCTTGTTTTAGGTCAACTTTGATGGCTGTCATGATTTGCAAGTAGACTGTTTCTGAAAATCATAAGTTTTTGGTCCTTAGTGTCACACTAATAAAAGATTAAACAAATCCATTTCCAAAAAAAAAAGATTTGTGAAAGAATAGTAAAAGTTGTCAAAGATTCTGCAGAAAGTCACTCTAGGTTGATTCAGATTCTTATTGTTTCTCAATGTTCAGTTGGTCCTTGTCTCTTCATAAGAGAACTTCAAGGATATTCTGTGACATCTTCAGAAAAAGATGTCTTTTGATACGTTGAAGTTATTCTATATCCTCAAAGATTCCTTTGTCCAATTTTCTCCTTCAAAGAAGGTTGATTTTCTTGCTTTGACTCTTAACTCCTTTTCCTCTATATTACTTTTGAATGTTTAGAAAAAGATAAAATTACAAAAGGTGAACTTCTAGACTCCTTTTGGCTCGTTGTGTTTTTACACATGTAACAGGTAAAGCTTGAAGGCTTTTCCCATTGTCAAGATGCCAACCGTCCCTCGTTTCTACAAACACTTGTACTATTACTGTTTTTTATATGTATTATTTATCCGGAATTTAGTGGTTAACAAAAATTCTCACTTTTGACATTTGCCAGCCTTAGTTACTTTACAAACACTTTCTCTGGATAGAATCCTTTCTTATGTATTGTATAAATACTTTCCTTTTGAATTGAGCATAATGTCTCTTCAGTAGTTTGTCTTGCATTAATACCTCCCTGGTGGGTGGAATCTTGAACAAGATTCGCGATAAAGAGTGCTTTCTCTCTCTGTTTCATGTTTTGTTGGTTGGCCACAGAGGTTTATCTTTGTCTATTCATGTTATTTGGTGAAAAGGAAGCTTTTTTTTTGGAATGTTGTGGATTTTCCCGGATGTTTTCTCTGATATGAGTGCCTAAAAGTAATGTCAGGTATTTTCTTCTAAGAAAACACATTACTGATTTGGGCTATGCTCCATTTGCATCTTCATTTTGTGACTGAATTGCAGTATTTATGTAGTAGATTTTTGAAGTTGGATTTGTAGTGTTCCTCTGTGAGAATATTCCTTTATGATGACATTGATGTTGTTTTGCAGTTTTCACCTGCTTGACCGGATTTGCTGAATCTACCCTATTGAATTTACTCAGAACTATCCTGATCATACACCATGATTAACCTCAAGCTTGGGGTTGAAGTTGTTGGTGCCCACAATCTTTTGTCTAAAGATGGCCAAGGCTCATCTAGTCCCTTTGTAGAGCTTCACTTTGATGGCCAAAAATTCCGCACCACAATCAAAGAAAAAGATCTGGACCCTGCTTGGAATGAGACTTTCTATTTCAATGTTTCTGATCCTAATGAATTGTCCAGCCTCACACTTGAAGCTCTTGTTTTCAACAATAACAAATCAAGCCAATCTAAATCATCTCTTGGGAAGGTCAAGATCAATGGATCATCCTTTGTTCCATACTCTGATGCTGTTGTTTTGCATTACCCTTTGGAAAAGGCAGGTGTTTTCTCGCGTGCTAGGGGAGAGCTTGGCCTGAAAGTCTTTATAACTGATGATCCATCTATTAGGATATCAAACTCATTTCCTACAACGGATTCTTCATCACATATCAGTTCCTTTTCAAGCCTAAGTGATGAACCTACACAACGAGTCCCGAATTTCATCTCTGAACCAGTCGCTAATGGTAAAAAAGGGACTAGACGCACATTCCACCACCTGCCAAACACGAAGCACCAGCAACAAGAGCCTTATTCTTCCTTTGCAGAATCTAGTCAACCCATAAGATTTGGGGCTGATCAGATGAAATCTACCTCTCAGGGGCCGAAAGTAGTGCGGATGTATTCAGGTTCATCTTCACAGCCAGCTGAATATTCATTGAAAGAGACAAGCCCTGTCCTTGGAGGAGGGCGTATAGTGGGGGGGCGAGTTGTTCGAGGTGGCAGAATATCCAGCACATATGACCTTGTTGAGCCTATGCAATTCCTGTTTGTAAGAGTCGTGAAAGCACAAGATTTGCCTTCTAAAGATATCACAGGAAGTCTTGACCCTTATGTTGAAGTAAGAGTTGGGAACTACAAAGGAGTCACACAACACTTCGAGAAAAATCAAAGCCCAGAATGGAATACAGTATTTGCTTTTGCTAAAGAAAGAATGCAGTCTTCTGTTTTGGATGTTGTGGTTAAGGATAAGGATATGTTGAAAGATGACTTTGTTGGGATTGTTCGAGTTGATCTGCATGAAGTTCCAACCCGAGTTGCTCCAGATAGTCCATTGGCTCCAGAGTGGTATCGCCTGGAAAACAAGAAAGGGGAGAAAAAGAAGGGAGAACTGATGCTTGCAATTTGGATTGGTACACAAGCTGACGAAGCATTCCCTGATGCCTTCCATACAGATGTAGCTAGTCCAATAGATATGTCAGTGCCGTCTACCCAAATCCGCGGAAAAGTGTACCATTCTCCTAGGCTGTGGTATGTTCGTGTCAATGTTATTGAAGCACAAGACTTAGTTGTGTCAGAGAAAAATCGTTTTCCTGATGTCTATGTGAAGGCTCGGATTGGTAACCAGTTGCTGAGGACTAGGCCAATTAAATCTCAAACTATGAATGCTCTGTGGAATGAGGATCTGATGTTCGTTGCTGCTGAACCATTTGAAGAACATCTGATACTTTCAGTTGAGGATCGTGTTGCTTCCAACAAAGATGAGGCCCTGGGAGTGGTCATTATACCATTAAACACTGTTGAAAGGCGTGCAGATAATCGATTTGTTCGATCAAGATGGTACAACCTCCAAGAACCGGGTTCAGCTGAGATTGAAGAGCCAAAGAAGAAAGAAAAGTTTTCCAGTAGGATCCATCTTCGTGTATCACTGGATGGAGGATACCATGTACTTGATGAGTCTACTCATTATAGTAGTGATCTTCGACCTACGGCAAAGCAGCTGTGGAAGTCATCAATTGGTATCTTGGAATTAGGTATCCTGAATGTTGATGGATTACACCCATCAAAAACAAGAGATGGAAGGGGTACAACAGATACATATTGTGTGGCAAAGTATGGTCATAAGTGGGTGCGGACCAGGACGGTTATTGACAGCTTAAATCCGAAGTTTAATGAGCAATACACTTGGGAAGTCTATGACCCAGCGACTGTTCTGACAGTTGGGGTGTTTGACAATGGACAGCTTGAAGAAAAAGGTTCAAATGGCAAAAGAGACACGAAAGTTGGGAAGGTTCGTATTCGGGTCTCAACACTTGAAACTGGTCGAGTATACACACATTCTTATCCATTGCTCATCCTTCACCCCTCGGGTGTGAAGAAGATGGGAGAATTGCATCTCGCCATACGATTTTCATGTGCATCAATGATCAACATGATGTTTCTATACTCTAGACCGCTTTTACCAAAAATGCATTATGTGGAGCCATTGTCTGTAACGCTGCAAGATAAGCTGCGGCATCAAGCTGTAAATATTGTGGCTGCACGGCTAAGCCGTGCAGAACCTCCTCTCAGAAAAGAAGTGGTTGAATACATGAGTGATGCAGATTCACACCTCTGGAGCATGAGGCGCAGCAAAGCGAACTTTTTCAGGCTGATGTCCGTCTTTAGTGGATTATTCTCTGTTGGGAAATGGTTTGGAGATGTATGCTTGTGGAAGAATCCTATCACGACATCATTAGTACATGTTCTCTTCCTTATGCTTGTCTGTTTCCCAGAATTAATCCTCCCAACGGTGTTTCTGTACATGTGCCTAATAGGGCTTTGGAACTATCAGTACCGACCGAGGTACCCTCCTCATATGAACACAAGAATATCACATGCTGATTCAACACATCCTGATGAGCTTGATGAGGAATTCGACACCTTCCCTACATCACGGAGTTCAGAACTTGTTAGGATGAGGTATGATCGTCTTAGAAGTCTAGCTGGTCGAATTCAGACAGTAGTAGGAGATGTGGCGACACAAGGTGAGCGAATCCAGGCACTGCTTAGTTGGCGAGACCCGCGTGCCACTGTATTATTCATTATATTCTGCCTGCTTGCTGCCATTGTGTTGTATGCTACACCTTTTCAAGTGATTGCTGGCCTGTCTGGCGTTTACGCAATGAGGCATCCCAGGTTCCGCCACAAATTGCCATCAGCACCCCTGAATTTCTTTCGCCGGCTTCCAGCTAAGACTGATAGTATGCTATAGGTTGCTGGTGTTATGTTGAAAGTTTTCTGTGATATTTTCTGAAATCTTTCAATCATTGTCCTCAAGGAAATTTTTGTCATATTGCCAAGGAGTTGAACAAAGCTCGGGGACCTGATAACATGACCGGGAAACCAAAGAAATGTTCAAAAGTTTGATTTGTTTCTGTATGTTGTGCAGCAAGTTATTTGCATTCTTAGCACATTTTGCACCTTTGCCATGGTTCATGGAATGTAAAATGAATTAGGCAAAGATACTGAGAACTACATGTGTTTGTATATCGGTTGTGTACTGTTTATTTTCTACAAAGTTCATACAATCCAGTCGATGTATATAATGTCGTTTCCGTACTTGGATTTTGTTAAAATCTGATGTCAAATTTGTGTTTGATTATACAACATTCTTATCACTCAAGTCTCAGTTAGATTCTTTTGATTCCACATTGCCTCGACGCTTATAAAATCAAGCTCAATACTGGTAACTGGCACTGGACTGGTAATAGAATACAGGTTTAGCGACCAGATGAAACGATATGTTTTTCTATTACTGTGCAGAAAAATACTGAATTAGTTTCAGCAACTGAAGAACTCAAAGACAATAATTTAGCCCATCAAGTTCTTGTCACATTGAGGTTGTGGTAGAATGCCTTCGCTGTAGCCTGAAAACTCCAATTTAGATATCTTTGTATAATAGACAAAGGCCGTGGCTGTCAAGGAAAGCTAAGCAATTATAATCACATACTTCTGAAGTTACTATCGTCCAAATAAATATAACTAAAAAGAAACAATAATAAACTTCTCCACTAGACCATTTGACTGATAAACTCAACTGTATACTTAATTATAAGAAAATTTTCATGCCTTGATCAGAATATTGGCATTTTGTCTTGATCAAAACACTATATAAACCACCACCACAAATTTCACCCAACCAACACTTGCAAATAAAAGCCAGAGAAGAGACAAGGAACAAAAACCATGATGAATTCTAGTGTGGGAACATCAGTTCTGGTGTTGTTGGTTTTTGCCACTCTCACTTGTTGCTTAGATGCAAGATTGCAGACTTGCCGGCCGAGTGGCACAATCAGAGGCATAAAGCCGCCACCGGGACAATGTAATCCGGAAAATGACTCAGATTGTTGCAAACAAGGTAAGATGTACACCACTTACAAATGCTCGCCTCCTGTGACTGGCAACACGAAGGCTGTTTTAACTCTCAATAGCTTCCAAAAGGGTGGAGATGGTGGTGGACCATCGGAATGTGATAACCAATATCATTCTGATGATACTCCAGTTGTTGCCCTTTCAACCGGATGGTATAGTGGAGGAGATAGGTGCCTTAACTATATCACAGTAAGTGCTAATGGCAGAAGTGTGAAGGCTAAAGTTGTAGACGAGTGTGACTCTACCATGGGATGTGATGATGAGCACGATTATCAGCCTCCATGCCCAAATAACATTGTTGATGCCTCCAAAGCAGTGTGGAAAGCCTTGGGTATACCTGAAGGTGACTGGGGCGATTATGACATTACATGGTCTGATGCTTAGTCATTATTAGTAATTAAGCTATCATTTGAATACAATGATCGCGTGCATTCTCACATTATGTGTAATATATGGCAAAGATACCACTAGATTTCCATGTTTGTTGTTGTGAAATTACAGATGATGAAATTCTGTTCATATCTACTTTTGAAGTGGCAGTAATCTGAAATTCATACCTATGATACAGATATGATTAGCGAAACATCTAAAAAAAAAGGATTTCGTAGCTAATCTAAATCTACAACAGTTTAGCCTTGATCAATCAATCAATCAACTAAATCTCCCAAATTAGTTGGTGAAGGCTATATAAAATACAGTACTTTAGAAGTGGCTGCATCAAAGTTAGAATATTGTTATGCTAGCTCCTACTTAATCCTACTTCGGAACCAGCTGTACTTGGTACATTACACATAAGAGGAGTTACAAATTGGCATCAAATGGTTGAAAACTAAGTTGTTTTTTAAACTTATATGATGATGATCACTTCCTACAATGAAATGAAAGACTCTTGCTGTTATATACTTAATAATGTGAAATTCGGCACTTCCATAACTGCAAATTTTCAATTTAGCTCCGCAATTGCTTTTGGAGTCCTGCTTATGACTAGTTGAAGACTCTTGCTGTTATAGACTTAATAATGTGAAATTCGGCACTTCCATAAATGCAAATTTTCAATTTAGCTCCGCAATTGCTTTTGGAGTCCTGCTTATGACTAGTTGTGTTTATTAATCTTTGTCGATTTGAAACAACTTGATGTCTAGTAGCACTGCTGCCCATGTAAGTACTCAAGGCAATAACACAGGTCCTGTCCAACGGAAAGTATCCCAGTTACAATCTCTTTTGCCAATTAAGTCTGCCTTAACCACACTACTGAGCAAGCTTGATGATGATTTGGAAGAAGGGAAGCAAGACAGTAACTGTAACCGTAAGCTGCTGTAGTGTCTTGGCCATTTGTCTAAATTAGAATTCGCATAAATGGTGATGAATTGCAAATCAATAAAGTGTAGAAGGTGTTACCTATTAATATATCTTATGTTGTTATTCTGTAACAAGGATGCGAAAGAGGACAAGCATATTCCTAGTAAAAGCATTAAAGTTCAACACTTCAAGAGCCTCTTACACCATTTTTTTTTCATTTGTGTTTACTATGAATATCTTTCTCCTACTTGTTATGTTGCAAGAAGAGGCTATGACAGCCATACCACAAAACTATTTTGTTTTCACCATTAAAATTAACTGTCGTATCTGTAAGGATACTCGTAATTACGATGATACACTGAAAGAAGAAGATGAAATTGTTGTAAATGAATTGTATGAGGCTCCAGTGTCATTAAGGACTAAGCTTGATAGAAGCATGATTAGGTGTATTGGATACAATATTCCTTTCAGCTTTGTGAGGACTGTGTTGTCCTGTCAAAAGAATTTCAAAAAACCATAATCTTTGATCTGAGTAGAGTTATTTTATGCAAGTAGTAGTCTTCGTTATGAGAATGTATCGCGTCATGACTTTTGATCATCTTCAGACCTGAAGTTCATTGTTTTAGCCAAATTTGCCATTTTTAATCAGCTTTTTAACACTCCAAGCTTTTCTTTTAACACTACTTTGTGCAGTAGTGCTCCAGTTGTACAACAAGAATACTAAATTTTTTCAGCAACTATATAATCCAAGACAATAGAACACCAAGATCTCATACATAAGAATCCAACTGAGATGTCCAGTTATAGAAGACAAATGCCGTTACTATCAAGTAACATAAACAAGTTACAATCAAATATGTCCAAATCTACTATAGCCAAATAACTAAAAGGATATATGAGTGCTCCCCCAGACCATTTGACTGCTAAAATAGCTGCATGCTTAATTATTAGAAACTTTCATGCCTTGAGCAGAATATTGGCATCTTGTGTGACCAGAACACTAAATAAACCAGTTAGATCATCTCAGTCTCCACAAAACCACAATTGGAAGCAAAAAAAACAGATACAATGAAGAATTCTAGATTCGGGGCATATCTTTTGGTGTTGCTGACTTTTGCTACTCTTACTTACTGCTTAGATGCAAGATTACGGGCTTGCCAGCCGAGTGGCAAAATCAGAGGCGTAAAGCCACCTCCAGGACAATGTAACCCAGAAAACGACTCAGATTGTTGCAAACAAGGCAAGATGTACACCACTTACAAATGTTCACCTCCAGTGACCGGTAATACCAAGGCTGTTTTAACCCTTAATAGCTTCCAAAAGGGTGGAGATTGTGGTGGACCCTCGGAATGTGATAACCAATACCACTCTGATGGCACTCCAGTTGTTGCTCTTTCAACCGGATGGTACAGTGGAGGTGATAGATGCCTTAACTATATCACCATAAGTGCTAATGGAAGAAGTGTGAAGGCTAAAGTTGTAGATGAGTGTGACTCTACCATGGGGTGTGATGACGAGCATGATTATCAGTCTCCATGCCCCAACAACATTGTTGATGCCTCTAAAGCAGTGTGGGAAACCTTGGGTATACCTGAAGGTGACTAGGGCGATTATGACGTTACATGGTCTGATTCTTAGTGGATCGTCATAATATTGATGCCATTGTTTTGCATATGATGGTCGTATTCATACTCAGATTATGTGTAATATGGGGCACACATACTACTAATTTCTCTATGTTTGTTGTTGTGAAATTGAAATTCTGTTCATGTCGACTTTTGAAATGATGGTAGTATGAAATTCATGCAAATGAAAGATACATGAATAGTGAAATCTAAAACAGGACTTGGTTCAGTAACTAATCTATTGAGTTAAGAAAACAAGTTGATATAACCACAGTTAGTTAGCTAAACTAAGTTTGTTAGAAAGTGGTTAAAAGTTAGTTAGGAAATGCAATTACAAAAGTGTGACTAAGCTAAAAGTTGTTACTGATTAAGTTGTATAAATATCCCACATGTGATAGACTAAAAGGAATTGAATAAGAATTAAGAATGCTATAGTTTCTTCTTCTTCTTCTTCTCTCAAATTCTCTTCATGTAGTTAGAAGATCTTCAGTTCTGAAGATCAACATGGTATCAGAGCACTGATCAGAAGTTATCACTTTCTAAGAGGTTGGATTTGTTGATCAAGCAGTGATCCAACAAAAGCTTAGTGATTAGAAGAAAATCAAATCGAAGCAACATCATCAATAACGATAGAAGTTGCATTTGCAGCTCCAAATTCTACTGCAATTGAAAGCACTGCTGCAACTGGTCGAGTTGAGATCAGTCATAATCATCCACTATACCTTCATCCAAATGACACTCCAGGTATCTCTCTCATTTCTCTACAGCTCACTGGTTCAGAAAACTATGCACTCTAGAGTCGATCTATGGCACTAGCATTATTAGGCAAAAGTAAGCTAGGATTTGTTAATGGTTGGCATACTAAGGAAAAGTTTGATGCATTGTTACATGAGCAGTGGGAGAAGGTTAATGTTGTAGTCTTATCATGGATCATGAATGTTGTTAGAAAGGAGCTATTGAGTAGTATAATATACACTTCAAATGCTCACAAAGTTTGGCTTGACCTAAAGGAAAGGTTTGACACTGTGAATGGATCGAGAGTATTCTATCTGCATAGAGAAATTGTTACTCTGACTTAAAGAACTATGTCAGTTTTTGATTATTTCTCTAGACTGAGAATTTGATGCAATCATGCCTTGTCCAGGGTGTACTTGTCTTGAGTTACGAAATTATTCTCAACATTATAGATATCAAAGACTTCTACAGTTTCTAATGGGCCTAAATGAAACATATGCTTAGTGTAAGAGTCAAATTCTAATGATCTCCCCTATTCCACCACTCAACAAAGCCTACTCTATGGTCATAAACCATGAAAGTCAGAGGTTATTGGCCAGTTCTTCACAAGCAGGTCAGATTACTGAATCATTAGAAAGAGCAGCATTTTTTAGTCATAAAGGAGGTCCTAGTTCTAGTTTCAGAGGAAATAATGGGAAAGGAATTGTCATAGGATCTAAATATTCATATGGTGAAGGAGGCACAAGTAGTGGAAGCAACTTTCCAAATTCAAACTCTAGCAGACAGTACTATAATAGTGGTGTTAGACCACAGAAGAAAAGTTCATTAGTATGTGATTTTGTAGCTACAATGGACACACCAATGAGAATTGCTAAAAGTTGATTGGGTATCCTCCTAACTAGCCTAAATCTAAGAAGAAAGGACCAAGTAAATATGCAAATCAAGCAATGCACTATGAAGATCATGAATATGATACACCTAGTATCCTTGATAATCCTTCTAATCAGTCAACTATATCTCGATCTGCAACACAACTTCCTCCCTACTTCACTCAGGAGCAGTACCAACAAATTCTCCTTATGCTGAATAAAGGAAATGAAGAAAAAGCCTCCTCTCCAGCTTCTAATGCAGGTATTATGAATGCTCTAACCAATAATGATGTAAGTACCAACTGGATAGTGGATTCAGGTGCAACAAACCATATGACCTCTAACTCTGATATAGTGCATAATTGTTCCGAAATCACTTATTCTAAGAATAATAAAGTTCATCTACCTACAGGTTGTGTGGTACCTGTAACTCATAGGGGAAGTTCTACTGTTCTAAATAATCAAACTATCTTTAATATGTTATTTCTGCCAGACTTTAAATTCAAACTATTCTCTGTCTCAAAATTGACTAAGAAGTTGCAATGCTCAGTAAGATTTTTTCCTAACTTTTGCATCTTCTAGGATCTCTATACTGGCATGGTGAAGGGAATTGGTAGAGAGGATCAAGGTCTATACATCCTAAAAGGCAACTCCCTGAGTAGAACTTCCAACAACCACTTAACTCAGTGTGCAAACACAGTTGAACAAGTTCATGATTCTAGTAGTTTGTGGCATAGAAGATTGGGTCATGCTCCTCTGGAGGTGATCAAGAAGCATTGCAGTCTTAAACATTTACAGCATGAAGAGTCCCTATGTACTGTTTGCTTTTTGGAAAAACACACTAAACTACATTTTCCTCTTAGTTGTTCTAGTACCACATCTGTATTTGATCTACTACATTGTGATATCTGGGGTCTATATAGAGTCACAACTCACAATAGCAAAAGTTTCTTTATGACAGTAGTAGATGACTTTACTAGATTTACATGGTTGTTTCTAATTCAAGTCTGAAGTCCTGGTTGTAATGAAGAACTTTCTCACAATAATAAATATCTTATTCTCTAAATCTGTCAAAATTCTAAGAACTAACAACGGTTGTGAGTTCGTTAGTTCTGAATTTCAATCTCTTCTGTACAGACTTGGTATTTTCCATCAAAGTTCCTAACAGAATTGAGTGGTAGAAAGGAAACACAAGACCATTTTAGGCATAGCTAGATCCTTTAGGTTTTAAGCTGGGGTTCCTCTCAGATTCTGGGGAGAGTATGTTACCACAGTTGTCTATATCCTAAATAGAACACCCTCTAAGATGTTGCACTTCAAATCCCCTTTGAACTTTTATATGGTCATCCTCCCTCTATTTTTCACTTCAGAGTGTTTGGTTGTCTTAGTTATGCCTCCACAACTAATTCTCAGATAAGTTTGCACCTAGAGTAGTCCCAGGCATATTCATGGGGTAGTCTTTAAATCAGAAAGGGTATGTTATATATACTCTTCACTCCAAAACCTTCTTTATTAGCAGAAATATAGTCTTTCAGGAATCCATATTTCCATTTCTTCATGCTAAGTCTTGTGGCACTCTACTTTTCCCTGTTATAGAACTTCCTAGTTTGGATCCTATCTCTCAACCTCCAACTATCTCACACACTCATCCTAATCCTATCCTGCATGATCCAGTCCAATGGGAGCCTCCTTCTGAGCTTCCTTCTCACATAAGTTCTCTTAATTCTCCTGTCCAACCACCTAATCCTGCACCTCTTGTACTCAGAAAGTCCATGAGAGTTAAACATCCACCAACTTGGCTGAATGATTTTGTGACCACTAGTTCCTCTACTTCACAGTCTTGTGCCTATCTATTGTCATCCCATATGACTCACACCAATCTGTCTCCCTTCTACCAACATGCTTTGTATGTGTACTCCTCCATTCCTAAGCCCACTTCATTTAAACAAGCATCCCAAGACCCTTCATGGATCAAGGCAATGCAGTTAGAAATTGCTGCTCTAAAAGACAATCACACCTACTCTATTGTAGATCTCCCAACTGGAAAGAAACCTATTGGTTGTAAGTGGATATACAAGGTAAAATACAAGGCATCAAGAGAAGTTGAAAGGTATAAGGCAAGACTTGTGGATAAGGGTTATAGTCAACAGGCTGGTTTAGATTATTCTGGAACTTTTTCCCCTGTTGCTAAGATGGTTACTGTCAGTTCACTGGTAGCTCCTGCTGCTTCTAATCAGTAGTACATATATCAAATGGATGTGCATAATGCATTTTTCAATAATGACTTATTAGAAGAAGTGTATATGCACATTCCTAAAGGGTTTGCTAGACAAGAAGAGTCTATGAACCTAATGTAAGGGTCTGATGTGTCATTTTGACACTTTTTAAACAGCTGGCCCCTCGAGTGTTTTGCACTTATCTGAGGTGCGTAGAAGTTATTTTTTCATCTGATGTGGCACCAAACAAAGCCTATAACGGTCATATCTCTCTTATCTATATATGTATGCCTCTTCTTCTTTATTTTTCCCTAATTAGTTCTCTCTTCTTCTTGTTTTTCTCTCTTTTATGCCCTAATTTCTTAGATTATTTCTCTGATTTGGAAAAAGAAAAAGGCAAAAATCAGTTTTCTCTTCTTCTTTGTTTTTCTCTCTTTCATGTCACTCTTCTTCTACACTTCCATGTCGAGCTTCTCCAACTCTTTCATGGCCTCTTTGGATGAATGTCGATATTATAAATGTGGTAATGAAGCACTATTAAAGACTTCTTGGACCCAACTAAATCCAGGTCATAGATTTTTTACTTGTAAACTTTCAAAGGTAAAGTAATTCTTTATGTTAATATTTTTACTCATATATTACAACTTTTATTCAATGTGAATCTTAAAGCTTTATTTATTTCTAATAAGTACAACAAAAGAGGAATAAGTATTTTCTGTTAATTGTGGGCTTCTAATTTTTTTCTAATTGATTTTGTAGAAAATTGGAGGCTGTGATTTTTTTATTGGTATGAAGATCGACACCCTCCTCAAGCAAATAAGGTGATTTGGGGTTTGTTGAAGAAAGTCAAGGCTTTTGATGAAAAAATAAATCGAGTAAAAAATATATTTATTGTTGGTGTGATCGCTACTGGTTTGGTAGCGATTGAAATATGGAGATTGAAGCCTAATTATTAAAATATATTGTGTTTTTGCTGTAAAGTTGTTTATGTTTTGGATAGGTGGTGGTGCAGTATTATTTTGATGTTGTTGTTGCTGTAAAGTTGATATAAAGTTAATGTAAGGGTTTGATGTTGTTGTTGCTGTGAAGAAATAATCTTCATGTATTTTGATATTATTGTTGTATACAATTCACAATTCACATCTTGTTGGAGTGAATACATATTTCACTTGTTAAAAGTTCAAAATCCTTGCATAATGTAACTCAAAAATAGTGGACTGGTTAATACCAACAATAAAAATAGAGATTTCATAAATTTAATACCAAAAACATTTAACAATATCACAATGTAACTACAAAAATATAATCCACAATGAACTCAAAGTTAGCATTATGCTAAATATCACGATCAGTGGACTGGTTTAACAAGGTTACAATCCTCAAAAGACGTTACACTTTATGTTAATCTGTTAAGCAATCCGCAATTAGTATTCAAAACTTCAAGCTGATGTTACTTCTTCTTTTTGTTTGCCATTTGCTGCAACTGGTTGGTAGTGACAACATCTCTATTTTTTCATCTCAAGCCTCTAGGCTTAAAACTAAGGTCTATGCCTGTTGAACTTGCATCCTTAAAATTTGAACCTGTTGGCAAAATCCTTTGACTTCAAGTCTCTAGCTATTTTTACAGAAAAAGAGAAACCAAAATTAGTAAGTAAGCTGCACTACTGAAGATTAGTATGTAACCAAAGAAGAAAATAACATACATTGAGTATTTGGGTTCCACTTGCACTTGTGAATATGTCAAATCCAATATTACTTGATCCACCATATGATGGTTTCTTTGTCCCTCCTCTTGCAGAGTCTTTTTCAGTTGTTGCAACTCCTTTCTTTTGTCCAACAGTCTCTTTTCTCCTCCAAGGTAGTTGACTTGTTATTCCTCTTGTAAAAAAATACTTGTATCCACATATGATGGTGGTTGGCTTGAGCTTGTATCATTCACCCTCTTAATTCTACTTGTATCAGCACAAACTGTTGTTGAAGAAGCATATTTGCTTGATGTAGTTGATACAGGTTGGTTGAATGTGTTGGTTCAGCTTGTAGAGTCTTTTTTAGTTCAGGTTGACTGAAGTTTTTTGATTCAGGTTGGCAACTTCCTTGTGAGCTTTGACCAGTAAATTGTGAATGATGGGTAGCTGCTTCTGAACTTTGACCAGCAACCTGAATATTTAACCACAAAATATATGTTCATTAAAAATTCAACAAGTGATTAAAAAGACCCAAGCAAGTATAAATTATGTTACCTTGCAATATCTCTTGTTATGACTTTGTTGTTTACACATGGAACAAGTCTATTTCACCCCTTGTTTGGATATTTTTCCATACTTCTTTCTTGGTTCATCTTTGCCCTTTCTTCTACTTCTTGCAGGTCTGTCATGCATTGGTTTAGGTTCAGGAGGTTCAATCCTTGGATTGTTAGTTTCAGGCCACATCTTCATATTTGAAATTGGTTGGATGAAATGACTATAAGCCTTTAAGAAGGTATCCTTCTTCTACCAATGCTCCATAAAAGGTTCAGGCTCCTGTTCTATGTGGCCCAAAGCAGCCATAGCATGTTGGCATGGAATGCCTCTCAGTTGCCAAGTTCTACAACTACAAACTCTATCAGCCAAGTTAACTGTATGCATGTACTCCCCTTCTCCAATCTCAAACCTAACATCAACATTCCAAAGCACCTTGCATGTCCTAGACTTGTCCTTATTCTCCTCTAAGATAAGTCTAGCCATAAGTGCAATATCAGATATCCACGTGTTGGCAAACTTAATCATGTCCACAATTCTTGTCATTATCTTTTTCCTAATTTCCTCCAACATGGTTATTATAGATTTGTGTCTATATGATATGATTCATGAGTTAAAGGTCTCACACATGTTATTTTTAACTACATCACATTTGGAATGCTCTTGAAAGAATGCCCTAACCCATGACATCTTTGGATAATGCAATAGGTCAGCACAGATATCCTTACCAAGTTTGCTCATTTTATGAAGCTCATCCTTGAACTTCACTTCAAAACTTGACTTTGAACATCTCCAGAATTATTTTCTCTTTTCCTCTCCTTTTCAGGTTTGATTCTAATTAGACCAAATGTGTCTAGCAGACATTCTAACTTCAGCATTTGGTAGCAGTTCAGCAACTATTGCATGAAAACCCTGCAAAGAAAATAAAATGCAATTCAATACTTAATAGATAATCTAATAGCTTTAGCAAATGTAATATGTAATTACCTTTTGCATATCTGTCATCACAGTAAGGCCCTGTCCAGTACCCAACTGCAGATCCTCTTTCAAGTAATTGATAAAGAAATTCCAACTATGCTTAGTTTCCTTATCTACAACTACCCAGGCTATAGGAGACATCTGATTGTTTTCATTCTTGCCAACTGCTACTAGAAGTTCACCCTTGCAAGCACCCTTTAAGAAACATCCATCAAATCCTATTATTCTTCTACATCCTTCCTCCCACCCCTTTTCAATGCATCCAAGCACACATAGAAGTATACAAACAAATTCTTTTCTGGTGTAGTTTCTCCATCCATTCTTAAAAAAATAGAACTACCAGGATTGGTTTGTTTTATAACCTCAGCATAATCACATAATCTTGCAAATTTCATATTTCAGTCACCCATGGATTCTCTAAGAATCATTAGCTTTGCCTTGTAACAGATGGTCCTACCCACATACAATCCTAAGTTCTCCCTGCACAATTCTTGTATTTCCCAAATCTTTATGGATGATTGTTTAGTTATTTCATCCCTGAATTTATTTGCTAGGAATTTACTTATACATATTTTGTTCTTATTTGATGGAGAACACTTATGTATAGGATGGTAGTTCTTGATCAAAAAGTTACCAGAATCTCTATTAGTTGCACCATAACACAACCATTTGCATTTTTCTTTGAATTTACATTTAGCCCTCACTCTATAAATTTTATTAGGCCTTAACTTAATCTGATAATTATTTTCTACTGCATAATTTGCCAAAGTCTTTCTAAAATGTTTAGCATTTTCAAAAATCATTCCAAGTTCAAAAATAGAGATTTCACATTCAGCATCATACCTGACATTTTTACTCTTCCTTCTTCCTGGTTGATCAACACCCCTAACAGCTTCTACATCTACCACATCTATGCTATTATCACTATCACAGTCTGAGCTATCAATATACTCTTCATCTCCTCCTAATCTGTCAACATATCTATCCTTCTTATTTCTTCCAATATCTTCAAAGCCTCTATCAATACCAGCTTCACCTACTGATATTTCTTCAGGTACTTTCTTTTTTCTCTTAGGATTAGGATTTCTTTTGTTCCTCTTTTCAGATCTAAAGGATCTCAATTCTTTATCAACATCTGAACCATCTTCATCAGGAATGACATTTATATTTGAGTCACTACTAGGCAGATTTGACTCATTCACATCTGAAACATTCTCAGTCTCATTCACATCTAAAACAGCCTCATTCTCCATATTTCCAACATCAACAGAGTCTGGCCATGGCAAAAGATCAGCTGGAGTTGGCAATTCCTCTAACTCATCAATTTCATGGACCACATAAACATGAAAGTCATCACCATCTATTAAATCTTTCACATAGTCTAACAACTGAATATCAGAAGTAACTTGGACAAATTCATTGTTAAATTTATTTTGACAGTAAAAACCCTTCACATTTGTGTACCCAAGGTCTTCAGTGTATGAAAGAAACTCGACAAGGCTAAAATGATCTTTATCAATGGCAACGACAAATACATCTACTTCTCCTCTATAAGTAGGGTTAGGGTATGCGATAACATGACCCCCATGATGAAAACATGTCAATACATAGTCGTCCATATCTCAAAAAGAAAATACCCCAAAAGCCCCATACTTTATCAGTGCAATTTCCAAAAAAAACAGTTACAAAATGCTAGCAGACAGTGACACAACCAGAACATACACCTTCTTCTTCAAGGATGAAACATGCAAACACAAATTAATGTCACTTCAAGAAGCAGATGATAGAAATGTCAAAGCGACCAACAAAATTGCAATTTTCAACACTTGATTTCAACCTTTAAACCTGAAAATTGGCAACATAAACAAACATAACAGTTAGTACTAACTAAGAATTGAATGAAAATCAAGACACATTGAACTTTCACACACTTACCTAGGTTTTGATCGATGAAGAAGGAAGATGGTTTCGTTTGAACTGAAGAGACAATGGACACAGTGTGTTGAAAATTAAGTTTTAGGCACTGAATGAAAGTCGAGGAAGATTGAACTTTCATACACTTAGCTATGTTTGATCGGTGAAGAAGGAAGAGGGTTTCCTTTGAACTGAAGAGACAAAGGACAGAAGATCAAGTTTTGGGCATTTAATCTTAAAGTTATGACGTGTAAAGATGGTAGTGTTGGCGGAATTTAATTGATCAACTAATCTATATGAAGGAAAGTGTAATACACGCTCTATACTCCAACTTCGGATTATTTAAAAAGTGTCAAAATGACACATCAGACCCTTACAATAGGTGTCTAAAATGAATATCTCTTGGTTTAGGTATCTAAGTGAAAATTGATGCCAACTTTAAGGGGTTACCGATGGATTTGGCCTAATTTTAGTGATGCTCAGTAGTCACTTCCTGGAAAAGAAAGTAAAAACATTTGCTGATTTAAACTTAATAATGCGGAATTCAACATTGCCAAAGATGATGGTGAGTATATTAACTTAAAATTACAAAGTTGAGGAGCATATTTGCCTTTTCCCCCCAAAAAATATAACTTTCATTCATTTTTACTTTGTCTACGATGAATTTCACTCTTTCTATAAAAAATAATAAATAAAATATATATATTATTATAATACTCATGTTAATTAGTATATAGACTTAAATCTTGTAAAATAATTTAATAATTGTTATAAATATACTAACTTGACAATTAATAAAGAAAAGAGAGTAAGAGTAATTGAGAAAGAAGAAGAAACTGATCAAGAGAAAGAATTTTTTTTCGTATGTATGTCTCTCAATTCTTACATTGAGAAGGCTATTATATAGCCATAAAATGAATGGAATAATAAGTGGGCAACTAGCCCACTTTAAGTGGGCCCCACTAACAATTTGACATCCATTTACATAACACTCCCCCTTGGATGTTCATGTATAAAAAAATATATATACATATTTGGTAATACGCCTTGAGTGCTGCCTCATTAAAAACCTTACTAGGAAAACCCAGTGGGATAAAACCTTGGTTAAGGAAAAAAGAGTGCAGCGCGTATTTTACTCCCCCTGATGAAAGCTTCATTTGATATTTTGGAGACGGCGCATTCCAACTTTATATCTTAATTTCTCAAAAGTTGATGTTGGTAATGCCTTTGTGAATAAATCAGCAAGATTATCACTTGAACAAACTTGTTGTACATCAATATCACCATTCTTCTGAAGATCATGTGTGAAGAATAATTTTGGTGAAATATGTTTTGTTCTGTCTCCTTTTATGAAGCCACCTTTCAATTGAGCTATGCACGCGGCATTGTCTTCGAATATAATTGTGGGTACTTTGACATCATTTTCCAGGCCACATCTTTCTTTGATGAACTGTATCATCGATCTCAACCACACACATTCTCTACTTGCTTCGTGAATTTCTATTATTTCGGCATGATTTGAAGAAGTAGCAACAATGGACTCCTTTGTAGATCGCCATGATATAGCAGTTCCTCCGTGTGTAAATAGATAGCCTGTTTGAGATCGGGCTTTATGTGGGTCCGATAAATAACCTGCATCTGCATAACCAATAAGGTCTGTGCAACCTTTGTTAGTATAAAACAAACCCATATCAATCGTACTCTTCAGGTATCGCAAAATATGTTTGATACCGTTCCAATGCCTTCGCGTTGGGGAAGAACTATACCTTGCTAGCAAATTAACAGAAAATGTTATATCAGGCCTAGTTGCGTTAGCAATATACATAAGTGCACCAATAGCACTGAGGTATCGTACTTCAGGACCAAGAATTTCTTCATCCTCTCCTGGAGGTCGAAATTGATCTTTTTCCACTTCAAGTGATCGAACAATCATTGGAGTACTTAATGGATGTGCTTTGTCCATGTAGAATCTTTTTAAGATCTTTTTAGTGTAGGCAGATTGATAGACAAAAACTCCGTTTGCTAAATGTTCAATTTGCAGGCCTAGACAAAGTTTTGTCTTTCCGAGATCTTTCATTTCAAATTCTTTCTTTAGATATTCAATCGTCTTTTGGACCTCTTCAGGGGTTCCAATGAGATTTATGTCATCAACATAAACGGCGAGTATCACAAATTCTGATTCTGTTTTCTTAATAAAAACACATGGACAAATAACATCATTTATATAGCCTTCATTTATCAAGTACTCATTGAGGCGATTATACCACATACGCCCTGATTGTTTTAAACCATATAATGATCTTTGCAGTTTTATTGAGTACATTTCCCGAGACTTTTTACATGCTTCAGGCAATTTTAATCCATCTGGAATTTTCATGTAAATTTCATTATCAAGTGAACCATAAAGGTAAGCTGCAACCACATCCATTAGGTGTATTTCAAGATTTTTATGTACAGCTAAACTGATGAGATATCAAAATGTTATTCCATCCATAACTGGTGAATATGTTTCTTCATAGTTGACCCCAAGTCTTTGAGAGAATCCTTGTGCAACAAGACGTGCCTTGTATCTTACAATTTCATTTTTCTCATTTCGTTTTCGCACAAAAACCCATTTGTAACCAACTGGTTTTACACCTTCAGGGGTTTGGACTACAGGTCCAAAAACCTCACGTTTAGCAAGTGAGTCTAATTCTGATTGAATTGCCTTTTGCCATTCTGGCCAATCACATCTACGTCGACAATCTTCGACGGATTTAGGTTCAAAACTTTCACTATCTTGCATGAGGTTAATTGCAACATTATATGCAAAAACATTATCCACCGTAATTTTTGATCGATCTAAATTTATCTCATCACCGGTAGAACTTATTGAAAGTTCTTCGTTCACTTGAGTCTCGGGTTCACTGATTTCTTCAGGAATATCAGAATTACTCAAACATTTACCTTCTTCAGGAAGTTCGTGTGTAGTATCATCTTTATTATTTCTTACGCTTCTTTTTCTAGGATTTTTATCCTTTGAACCCAACGGTCTACCACGCTTCTGGCGTGTTTGGGATTCAGAAGCTATGATACTTGTAGATGGTCCTTTTGGGACATTAATCCGGATAGGCACATTCACTGCAGGGATATGTGACTTAGTTATCCGTTTCAAATCAGTAAATGCATCTGGCATTTGATTTGCTATTTTCTGTAAGTGGATGATCTTCTGGACCTCCTGCTCACATGTGCGGGTGCGTGGATCAAAATGAGATAGTCATGAAACTTTCCACGCAATTTCTTTTTCTTTTTCGGGTTCCTTTTTCTCTCCCCCTAATGGCGGGAAAATTGTTTCATCAAACCAACAATCTACAAATCGAGCAGTAAATAAGTCTCCAGTCAACGATTCAAGGTATCTAATTATGGAGGGTGAGTCAAATCTGACATATATGCCCAACCTTCGTTGAGGACCCATTTTTGTACGTTGTGGTGGTGCTACAGGCACGTATACCGCACAACCAAAAATTTTTAAATGGGCTATATTTGGTTCATGACCAAATACTAATTGTGACGGAGAGTATTTATTATAATGAGTCGGTCTGAGACGTACAAGTGCTGCTGCATGTAAGATAGCATGACCCCAAACAGTAATTGGCAATTTTGTTTTCATTAGTAGAGGTCTTGCTATTAATTGTAGGCGCTTAATAAATGACTCTGCAAGGCCATTTTGAGTATGAACATGAGCAACAGGATGTTCAATTTTTATCCCAATTGATAAGCAATAATCATTAAATGCTTGGGATGTAAATTCTCCAGCATTATCAAGGCGAATGGCCTTAATTGGATAATCTGGGAATTGTGCTCTCAATCTTATTATTTGTGCTAACAACTTCGCAAACGCCAGGTTGCGAGATGATAATAAGCACACATGAGACCATCTAGATGATGCATCTATTAGGACCATAAAATATCTAAACAATCCACTAGGTGGATGAATAGGTCCACATATATCTCCATGTATACGCTCTAAAAAGCCAGGAGATTCGATGCCAACCTTCAGGGTCGATGGTCTGGCAATTAATTTGCCTTGATAACAAGCAGCACATGAAAATTCATCATTTGTAAGAATCTTCTGGTTCTTTAACGGATGTCCAGTTGAATTTTCAAGAATTCGTCTCATCATTATTGATCCAGGATGACCTATTCGATCATGCCATAGCACAAATATATTTGGATCAGTAAACTTCTGGTTTACGATCATATGTGCTTTAATTACACTAATTTTTACATAATATAGGCCAGATGACAGAGTTGGTAATTTTTCCAAAATATATTTCTGGCCTGAGACACTCTTGGTTATACCAAGATATTCAGTATTTATTTCAGTTAGTGTCTCAACATGATATCCATTTCTGCGGATATCTTTAAAACTTAACAAGTTTCTTGGGGATTTAGAAGAGAATAGGGCATCTTCTATAATAATTTTTGTCCCCTTAGGCAGAATTATAGTAGCTCTTCCAGAGCCTTCAATCATTTTGGAATTGTCAGATATTGTAGTAACATTAGCTTTTCTTCTAATCAAGTTGAAAAAATATTTCTCGTCTTTAAAAATAGCATGAGTTGTTCCACTATCAATTACACAAATATCTTCTTGATTGATCATTGATCCAAATAAAATTTGAGGCATTTCCATATTTTTCTTCAAAAAGAAAGAAAGTAAATATTATAATTAATACTTGATTTATTATACAAAGTTTTATTTCATTACATTGAGCTAGAAAAATACAAACATAATATTTAATACATACAACAACAAAGAGAATTATTTAAATATTATCGGGCTTATCAACATTCATATTTACTTCTCGAAAATTAAAGAAATCAGCTACATCTAGATGCATGGGCTCAATATTGTCCTCAGAGATAAAATTTGTCTCTGGATTATTTTCTGTCCTCTTTAACGATGCCTGATATAGCTGAACCAAGCGTTTTGATGACCGGCAAATCCGCGACCAGTGCCCCACACCTCCACATCTATGACATATTGTTTCTAAATTATTCTTCGGTAAAGCTTCTGGCTTTTTACCCTGCCTTTTATATTGCTGGTTATTTCTCGGTGAGCATCATGATTAAAATTTCTTCTTTGACTACGACCACGACCACGACTGGGGCAATGGCCTCTTTTTCGTTGGTTAGAATTTGTCTGATTCACTTCAAGGAGTGGCAAAGAACCAACTGGCCGACTATCATGATTTTTCATTAATAGTTCATTATGTCTTTCAGCAATAAGAAGGTGAGAAAGTAATTCAGAATATTTTTTAAAGCCTTTTTCGCGATATTGCTGCTGCAGGAGCATATTTGCGGGTGAAAATGTGGAGTATGTTTTTTCATGTTTATCTTGTTCCGTGATTTCATATCCGCATAAAGTTAACTGAGCTATAATTCTAAATAAAGCAGAATTATATTCAGTTATATTTTTAAAGTCCATCAGTCTCAGATTTAACCAGTCATAACGTGCTTGTGGAAGCATGACCAACTTCAGGTGGTCATACCTTTCTTTTAAATTTTTCCACAATTTCAAGGGATCTTTTAATATAAGATATTGTAATTTTAGCCCCTCGTCAAGATGGTGGCGGAGAAAAATCATAGCTTTTGCACGGTCTTGACTAGATGCCGTGTTATCATCTTTGATGGTGTCTGGCAGACCCATCGATTCAAGATGAATTTCGGCATCTAGTGCCCATGAGGAGTAATCTTTTCCAGAGATATCCAAAGCAACAAATTCAATTTTTGAAATATTTGCCATTTTATGAAAAGAAAATTAAATAAAATTCTTACCGCTTTTTGTTACCTTCAAAAATAAATAGCCGGAGCCTCGTGCTGATAACGTGTTATAAATATACTAACTTGACAATTAATAAAGAAAAGAGAGTAAGAGTAATTGAGAAAGAAGAAGAAACTGATCAAGAGAAAGAAATTTTTTTTCGTATGTATGTCTCTCAATTCTTACATTGAGAAGGCTATTATATAGCCATAAAATGAATGGAATAATAAGTGGGCAACTAGCCCACTTTAAGTGGGCCCCACTAACAATTTGACATCCATTTACATAACAATAATTAAGTTATTAATATTAAGGATTTTTTTTTGGTTTCCCGCCCAGTGTTTGATGTCTGCAGAAGCTTCGGATCATGCAATATAAATTCCATTCTGGAGATGGCGCTCCAAATAAAATATTTCTCAAAATACGAAAGAAGATATTTTTCTTTTATATATTAAAGTAATAAGCAAAAGTGAATACAATTGTAATTTATTTTAAGAACTCATTTAATTGGAGAATAAGTTATCTCGCGATTAATTATTCTAAAATTATTGTTTCATGTGTAATAAAAATATCACTATAAATTTCATGATAATTAATCTTAAAATAAAATATTCACAATTTTATTTCAATCAAATATAAAATAAAATAAAAAATGATTCTATTAGTTATTTGTTATTCGTCAGCAACCGACGATGCATCCCTAACTATTTTGGTTTATTTATATATATATATATATACTTACTGCTCCGTACAATGCTAACAAACAAATCTTGTATTGTCTCTCTTCTCTACCGGAACCTACCCACAAACGGCAAACCTTCCTCTGCTTGAAATCTTCTGTTTGATTTTAGGGGTTTGTTGAAAATGGTGGAGAAGTCGACTCCACCAAAGGGAATTGCAAGCAGTAAAGGAGCGAAAACCGATCCTTTGTCTGTTTATGAATTTACTGATGATGATTTATCACTAGAAATTAGTTCTGATTCTGTCGATTCGAAGTTGAATTCAACCCCTAAATCTGTGGGGAAAATCTCCACTGAAAGGAGGACTCGCTCTCAGACGACTCACAGTCGAGCAGGTGTGGGTACTGAATCTAATTCGAAGAAATCCCCTAGAGCGAAAGGTGAATTAGCTGGAAAACGGAAGGATGTTAATTCTTCTGCAAAAAATATTAGATCAAAAAAAAGAAAGGTGGATGATGGACAAAAGGAAGAAGAGCCTCCAAGCTCCTCCAATTTGAAGGTACTTTTTCAATTTTTTACACTAGTTAATGGTTTATTGTTTTGGATTGTTGTGTTTAATCTGTACTTACATGATCAAAAAGACCCCAAAAATCATATTTTTCATTTTGTTTGTGTTATAAAAGATAATAAAATGGTTGAACTTTTAAATCTCAAATGATAATCATATCTCATTAATTATAAATTAACAAGGCTAATACAATATTAAAAAGGTGGGGGTGTGGGAAAATGGCAGAATATAAAAAGTCCCCAACTTCATCTTAACAAGAGATTTTGACATTCCAGATTCCTCATTACAACTTATAAAACTTATAAAGATTATATTTCCTATAAAATATCGTTACTAAATTGCTTTTTAGTTGTTATTGAATAATAAATATATAGATGTTTGAGTAAAGACCGTTATAGAGAGGTAAATTATACAAAGAGTGTAACATTATAATAATGGATGCTGTTGTTATAGGTAAAAAAGCCTGTTATAGAAAGGTAAAATATAACATAAAAATCAGTTCTAAAGAAACTAGTATGTCCTGGTGAAATGCCCATATAAAGGGTCTCTCGTATAGAGAGGTTTGATTGTATATACAATGTGCACAATAATAAGTATATAGGCAGTACTTGATGAATGTTATAATTGCTAACATCAATATCTTTTGGGAATGCAGACTTGGGATTTCTACATCCCACCAAACAAACATTTCCACACGCGTGTAAGTTCGCACACAAATTGTGATGCTGTTACATTGTTGAAAAGCAAGTTGGATGATAGACAGCTCCAGATCTTCAGGGAAACCCCATTCGGGTACTTTCTAGATTTGCCTCATGTAGTTGTACAGAACCAGCTTATACATTCCCTATTGCTCAGGGAGGTGGTCCCAGAAAGAGAGGATGAACTGTGGTTTAAAGTTAACGGAACCAAGTTGCGTTTCGGTCTGTCAGAATTGGGGATTATTACTGGTTTGCGATGTTGTGGTGATGCTGATAAGGGTTATGAATCTAGTGGTACCAATAGGTTGATGGACATGTACTTTTCTGGACTTGAAAAGGTACCCAAGCAATCACTGATTGACTGCTTCCTCCAAAAGAGATGGAGGTCGGACGAGGATGCGGTCAAGATTGCTGTGTTGTATTTCATACACACATTCTTGTTCTCAACTGCTAATATTAACACATTCATCACAAAGGCTGATTTTTGTATTGTTGAGAGCGGGGATTATGAGACATTCCCTTGGGGTATACTTGTATTTAGAGCCCTGATGGAGTCCATGAACAATAGGTTGCGCGTGGGTCTAAAGATGTATAGGCTTGGGGGGTTACCTTTGGCTTTGCAGTGTTGGTTCTACGAGTGCTGCACTGACGTTGATGGTAAGTTGGCTCACCGGGTTGACAACAAAGTGCCTCGTATTCTTAATTGGAAAATTGAGAAGCAACCGACCTTGAATGAGTTATCTGGTGGGTTATTCAAGATCCGCAGGGACAAGGTGAATTGCTAAGTGAATATACATAATCTGTAATATACAATATAGATAATAATGTATACATGCAGTGTATGCAGCATGTAACATAAATGTATATTGTAAAAATCTTAAATATTATGGGGCTGTTTCTCATCTTTCATATCTACTCATTTGATTTGTTTTTGTGTAGTTGAAGTTTAAGAATGTTTCTCCCACGGAGTTTGAGCAACTTCACTTGGATTTACCTGAATCATCTGGAAATCTAAATGATAAGGAGGTGGCATCCAGAGATCTTCCTGAAGCTCATCCTAGTGATGATGACTTTAGCACTCCTCCTAAAAAAAGCAAAACTCAGCCCAAAACCAAATCGGATCCCCAAGTGAACAATTTGGAGAGAATTGCCGAGCTCAAACGACTTTCTGATGAACAGTCGGAGTTGAAGAGCAATATTCGAGAGGTATGGGCAGTTGCATTTATGTGTATATGTCTAGTTTAATATTTCAGTTTATCTAAACACTAACAGTTCATTTTATTATTTTTTTGGGTTTTGTTAGGTCTTTAAAGCAACTGAGTTGCTTAAGGAACAAATGATGGTGTCATTTGCAGACGTCTTTAAAGCAATCGAGTCGTTGTCGAAGAAACAATCAGAAAAGGATAATTCAGAAGTATTGCACGTAGAATTGATTCCCTTTTTGTTTTTACTGGAGTGCACTAATAATTTGTGCTGTTTCTGCATATTGTTGTAGCTTATTTTCCATTTTTCGACAGATTGATGGAAGAGATGGCCACCGTGACAGACATGGTGATGGCGATTCCGGTGGTTTTAACGCTAATGATGACCATGGTACTGATGGCCCAGATCGTGGCAAGGACTCCCTTGGTGACAAGGAGAATAGCGAGAAAGTCAATATTGGAGCGTTGAGTGGAATTACAAATGCATAAGGAAAATCTTTTTTTTCCCTGTCCTACATTTAATGAGGGTAAGATTTTCCTGCCTAATTTATTTGTTTAATAAAGAAAGTAGTAATCATCTAGTTGCTTTAAAATTTGTTGCTACTATTCGGGGTGGGCTCAGATTGTTTGGTTTGGGACTTCCATAATTGAGGTCTCAAGTTCGAAACCTCTTACCTGCAACAGCAGGGGGCGGAGGGGTTTCTGGGTCTCGTCTTACGGGGCTTGCCCAGCGGTTTACCTCTCCTGTGTGGTTTGTGAACTATTGCACAGGAGCGGGGTTTACCCTGTGCGCACCCAAATGGTAGCGGTTATGGTTCCCTTGTCATAAAAAATAAAAGAACACAAAATTATTTCCTGAACATGATTGTGGTTGCTCTCAGGTTAATCTACTCACTTTAGTTGTGATAACTTATATTCGGCTGTAGGAAAAAAATGATTTCTTGTAGCAGAACAATCCCGGTAGTACCTTGAATATGGCCATTTTTTCTAGTAAAGTTTGCCTTCACGACACTACAGAGCAGTTTGATGATGATTTGACTGAAGGTATAACTAGGTTCCCGAGGTTGCAGAATCTGTTGCAGAGGACAAAGCAAGACAGAGCAGCCAAATGCAAGCTGTTGTAGAGTTTGAGTCATTGTCCAATTTCAACTTTTCTTATACAGTTTAAGATGTATTTGGAATCGACAGGAAGAGATCTTCTTCCCTATTCAATCCACCAGTGGCAACTATTTCAACTGGATGGCGTAATAGACGTGTACTCGATGAGAGTGACAACCGTGGGGGGTAATGCAAACCTTGGTTGTTGATTGACATCCAAGACCAAATAATGTGGTTGCTGCCTCAAAAGCTGTCTGTTTCCTTTCGGCAAGTTTGTTATAACTTGGTCTAAGAACTTGCTTATGTAATTTTATAGTTCCATCCATTTCGATCACAAAAGCATTTTTCGCTGTGTATATGTAAACTTGATTGAATTCAGTTCTATGCAGTCATTATATTTTCATATTAACAATGAAAATGAGCCCATTGACACAATAGAAAAAAGGGCGTGACCTCGAAAGTAAAGAAATTATAATATAGTATGTCCACTCTAGTACAGCCAAATTACGAATATAAGTAATCCATTTGACTGCTAAACTCCATAGCTGAGTGCTTATGTAAGTAAACTTTCATGCATTGAGCAGAATATTGGCATTTTGTCTAACCAGAAACACTATATAAACCAGTTTGATCTATTCCGATCTCAACACAACCAACATTTCAAAACAACACCTAACAAGAAAAAAGGAACAAAAACCATGAAGAAGTCTACTGTAGGAACATCACTTTTAGTTTTGCTGGTTTTCGCCACTCTTACTTACTGCTTAGATGCAACACTACAGGCTTGCCAGCCGAGTGGCAAAATCAGAGGCATAAAATCACCTCCAGGACAATGTACAAGGCAAGATGTACACCACTTACACATGTTCACCTCCTGTGAACGGTAATACCAAGGCTGTTTTAACCTTAATTAGCTTCCAAGAAGGTGGAGATGGTGGTGGACCCTCCGAATGTGATAACCAATACCACTCTGATGACACTCCAGTTGTTGCTCTTTCAACCGGATGGTCCAGTGGAGGAGATAGGTGCCTTAACTATATCACCATAAGTGCTAATGGCAGAAGTGTGAAGGCTAAAGTAGTAAATGAGTGTGACTCTACCATGGGATGTGATGAGGAGCACGATTATCAGCCTCCATGCCCCAATAATATTGTTGAAGCCTCTAAAGCAGTGTTGAAAGCCTTGGGTATACCTGAAGATGACTGGGGCGATTATGAAATTACATGGTCTGATGCTTAGTGCATCATTATAGTATTGATGGTATCGTTTGCATATGATGATTGTCTTCATACTCAGATTATGTCATCTAATTTCTCATGTAATTTGTTGTTGTGAAATTACAGTATAATTAATGTAGTTCTGTTCATGTCGACTTTTGAAATGATGGTAATATGAAATTCATGCTAATGAAAGAAACAGGATTGGTTCTGTAGCTTACCGAAACCTACTACAGTTTGACCTTAAATGGTTAAACACAGAGTTGTTTTAACTTTTATAGTGATGCTCACTTCCCGGAAAAGAAAGAAAAAAACATTTGCTGATTTTAAACTTAATAAGGTGGAATTCATCAGTCCTTAATGCAGAATAGTATCATTTAACTCCAGGAGTTGATTTCAGGCAGGGTCCTATACAAATAATCAAGACAACGAGCCACGTATAGTACATTAGATATAACATTTTTTTGCCAGTTGAGTCGACCTTCATGAACTACAGAGCAGGTTTGATGATGATTTTAGAGAAGGTAACAAGCAGGTTCTTGAGGTTACACAATCTGTAGCAAGACAGAGCATCCAAAATCAATAAGTGAATCAGGCCTTACCTATTCAATCTACGCAATTTCAACTTGGTCTGATACATAGAGTTTAGAATTTGCTTTTGTATTCTCTCTGTGTATGTTTAGTAGCTAGAGTTATTTGTAGTCATTGATTTTGATATCAACAATGAAAATAAGCTCATTGAACAGTCTACTAAATCTTCATATGTTCATATTATATTAGCACCCTTAAAACCTCAACACTCCATTCAATCGTCATACGCCTGTGCAACCAACTAGTTCATTAATCTATTTGTGAGAGCAGTGGTCAGATGGAAAATCTTACAGCGTATCAAAAATGATTTCACTTATAAAGACTTGATGTTATGGAGGCTTGTTAAATATTCTTATCCAACAAGCAAATGGAGCAGTATGCATGGCATGGAGAATATTAGTTGATCCCTGTCACATTTAATTGATGTCACACAGGGATGGATGATCATAAAAGATATACAGATGCTAGAATACAGGTTTTCATGTTTAGTAACTTGATGAAACAATCTGTTGTTCTATTTTTATACCCAAAAAAATACAAATTTGTTTTCAGCAACAAGAGAGTCCAAGACAATAAACTAAACCATCAAGTTCTTGTCATTTCGGCTAGTAGTAGAATGCCTGTCTTTAATAGGAAAATGTGATTAGGATTAAGCCGTGGAGGTAAAGTTGAGACAGAAAAATCTAATTTACACATCTATATATAGAAAACATATGCTCTTACCATCAAGGAAAGTAAAACAATCATTTGACTGCTAAACTTCATAACATATATATATATATATATATATATATACTTAATAACAAGAAACTTTTCATGCCTTGAACATAAAATTGGGCATTTTGTGTGACCAAAACACTATATAAAAACCAGTTTGATCATCTGAGTCTCCACACAAACCAACATTTCAAAAATCACAAGAACAAGAACCATGAAGAACTCTATCATGGGAACATCTCTTCTAGTTTTGCTGGTTTTTTCCACTCTTACTTACTGCTTAGATGCAAGATTACAGGCTTGCCAGCCAAGTGGAAAAATCAGAGGCATAAAGCCACCTCCAGGACAATGTAACCCTGAAAATGACTCGGATTGTTGCAAACAAGGCAAGATGTACACCACTTACAAATGCTCACCTCCAGTGACTGGTAACACCAAGGCTGTTTTAACCCTGAATAGCTTCCAAAAAGGTGGAGATGGTGGTGGCCCATCGGAATGTGATAACCAATACCATTCTGATGACACTCCGGTTGTTGCTCTTTCAACCGGGTGGTATAGTGGAGGAGATAGGTGCCTTAACTTTATCACCATAAGTGCTAATGGCAGAAGCGTGAAGGCTAAAGTTGTAGATGAGTGTGACTCTACCATGGGATGTGATGGAGAGCATGATTATCAGCCTCCATGCCCGAACAACATTGTAGATGCCTCTAAAGCAGTGTGGAGAGCCTTAGGTATACCAGAAGATGATTGGGGCGATTATGACATTACATGGTCTGATGCTTAGTGCATCATGCATAGTATTGTACCGTTCCATATCATGTATAATATGTGGCATAGATACTAAGTACTAAATTCTCATGGTTGTTACTTGTGAAATTACACTATAATGAAATTCTGTTCATATCTACTTTTGGAATATAGTAATATCAAACTCATTCCAATGAAAGAAACATGATTTGTGAAATTTGAAACAGGACTTGATTCAATAGCTAACCTAAACCTACTACAATTTGACCAACATTTATCAATCAATAAACTAGGCCTCGATCTTGAATTAATTGAGGTCGGGTATACACACCTACACAGATTAGAAGCTTTAGTGGATGATGTTTACTATCACAATATTGCATCTATAATAGGGAAGCAAAAGCATAATCATGCAGCGAACATAAATGTGTTTGAGGTACAATAAATTCACAAATACTCAAGATAATATCTCAGGTAACAACCTTCGGAGAGTACATCATATACAACCTCTTTTTGCAGTTAAATTCAGCCTTAAATGACTCTACAGAGAAAGCTCGATGCTTATTTGAGAGAAGGTAATGAGTTTTGAGAGGATCCTGGTTAAATCATCAAAAATGTTGATGAAATTATTATAAAAAATTTGTATCATGTATTTGTGATCCAGCATCATTAAGGACCATGCTCAAGAGAAACATCGTCGTCTACTAAATATAATTTTTGTTTTGTTTTGTTTTGTATTGTCATCTTAATAGAGTTTCAAGCAACCAAATCTTCCATCCTAGTGATAGTTGTTTTGATGAGAATCCAACATTTGATAAGGTTATGTTTGCATGTCCTGCTTCATCTTCTTCTTCTTTTATTGAAACTTTCTCTCATTAAATAAACTAAGTCACCATCTGGTTGCTTTAGATTATAAGAATACTAATGGTGCTACTACTGTACAACAAAAATACAAAATTATTTTCAGCAACTAAAGAATCCAAGTCAATAACATACTCCATCAAGTCAAGTTCTTGCGTATTAGGTTGTTGTAGAATGCCTTTCTGTAACAGTAAGCAGAAAATTCTAAATTAGTTATCCGCTGATAGAAACCTTCAAGAAAAGTAAATAAGCTATAATCAAGTGTGTTCAAATTTACTCTAGCAAAATACTACTGAAAAGGATAAAGAAGCATTCCAATAGACAATTTAACTGCAAATTTTTTTAACTGTTTATAATTAATTATAAGAAACTTTTCATGCTTTGAGCAGAATCTTGGCATTTTGTCTGACCAAAGCACTATATAAACCAGTTAGATCATCCCAGTCTCCACACAACCAACATTTGAAAACAAAACCATAAAAGAAAACAGGAACAAAAACCATGACGAACTCTAGCTTGGGAAAATCACTTGTGGTGTTGCTGATTTTTGCTACTCTTACTTACTGCTTAGATGCAAGATTACAGGTTTGTCAGCCGAGTGGCAAAATCAGAGGCATAAAGCCACCTCCAGGACAATGTAACCCTGAAAATGACTCGGATTGTTGCAAACAAGGCAAGATGTACACCACTTACAAATGATCACCTCCGGTGACTGGTAACACCAAGGCTGTTTTAACCCTGAATAGCTTCCAAAAAGGTGGAGATGGTGGTGGACCATCGGAATGTGATAACCAATACCATTCTGATGACACTCTGGTTGTTGCTCTTTCAACTGGGTGGTATAGTGGAGGAGATAGGTGCCTTAACTATACCACCATAAGTGCTAATGGCAGAAGTGTGAAGGCTAAAGTAGTAGATGAGTGTGACTCTACCATGGGATGTGATGCCAAGCACGATTATCAGCCTCCATGCCCCAATAACATTGTTGATGCCTCTAAAGCAGTGTGGAGAGCCTTGGGTATTCCAGAAGGTGACTGGGGAGATTATGACATCACATGGTCTGATGCTTAGTGCATCATTATAATATTGATGGTTATCATTCGAATATGATGATGATGTGATTATGTGTAATGTATGGGCATGTGACATAGATACTAGTAAATTTGCATATATACTACTGTGAAATTACAGTTAATGAAAATCTGTTCATAATAGACCTTATAAGTGATAGTAATATGAAATTTCATGCATATGAAAGAGACATGGTTAATGAAATCCGAAACAAAAACTTGGTTCAGTGGCTAATCTAGACCTACTACAGTTTAACCAAAGATCAATCAGTCAACTAGGCCCCAATCTCAAGTTAGTAAAGACTGCATCAGCTAGACTATTTTTACTCGAACTCCTTATTTATTCGAGCTTGGAACTAGCTATTCGTTGTACATATTCAGAGTTGTGAATTGGCCTCAAATGATTAAAACCTGAGGTTTTTAACTTTTACAGTGATGCCACTTAATTTCTGGAAAAGAATTAAAAAAGCATTTTCTGATTTAAACTCAATAATGCAGAATTCAGAACTGCAGAACTTCATTTAGCTCTACAGGTGGTTACAGGGCCCTCTGCTTCTCACTTTAGTTAACTTATCTTCATCCGTTAGGAAACAATTCGATATCTTGAAGTCAAGACAACAAGTCAGGTTACATCCAATCCGACGTGTACTACCTCAGTCAAGCTAAGAGCAAATCAACAATCTGTTGTTCTATTACTAAACAGAAATACACAAATGCCGTGGATGAAAATTAGTTGAAGAGACAGAAAACACTAATAAAGATATCCACTATTAGAAAACAGATGCTGTGACCTTCAAGGAAAGTAAATATAAGTTACAATCAAATAGTCCAAATAACTATTTGACTGCTAAACTTCTTAACTTATGTATACTTAATTACAAGAAACTTTTCATGCCTTGAAGAGAATATTGCCATTTTGACTAACCAAAACACTATATAAACCAGTCTTATCACCACACAACCAACATTTCAAAAACAGAACCACAAGAACAACCAATTCCCCGAGACCTCTAGTTAAGAGTGGAGGGATGTCAAGTTGTCAACCATCCCAATTCAATCGAGTTTTGGGCTAAAATTATCCCTTATCAATAGTATGCTTCTATCATGGTGAATCTTCCAGAAATTACCCAATGGAGGCCGCGGCAGGCGTGGCAGTGGCAGTGGAAGAGGAAGCCAAACCAGTTGATCTCTTGATTTTCAAGTTCAATAACAGGAAAGCACGGTGTCCCAGCCTGCCCTGCAGGCCTATTTGTTAACTTCATCATATAAATGTGTCACTTTTGCAATATTTGATGTGTGAGTTATTTTAAGTCTGCATGCATGTTTCTCTATGAAGTCACTTATATAGTGTTGTCCAGTGTCCATCGATCGATCAACCGACCTTATGTATTTTAAATAAAAATTGTGACAATGTTGTTAAGAATGATCAAAAATTTGGTCGTCTGTTTCTTTCTTACTTGCGTTCTGAAAAAAAGTACAGTAAGTTCCAAAAGTGTTATTAAACTTTGTGCCGATTGACACTATATATGTCACACAAATTGGAATAAAGGGAATATTAACCTTCCGTTGGAATTTAGATTACATATGGACGCAGATCCCATGTTCAATTGTCCTAATTCTTGTTGAGAGTCTGCTAAAGAAAAGTTGATTTTTTTGAATTTCATTCTTTTGGACTGTTAAAAGAATGTAGAGGAATTCCATCTTTTAAATGGAGTGATGTGATGACAAACATGATTATCAACACTACATGTATGATGGATAATAGTTTCACTCCAAACAAGAATAAAGGGTAAAAAGACGCCCACAAAGTTAATTCAATATGTAAATAATTTTCGGGACAAGTTTAGGGTGCAAATGTATTATCCAAATATCTGATTATTAAAGTTCTGAACTTTCGTGCAAGATGAGATTTATATCCATTTGCATATTTTGTTGTTTTTTCCATGGAATGTTTGAAAAAAAAAAAACATCAAGCGTACTCAAAGCATAGAATAATTGCAGAGGATCAGATTTCAAAATCAGGCAGATATATGAGTCCAATGAAACCAAGAAAATATAAAAATATGTCATCCACCACAAGATCAAGGAAAAATTAGCTAAATTGATGGAATGGTCTGCAACTGGAAGACAAACCACAATATGTTACACGCGCAGACTAAAGCCTCCAGCATGAATTGAACTACTATTGAGTAGAAAAGCAGATTCATGTTAAACTGCAAAAGAACTCCTATATGCGAGGATGACTATGTCACTACAATCTAAGATAGCTGCTGATGGTTATAAGAACATGTCTTATGTCAAGATGGTAGGACTGGAGAAATCAGAACACAATATATACAGTGCTCACTCGTCTACCTACATTTGACATAGTCATCCTCGCATTAAATCAATGTCAATATGGCCAGTTTGTAGGTCCATATGCCTTGAACTAGGCCATACTCCCATTGAAGAGGATGGTGTAAGATTCTGGTTCGAAAGAGAATCAGCTGGATTTACGGAATTGTTAGTGGTCTGAAGATCTGAAGTTCCTGCACTCTGTACACTTACTGCAGCTCTTTTCTTTGCCTTTGAACTTGAGCATAAGAAGCTTCCCACTATTACCTAAAATCATTAACTTTCAGTTTCAGGCTTTGAATAGGTAAGTGAGTCCACAAGGTAAGAAGGCTTAGTCTCCATGTCATTAAGCGAGTTTTTTAGGAAGACCAATTTCATCATGATTTAACGATGATCACACAACTATATAAATCTAAAACCAGCCAAAGTTTTTTTAGATTCAAAGGTGCATGTAGATTAAAATGGAAGCAACCTTATAAGGTTTCATACTAATTTGCAAATGAGTTTATCATAGTATCGTATGACAAAGACAAGCAAATACCGAATGGTTTCCATTCGAAGACATCAAATGGAGATTTCAATGAGATGGAAGGATTGAAAATGATACCTGAATTGGACTAGCCGCAATTAGAACACCTCCAACTCCACCACCTATCACGCGACCATCTGGACTAGCAAGAGAAACACTTAGGCTACCAATCCTACCCCGAGATCCACCACTTTCGTTGACCAAGAATGAGCCCGATAAACATAATATCTCAAACCGTCCCTGTATGGAGTAAGAACATATGCTTGGAAGTTCATTTTTGCAGAAAAAGATGGAAAATGAGGGGGTAAATTAGGTAAAATGCAATAACATACTTATATCAGTACTTAACTAGATTACAAGCTCCTAATATAGAGAAAACTTTATCCACTTTAATAAGTGGTCCCCCCCCCCCTCCCCTGGACCACCCAAATCACTGAAAACTAGGCCAAATAACTGATTCATCATTTGGTATACGACAGTGTAGAAGAAAACTGAGAAAAGATTGGTCAACGAGTTTGTAAAAGATACAGGTACAATCCCAGAATCTGCTGCAATCATAGGTAGGGATAAAAAACGTCTAGTTTCCTCATATTGCAATATGAATGTCAAACCAAGAAAAAGTGACTAGTGAATTAAAACATTTACACACAAGAATCAAGAAAACAACCTTAAAAGTCTAGGCCTCAAAATTTCTTAACATTTGTGTTAAAATATTTTCCGATTGGGTATTAAGGATATTGGAAACTAAGTCTCAAAGTTATTTCACGGTTACTAACAGATCTATGTAAAGTTATCAGACCAAACAAATACTGAAAACACTGATAACTTTATTTTTCTAACCATTAGCAAACAATTCGATTTCAGGTTGCATCTCAAGAAAAGATAACTACTTCATCAGTCTAAACTGTAGACATTTATGCTCTCCATTTAGGAATAGCAACTTACTGCCATCAGCCTGAAAAACTATATTTTTGGAATTTAATGTTAAGTCCTCAGACCTCATATGTAACAGTGCCACCAGAAGTTGATGGCTGACGAAGAGTTACAGTGGAGATGACACCATTTGCCGATAAAATACATATTGATCTAGGCCCTTGTTGCGAAAATGACATTATTTTTGCAGTGATGTCCTGCAGGAAATGCAAATGAACCCTTCCATTAATATTGTTCGTGGAAGAATTAAAATAAAAATAGAATGGCTGAAAGAGTATTAATTAAAGGTAAGCCAGATGCAGTTTTTTCCAAATTGAAGTTGTAACAATATTCTATTGTGCTCAAAGGCCTCCTGCTTTATACAAACAATTGGAGAGCACCTAGCTGCCTGGAAGGAAATGGTGACAAGAGAATTTAAAAGGTCAAAACTGCTTCTAGATCAAGTATAGAATCACCTTTTTATTTGTTAATCCAATCATTATTTGAATTTTCACGTTCAAGTTTCAACTATTAATATATTAAGATTGCAACCCTGTAAAGAAGGATCTTCAGTTGTTTCTAGTTTTTGTTTTTTTTTTTATAACCAAAAGCAAAGTTTAATTTTAGTTGTTTCTAGTTAATGATAAGTAAGCTCCTACGCAATATTTAAGCATACAAGATGTGTCAACATTTTGCAAACTCACCCCAATCTGAGAGAGAAGCATATCACAACCAAAAAAGGATCCATCTTTATTGCATATACTCACATGTAATGATCAGTATAAGGTCCCTGAAGATATCTTGGACCAAAACTACATGATTATTCTTTTTCTTTCTTTACTATTGGGTTCATTATGTTACTTCTTACTCAAGTTTCGTGAGAGCCTAACCTTGGGAAATAAACACAGGGAGGAAAAGTTCATTCCCATGCTCTAACAGTTTCCATGTAAATAGCGACCCATAAAGCTGTAATGTGCCAGCATGATAGAAATGAGGTTAAAGAAACAACGGTAGTTTCAGTCATGCTATCTACGTGATGCTATACAATTTAACACATTCTAAAACATGTGAATCACATACTTCTCCAACAGCAATCATGATGACATGCGGGGTAAAACCAATTCCAGCTGTATTGGACAACCATCCACCTAGCAAAAGAATAAACGAATTATATGACAATCAAATAAAAAGACTCCACTACTGCAAGTCAGCAACTGAAAGCATGGCAAAGAAACATCCCGGCTCAAGGAATATGCTCAATGGATAGAAAAGGATACTCACATTGATGAATAGCACTGACACCTAGTAAAGGAATAGTAGAATTTTATGAAACTTCAACCTCAACTATCACATGTAAAAAACAAGTTCAGATGCTGAAAATAGTGCAACTTCTCAATTACTCGTTTTGGTGATCTATTCTGAAACTAGACCCTGGAGAGACAAATTTAATGCATTTAAGGCCTAAGCTGTAACTTTAATTTTTCTGGTATCAACATAATAATGCAACAATATAATCTGGGTATCTCCATTTGCATTTTTATAATGTGAGAATCAGGAAAAAAAATGATCTCAAACTTCTATAGTATGCTTAATTTTACGAAATAAGCAACCATTCTAGCATTTTGATGTCCTCTTTTTTCTTTTTGGGGTTATTAGTAGCCACTTATTTGTCTCAATAAGATAATCAAAGAATAAAGTTGCAGTAATCCCATGTTTACTTAGTGACTATTCTCCCTCCATCAATCCAAAACAACAAAGAAGAATGAGCTCAAGAAGAGACTATTTTCACATTCAGCGCCCATTAAATTGATCTTGTCACCTCCTTATGAATAAGATGTCAGATGTGCAGAAAATACATTTTTTTTTCTCATTTCATCGTTAGTTTAAATGGTTCAAGTAATGGTAATGGATGTCTGCATAATGAATTTTTAAAATAGAAAAGGAAGAAGTGCACACTCTTTAAGTTGGTAAGGAAGACAATAATTCTTACTATCAATGTCCATTCAATTTTTGGGCAGAAAAAAGAAAGCATTTTCTTCTTCTATACATCAAATCTATAAGGAGCTAAATTCAGGAACAATTGGATGTTTGGGCCTGCAAAGTTATTGTCTGACTTTTAGACTAAAGAATCAGAGGGGAAGGACACTTCAGGAGATGAATAATTTGACAGGAACAAGTTAGTCCTTTGGAGAGTATTATGGTTAAAATATTTCAGTAATAAATTTGACACAAAACCTGTACTCTTGAGGAAGTCAGTCTGAAATATTTTTCAAACCAGAGGGGGGGGGTCCACTAAGTTTTGTTAAACTTGAGGGAAGAAGTGACCCAAAAAAATAAAACAAGATTGTTTCTTCTTTATCTTTTTAAGTTTTGATTGTCACTTAAGAAGTGTACGAAGAATGCAATTTTAAAATAGTTCTGTTTCAACTCCAATATTTCCTTAGCATCACTGATCAAATTTGATATGTGAGCTCATCCTAATCCCCACATAAAACACTGGTGGCGTAAATTGTAGCACTATGAATACACAAATTTATAGTTCCGAGGTTTTATAAACAACTTTAACATGTGGTATACATTATTAAAATGCTTGAAATTCTTTTATTAATAATTACATGGAATAGTAACATATTTTACTTCCTATGTGAATTTAATATGCTTTAGTGTACTTATCAGAACAATATCTATCTGTCAATATGAGGTAGCTTTCTTGCAAGAAAAATCTGTTCACTATTGAGGACGATACACAATGATAAACAACATCATGATGAGGGAGATAGCCAACTGCAAGAAAGGAACATGCTATGGCTTAAGAGGACTGCACAGAAGTAAGTTGGTAAAACTTGCTCAATCAGATTAAGTTCTTTATTATATAAAGAACTTAACAAACAACTACTAAGAGTAAAAAGAAACATATTAGGTCCCCACCATTAAACTACTCCAATTGTCCAGGATATACGGAAATGCAAATTAAAGGGAAAAATTACCAAAAGAAGCAAGTTGCTGTTTTCGTCCAGACCCTGGTGGCCTTCCTCTTCCTCTCTTCTGAGTTGAGTTTAATGACATTGCCTGAGTAGATGGAGGTGGAGTCAGAGCCAATGAGATCGCCCCTTGAGCTCCATACTTCCGAGGCCTACCCCTCTTTCTGCGCACAGGCTCACCTTGTGGCAGTGCTGATGATGCACCAATACTACCTCTAGGTGATATAGTTGATGAAGGATCCATTACTAGTGTTTGTGGAATCAAAGTGCCGCTACTACTAGATTGAAAGGCAATATTGGAAGTAGGTAATGAAGGATTAATGCTTGGTGATCCCTGTAAACCAGGGGTATTCCCGCTCCCACTCCCACTCATCCCTCTCTGCATATAGTAAGGAGAGGATCCAGGTAACATCATAGCTTCCCTTCGATCCATACATTTACGTATTTTTCCAGAACTCCGTAAACAATATTTCCCCTTCAAAAAGTGATTGAAATATCAAAGGAAAGGGAATCAAAGTCACAACTCTTTATTCCTAAACATCGAAAGTGATCTTCGCAACATCAAAACCAGTAAAAAGTTGCAGATTTGGATAAGAAAATGGCACAAAAAGACTGAAACTTCTTTAAACTCTCAAGGGAACTTTATTGTGCACATTCAAGATCTCCTTAAAATCCCAGAATGTACTTAGCTGTGAATTTCACCCTCCAACCTAGCACAAGAATAACAACGGAAAGCTCGTTCAAGAACAAAGCCTCCCAGTAAATGCAAAATCTGAAAAGGTTTTAAGAGTATGTCAGTGAATGACACAAAGTATGTTAAGAAATAGCAACTCACTTAGCAACATAGATATAGGATAAGGAAAAGAGTCCTTAGTTCAAAATTCAACAGAAAAGCAAAACAAGAGGCTAAGAGGTGCTCATAGGAAGAGAAATGCAAGTTCAAAGCAAAAGAGCTAAGATTAGCATAACTTTTAACAGCTTGCCAAAACTATTTGAAAAGGTAAAGGCCTTCACATTGAAGATAAATTCAAAAGAAACAAAGGCTGAACTAGTCTCTTGGCCTAGTCCATTCTCACCTTACCACTCAAAACAAACCCTTAAACACTAAATTTCTGCTTCATGGGCCAATTTCCACAAACATTTCAACAGAAAGAACCAAAACACAACAGAGAAATCAATGTCATTGCATCAAGAACAAGAACCCCACTCATGAACTCTTAATAAAAATCTCAATTCTTGATTTTGGAAACTCAACAAAGATCACAGCTTTATGATATTTTTTGCCAAGAAACTGACACCAAATTGATTAAAATGCAAAAAAGAGGTGACCCTTTTGGGAAAAAGGAAAGTTAAAAGCTTAAAGAGGGAAATGGTGAAGTTACTATAACCTGTGACAAGTCCTTATCTGAAATGGAAATGGAAATGGAAATGTGAGGCAGAGAGAGTTGTTTCTGTTTCAGAACGTATAGATATGTGTTGTGTCATTGTGTGGTATGTGAGAGAGAAATTGAGTGATGCCAATTTGTTTTGAGCAAAAAGATTCAGAAGATTGAATTGAAGAGAAAGCACACTCTCAAGCCTGAAAAACCGCGCTGGATGGATAATGCCGATATTTATTGCACTCAAAAATTAATTTAATAAGGACTTCAAGACTTGTTCATTACCACGCGCAGCTTGGAAGCATTGGCATCCCCATTTTCTAACTGAAAAAAAAAGGTGGATAGATAATGTTCACATTTGACCCTGTAAGTTTCTCAACATGTCACTTTTTGGACGATTGTTATCCGTTGTATTATATTATATTATAATATTTGTTTTAACTGTTACTTAAATTTTATTGTATCGTATAGTTTAAATTCATCGTTACTTATTTTGTATAACGATCGATTTGGTATGATCGCGTCCTTGCCTTAATATTTTCTTCTTATTTTGTCTTTACTTTTAATTTAATAATTTATTTTATCATTTACCCTACTTTCTCATAGTATCTCTTCCTCGTACCCTAATTTTTTTTATAGGTTTATCATTCAAATTATGAATATGTAACATTATGTAATAACGAAGAATGATACAATCTATCAAAACGTTGTATTTATTAAACAATACAGTACGATATAATACAACATAAGACAATACAATACAATATGATTCATTATGAAACAATACGTAACAACCATCCAAACAAAATGTTAGAAGTCCTTTGGTTCAGAACTTAGAAATAGTCGTCGTCAACAACAACAACAATAGAATTCAGTATAATTGCATAAATAGAATTTGAGAAGGATAGAATGTTCAATCTTATCCCTCCAGTCTTGAAAGGTAGAGTGGTTAAGAAATAGTCACACGTGGATTATAATGCATGAATAAATAATGATTGAATTGTAATGAAAATTTATTTTCTATAAAGGATGTATGTATTTTAAATTTATTATTAGTAAATTTTATTTAGACACTTGAACTATGATATGTTCTAATTGAGCGTCTAAACATATGATAAATATATTTTCTACTCCCTTCATTTTAATTTATTTATCCGATTTTGACTTAACAGAAAAAAAAAAAATTATTTTGTATTCAATTGAGACACATTTACTAACATTAATGTTGTTGTTTGTAAGGGGTGAAATGGTGAAAAGTGAAGCGCGTAGGATGATGGCATGGGAAGGTTTAAAGGGATTGTGAAAGGGACAATTGAGATGACGAGAGAACAGGCTTCACTTCAAACAAGTTGGACTCTACAGCACCAAGTGGTCGTTTTGGTAAAGCCGACAATAAGGATATGATGTCAATGTCACATTCATATAAATACAACTCCCCACTCTTTGTTTCATCCTCATCCTTTTGCTTTCTTCATTCTTGCCCTTAGTAAAAAAAAACTTTCACATAATATGTTGTATGAGTGATTGAGTTCAATTCTTCGAGTTACATTCTTCCTCCTTAATTTCTCCTTTTCTAATTCCAAAAATGTAATTTCTTTTTTAAAAAAAGAAAAGTGGGAGTAAATGCATTGGACTATAATTTCTATTGATCAGTTGGCAAATAAAATCATTGCAACTGCAAACACGCAATGGGATATATCGGATTTAGACCAAATACCAAGGAACGTTTGCAGGCGATCTAGGAAAGCCTTTTAACATTTGCCCGAGCAGGATCAGCTCACAACCGGGTATCCGAGAGAAGCCTCACTCAGGAAAAGACATAATGACCCTCAGAAGCCTAACAATCAATTTTGAGGTGCACACCCACCTACTCCAATAAATTTCAAATGAGGAGTTAGAACGTAGGCATGAATTACGTAATAGCTTTTTCATTACCAAGCAAACCGTCGTTTCACATGAAGGTGACGGTTCAGATATTGGGCCTATAAAAGAAGGCTTTGCAAAGAATAGAAGGCATCAGAAAAATCCCTAAGAAATTTCCCCACGACGAAAATGAACTTGATCAGCCTAAACCTACTTGCCTTTTAACCCCTTTCTACAAATTCAACTATTAAACGAAATGACAATCTTTTCGATAAACAAAAGCTTCAAACTTTGTTGATCCAAGGACAAAAACATTACTGTCGACTACATTTGATGTATTAGCTGTGACTCACGATTTTGGGCTTCTTTTATTTTTCCCTGGCAATAGGTTCGAACGGTAATTCGGGCTACCAAAAATTGGGCAGGGCAGCCTTTTCTTTGTGATTTATTCTTACTGCCTTAATGGCTTTCTTCGTTAGTAAGTGAAAAGTCTTGAGTAAAATGCATGCTTTCTATAAAGTAAAGCAGTCAAGCACGCACAAGATAAGCCAAACAGATGAATTGATCAGGACTTGCATAATGAATTTCAAGCCAACTACCCTAGAGATAAGAGAAGGATTCAAGAATGGGTGAAAAGTTTAGCAGGTTACCAGCCACTCCCGTTTACATGGGAGAGACATTCAAGAATGGGTGAAAATTTTAGCCCCGTTTACATCCCTAGAGATAGGAAAAATATTCAAGAAAGCAGCCGAAGATCTGCCAAATCCAGCTTTTATTACACTTGAATCTGGCACCCCTAAGGACAGACGAAGGTCCATGAAGATCTCTGCAACATCATACCGAGCTCACAATGTGCACCCCAGTTTTATACTGTCTTAAATATTTTCCTCCCACCAGGTTACTATTGACCTTTTTCTTCAAGTATCAAAGGCATGGAAATAATCTATCTATCCAGAGTTTAGAGGGGCAACCTTTTTTTTTTAAAACAAAATAACATAATTTAGAGGGTCATTCTTAATACCAAGTACAAGCAAAGAACATAATGCTCTAGATAATACATCTGAATTAAACCATACATGTAGCTACTCCCAGCAGGAGTGGAGGGTGGTTAATTAGCAGAATCCAACTACTTCCAGCTGTAATCACCCCAAAGTGTCAATATAACTACCATTTTTTAAAAATCAAATACACCACATTTTACCTCTTTAGTGGGCAATAAACTGCAAGTACAACTGCTGCTATTGATCTCTCCTTGATGTAGTTCATAATCACTGCACTGCTTAGTAATCTAGCCATATCATTTACAAGTTTGTAACACCCATTGCTAAGATCTTACTACAAGCTCTCCGGACCTGAAAATCTCAAGTATGAATTGATTAAGATGTGACAATTTGTTTCTTTTCCTAGACTACTGCTGAAAGATCTTTCTAACTGATAATTTGTAATACAGCACCTTCGCGGTGCTTTCAGTAATGAATACAGCTTACTCTCTTTCGAAAAAGACAAGATCCTTGTAAACTCTAACTTGAAGGGGCAGTAGTACTTTCAAATATCAAATGTCCTATGTATGGCAATACTGATATTTTTTGTTTTAGAAAAACTATCATCCCTTATCATTGACATTGTAAACAGACCAGAACCTACTGTCACACTTGTTCAGGACCTGAACTCCAAATCTCCATCTTGTCTGCACGCTGAACAGTACAAACTCAGTTAAATATGGTAATGTCAAGAGAAAACATTGCAAGACATAAGAAGAGCAAACGAATAAAAGCGTTAAGAGCACAAGAAAGAATATAGATAACATGGAACATGAACAAATATCAAGTCTTTATCGCTAAATGCAGAAGAAAGACGTAATCAGCTTCAATTTCAGATACCAAATTGCGAGAAAGAAGAATACAGTTATCTAGAATCAATCAGAGTTTCTGATTGATAATCCACATACATACGCCTGAATAAATTACAGCATAATCTCATTTTTCAATCTCCATTGCTTGTGCAGCTTTAGCTTTGACCAATGGAGTCATCTTTGTTTTCACTTTTTTCTTCCCCACTTGAAATCCACTTCCACCTTTCTTCTTCTTGTCCTTACCATCCACCTAAATCACAACACAATCCAAATTAGCTCCTCTTTCATAAAATAAACTTCTATAATCATCATTAAGAAACTCCAGTTGAATTTTGATAAAGTAATTTTTTTATCATTGTCCGAATGCTCGTGGCAACATGAGTGTGTAGAAGAACTACTTATTAAACAATCAAAGATTGCCCAGTAAAGATCATAACTTTTCTTATTAAATTAGTGAATACGAGAGAAATAATCGCATAATCAGCCATTAAAGAGGGATAATACCTTCATCTTGTTCTTTTTTGCTTGTAGCTTCTTGGCTAGCTTTTCTTTCTCTTCTCTTTCCCCTATAATATAATTTCACCATCAATCAAAAATTAGTATCACATCGAGATTGTAGTAACACATAACATTCAAGGGAAAGAAATATACTCCGAAGATTGAACTCGTGCTGTTTTTTCCGGCGACCCAAATCGTTTTTCTTCGACATTTTCGCGACGGTGGCCGCTCTGAGATCTTCTTGCTTCTTCTACCAACAATACCTTAAAACCTAGGGCCCGTTTGGTTTACAGTATTTTTCTACGAAATCGCAGGTCTTTTTATTAGCGTCCATCCAGCGCCTTTCCATTGGGTCTGCCCTAAATTTGGTAGACCTATTTATGGATTATTTGATGGAGGGTATATAAAAATAGTACAGAATAATAAGTAATTTAGTTGAAAATTTGTGTAAAATAAAATAGGACTCAAATGCTGTTTGAATTGAATCGTTTTAAGGAGTTTTAGATTTTTAAGTTTTTTTTTTAAGATTAAAAAGTAGAAAAATAAATTAAAAATTAAAAATTAAAAATTGATAACTCAAACTTTTGACTTTTAACTTTCAGCTTATAAGGTATTATAAAAAGGTTAATCCAAACACTCTCTTAAGATTCAATTAGCTATAAATCAAACTTAAATTTAAGCCAAAAAATATTAGTGAGAAGTAGGATTGCTTATTGAACAGATCCGATGAATAATTATGCTTAACAGTTTGGCTTATCGGATACCGATTTCTAAATATAATAATCCACTAGTCAATCAATAAGTTTTCGCTTGATTCAGTATCAGATTAGTAATTAACTGGCGATTATCGAACAATATATTGGCTCGATCATTTCATGCTCTCTTTTTTCATTTCCACTCACTAACATGTTGATCTCAAATCAAACAAAATAATATTTTTTTTAGTTCTACTTAAACTAATAATTCTTTGATTGTTAATCATACTAAGAAATATATGAAAGTCTAAATTTTGATATGCATGCACATAAGCATTTATTTAACAAATATATTTATGGTAAAAGTGTAACTATCATAATTCTTAATGGATTGACAGTTTATCCAATAAAAAAATTGAGTAATCCACCCTGCATCAATAATTTTTTAACTATATTTTAATTGGTTCACCTATCGTTAATCTGAAAATCAATACTAATAAAAACAATAAGCCAATTTTGCAATGATTTATCGATTGCGATTTAATTAAACAACTCTAGTGCGAATACAGTATTTAACCCAAAAATATTGCTGGGTAAATTTAATCTATTTTAAATAGTTCAAAAATATTATTTCCCCCTTTTTTTCCCTTTGTATATATGCAAACCGCAAAGTGGTAGTACTAGTTTACTATTTTTTGAGTGAATTCAACGTCATACAAGTCGAGCCCTATATTCCGGCCATCTCCTCTTGGCGATACAGTCAACAGTGCTCATCCGGCGAGTGTAATACATCAATACATCACATACTGTGAAAGTAGTGTTATACATTTTAGAAGGAGTAATAAATTTACTTTTAGATAGTTTGAATGTGTAATAAATCGCTGTGATAGTTAAAATGTGTAACTGAGTTTTCGATATAACTTCAGAAGAAAATTTATATTTTTTTCCTAGATTAAAAATGTGTAATAAAATAAAATATTAATAACACATAAAACTAATTCATACATTGTTATTTTTAATGCATCCTTCCCAAAGACTCCTTAATTTTTTCTTTCTATCTATCAAATGCAGTCAATGTCTTCCAAGGTAAACTTTAAAGTTCCACATATTATTTTTCACATAATGTTTTCTTCAAATATTATTTGAAACTTCGAGTTTCCTCTATGCTAAATTTTGAAAATATTTCATGTATAATTCTTTCCTTTTTATGATTTTATTTGACAATGCTTGATATTTGATGGTTTTATTTGGCAATGCTTGATATTTGTTGGAGTCTTTTATTTATTAAAATTTAGATTTAAGTCATCTATTAATATATATTATTGATAGCGTACACAAAATTTTTAAAAAATAGTGTCAATATTTAGGAAACTAACAAATTGTTGTAATGATATTATATTATAAAGGCATATTTTAGATTACATATTATTATAAAATACAATTTAAGTACATTATTAAAACTCTTTCCAATAAATTCTAACTTTTAAAATTTGTATGCATGATAACCCGTGTTGTTAGAGATGCTTTTTAAGTTGGTCTTTTTCCATCTTTCACGTACAAAAATAAGTTTGAAATAGTAATTTAGTTGAAAATTTGTATAAAATAGAATAGGATTCAAAGGGTATTTGAATTGAATTATTTTAAGTAGTTTTTGATTTTTAAGTTTTTTTAAAAAACATTTAGATTAAAAAATGCAAAAAAAAAGTAAAAATCAAAAGTTAATTGCCCCAAATTTATGGCCGTTAACTTTTAGTTTACAAGCTAACACTCTCTTAAGAATCAATTAGTTATAATTCAAACTCAAATTTAAGCCAAAAAATATTAGTGAGAAGTAGGGCTGTACAGGGCAAACCGATAAACCGCACTAAACTGACAAATCGAACCAAATCGGAAAAAAATCCAACTAGTGGTTTGGTTTGACTTGGTTTGGTGTTTGGAAAAAAAACCCGACCATTATAGGGTTGGTTTGGTTTTAACTAAAAAAAGTCAAACCGAACCCAAACCGAACCCAAACCGACCCGATTATAGATATACTATTTTTAAATTATGTTATACATAAAAATATTTTTTAAAATGTAATTATAAATATTTTTTAAAATTTTTTCATAATTTTTATTTTCTTTCTTACATTTAGATTTGAACTTGAGAAGCACATTTAAATAATATACAAAAAAAGCTCATCTTATAAAGTTATATTATAAAGTTAAAACTTCAAACAGTGTTCTGCCTCCATCTTATATGTTGATATTTTGTACTAGAACTCTTTTTAAGAAGCACTGCACTGTGCTTTTTATTAGATACTATGAAAAACCCGAGAAATACGAAAAAACCCAAAAAACCCGAGAAACCCGAAAACCCCGAAAAAAACGAGAAAAATTGGTATCGAAAAATCCGACTTTTATTGATTTGGTTTGGTTTATAGATTTAATAACCCGATACAAATGGTTTGGTTTGGTTTGTAAAAAATCCGAACCAACCCGGTCCATGTACACCCCTAGTGAGAAGCATGACTGCTTATTAAACGGATAATTATGCTTAACGATCTGATTTATCGGATATCAATTTTTAAATATATTAATCTGCTAGTCAATCAATAAGCTATCGATTGATTCAGTATCATATTAGTAATTAACGGACGATTATCAGACATTGTATTGGCTCAATCATTTCATGCTCCATCTTTCACTTTCACTCACCAATATATTGATTTTCAATCAAACAATTTTTTTTTTAAAAAATCTACTTAAGTTGGATAATTCTTTAATTGTTAATCTTAGTGAAAAATATATAAAAGTCTAAATTTTGAGGTGCATAGACATAAGCATTTATTAAAAAATATATTTAAGATAAAAGTTTAATTACGATAGTTCTTAATGGATTAACGATTTATCCAAAAAGAAAATTGAGTAATTTAACCCACACTGATAAATCGTTAACTATATTTTAATTGATTCACTAATAGTTAATTCAATAACCAATACCAACAAAATAATAAATCAATTTTATAATTAATTTATCAATTACGATTAAATTTTAAATCATCGTAGCCCGGAAACAATTTTTAACCCAAAAATATTGCAGGGGTAAATTTAATCTATTTTAAATAGTTTAGAAATATTTTTTTGCCCTTTTTCCCTTTGTTATATGCAAATCGCAAAGTGGTAGTATTAGTTTTCTATTTTTGGAGTGAAATCAACCTCATAAAAGTCGAGCCCTATATTCCGGCCATCTCCTCCTGGCGGTACAGTGCTCGTCCGGCGTTGGCAGAGGAAGTAACTTCTTACACGGCCTCTGTAAGGAATGCCTGGTCCAACAATGGAATCAGAAGTTCCAGTGGAGCCACAATCGCTGAAGAAGCTAAGCTTCAAGTCCCTTAAACGAGCTCTTGACCTATTTTCTCCTCTCCATGGCCACTTCCCTCTTCCTGATCCTGAAAGGTACCCCTTAAACTCTAATTGAAAGAACAATGTCAATTAACCGTCCCGGCTCTCTAGTCCCGCCGCTGTTGGAATCCCTAATTAGTTAGGGTTGCCGTAATTTTCGTTTTCTTTAATATAATTGCTTTATCTGATTCTTTACTTTTTTTTTAATCCCTCTGTGCAGCAAGAAAATTCGAACGACCTACAAGGTCAGTAGTCATGCTGATTCTTTGTACAAAATATAATTTTCCTGCTTAGTAGATAAGAAAGGAAGAAGTTCAATACTAGATTTTAGTGAGCATGCTGACAAGTTGTAGGGAATTGTGTTATTCTTGTGTCTTCTATCTTATGTATTTTGGGGATTTAAATGTAACAGCTAAATGTTGAGTACGGAGGGATAAAAGGTGCAGCGGCTGAACCGTCTTCTAATGCCAAAGCGTCTGTGCAGAATCAAGCTCAACAAGCTTCTGCACCCTCCAATGCCCTTGCTCTTCCAGGTATTCCATCTTCTTGTCAGCGTGGAACCTTACCTTACACTTTATTTGTTACAGATTGAATAGGAGAGCTAACCCAGAATATTAACTATTTGATGGGTGATGCATTCAGTCTCAATTCATTCATTATATTTTCATAGTGACCCACTTATCAAGAATTTTCCGTGACCTGGAATCCTCTCTTCCCTTCTATATTGTGAATGGATTACTGAAATTCTTCCTGTATTAAAACTGCTTGTCAGCTTCTCCGAATTGAAGGGAAAAATCGTATTGATTAAAGGAGCACAAAGAGAAATGTATAATTGTAGCACATATGTGCAGAACTTCGTCAGCAGTATCTTCTTGTGAAAATTCCCATGCACATGGTGCCTTGCTACTTGCTGTTAGCATTATGAATTTGTAGTTGAGTAAAGAAGATTACTAGAATTGTTAAAGTATGCATTTTGGAGTGTGTTAAAGATAGAGATAGACATATTATGAGAAATCACAACTTCGAATTTTGTGTCATCATCAGAGTGTAGCTTTGGTTTGTTGAAAAGACTATTTGATCTGAGATTGAATGAGTTGGTGTGATTATCTGCAAATTGACAATATTATCTTAGTTTTCTAATGGACAAATATTGCTGGAATTTGGAACCTGCTATAGTGAATTATATTTCTGAATTTTCGGTTTATTTTTTTTCTCTCATTACATTTAGCTTTTCTTGGCAGGTCCTGAATATACAAGAGACGAGAGAACCGGAAATGAACTGGCTCTTGGTCCATCCATTCCAGTGGACGGGCCGTAAGTACTTTCTGTTCTTTCTTTAGACACTCGCATGCAACCCACATAAATCTTGGTGGTTTTTTTATTTGGAGGATATGATGTTGGCAGGGACTTATTGGCCTTTCCATACTTAATTTATGCTTACAATATTGTGGAATTTTTTTGCAGGACTGATGTTAGGTTCTCAGGAAAAAGCAATGCTGTTGTTTCTTCTCACGGTTCATCTGAAAGGTTGTTATGCATGCCTTTCTTTCCTATGATATTTCACTATATTAAATGAGATATCGGTAATTTTTTGAAACGGTATAGCTATTTTTTGTGGTGTAGTGACTTTGTGCACTAGGCCTTCTTTCACATTATCTCCCTACATAGGACTAGGGTAGTTTAGAAATTTTGGTAATAAAATTGGACATGGTAATATAGCCCTCTCAGGAACTTATTGGGGCTCTGTAACTAGTTGTGGGAAAGTGTTTAGAAACCACTCAATTAGTTGTTTGCTATTTCCTGTTCTAAAGTAAGAGACTAAGAGTATCAAGACGAGAGTGGATATAGTAAACATGATATGAGTTTGTTTGTTATTTAGCTCTGTTAGACTTTTTCTCTTTCCAAAAAGTAGCACTATTTAGTAACTTACTCAAATTGGTGCATTTTAGCCGCAATATTATGTGAAACGAATAAACTTCTGCCATGGGTATTTACAAGGCTTCAAGTTTTAAGCGCTGACCCCACCAAAAAAAGGCTTCAAAGTTAAGCAGTTTGATAGAGTTTTTCCATAAGCTTGAGTTGAGGGGTTAGTTTCATGTGATGTCTGCATATCATCATGGATAATCAGTGCTTCATGTTATGAGATGTTATAGACACTTAAGTGGTGCCCTTGTAAGTGTCTGATGTTGTGCTTGTAGTATTTCAGGATGGCCAATTTTCCAATATAAAGTATCATTTCAAAATTTGTTTATGGATGAATATATGGTCATACCAGAATAACGTGTTTGTCAAAATACTAGAGGAAAGGAACTATACAAAACTAGATGGATGGCTGTGTCAAATGTGTATAACGGATGTTAACCCACAAATTTGTTACCTGTTTCAAATAAAAAATAAAATCAAAATTTTTGGATTATCCTTTTTTGTTGTATTCCCTTCTAATAGGAGTTTTAATTAAATGACACTAACTTAATGTGTAATTCGGAATATACAAACATGTATCACTCTCTTTGGATGACTAATGCAGTACCTTGACATAAGTTTTTTTTTCTTTCCAAAAGTTCCTTTTGATACCCAGTCTTGGCATTTAGCATATCAGAAGTTCATCTTGAGTGCAACATTTATATGCTTGTGCTGGTATTTGAATGTTGCCATTTTAACAGAGCCATAATGATATAGATGCACGTTTTTTTGTTTGTTTGTTTTTGTTTTTTAATAATAGTGGTGTTTTGGCCAACTTGTGCGTAAATCATCTAATGCTTTTTGTTGGGATTTGAGCTCTGGTTTTCATGGTTTACACCCTCTGAATTGGAAATGAGACCGCACCCTTGGGTGCGTGTGTCTGTGTATTTTCTTCTTAACAAAGTTGGCTCTCTAATCAATCAACCAATTCCACACCCTTGGTTGCTTCTGTTTGTGTTTTTTCTTCTTAACAAAATTGGCTTTCTAATCAATCTGCCAAGACAAAACTGCAAAAGAATTTTCTTCTTTAAGCCAATCATATCTTGTGCTCATACAATGAATTCTTTATTTTTATTCCCTTCAGAAATCTGTCAACTGCTGCAATCATGGAAAGAATACCAAGCAAATGGCCTCGCCCAATATGGCGTGCTCCCTGGAAAAATTACAGGGTAAGATAATTATGTTGTTGTAGTGGCTGTGCATTATTGTACACCAATTAAAGCCCAGGGCTGTGTTTCTATGTTTTGATTTCTAGTAAGGTTCTCATCGTTCCAAGTTTTCATGTAGTGGTTTCATTTATTCTTTAGCACCTGACTCCAGCTAAATATAACCTCCCCCCATTGAGAAGGCCAGTGTGTGTGAATCAACTTCACCTTCTTACTATTGTCGTTATTGTTGTAGTCCTTAAATTTGGTTGTAACTATATCAATTATCTAGCAGAGGGTATGAAGCTACACTCAATATCTTAATTTTTGCCTCCATCAGGTTTTGTACTTATGACCTGCTTCTAGATTACAAAAATTCATCGCTAAGAAGTTCAATATTTCTACTTTGCTGTAAATTTTGAATATTTAAAACTGTAGAGCCGCTTTACCAAGATTAAATTGTCAACTTATGAAAAGTTGATCTCTAAGAAGAGATTTGTCTTCCAGGTTCCTATACTCTGCAGTCTGGTCAAAAGAGCAAGATAGCGGGTGGCTTCGTAACAATTTAAGCATTTTTTTATTTGAATTACGTGACCTCTTGTTGTGTACTAGTCCATAAAGGATAAACTCTATATATGGGGCTATTTCATTCAAAAGACTCGATAATTCATTTTCATCATTTTATACTTTACACCTGCCCTATTTATGCTGTTCAGTCTTCAATGTGTTGTGGCATATTATAGATCTAAGTTCTAATGCATGACATTGTTTAATTTATAGGTTATCAGTGGCCATTTGGGATGGGTGCGATCCGTCGCAGTGGATCCTAGTAATACTTGGTTTTGTACAGGATCGGCAGATCGCACTATCAAGGTAAAACATTATATCCGGAAAATTCCATTAACCAAAAGGGTATAAACCTGTTAGTGTGGCTTTGGAAATGTCTTTTTTTTGGGGGTGTGTGTGTGAGGTGGTGTGGGAGGAAGTGGTCAAGAATCCAGTTTTTGCAGAGATGAAACAATTCTCTCTTTTTTTATTTCATGTGGACCATAATTTTAATTTAAAAGCTGCTGTAATATTGGATTTAAGGTGTAATGACTCCTGGATTGTAGCCGACACCCTTTCAGCTTGTGCACTTTAGACCAGTTCTACCAGCTCCTAGCTGTCAGATATAAGGGGTCAGTGTCATTCTTCAACAGCCAGTATCATATTGGATAAGCTAATTTTGCTGAAAGAAATACTGACATACGTACATATCACCCTGGACTAAAAAACTGAAATAGCACGAATCAAAAAAAAAGGAAAAGGACAATTGAAATATTATTGCTGTTACCAGAATTTATTTTTGAGAGAGTGATAACTGTACTGGTTGTTCTCTCCAAGTTCAGGTGAAAATTAGTACATTTATGCAGTTTTTATTTGAATGCATCCTGGATTTTGTTAATTTGCATAAAAAAGATTTATGGTATGCACAGCCGGCAATGAAGATGATTTAGTTGTGATTATTATATACTATCTACCTATTACTACCACTTCTGATCATGAGTCTTGAAAATCCTGGAGGTTAGTTGGAATATCTGTGTGTGACTTGATATAAGGCTCTAGAGTTGGTACTCGAGACAAAGTTACATTACTACAATCCTATGTTATCGAAGGCAATCATTTAGTATATAATGGCAATTGGTGAGTACAGCTCTGATCTTGGCCTGTGTCTTTGTTAGAGTGGTGGGAATTTGTTACTAGTTTTCATTTTCAAATATTGATGACTACGCATACATTAGGCATTTGTAATTGGTTGTCCATCATGCACTAAGTATATCTTCTTCTTCTTTTTCTGCCATGGTACAAGATATGGGATTTAGCAAGTGGAAGACTGAAGCTCACTTTAACAGGGCACATTGAACAAGTCCGAGGTTTGTTGTCTAAACCTTTTAGTTTGTTCAGAAATACGATCAAATATTATAACACGTCTGAGAATTTTTTTCTTATCTAAGATATAGACCAGTGACAATAGGAGTCTCCTTGCAGGCCTTGCTGTTAGCAATAAACACACATACATGTTCTCAGCTGGTGATGATAAGCTAGTTAAATGCTGGGACCTGGAACAAAATAAGGTAATTATGACAGTGTTGATTGCCATTCACAACTCAGGGTCAATGTTTCTTTTTGTGTACATTTGGCTTATATGTATTTTCAGGTGATCCGCTCCTATCATGGCCACCTCAGTGGTGTTTATTGCTTGGCTCTTCATCCAACCATTGACATCTTGTTCACCGGGGGTCGTGATTCTGTCTGCCGGGTACATTGTTGATGCCTTTACTCTTGAGGGATAGCAGATCCTAGTACGAAGCTTTTAGTAGTTTTCTACTTTTGTAGTTCCTATGTCAACACTGGTTTAGTTCTGACTTCTATTTAAATTTTATCATGATTTCAGGTTTGGGATATTCGTAGCAAAATGCAAATTCATGCTCTATCTGGACATGACAATACTGTATGTTCTGTTTTTACCAGGCCGATGGTAAGGATTCCTTTATAGTTAGGTCTAATGTTAAATCTCTGTTTTACTATTTTAAGCATGAGGCATTAACACAGCGACTTAAGAGGTACAATAGGGTGGAGATTAATTCACGACTGGAAGCTTCAAAATCTAGATGTAGGAGCAATTTGATCCTGATTTGAAACCCTAGTTTGGTTAAATCCAAAGTCCTGAATTTCTGGAGTCTTAACTTAGATTGGACTACCAGACTAACTGACAAAAAGTAAAAAAAGTTGGACTACCAGATAACTACTAACGCACTCACAAGTGGATCACTTGACTGACTAAACTGAGACAATACCAATAACTAAAGGAAGCAGCACAAATCACAAGAGTGAACTTCATACAACGTTGGAAAATAGAACTCAATGCTCTACCACTGTAGGAACCAATCTTACTCAAAGAGGAGCTTGATTCTGGATTTTGGGGGTATAATGCTCTGCGAGCAGTGCAAATGAACATAAATAAAATATCATGAAGTTGTATTTTCCCCTTATGATTTACTCTACCTATTTCCAGAACCCAATGAACAACTACTCTTTTGATTTACACAGACTCATTGTAACTTCCCTAGCTATCAGTTTTTTTTTCATCTTCTTTGTCTGAAATTAGGTTCAATTTTCATCACCCTGTGATTGTTAAAAATTTCTCTTTTATTCATTTAAGATGATAGTAATCTACGTCGATATTACTGCGTGTTAGGAGAAAATTTAATTTAGATTTTTGTTCTGATCATAGAAATCTAGTTTTCCTTTCTATACAGGACACTTTACACTTCACACTTCGCATAATATTTACTACTGTATTTGTTGCTCTAATCCGTTTCAAATTTTGAGTCTTCCTATTTTGGAACATTCAAAAATGTTTGACACCATTATATTTCCATATAGCTTTCACAACTTTCAAGAATTTAAATATATTAAACTAGGCTTGATTCCCAAGTAGACACTTGGACTTATTTCTATTCTCGGCCTCTTCACTTCACGGGTTTTCTCCAGACACCTCAAGCTGATGTAATATTTTTGAAGAGTCTCAAATGGGTGAAACTTATACATTAAAAACTGACATCACATCTTTGATACTACCAAATGTATTTCCCCTTAAGGGCTTGTTTAATACAAGGGATACGGGATTACTAATCCAGATTAATTTTAGGATGAGTGTATCCCATGTTTGGTTGGGAGTATTAATCATAAGCTGGATATGGTAACAAATAGCCAGTGTCTACTAAAAACATTACTTAAGGTGTTTCATTTGTATGCCATAATCATATGTTAATGGCTCTTTCATTGTTGCAGTATTGCCTACATTTAACAATCAGATTTCATGATTGGGAGTTTTGTTTCAGGATCCACAGGTTATAACTGGTTCTCATGACAGTACCATTAAGTTCTGGGACCTTAGATATGGTAACTTGGATTGTATTCTCTGTTTATTTTTATAATGATTTCAGTTTCTAACTTCCTACGATTATTAATTGTCCTTGTCTGGCAGGTAAGACAATGGCAACTCTAACTCATCACAAGAAATCTGTTCGAGCTATGGCTCAGCATCCTTCAGAGTATGTTTGCATGACAGATGCTGCTATTTTTTTGATTTCCTACCTTCTCCTTCGAGTATGCTAGTACTAATTATTATTTTCATTCTTCTACAGGGATTGTTTTGCTTCTGCCTCAGCAGACAATATAAAAAAATTCAGCCTTCCGAAAGGAGAATTTATGCACAACATGCTGTAAGTTTCGTGACAGGCCATAAAAACTTAACATCTACATCTTAATATATCTTTCATCAGATTCAGTATCCTTTTTTCTTAGTAAATTTATATCTAAAGTCATGTCGGCATTTTTTCCCCAGTTCCCAACAGAAAACCATAGTCAATGCGATGGCAGTTAATGATGAAGGTGTAATGGTCACCGGAGGTGAGAAATAGTTAATGGCACCCCACCCCATTAACCCATTCCCCTCATTTTTTGTTCCGCCTCTTCTCCACTCCTTGCCGCTTTCCTCCTCCTGTTTCTTAAGCTGGAGGTCGATGATGTACTGCTGATGCATAGTTCATCTCCTTGTGTAGGTGACAATGGAAGCATGTGGTTTTGGGATTGGAAAAGTGGTCACAATTTCCAGCAATCTCAAACTATTGTTCAACCTGGTATGTGTGTTGATAAGTTGATGTTTACATTTATTGTTGACTTTATCAAGAGGAGCAGAAGGTTTATTCTCTTACTATGTTTCAGGGTCCCTGGACAGTGAGGCTGGCATTTATGCCCTCACCTACGACGCAACAGGCTCAAGGCTGATCAGTTGCGAAGCTGATAAGACCATCAAGATGTGGAAAGAAGATGAAACTGCCACCCCAGAAACTCATCCTCTTCACTTTAAGCCTCCAAAAGACATTAGGCGTTTCTAGTTAAAAATCGTAGTTCACAAAGTTTTTTTTTTTTTGCAAAAAACCTTTGTAATACATACGAATTGAACTTATTCAGTGGGTCTTTCGGAGCAAGACTGACCCGATAAAAGCACCATGTTCAGAGTAGTAGGTGTTGATTCACTTGCCTCTTTGTATCCATCATTTACTTATGTGTTGTCATGTAGTTGATCTTAAAAGTGAGTTGAGACTAGTTTCCATTTATGTAAAAATAGATAACTTAAAAGTAAAAGCAAGGAAATTATTGACCTTTTTTTTTCATGACTGAAGTCAATTTTATAAGAAATATTTTCATGAGAAAGTTGTCTTTCGATGTTTGTTATTTCCAACGGAAATAACAGATGTTTTTTTACGTCTAATTTGTAAGTACTTAGGTTAGCCATAGTTAGTGCACATCAATCTTCTCCAAGCAGTGAGACCTTCTTAATGGAAAAAATTATCCCATTGTATCACATCAGAATCAGAGGTACTGTTTGTCTTTTTAAAAATCTTCACATATCTAAAATGCTTTTATTACCAGAACTAGGAATGACAAAGCTGAAAATTGTTATTATTAGTGTATATAATAGAATATAACTTGCTAATTTGTTTTGTTGGAACTGCCTATATAGTTAACAAGGATGTTTGATGGTTTGTAAACATTCATGTTGTACTGAATTGTTTAACCATGCTAGAGCAATACAACGGATTAAAAAGATCTATTAATACCGAAATCACAAGAGAGTAATACAACGGATTAAAAAGATCTATTAATACCTAAATCACAAGAGAGTAATACAAACTGGCAAGCATTAAAATCTCAGTGCAAATAAAGTCATATATTATAATTTATGACCATATATTTATTTATAAGGTGAATTTTAAATAGCAAATACTCAAATGAAGTTTTTTTTTTTTTTTTATAGAAAACGTCTCTAGACAACAACATACCCAGTAAAATCCTACTGAATGGAGTCTGAGTAGGGTAGAGTGTACGCAGATTTTATTACTACCTCTCAAAGAGGTAGAGAGACTATTTTCGAGACGTCTCTAGACCAATTCTAATATTGTCACTGTATAGTTTAGAAGCTCAATATAGTAAGTTCCACTTAGCTTGTCCAACACGCTTTCGGAGAAACTACTTCAATTCAAAGGGTACAATTTAATGTGTAGATCCTTCAACACGCTTAATTTGTCTAATCTCCCATTTGATGAAAGAGGAGAATCGTCACCAGCTTTTAGGCCTACAATTCCATTTGTAGGAATTTTTGTAGGAAAAATGTCACGCTCCAGGAGGGTACTTTAGACGTGGCCGACAGTCAGAAATCATTACTGGCTCCCAAGCGAACAACTTGGCCTGATCACTCATCCGTTCGTTCATACAATCAACGGAAGACTTAAAATAAAAAGACAATTAGATGGGCAATTCCAATCAACACTCTAACTCAAGGAACAAAAAATCTAACTCCAATCTATGTCATGAGAATAGTCTGACAAGAACAATTCAAGTAATAAAAATACTCAATCAACCCATCTCTATCTAGTCTATGAAGTCTCTATCACCATCATCTAATTCGTGGCAATGACATGTTCATGGCTATCTCAAATCAGAATGAAAAGACTAAACTCAACGCAAGAATAACATAAGTGATATCCTCCGAATATAGGCGAGGACTCACCAATAAGCTGAGTAGGAACAGATCCTCAACGGTGTGCCTGTTGATGATCTCTTAAACTTGTATTTGCATCATTAAACTATGCAGGTCCAAATGGACGTCAATACGTGGAATGTATGAGTATGTAATATGACAGAATGAAACATGCATCAAGGTAGAATAATACTAGTTCAGGTATTTCAAATCAGAAAGATTAGGAATTCAATTAGGATGTCATAAGTCTAAAGCAAGAGAAAGGTTTAGACATAGACCAATCATATACAATTCAATCAAATCAAATCATAGTACTATCAAGACCTATATGCGAGTTTCTCTTATCCGACAACAATCACTTATGAGCTAGTAAGCGTACAACAAGCCCGTTACTGTTGCCACAACCGTCCAGTACTTTGCCAGGGTAAAGGACAAATCATCCAATCAAGGATCCAATCAATCAATCAAGTCCTATCTTTTCAGGACATTAAAATAAAGGGAAACATCCGACTTTAACGGTTAAGTCCTCCCCTACGCTGGCTACGTAGTTATTGGGTTTGGGTTATTTCTTACTCTTACCCAATTCGGTGCTTGATACTCCTTCCAAGACTCAATGCTCATAAGACAATCAATTCCAATCAACAAGTCTTTTATGGACTCTTATTAGTTCATTAGTTTTATCCAATCAATCTTCCAATCATTCCGAATCATTTAAGAGTAGTTGGGACAATCATTTGTGACAACATTTAGTTGAGACCATTCAGTTGGTTTAATTATGAAAATATAGAGGACTATCAAATTTCATCAAGACTATCACCACGCTCACATTCCAATTACAATTATACATTCACAAGTTCGAGGCTCTAGACTCAATCTTTAGGCATATATATTCAATATTAGTCAAAATTCTCTTAGGGTTTACGAAGTAATAAGTTTAAAAATCATTTTTTTCAATAAACAAGTTCGTAGAAAACATCAATTACGTAGTATTATGTAAAATATGATAAATTTAAGGGAATTCTCTTGAAACACAATCATGGGGACTCAAATCATTCACAAATCAACCTATCACAATCATGGGACATATGGAAGAACAATTTTCATGCTTTAATTTAGCCTTACATACCTGGGATTAAGATTGGACAATCAAACTGGCAAGATTCTGGCTTGAAATCCTTGAACCCTAGCCCTTTTTTTCTCTCCTTAGCCCTAGTTTCTTTTTCTTAAATGCGTAAAAAATCAAAGGAATCGGTTTAAAAACTTTTATAAGGTCTAAAACGGCATATATCAGTCATGGGTTAAGTAGAGAATGGGTGGGAAAAAAATCGGAATGCCCCTTACTGAAGCTGATAAACGTACAAAAAAATTACACATAAATCACATTCATCAAATGTGATTTATGTACAAAAGTCATGCAACACATAAAACGCACTTGTCAAATGCGTTTTATGAACAAAGTGAGAAAATGAACTAGGTGGGGGCACGTCTGCGATGCGGACCTGTCGCACACTCTTCTGGTTAGACTGCTTTTGTACCGAAAAATTATCTTTTGATCCGATTGGCCTAAAATTCAATCGAGACAACTTTCCCACATGATTTCCCCCCTTATCGATATTTCAGCCTCGGATTGGCCGAAAAAGTTAAGGATGATGCGTTGTGCAATTGTTCTTTCGTTTAGGGCTATTTTGGTAATTTTACTGGGTGTAACAAAAAATTACTCATTTTTTAATAAATAATTATTGATTTTAGTGATACTTTTTACTTATTACCATCTATAGCAATACATAGCAATACTATGATAAATCTACTATGTATTATAAATGCAATATAAATATATGATAAATGTTTTAATATATAGCATGCTAAGAAATTGACACAATATGTTATAAGTGTATTAAAGTGTGTGATAAATGCATCATCCATTAATAAAACTTGTATTATATGTGGTTCATAAATTATTTTCTGTAATATGTATTAAAAGTGTATTATAAATATATTATAAGTGTTCAGTGAAAAAAATGTTATTAATATAAATGATAAATATTTTCTTAATATAACATATCTAGGTAAGTTTCCATTTTTGTAGCTGATTGTTAGCTGAACTTTAAATACCTCCAAAGTATGTCTAGTATAGAAAGTATTTAGCACAACAAATTTTTCCATCCTACAACAATGTCTCACAAACATCACCACTCATAGAATCACCAAATATCATGTGAAATAGGTTGTCATTGATGTGTTTAACACACCAAAAAAAGTATCAGCTCATACATAACATAGAAAAAATTAGTATATCCAGCAGCCACCCAAATTAACAAAAAAGGAATACATGAAAAAAAGAACAAATTATATTGTATAACTAGAAACTGTATGAATTTGATTTTTTTTTAAATAACTAGAAACTGTATGAATTTGATTTTTTTTTAAATAACTAAAAACTGTATGAATTTGAATTTTTAAAAATAACCAACTAATTGTATAAATTGAATTTATAAATAATAATAATAAAAAACTGTAAAAATTTAAAAATTGATTAATTATTACCTAACTTAACTAATTTAAACTATAATAAACACATGTCTTGATCCTACAATGCTACATAACTATTTATATAGTTGCTCTAAAAAGCCATTATAGCAGATTAGCATCTATAGATCAACTCACTAGGGTTTTAGGGACATTCTTTTATTCATCCATCCACTATTGTTTGTTTGATTACTATATATTCTTCATCACTCAAATATATAATGGCTCATCATCGTTCAATGGGGTAACGAGTAGGGAACTGATGAAGTATCTCCTAGGGTTTGTGATAGAGGAGCCACTTCCCGAGCAAGATGAACTGATGGAGCTAGCTGATCTTTACGGGGACAAGGAGCCAAGGCAGATGAATTTTGTAATTTGTAAGATTAAGAAGGAGGAGGAAAAATTGGAAAAACATGAGAATATGATGATGAGTGAGGTTGAAGTTGATGAATTTATGAATTCGGTATTGGAAGAAGAAGACGACATTGATGGCCAGGAGAAGAATATAATGGAGGGAGAAGACGAGTTCCTTGCTTTATTGGAAAGGGATGATAACGTTATGAAGAATGGAATATCAAAGAATGTTGAAGGAGATCATCATGAAATAAACCCTATCAATCTTGATGAATTTGAGTTCGTGTAATCTAGTGGATGTTGACGTATAATTAGCTACTTATTAATTTGATAAAGTTACAAGTTTTTTTGTAAAACATCGTTACTCATGTATGCTGCTATATATAGTTTATTAGTTATCAAGTACTGTTGCCATATTTTTCTTTTTCAAATAGTGCTTGTTTATACATTAGAAATTATATAAAAAGTAGTAAAAGTGATAATTTTTCTTATGTCAATATAACAAAAATATATATTTTAAAATATTTAACACACATTGCTCCTGTCCCAAATATTTGAGTCAAGGAAGGAATTGTCGAAAGCAATCATAAAACAAAGCCCTTTGGTCTTTGTCGGGAGATGTAAGAAGGCATTGTTTTTCAGTAGGGATTAGAGAGGAGGGTACTTTTTGTTGCTTCTTTCAAATGCCTGATTTGGAACTTGATAAACTCATTGAACATGGGGCTTTTTGTGACACCTTAGTTAAAGTACTGGATTAGCAATTAACAAGTTCACCACATGATCAAACGAAAGCGAAGATCAAAATGCACAGACATCTTTATTGTCAATTGAAATGCAACAATGGAAAGCAACATTACGTGTTTGTCTTAAAACTTGAATGGGCTAAGACTCTAGTACAAAGCAGAGTCAATTCTACAACATTGACAAGAGAAGCTTGATCTTACCATGGACCTTTCAGTATAGTGCCAAGTGACATGAATAAAGTAGATTTGGTCCAGAAATCAAGTTTCCTCTTTTAGAGGCAGGAATGTAACTTTGATATGCTTGTAGATTTGTTGCAGCTTTCAGTGATAAGCGGAAGATACCCTTGTATGATCACCATACTTAGAAATATCCTTCCAGCAGAATACTTTCGCTTAAGGTCCTCGATGTTAAACTCTTCAGCCTTCGGTTTTGCCGCATATATTTGAAAGCCTCTCTACAACTTGCACCTAAAACTGGCAGCACTTCCACAATTACCTTCTGAAACAAATTCTGTTCTAAACCTTCTTGCAGGATTTCCTCAAATTCTGCGGAGTTTCCTCTCAAGTCCAGCATCACACTGCATAGTCCTTGATGCTTGCAATGTTCAAGGATAGCTGTTAAATTCATCCTATCCAGAACTACTGTCTCTATCCCTCTTTGACTTGCTTCAGGCTCCACAACAATCTCCTCATCACTGAAGATTATAGTTTTAGATGATGCCGTTGTAACAGGGAGTTGTAGTGAACCTGAACTTTTTGCTAATACTATCTGAAGAGGTTGCTTTGCTCCTGCTTCTTTAGATGAAAGAACAGAGTGCTTCGTTGACAGCAAGAAGGAAGAAACAACAACTGCATCATATTCTTGTAACAATTTTGAGTAGTATCCAGCAGACTCCGTGACTTCTGCACCAAGCTGATCCGAGAGATCACCATCAACTGAGAGAGAATACCTGTTGTTACATATTAATTATTGGGTGATCGAGAAACTGATATACTCACAATGAATGATGTGATCCTGAATCATGGTTTTGCACTTTGCAACAATTGCGGGAAGATCAAATTTATACCTGAGTGTGACAAATGGCTTTCCGGTCAACATTTGATGTATATAAACTTCATTAAGCTTCCTGCAGAGTTCTTCCTCAACACCTGTGATCACTTCAATTCCTGCATCTCTTAATCTACTTACACCAGTTGAAGCTACAATAGGATTTGGATCCACCATCCCGACAACCACCTTTTTCACTTTGGCCTTGATTAATGCCTCAGTGCATGGAGGAGTTCTTCCATAATGATTACATGGCTCCAAGCTCACAAAGGCTGTTGCGTTTTCTGCTAAATCACCAGCTTCTCGGAGTGCAAAAACCTACATTAACACTTCATGTTTTAAGCATTTAGCACAACATTTTTTGCAGACTCACTATCTACAGCTCCTCATTGAACCAAAGTAAAATATAAAGGAGGTTCAACTAGTAGAAAACTCAGCACAGACAAAAGTGTCAAGTTCCCTTTCCACTTCATGGAATCGAAGACATGTCACATATATTTATTAATTTAATACTCAATATTCAAGTTAAATATACTTGTTTCCTCAAATCCCTAGTCTAATCTTTTCTGTTCTTTCCTTATTAGAAAATTTACTATGAAATGGAGAAGGACCGAAATATTGAGCTAACTTGCAATCTATGAGTAGTTGAACCATTTGAATTATGCTTCCAAACCAAGAAATTTAACTTAAAAACTACTACCCAAACATCGTTTAGTTCCCTCAGTTGTAGAATGTCAAAAGCGTGCAATATCAATTTAAGAATGAAATCAAACAATAGCCAAATGGAGATACAGGCAGTAAATGAACCTCCTGGTCGACTTACCTCAGCATGTGGCTGGCCAGCTTTTGGGTGAAAACCTTCACCAACAATCTTCCCATCCTTAATAATTACACAGCCAACCATAGGATTAGGACTGGTATGCCCGACTGCTTTCCTAGCAATCTCCACACACCTTCTTATATAAAACCCATCATCCTGTGACATTACACCATTTCCCAAGCTAGTGAGTGAAAAAGACACCCTTCTGGTTGCACGACGGAACCCATAATTTAGTCTCGAAGTAGAAACTGATTCCTTTTCTCCGTTTGGAAAATTAATTAGAGAAATGGACACCCTTTTGCTTGCTTTACAAAACCCAACATATGTTGTTGAAGCAAAAATCAATTCTTTTGGTTGATATTTACAAGTGTGTGGAGAAAGAAAATGAGCAGATGGATAAGGAGTCTGTTTTAAAGGTGAGCAGTACATTTTCACCGAAAATCCCCCAATTCGACAGTGATGCTTCTCAGTTAATAGGACTCAAATTGGTACAAACAACCCTTTTGAATCTTAGATACTCAATGGCTCGTACAAAGAAAACTGACCGTAAGTCCAATGGCAGCAATTGTCTGCAAAATCTGCTCCGGCGAATGGAGGAGTTAAGAAGCCACACAGATTCAGGCAAGAACGAGAAATCCTTAAATATCATAAATCAACCGAAATTTTTTGATATATATTTTCTTGATTAAGGCTTGGAAACAGCCTCTGGCAGAAATGCAAGGTAAGGCTGCGTACAATAGATCCTTGTGGTCGGGCCCTTCCCTGGACCCTGCGCATAGCGGGAGCCTTAGTGCACCGAGCTACCCTTTATATTTTCTTGATTAAACTAGGTTAGTGATTGCTTTTAAAAAAAAATAAAAATAAAAGAGGCATGAACAAGGCAATAAAAATAAATAAGATAAAAGAGGCATGAATAGGCAAAAATACTAATAAAGAAGAAAAAAGTAAAAAGAAGTGTCTGAGCGTGATAACCGACTACACCACCAAGACTTGCTTGTCATTTAACTAATTTCAATTTATATAACCATAAAAATGAGTTCTTCACTCCGTTGAGAACAAGGGAATAATCTTAGTAAATGCACACCCAAATTATAATATACTAGCAGTATATAAAGAATTCAAAATGATTAGGAGTATTTCAACAAGACGAGGAAAAATCACATGAATCAAGCTAGAGGAGAGCAACAACAGATCATGATGAAGGCTTCAAAGCAATTTAGGCCAACATGCTTAATTAAATATGAGCAGTTGCTAGATTCAGATTGGGAAATAATCGTTCCAATAAAGATAAAAACATACAAATAGGAGTAACATATCACAAGTAAAAGCTAAATGCAGATTCATAGAAGCTATCTTAGATCAAGAAAATAAGATAAATTATTGATTTCTACAGCGGACCCAAACACTATTGCTCAACACTAACCTAAACATAAAATATACTCGGTCAGTAGCACAGTATAATGAATCACGATGAACACAAACAAACAGGAAGATTGCAAAGAACTATGAATATATCTAAACGAATATAGAACCATACACAAAAAAAATACTCATGAAAACAAAAATAAAGAAAAATCTAGAGGGAACGGGAGTTACCTTTATCCGAGCAGCAGGAACTACGAAAAGGTGTCGTTTTGGAATCGATTTAGAGTTCTTCACCTGGTTTCTTCGCGTTTTGGGAATGGAGGAAGAAGAAGAAAGAGAAAGAAGAGGAGAGAGTGGGGCGCGTGAAGGGCGTGGGGTGAGATACTTCTAGAAAATCATCAAAATTAAAGGAAGTGGGCTGGATTATGAGAACTTTGGGCTCAATTTTTTATACGAGATTGGACTCAAATTTGGTCTTAAAAATGGAAAAATTACGCGATATAGCGAACCTTACTACTGTATGACGTGGTATGGGTATAGTTTAAAATAATTATGGCTTGTAGTAAACATATTTACTCTTTATGATAAATTTCGCTGCCAAATATATAATATGTATGTATATCAGTTACCGTTATACAACTTTTCTGACAAATATACATATATAATTTGACAGATATACATATATATTTCGCCTCTCTCCTCCCTCTCTCGATCTCGCTTGTCTCTCTCCTCCTCTCTCTCAATCTAGTTTTTCATATATATAAATACATATGTATACCAATTATATATATATAATTTTTTGACAAGTATACATATAAAATTCGACGGATATACATATACAATTGGCCTCTCGCTCGTCTCTATCCTCTATCTCTCGATCTCACTCGCTTCTCTCCTCCTCTCTCCCAATCTTGCTTTCCATATATATAAATACATATGTATACCAATTTTTGTATATTTCGATATACAAATAATTCGTAACAACTTTTGTATAATTAGCTACAACATTTTGTCATTATAAGTAATTAGGAAAACTATACTCATATGGAGTAATTATGCTTAAAAGATTTGTCATATCTGAAAATTTCTCTTAAAAATTCGGTTGTTCAATTGGAGACAAATTTGGGTTAATTTCAAATATATAATAATTCATTTACAACAAATACAAATATTTTTTTTACATAAAAATAGTCAAAAGTTATAGGAAATATACACTGAATGTACAATGTAGTTTGTCAAAAGTCATAGAAAGTATACATCGGTTGTAGCTTACCTATTTATGAGCTACACTCTTACTATACATTATGATACACTCAAAAAATTGAATATAACTTAACTATAATGAAGTATATGCTGACTATACATGAAGTATAGTCCTAAACATTCCCAAATTTTAGATATGAAATCATCTGAGTGCTTTGATATATAAATCACTCGAACAATACATAACAATACATTATGATACACTCAATAAGTTGAATATAACTTAACTATAATGAAGTATAGTCCTAAACATTCCCAAATTTTAGATATGAAATCATCTGAGTGTTTTGATATACAAATCACTCGATATTTTCTTTTGAAATATATGTTGTATTGGTTTAAGATAGTGAGATTTTTTTTTTTTGTATGTGTGAGAATTTATACCACTAGACAAAGTGTCATGTGGCCATTTACTAATATAAAATTTTTGATAGGAATAAATACAAGTAAGGGGAATTAGTTCTTACCTTACCAATTTTAATAGGATAATGAACCTCTATTATTTAACAACATTAAAGAAAAATAAGAGTTATATAGTACACACGTGCATCACAACATACACAATAATAAGATTATTTTCATCACATCAAATACATTTGAAGCAGGACATGTTGATACTGTGTAATTCTCTAAGATACACTAAATCAACTTTAGAAGTATCACCAAGAAAAAGTTTGTCCCAAGGGGATAAAGGGTTTACAAATTACGCAACTTATGAATCCAATTATCATTCATATTGGATAATAAATTATAGGCAAATAAATGGATGATTCTTAGGTCCAGATGAATCTTTCCCAGAATAGCTAAAATCTTACATACTGGAGCATTACAAACTGCATTGCTAAAATCTTATATACTGAAGTATTACAATCAAGGATGGAGGGAGAATATTAACTACAGCCTACAGGTTTAAATTTAGTAGCTTTGATTATAATTTTATATTTATCTTAAGATTTCATTAAATATTTATAGATTATTAATTTATAACTCCTTAATTTAAAAAGATTACAATTCATATTTCATAAAATTTAAATTTTTACTTTGCCTCTGAATATAAAAGCCAAAAAGAAAGTTGAGTTATCAATATGAGAACTTTCTTTTACAAAATGTACGAATTAAAATAGATAGATTGTCTATCTAAAACAACATGAAGTATTTTTCACTTGTTTTCTTCTTCAAATCTATCCAACAATACTTAATAATTCATCATTTCTTTTGAATTTATGAATCTTGTTGAAGCTATCGACATTGTCATATGATGTTTCTTTGTCAGTCGCATCGATAAGTGTCTTAAAATAAACTGCCTAGTTAATTTATCATTCCAACTGTGTTGTACCGTATTTTTTTCTTTTTTGCTTTTGTTGCTTCCACTTTTTGGATGACTAGGTGGGATATCTCCATTCCTAGCCACCTATCAAATTATATGTTTAATGTATTATCTTCCTCATCAAAAAATTTCATTGTCCAAATCAATATTATAAGCATTAGTTGAGCTAAATTCTGATGCTAAAACTCCTGACTCATTCTTCTTTGTAATCGTACTTTTAGGGATAAATTTCGTAGCTTATGGACTTAATTTGCTATTCAAAAGAGGAGGTGAAATATGCTTGTCTCAATCAACCCGCCTAAGAGCACTCATCTCCCCTATGTTTTTTTTTCAAAATAACTAAATTATTTGTGAAATTAGTTTGGGAGAGTGATGACATATATGTCACCAAATATTTATCATTCCATGTGGGCAATAAGAGTTGCTCAAATTCACCTTGATGTTCACCAAACGAATCTAAATATTGGAAATAGACATCATGAGCCGAGGTGTTCAATGTGATCATGAGTGGCTTGATCGCTGGATTGAGTTTGAGCAACACGACAACCTGACTTTCTTAAATAAAATATCTAGCTTAAGTTTTATTTTTTCTTTAATATTTAGTCATGTAATTAATAATACACTAGTCATTGTACTTACTCTAGCATGACTATTAGTACTTTTAAATTATGTTCATTTTTAGTATAACTTATTAATTAGTAATACATATTTAAAGAAAAATATTTTATTTATAAACTCAAAAACTCTTGAATCTTACTACAAAATCTTTCTATTCTGAATTTTTTGTATGTTTCTGTGTATTTCTGTGTGTTGAAAATAATCTAGCAACATCCTTATTTATAAAAGTAAGAAATCAAATTAAACTAGTACTAGAAAACTTATTCCTATATAAACTAGGACAAACAAATCTTAACTAGACATGAATTAAATAAATAACAAATAACAAATTCTAAATAACTTAGGATTTCTACCCCAACTTTGAATTATTATTCTAACATTCTCCCATAATTCAAAGTCATATACTCGTGCCTTTTTCTTCTTATCATTGTTGTTGTATTGGAAAGCCTTTTTCTTCAATCTTCAATTCCATTCTTATCGTTGTTGTTGTCTTGGAGAACTTTTCTTCAATCTTCAATTTTTTTTCTGTCCGTCCTATAGGTATGGTTTACCCGATCCATAGGATCAGTCTACCTAACTCGTAGGCTCGGTCTATCCTGTCCGAAGGCTCAGTCTACCTAGACTGTATGTCCAGTTTATCCGGTCCGTAGGCACGGTCTACCCGGCTTGTAGGCACGGTGTAGTGTTAGAGCACTTTGTCTCAAACTCTCGTTGATGCCCTTCCCACCAACTCTTTTTTTTTTTTGGTTGTTGAAGCACGTTGTCTACAACTCTAGTTGATGTCCTTCCCACCAACTTTTTAAAAAAAACTTTCTCAACTTTTAATTAGAGAATTTTTTTTTCTTCTTGTTCCATGTTTGCTTGCACTTTTTTTAACTCCGCAATGTTTTTGAAAGTCCTTCCTCCTAGTATGATGTTTTCATGCATATATCATTCGTCTGACGCTTGTCATCATGATCATTAGCCAGACGGACGACATATATGGGTCATAGACGTCCGCCGGCAGCGAAAACTCTTTGATTCTCTATGAAGATCTTTAAAGCTCTGATACCAATTTAAAGAAAAATATTTTATTTATAAACTCAAAAACTCTTGAATCTTACTACAAGATCTTTCTATTCTGAATTTTTTGATTGTTTCTGTGTATTTATGTGTGTTGAAAATAACCTAACAACATCCCTATTTATAATACTAAGAAATCAAATTAAACTAGGACTAGAAATCCTATTCCTATATAAACTAGGACAAACAAATCCTAACTAGACATGAGTTAAATAAATAGCAAATAACAAATCCTAAACAACTTAGAATTCCCACTCCAAATTTGAATTATTATTCCAACAAAATACATACATATCTATCTATCTATATATATGTTTATGTGATTTTATTATTTCTACACTATAAAGATAAGGATTATCCTTCTCAAACTCCACTTATGGGACTATATGGAGTATGTATAATATTATCTTTATTATTGAATATTTTAATACAATGTCATGGTTATTTTCTTAAAAAACACATTATGTAGTTATATTCTACTAGAATTAAAAATTATATTTGAGTAAGCACAAATTATATATTTTATGCTGTGAAAAATATATTAACAAATCTGAAAAAAAATCAAAATTGAAAACTTGATTTGATTTAATTTAGAAATTTAAAAATTTCAATATAATTAATTTAATTTAATAATTAAAAAATTTGAACCAACTCGATATGTCCTTTTACTTGTATATAAAGAAGGAAATGGTACAAATTTGAATAGAAGCATATATATATATATATATATATATATATAACATAATGTTGAAAAGTTAGAAACCACTTTCAGGTAGGTACGTTACCCATTGCTTATCACATAACTAAATATCTATTTGTGAATGAATTTTCCATCCATCAATAAAAAGGAGGATAATTATGTAAATGCAGAAAAGTGGGAATATCCACCAATAAACCCTTTCATCCATTTTTGTCATGTTCCCCAAATGGGAGGGAGACAACAAAAACCTGAAATTTTTTTATTAAAAAAAAATAAAATTGCAACTGAAAATGAGAAAAAAAAAGAAGAAAAATACTATTGCTTCTCATCATTTCAACTTTTAAAGTAAGCACAGAGTCGCTAAACGAAAGGCTCTTTCTTCTTCGGACAAAGCTATAAAAAATCGATAGGAAGAGCCAATAACAAAGTCAATTTATCATCTCTCCAATCATTTTCTGACCTAATTTTCCTCTCAAATTCCGCCGGAGATATTCTTTCGTCTCACACTTGTGTATCGGTAAATTCAAATTTCTCTCCAACTCTTCTCTTCTGTGTATGAACTTTGGAATTTGTTTTACTCGCATGTTGAATATGTGTATTGAAGCGGAATGTTGATTAATCGTGAAATCCGTTTCAGTTATTTCTGTTTGCAATTGTTTGTTACGGTGATTTTTAGCTGATTATTTGTGGTAGTGTGAATTAAGTTTTTTTACTTTTGTTTGTTGATTGGAATAGAAACTTGCTTTGTTTTTTTTGTTAGGTGATTTGAGGTAATGAGATTCGGTTTTTTTTTTTTTGACGTTTAGTGAGTTAAGAGGAGAGGAGGATGGGATTTGGTTACTGTTTATGGCAGCCGAATGCTTCGCATTGTGGTGAAGCTTTGAACTACTGTAGGAAAAGCAGCTGTGATGTAGGATTGAAGCATAAATTGCTCGGAAATGCTAGGGTTTTATGTAGGAATCGGCCTGGGAGAAGGTTGAAACGGATTGTGGGATGTAGTAATAATAGTTTAGCATATTCGAGGATACGATTGAGTTGTGCTTTGTGGAAATCTGATTCGAGTGGGAATTTGGCGGGTGCGAAGGCTTCTAGGGGAGTAAAGTTGCCTCGGTGTCAGGAAAATGATTCACTTGCTTTTATTGATGGTAATGGTAGAAATGTGGAGTCCAGTGAGAGTGCTGTAGATGGATCTTTGAGTACTAGTACTAATGGCATCGCCGAAATTAGTAGCGCTAATGAGTTGGATGAAGACAAAGGAGAAGAAAAGGAAGGGGATAATTTGGATGAACTAAGGGAGTTGTTGCAGAAGGCACTCAAGGATCTGGAAGTTGCACAGCTGAACAGCACAATGTTTGAGGAAAAAGCGCAGAAGATATCAGAAGCTGCTATAGCATTAAAGGATGAAGCTGCTAATGCATGGGATGATGTGGACAAACAACTCGACAGTATTCAAGAGATTGTAATTGAAGAGATGATTGCTAAAGAAGCAGTTCAAAAAGCAACAATGGCCCTTTCTTTGGCCGAGGCAAGGCTTCTAGTTGCTCTTGATTCAATACAAACTGCAAAACAAGGACGTATGTCTTCAGAAACTTCTGAAGAAAGTAAAGTGGAAGAATCAACTTCATTGATGGAGGAAGAGACAACACTTTCAGCTGCTCAGGAAGATATGGAGTGTCGGGACCGGTTGGAAACTTGTGAGGCTCTATTGAGGCGGCTGCAGAACAAAAAAGAAGAACTGCAAAAAGAGGTTGACAGGTTGAACGATCTAGCTGAGAAAGCACAAATCAATGCTTTAAAAGCTGAGGAAGATGTTTCAAACATAATGCTTTTAGCTGAACAAGCTGTTGCTTATGAGCTCGAGGCTACTCAACGGGTGAATGATGCGGAGATTGCTTTGCAGAAAGCCGAGAAGAACCTAGCTGTATCACCTCTTGACACTGCAGAAACTTCAGTCGTACAGAATGGATCATCTAGTCTAGGCCAAGTGTCTGTTGATGGGACCCTTAGTGAGGATGAGGTATTGCCTAGAAATTCAGTTGAGAGTGTTATTGATAAAGATAGGGAGGTAAAACTGGAGGATGCTTGGGTGGCCAGTGGGCCTGTGTCTGATGAGAGTGACAATGAAGATAGAAAGTTAGTTCTAGACTCCTCAAAAGATTCTGATTCTGATGCAGAAAAACCAAAAAGTGTTCAAACTGTGAGGCAGGAGGTCAACAAGGAATCAGCTAAGGACAGTTCACCGCTTAGTGCTCCCAAAGCATTATTGAAGAAATCATCCCGTTTCTTGCCTGCATCTTTCTTCTCCTTTCCCTCAGATGGTGAAGAGTTCACACCTGCTTCAGTTTTCCAGAGTCTCATGGAGTCTGCAAGGAATCAATTGCCCAAGCTGGTGGTTGGCTCATTACTGATGGGAGCAGGGTACAATTACTATAACACTATCCATTCTTTGTTTCTTTTTAGAAGAGATGAAGCTATTTCTCGTTAGCTACATGTATAAGTGCCTCGTTAGGATACAATCTTTGTATCATTAGATTGGTATAGCTTGTTGTGGTTATGGTATTTGATATGCTTCTGACATCTGTCACAGAATTGCCTTTTACGCCAATCGATCAGAGCGAATTTCTCAGTCGTTTCAGCAGCCAGACATAATTACCACAAGCATTGATGAGGTCTCGACAAATGCAAGACCTCTGGTTCGACAAATAAGAAAATTACCCAAGAAACTTAAGACACTAATGGAGATGCTTCCTCATCAAGAGGCATGCCTCTTAAGCTTTGACTAGTTCAATGCCCGCCATCAACATTTTGTTAGGATGGGGCTTCACTTCTACTTGCTAATGGTGTTGTTTGTCATTTCAGATAAATGAGGAAGAAGCTTCTCTTTTTGACATGTTATGGCTATTGCTTGCAAGTGTTATCTTTGTGCCAATCTTCCAGAAAATTCCAGGAGGTAATTGAATTTTGCTACCTTCTTTATTGCATGAGGACAGTAACTTGTGGCTTATTATGTTAAATAGTTTCACCAAACTTGTTCTTGATGTAAAGGTTTCCTGCTAGGTATTTCCTTGAACATGTTCTAAAGATTGAACGTGATCTTTGCTTATTGGAAGCTTAGTTTTTTCTGACCTTGATGTATATCACAGATATTGTTCCCTTTGCTCCTCTGTGATAGACCGTAGACGTTCTCGTGTTTCCAATTAATGGTTCATCTTCTCTGTGCTGTAATGTATAGGAAGTCCTGTTCTTGGGTATTTGGCTGCTGGAATCTTGATTGGACCTTATGGTCTTTCTATCATACGTCATGTACATGGGACCAAGGCTATAGCTGAATTTGGAGTTGTCTTCCTGCTATTTAACATTGGCTTAGAGGTGACTCCAGGAAAATGACTAGTTTATTTCTTTCTGAAATGTGTTACAAATACTGCCTTAGTAACCTCTGTTTGTATTCTCTTTGACAGCTTTCCGTTGAGAGACTAAGTTCTATGAAGAAATACGTTTTTGGATTGGGCTCTGCTCAGGTAATAGTAGAGTTTGAGCACTTGGGACTATTAACCCACCGCCATATTGCTTATTAGAGATATGGTCTCAACGAATTAGATTTTCACATTAATTAGTAATTTCAATAAATGAATGCAGGTCTTAGTGACAGCTGTGGTGGTCGGATTAGTTGCTAATTTGGTTGCCGGGCAGGCTGGACCTGCTGCAATCGTGATTGGGAATGGGCTTGCCTTATCTTCCACTGCTGTTGTCCTCCAGGTAAATCCTTCTATATCTGTAGCAGGTCTTCCTTGCTAGATGAATGATGGGCAAGATTTGGCACTTAAGTGGTTTTGTGTACTCATTAAATACGTTGATTTGGTGACCAGTTCAACACTCTAATCAAAGTTAATGCTTAGGAAGGCAACATTATTATGACATGTTCCCCAAAAATCCAGAAGCAGTAATTCTTGATAATGGCATATGCCGAGATATCAAATCAGCATTGGAGTTTTTCTTATTATTTCCTTGTTGATTCAACATATTTTCTACAATCCAAGGCATTGTAGTATATCTATATTTGGTTTGTCTATGTGCCTGTGACACTTACTCATGTAAAATGAAACTTTAGTAACTAATTTATCATGTTGCATATCTGCAGGTATTGCAGGAGCGTGGTGAGAGCACATCACGACATGGCCGAGCTACATTTTCTGTATTACTCTTTCAGGTATCTGCATATAGACAGTACAAAGCTGTCGCATCTTTCTCATGAGAGGTGTTGAAACTTACAATATTATGTGTATCTAGGCATACAAACGATTTACATATATTTACTTTCCATCACCGTAAAGGCTGCTGTCATGCACTTGAAATGATTTTGTGCTGTGACACTTTTAGAATTATCTTTGTGATACGATGAAACAATTTTTTCCTTTTATCCTCCAGGATCTGGCGGTGGTTGTTCTACTCATACTGATACCACTAATTTCACCAAATTCATCAAAAGGAGGGGTATAGACTCTTTTACATTACAGTCTTGTCTTCTGAAAAATAATTTAAAATTTTGTTGTTTTTATAATTACTAGTCCAGCTATATGAGGTTCTGGACCTCGAATCACTTGCAAAAACAACATTCTTTCCCTTTTGATAGATGTGAGTACACACTATTGTCGTTTTCCAAATTGCCACTGTTATAACAGAACTTCTTTTTTAGGTTGGTTTCCGAGCAATAGCTGAGGCCCTTGGTTTGGCTGCTGTAAAGGCAATTGTAGCCATCACTGCCATTATTGCTGGAGGACGTCTGGTAAGCTGTTTGTTCATGTAGAATCTTCCAATATTATAAATGCTTCAGATTAGTAGTATATAGTTTTTAAGTCAAAACTACATCTCTTTTGACATTTTCTATGTGGTCTTTCATTATCTATTGCCTATAGATTATTAAAGTTAGTTTTTTGATTTTTGACTGTTACAAAAATGAAAACTGGAATGGGACAATTTCAAATATATATAATAAACTAATTAGTTTACAACAAATATAGCCAGTGTTTTATTTACATAAAAAATAGCCAAAATCATAGGAAATATACCGTGACTATACAATATAGCTTGTCAAAAGTCATAGAAAGTATACACTGATTGGACAATATAGATTACTTGTACATGAGCTATACACTGAATATATATTATGATACATTCTATACATGAAATATACACCGAATGACCATTTTTGGGGTAATTAAAATGACCGAATGGCCATCTACTGTAATTATCCCAACTGGAATTAACACCCTAATTATCTTTTTTTTCCTTAGTTTCAAAAAAAAAGAAGATAATTAGGGTGTTAATTCCAGTTTTCATTTTTGCAAGTCTTGTAAGGATATTTTTCTGTTAAATCCGAGGACACTAATATGTTCGTTCTCTGTTCTAATCTTTGATTTTCCGTTAAAAAAGATGCGATAATGGAGAATTAACCTAAATAGCCGCCAACCCAACTGATTAAACTACAAATAGCTGACAGATGTGTAAGATATGTGTAATCCATGTGTAATATGTGTATGATCATATATGAAAAGTGTATAATTTATGTATACCGGCTAGAAAAAGTACAGTCAAACTGTCCAGCTATTAGTGTAAAATCCCAAAGATAATTAGGGTATTAATCACACTTTTCATTTTTGCAAGTCTCGTAAGATATTTTTCTGTTAAATCCGAGGACACTAATATGTTTGTTCTCTGTTCTAATTTCAGCTGTTGCGGCCTATTTATAAGCAGATTGCAGAGAATCAAAATGCAGAAATATTTTCGGCAAATACGCTCCTTGTTATCCTTGGGACTAGTCTTCTGACTGCCAGGGTACTTACGATCACATTTCTTATGGGTCCCTGTATACTGCCCAAGTTTGTTAGAACCTTTATCTTGTTGAGGCTACGATGTGTTATCTGATGTAAATAAATACAGGCTGGCCTTTCAATGGCTTTGGGTGCATTTTTAGCTGGTCTGCTTCTGGCAGAAACTGAATTTTCATTGCAAGTTGAATCAGATATTGCACCATATCGTGGACTCCTGTTGGGTCTCTTTTTCATGACGGTAGGTGATAATTATCTTGTTTACTGTACAATGTAGATGCAGTTTTGTAATCCTACAACTAGTCATTTGGAGTTAAGGATAGGTCTTGGTAAGGTTCTATTTACATTTAAAAATTCTTGCTCTATATTTCTAGTGTTCTCGCTAGCTTGTAGAGCTTAACTGTCTCTCCTGAGTTCTCATTGAACGACTGTACTTCTGAGTTCTGTAATACAACTTCTGCTGCTGCAGCAGACAAAATTTTATCTATATTAATCAACTTTTATCAAGGCCGAAATGAGAATCGTCCATGAACATATTAGTATAACTATGGCTGCTTGCGTCTTCACAACTGAACAAGTATTATCTGGTTTGCAGGTTGGAATGTCCATTGATCCCAAGCTTCTTCTTTCAAACTTTCCTGTGATTATGGGCTCATTGGGACTTCTATTAGGTGGCAAGACGATCTTGGTTGCATTAGTTGGTAAACTGTTTGGTATTTCAATTATATCGGCAATAAGAGTTGGCCTCCTACTTGCCCCGGGTGGAGAGTTTGCCTTTGTAGCCTTTGGTGAAGCTGTCAATCAGGTTTATTTCTCTGATAGCCTTAACCTTTCACAAGCAATTCATATCCGTTAATAAAACTCTTTTATTTCATTTTCTTTTTCTCCCTCTCTCGCAATGCTGTTTAAACAGCTTCTGTTCCTTTGTCAAGGAATTGTGGACCTTTTCTACGATTGACCTGTGTACTGAAATCAAATGTTGAGCTTGTCGGATCCTGTTATTGGGAAAGTGGAGACAAATTACCATCAATGTCCTTCCAGTTTCTATTTACGTTTGCCATCTTACTTCTATTTACATTTGCTCTTATTTCATGAGGCTTGTTCGTCCTTATATCTACCCTTAAATAGATTCAAAGCTGCAACTTATCTGGAAAGTACAATGCTAAGCTCTCTGAGGATTTTTGCCCCATGACAAAAATATATCTTGCTAGAATAAGTGTATTATCTTATTTAATGATTTCTCATTGGTTTTACCTTTTTTTCAGGGAATAATGTCTTCTGAATTGTCATCTCTGCTGTTTCTTGTGGTTGGAATTTCAATGGCCCTCACACCATATCTAGCTGCTGGAGGTCAATTAATAGCATCTCGTTTTGAGCTGCAAGATGTGCGAAGTTTATTGCCTGTGGAAAGTGAGGTAATGTCTCCTACTTTTTGGTGGCACTATCTTTCTTCTTTGGCTTTTAGCAAGGATGAAAGTAGTGAACCGTGTACATGTTTGCAAATTCTTATATTTTGACCCTTAAAAGACAGAGATCACACTATCAAAGCCTCTATTATTCGTTTCTACAATTTTCGAACATTTAGTATATTCTAATTGATTACATCTTACTTCAAGCAAAGGTATAGTTGCCAAAAGTTGGTGCATGTCACATAATTATTTGTTGTGCTAGATTTCTGAGTTGATCACAGAAAAACACAGTTAGACCTGTACTTCAGGTTCAGGACCTTGCAAGCTTATACAAAATAGTTTGGTTTCAGGTTGTAAATAGTTACAGGGCATATAAATTAAAGGCTAAGGGTAAGGGGCCTTAGTACTGTTGTTAAGAAAACCATAAAGTAGTTGTGGAGATGAGGGAAGTTGGAATTTTTGTGCTAGAAAACATTTCCTTATACTACTTTCCTTTCCTTTCTCAAATTTCTTCATCCCTGTCTGCTTTCTCCTTTCAGTGCCTTTCTTTGATCCTTGTTCATCTCTCAAGTTTTGTGCTCTCCTTTGTTGTTGCTATTTAAGTCCTGTGCCTCAGTGTTGTGGTACTAAGCCTTCTGAACCCTTGTAGTTTCTCTGCCTTTTTTCTTTTGGCACAATTTTATTTTTTGCAAGGAAGTTTTCTCGCCTGAAAAATAATTGTCTATGGAATTATAGATCCATCTCATCATCTGATTAGGTTTCCTCTGAACCAGCCTCACTTTGTCTTCTTTCTGAGCTTATTTAACTCATTGGTGCTTTGCTTTATATTAGTTGTTATCGTCAACGTTAGCATTTATTATGAAGATCATTTGTATGAGAAGTAACAGATGTTCAGTTACCAAAGCTCATTACTTGAGGGACTACATCATTTAATGATATCTTTCTGGATTATTACCTGCATAAATGTAAACAAGATTTCACTTGACTTCAATTAGTTGCTTAAAAGAATGTAAATTGATAGTTCCTTTTTTCTTTTCCAGACAGATGATTTGCAAGATCATATCATTATTTGTGGATTTGGTCGCGTTGGCCAGGTTTTTGCCCCTGCTTTCATGAATTGCTCTAAATTGATCATTTGACGTATCGTTGTCAAACTTTGGAAAAATGAAGCTATCCCATCTTCTGTCTGTTGAATTAGTTTTCATCTTAACAGATCATTGCCCAACTTCTCTCCGAGCGATTGATTCCGTTTGTTGCGCTTGATGTGCGAAGGTATGATTCTCTTTTTGCTCACCTTCAACTGATTTCAGCTCCTGTGGGTTCAGTGAAGGTTAAAATTTTATATATTTTTCACAACTTATCTCTCAACAGCACCTCCACTATCAACTACTCTTAAAAGCCACCAACCTTTATATCTAACCAGATGCAAGAAAATGGTTTTCCTTTATAAGATTATATAATGTGGAGAATGTTTTACCCCTGAGGAAACAGAGCCAACTTGTAACTATTATCAAGTTTCATCACCTTCCAATGGTTTATTCTCATTATATGTGAGTTCTGTTATTTTTTTGCAAGTTTTTTTTATTAAATAGAATCTCAGTGTAATGGGGAAATAGAAACTGAACAACACTTTTAGACTCAATCTCAAATTGTCAAATGCATTCCGTAAACTACTATTACATTGCAAGTAGGGGTGTTCATGGTTCGGTTTGGGTCGGTTATTGATTAAAACCTCAACCAAACCAATTTAATCGATTTTTAAATGTCTAAAATCATAACCAAACCAAGTAAAATAATAACCACCGGTTTGGTTATTGTCGGTTCTGTTTTTCGATTTATGACTAGCCGGGACAATTCAAATATTCTCTCTCCACATTCTTCAAATTTCTTATGAAGCTCTTTTTTCCTCACGGCCCACAAGGGCGAACTTTGCTGCATATTGAGGGAAAGACCTGCTGATGGCAAATCAAGTGGACCAAATTTGCAACGCAGTTTAGATTTAAAAGAACAAGTCAAACAGAGGTTCCAAAATACAAACAACTTTGTCCATTAAAATGAAAAAATTACATATTTAAACTAAATTAACTAGAGAATCCATAATATAATCAATTTTATCTTTAATTAAATTATGAAAATTAATAATTAAAAGGTATAAAATATCTTTAATTATTTATGAAAAGCTAATATTATACATATAAATAATTATAAATTTTATGTATATAATTATCGGTTTGGTTCGGTTATTTATTCGGTTATTTTTTACCATAACCATAACCAAACCAAATATTATCAGTTTTTCAAATTTAAAACCAAACCAAACCAAATGTTGGTTTTTTTATTCGGTTTGGTTAAATTTTCGGTTTGGTTTTGGTTTTAACTAAAACTGTGAACAGCCCTAATTGTAAGTAGTAGTGACTGAAAATCAGAAGACGCCATTTTTTTTAGAATTGTTAATTAAAGATATTTTTTCTTCACAATTTGTTATTCCCTCCTGCTAATATGACTATCTTTTCCCAAAATGTTTGATATGTTCCATGATTACTCTATACAACTTTCAGCAATTCAAATTCATTTACTATTTAAATTTTAAGCCTTGACGTAATATTTATTCATCAAACTAATTTTACGCCTATCTACTTAACTATTTTCTTAAAATACTGAAGTAAAAATCACATCTTACCTCTACCCCACAAAGGTAGGGGTAAGGTCTGCGTACATCCTACCCTCCCCAGACCCTACCCCATTTGTGGGATTAGATGGGATATGTTGTTGTTGTTACTCAAGTCAAAATGACAACTTAAATTTGGTTTCAAACATCATTATACAAAATGAGGCAGAAGGAGGTTTTATTAGATAGCATAATTATTCAGTCATGAAAGCAAGCAATGGAATTGAATATATAGTTAGTTAATTGTGAGTCATCAGTCATCATCAGCTTTTTGGATTTTAAAGTAAAAGTTTATTTTTCTGTATCTATATACATGTTCACATTCATGCATGCATCAAAGGAATAACGATGAAAGAGAAGAGGATGATGGTTTTCCTGTAAGAGTGCCACACTGCCAAGCCGGAGAATTGAGGAAATTGAACCAGATTGTAGTAGTCTTTAATTGAACTGTTAGATTATTTTTACAAGTCAGATTTGAATATTAATCAAAGGCTAAACAGATAGACAGCCCCTTAAAACTTGTCACAAATTTTCATAAAACGCCTGAAGTAAGGCTATGCATTGCTAACATGGCATGATGTGTGTAATACACGTAAAATAAGTGCGTGAAAGGCATTTTGGAAAAAAATTTCTCTCTTCTTCATTCTCTTTCCCTGTCACCTCCTCCTCCTCCATCCCGCCACCACCATAATACTCTTTTACTCTTCCCCTTGCCCTTCTCCCTCTTCCACCACATCCACACCAGATTTGTGTCTTCCCTTCTGCCTTCTTTCCTAACTACACCGCTGCAACAAATCCCCACCACCAGAAAGAAACTTAAAAAAAGAAAAGAAGTGTGAGAGATTTGAAGGGAGAAGAGAGATTGTCGGAGTTGGTTTGAGCAATTCTGCTGTAAATTTCAACCAAAATTTTATCCATCATTACCTTGAATGGAAAGCAATCCTGATCTAACCAGAGAGTAAAGAAGATTGAGGATACAAACTGAAGATTCTGATTGAGCAAAAACAAAGCAACCACGATACCATGGTGGCTAAAGTCAATTACCAACAAATCCTTGAATCCATTCAATGAATTTATGACCTGCATAGATCTATGAGAGGATATGAAATCAAAGAAATTCACTTCCACAACTAAACACCACCATCAAAGAAGCTGTAGAAGCAACTGGCCTGAGCAAATATAAAAGGGTACTAGAGTTTCCTTATATGTTGGAGTTTTGATTGTCATTGGATCTTGAATATCATCATATTGGTCCTAGAGTACTTTGATGTTCAGTAGTTGATTATAAGAGCATCAACAAGTTGAGTTTAAATTTATTACTGTATCTAAAGAAAGGTATCTCGGGTAGGGGGAGTGCAGGAGATGTTGTTCACTTAAATTTTCCAATTGTTGTCATGATGCTCGTCTTAATAAATGTTTTAATTAATAAATGCAGTGAGCGAGTTGCAATTGGTCGTGCACTTGACCTTCCTGTATACTTTGGTGATGCTGGTAGCCGAGAGGTAAAGCAAATTTCCGAACTTAAAAATATGGTTTTGGATATTTTAATTTGACATTCTGATTCTCGATTACTAGGTTCTACATAAAGTTGGGGCTGAAAGAGCATGTGCTGCTGCAATAACATTAGACACTCCTGGTGCAAATTACAGAACTGTTTGGGCCTTGAACAAGTACTTTCCCAATGTGAAAACGTTTGTACGTGCTCATGATGTAGATCATGGTCTTAATTTAGAGAAGGCTGGAGCAACAGCGGTATCTTTCTTGTTATAATTTCTGCTATTGATCTTTTTGTTGGAACTTGTTCATATTGGTTGCACTTAGGATTTTCTGGATGCTATCCGGATTCTGAGCCTTGAAATATTTATTCATTTGCTGTTGTATGAACATTGTGCTACGGTGACATTTCTAATTGTAACATATTATGCATGAAAGAAGGAATAGTTGGATAATGAACAAGTCATAATTTGAGGTGGATAAATGTTTTTACAGGTTGTGCCTGAGACCTTGGAACCAAGCCTGCAGTTGGCCGCTGCTGTCCTTGCACAAGTAAGTCATTTTGATAAGTAGCCTAGGTGTTCTCTTTTGTAGTAGCTAGCTAAGACCCCATCCCACAAAAAAGAAAAGGAAAAAGAAAGAAAATCTATAGCCCCTGTTTATCTCATTTTGACAAATGGTTTATTTTGAGTTGCAAGTAATTCATCAGTGTAACCAAATCAAATTTGAAAAGTTGTGTCCTGATACTGTATTGTGATACTTATGGTGAATCTATGGCTTATCATCATGTGTCGTTCTACGCTGGTTTCAGAATGTTATAGTATATGGTTTTCTCAAGGCTTCATTTATATCTGTAATCCCCAGTATTAATAAGGGTGAATGTTACGAATTCAATGGCCTATTACCTCTTTATGTGGTACAGTGATTTTAAAGCACTTCACAACTGCATAACTGCCCACAATTTCCTTCTCTTTGGAAAAAATTATTAAGTAGCATGAATTTGTTGAAATTATCTTCACAAAATTTCATACCTCAAAAGCTGAAATGTGTATCGTAATTCACAATTGGATACAGATCTGTTCTACTGTATACTTAAGCATTCTTTATGGGTTGTTGGATCTTCTGATGCAATAATCTAGCTGCAAACTACCTTTGCATCTCGACCTCCTTGTAGTTGGTTTTTGACATTCTTTAACCATTCCTTGAGTGAAGCAAATAAAATTCTGAGTATATATTATATCTTCTAGGCTAAGCTGCCAATGTCGGAGATAGCAGCAACAATCAACGAGTTTAGGTCCCGCCACCTCTCTGAGCTTACTGAGGTAAATTATACTTGCACTACTTGTGTTTGCTTTTGGAGTGTTGATAGGGGTTGCATCGTTTCAGATTTTGTTATATATCTAATACAATATACTGTAGAGAATAGTAGAAGAAAAGTATAATTGGAGAGACCTTTTGCTGGACTAAGATCGTTAACTAAGATCACAAGATTCAATTAAAGAATAGGAAACTAGAAAGGAGAAGGAATATTTTGAAAAAGAGAACTTAGTTATGAAAGAAGACTACTTGAATTTAGGTTTGCTTTGGGTTGGTCACAAATGGCTAATGCCATCCCTATTTATAGTTGTGTAGGGATGGTTCTAGATATTATAAGATCTAGACGATTCTATGACTTACTACAAATATCTAACTCTCTAGAATATCTACACATTTCTTAGATACATTTACAAGAATATTCTAGTAACTTTATCTTTTACTCTAGATATGTTCTTAAGATGATTATCCTAGATACTACTCTAGACTATTCTAGAAACTATACTAGAAAAATTTATGATATTCCAAAAAATCAACTTTATCTTTTTTCACATATACTTGATTTTGTTTTGCAGCTATGCGAAACGAGTGGGAGTTCTCTAGGCTATGGATTTTCTCGTGTGGTGAGTAAAGCCAAAGCTCAGCCCTCAGACTCTTCGGATGAGAACCAAATCAGTGAAGGAACACTAGCAATATGATTAGCATTAGAAGAAACAAGGATCTGCATTGCTTGGACCTACAACCAAAAAAGAATGCAGTAGAAGGGAAGATAGTCCTTACAAGTGTATAGTGTTTTACTTAAAACCCCATTTAAAAAAAATGTACAGAAGTATAGCAAGCAACAAGCTATGCAGGAGAGCAAATTTCTTTATGGCATAACCACTAGGTGATAGAACTTAATTGTTTTGGTTCTAAAAGTTTTGGTTCATCCTGGAAGGACTCTGTTTTTGCATTTCAGGATCTAAGGTCATCCAGGTAGTTTGCATGGATGTAGTTTAAATTTATGCAAAAGCTACGTGGAATTTTCTTGCATATCAAAAGATAGGATGCCATTTTGGATATTTTTTTTTCAAGTATATAATGGGAACCGCTGTATTTAAAAAGAAAAAAAGTTCGTGAGGGGGACTAGCCTTTAGATTTCTTTTTAACTAGGAGTATAATTTTGTTCTGCTTTGTGTTTTGAATTGTTTTTAGCTTGTACGATATGATTAGTAAATTACTGGATCAAATCCTTGTGTGCTTTTTACTCACTTCCTATCGGACTCGTGAGAAATTAGTAAAAACTAATTACTCATTAGCAGAAGAATGCACAAGTTTCCCAAGCATTTCACCTATTTATTTTATTTGACATAAAGGCCTTTTTTTTGGTCCTCTCTTCTTCTCCTCAAATCCCTTTCTTTTGTATGCAATTATTTTTCAATATTAAACTATATCAATTATTTTTACGCTGCAAGGTTTATAATCTAGACTTTCAATCAAAGGTTGCTTCTTGATCCCCAAGGCCTAATGTAATTAAAAAACGTAAAAAATCCTCAGGGTGGCAAAAAATAATATTTATTCATTTTAGGGAGACTAGCGCTTTGAGCCCATCAATTATTAAATTATGATTTTGATGCTTTTGATAAATGGCTCAATATAATTAATCTTTAATTAATTAAAATGTGCGCTTTTGATATATTTACACAAAAAATAATTATATTTAAATTATTTATAGAAGCATAATACTACCTTCATTATGAACTAACGATACAAACTTAACATAAAATATGATTAATTAAATAAAAGATAGAAGAACTAATAGTTGTACTTAATCAAATATGACATAAAATTTACGTATAACTTAGGGGACTAAAGTACAGTTAACCCTCTACTTTTACTTTTAAAAATTACGTTTTTTTTCTTTTCTGCATTTCTGTCCTTGGATTATTCTCTCTTTCAAAAGAAATCTAAATGCTCCAAAACCCTACAAAAAATTTAAAACCCTAAACATAAAAAACGGTGCAAGCATAGGGCTGAGACTGCCTCAATTTCATCTTCGTTGTCGGAAAATGGCGTCATCTCCGATAACAATGATGAAGATGAAGTTAAATGACTGCTCGCCGCCGTCAACCGCCGCAGCAGCTCGGCTCCTACCACTTCTTGGGCCCCACCAAATTCGCTTCCGTTCCTCTCTGGATCCCCTTCACATCCTATCTTTTCCCAGAACCATCATTCCTCGTTCAGCGTTTTCCTCTTCCTCCGTCATCACTGGTAAGTTCTGTTCAAATGCTTGCAATTCCCGAGCTTTTAAGTTGCTTTGTAAGTATATTTTTGTTTGGAATATGGATTTATAAAAAGGGTTAAGGTTAGTATATTGTTTTGGCGAATGAACTAGATATTGAGTAGTTGACAATACATAAAATCTATGTTTTCAGTAAAATTATAATCTTGGCAAGCTGTTTTAGGAGTGATGATTAAAAAGGTTAAGCTAGAAGATGAACAAACAAGGATTCAGAAATCTAAAATGGGGATTATTTGATGGTGCAGGTATAAAAAGTTCAGACCTTTACTAAATAAACCATCTCTGTAAGCTGTTTAATTGGTCAGAGAGATATGTCTAAAAATGGATTCTCGATTTAGCAACTTAACCCTCTGCAAGGCTTCTTTTTAAAAACAAATATATAATTTTCCTGATTGTGTATTTGGAGAGTGATGTCTTTTTTAAGCTTCAGTATTCCAAGGTAAGTTGGTTGAGAATTTCGTGCACTTGAAGTGTTTGGTCCTTGGCTCGTAGTTGGGCCTTTTTCCTTTTAACGTCATTGTTTTACTCTGGATTTTTTCTTGCATGTTCCCCAACTGTCTGGTTTTGTGGTATTGTTGGTTTGGTTTGACCTACCTTTTAAATATTTTTGAATTATTTCCATTGGTGTGCAGCTGCAATGGTTAGTGAGGCATCAATAAAAGTGATTGATGGGAAAAAAGTTGCAAAAGATATTAGGGACGAAATAAAGGCTGAAATATGTAGGATGAAAGATTCGATTGGTGTTGTTCCTGGCCTGGCAGTTATTCTTGTTGGGGAAAGGAAGGATTCTGCAACTTATGTTCGCAACAAGAAAAAAGCTTGTGAAGCTGCTGGGATCAAATCCTATGAAGTGTGTTTGCCTGAGAACTCAACAGAAGAAGAAGTTCTCAAGTATATTTCAGACTTCAATGATGATCCTATGGTTCATGGAATTCTTGTTCAGCTACCATTACCTTCAGTATGCTACTAAACCTCATCGACTTTTATTGCTGAATTTTCTTGGAGTTATGAATGTTTGACGTGTGACTTCATCTGAATTAGTTTTATCCAAAATGGATTATGGATTAGTTATGTTCCCAGAATCATGTCAAAATTGTTACTGAATCTTCCTTGTCAATTTTTTTTTTGTTACTGTTGGATCTTAAGAGAAAGAAACTTCAAGATCTATATCATTTCAGTTTATCAGATAGTACACTGTGACATCATTTGTGGTTGCTAATCAACAACATACCCCGTATAATCCCACAAGTGGGGTCTAGGGAGGGTGAGGTGTATGCAGACCTTACCCTACATTTGTCGGATAGAGAGATTGTTTCCGATAGACCCTTGGCTCAAGAAAATCATTTTTAAGAACATGATTTGAATGGAATGCAAGAGTAAAAAGATATGATGAGAATATTGATGAAAGAGAAATACTATGAAACAGAAGTACTGACTCGAAAAATATTAGAGATAAACAAAGTTAATCAGATTGTTAATTTGGTGCTTCTTAAAATTATTCCCCAATAGATTTGATCCTTTGTAGTAACAGTAATTGGAAATAAAAGTAACAGTTGCTCAATTGAAACTTGATCTTACTTTGACTTATTATTATGTTTATTTTCTAATCAGTTTCTAAGTATTATAATAAATGTAACTCATCGATATGTTTTTTGGACAATGTAGTAATAGTAATGTAGTTCTATTATCTTTTTTTATGGTGCTCATGACATGCAGCATATTGTTTTATTTTATATGGTTCAGCATAATTATTGTAACACTTTGACATGTGTAAAAGTCAATAAACCTGTTCTTATGTCGTGGTAGTGTGTGTTTGATTCAGATGTTTATCATGTTCCCGTATGATAAGAGAAAATACTCTACTCAACTTGTGGCTTGTTGTTATGGATGAGTTAATAGATCAATGATATAAAACTCAAAGCTATTGCACTTCTGATAGAGTTGTTATCTTTCTAGACCTTTATCTTCTAATTTGAATTGTGTCTTCATCAACTTTGGATCAGCATATGGATGAGCAGAAGATCCTAAATGCTGTTTGCATTGAGAAGGATGTTGACGGATTCCACCCACTAAATATTGGCCGGCTTGCGATGCGAGGTAGAGAGCCCTTCTTTGTTCCCTGTACACCCAAAGGATGCATTGAGCTTCTGCATCGGTACAATGTGGAAATCAAGGGGAAAAAAGCGGTTGTCATTGGCAGGAGCAATATAGTTGGAATGCCTGCTGCCCTGCTGCTGCAGGTAATAGTATAATAAACAATGATTTTCTTGTGATAGAGCCTTTTTCTGATAGCATTGTATCGAGCTCTTAGTCTCTTATAATGTCTGTGTACTACCTTTGTCCTTTCCAATATTTCTTCCTATTTTTACACTAGAGGGAAGATGCCACTGTCAGCATTGTTCATTCCAGAACCAAGAACCCAGAGGAGATTACCAGACAAGCAGATATCATAATATCAGCTGTAGGGCAACCAAACATGGTTAGAGGTAGCTGGATCAAGCCTGGGGCAGTAATTATTGATGTTGGGATTAATCCTGTGGAGGTGTGAAAGCTATATACTCTTTTCTTCTGATTGTCATCCTCGTGATTATGCAGTAATTTTTGTGCCTTTTATCGTGTCTTTCTCTGCATGCTCTTCAAATAAATATGATAGAATTGCTAGCTCAAGGACCAATTAAAGAATGTTTAGTTAATTATTATTTTGTTCAACAATATTACGCTCACAGAGTCTCACCCCCAAAAGAAAGTAAAAACAGAAACAATTTCCCTGTAGTGGAATGCATGTTTGCCTTCTGATTACCCAAGATGAGGGTTGATTTTTATTCTGTCCAACAGGATACTACAAATCCTCGAGGCTATCGACTAGTTGGAGATGTTTGTTATGAAGAGGCCAGCAAGGTTGCCTCGGCTATTACTCCTGTTCCTGGAGGAGTTGGGCCCATGACTATTGCAATGCTTCTCTCTAATACTTTGTTATCTGCAAAACGAATTCACAACTTCAAGTGATATTTTGAAGTTCAGTAGTCTAACCAGGTGGGCCATATCATTGACCTTCTCAGCTGTTTTCCTGTCTCTTAGTCGGTATGTGTCTGCCTTTATGAGCTTGTAGCGTGAAAACTAACTTTTGGGAACAAAGCATCTAAACGATCTTCAACTCGAGGGACAATGGTAGGCTACTACCTAAAAGGTGGTCAAAGCTGGATTCCATGACATAATTTATAGAGTTTGGTAGGGAATAGGTCTGATGGTGGAAATCAAGTCTTAGCTGAAACACACTCGCCCTATATGGTTTGATTGTGCATTATAAACCCTTTTTTTCCTTTCTGAATTGTCTTCAGTTGTTAGAGTGGTCTGACTGAAGCTCTTCTACTCGAACAATTGTATATGTTATGTGCTATTAGATGTAAGGTTTGTTCAACATATATATGCTGATTCATATCATTTGAGGAACATGATGCTGGTAATAATGCCTTTTTGCACTCTCAAGAATCTAGCACTATTGACTAATTTTACATCCATGCTTTTGCAGTGCTTATATTCCTTCAGTAAAATGTTCTACTGATATCAGATATGTATATTTTTCACTGTTATTTTTTACCTACCTGTTTTCCAAATTGAATATCCGATTAGTAAAAAATGTTAATTAAAATAAATTGCACATTGATTTACCTATTTTTGTGGATCTTAAAGATCCTATATCTTACAGTTGATGATCTTCCTCGCCAGGAATATTAAAAATGTTTCTAAAATAAATACTATAGTAGTATATGGCTGCACCTATTTTTGTAAGTTCTCAAGGAACCTATTAAGCATTTTGCACCTAAACAAAATTGGGTACTGAATAGTGTACAACATTTACGCGTCGCTTACAAAAGAAAATGTTAATTAAAAGGATAATTTGAATAAATTATTAATATTTATTCTTTTTGAAACAAAAGTTGATCATCAGTTAAGTTTTGACTCCTTTTTGAGCCTTTCAATAAGCTTCAATCCCTCTTTTTTCATCTCTTGATGTCAATACTACCACTACTCCTTTTGCTTGCTAATTGCATGTATGTTTCATATCCTATTCCTTTATTTCCTCCACTCACCACTGCATACCTGACCATATCATATATTTAAATTATATACACTAATAGTCTTTGGTATCTCCTGTATTAAAGTTAGTAAACCAGAAATAATAAAGATGTAAAGAATAAAATAGTATTCGAGTTCATAGAATTCACTGTGTGTTTTAAAGAAATTTAATCCCCTTATTGTACCTGAGTTTATGGATTATTTTCTTTCGAGATAAAACGGAATGAACATTAAAGAAGTAGCGATACTTCAAACTTCTTCAATTTCAGCGAACTCAGAAAGCAGTAATGTAATCACACTAAGACACAATTTTGTTTGTAAGAAAATATATACAGAAGAGAGAAATTTTGATGATCAAATCTGAGATGAGACCTCTCTAATTATAGCCAACAAGGTTTCTTTTGGAAAGGGAAGTGTCTGTTCGGAAGGAATAGGTTCTTTCCGAATCTGCGAAGGGGGGAAACATTTGTTTGGAATTAATCCGCGAAGCCGACGGCGCGAGGAGCACCCTCTACTTAATCCTTTATGAGATAAAGAAAGTCTTTCTTAATATAAGGACAACTTTTCCTTTCTTCTACTAATGAGGGAAAATGAATTTTCATTTTCTCTTCACTTGGTTCCCCACATTTTTCAATTCTTATTTTTCATTCACACTTCACTTAAACCCAATAAATATAATGCTTTTTACACTATAACCGTAGTTCTTATAGCAAGTTAGTTCATTTTTATCTAATGACAAATTAATTGCATGCCTAGTAAGTTGTATAGATGATCTAGATCCGTGCATAGAACTTAGAACTTCACCAAAAAAATTATAGATAGAAAAGGGATTGTATTTTTACATATATACATCTTGTGCTCTCTAGGCTGGTGATTTTGTCTGCCATTGTTGGAAGTTAATTAAGTAGATTTAGATTTGGGGATTCTTGCCAAATGTTCAGTTTTTTTGTTTTAGGCAGGACTATATATATACATATCAATGTTAGTCTTGTCCTGTTTTTAGTGCCATTACGTTGCACGTACGTTGCTATAATAGTAATTAGTAACGAATTTCAAAATATTTGCCTGCAAGTTTACACTTAAAGATTTTGGAGGATCTGCTTTTTGTAAAAAAAAATCAGGTAATTAAATAAACTTCTTTGTTCCACATTTCTTCAATGAAAAGACAAGAAATAATAAAAGAAAGAAGACTTATAAAATTTTGAGCTCACAGAATTCATTTAGACTACAACAACAACAAATCCAGTATAGTCCCACCATGTGGGGTCTGAGGAGGGTAAAGTGTACGCAGACCTAACCCCCACCTTGAAAGGTAAGACGGCTGTTTCCGAAAGACCCTCGACTCAAAAGAGGAAAACAAGATAAAAGGTCAGATAGGAACAAGCATATCGAAAACAAGATGAAAACAAGGAATAACAAAACTGAGGAAGTCATGGTAGAATAGTACGGAAAGAAAGAGGCATTAACTACTATAAATAAATAAGATAATCAAAGTACAACGGTCTCACACCTATAAACAACAATACAATGCAGAAATCAAATGACAATAAATAATGAGCAGAACTACAACTATTATGGTGTAAGGATAAGTCACCTAGCCTTTTATCCTAATCTTAGTCCTCCACAAAAGAAATTATAGTGCGCTAATGCGCCTACTAATAGGGAAGAATAACGAGACTATGTACTAGCCTTCTACTCTAATGTGAGTTCTCCACACCCTCCTATCTAAGGTCATGTCTTCGGTAAGCTGTAACTGCGCCATGTCCTGTCTAATCACCTCTCCCCAATATTTCTTCGGCCTACCCCTACCTCTTCTGAAATCATCCATAGCCAACCTCTCACACCTCCTCACTGGGGCATCTGTGTCTCTCCTTTTCACATGCCCAAACCATCTCAGTCGCATTTCCCACATCTTGTCTTCCACCGAGGCCACTTCTACCTTGTCCCGAATAGCCTCATTTCTAATCCTGTCACTTCTGGTATGCCCACACATCCATCTCAACATTCTCATCTCAGCTATTTTCATCTTTTGAACGTGAGAGACTTTAACTGACCAACACTCCGCCCCATATAACATAGCCGGTCTAACCACCACTTTGTAGAAATTGTCCTTAAGTTGTGGTGACACCTTCTTGTCACATAACACATCGGAAGCGATCCTCCATTTCATCCACCCTGCCCCAATACGATGTGTGACATAATCGTCAATCTCCTCGCTGCCTTGCATGATAGACCCAAGGTACTTGAAACTACTTTTCTTTTGGATGGCCTGGTCACCAAGCCTAACTTTCGCGCCAACCTCCTGAGGTGTCTCACTGAACTTGCACTCTAGGTACTCTGTCTTGGTCCTACTCAGCTTAAACCCTTTAGGCTCCAAGGTATGTCTCCAATCCTCCAGCTTAGCGTTAACTCCGCTACGATTCTCATCGATCAGGACTATGTCGTCCGCAAAAAAACATACACCATTTAGATTGAGACCATAAAATCCTTTCACAGCCGTTCATGTGGTTAAATATATAAGGAAGTTCACAAACCCTAAAAAAATCTATCATGTATGTCTGACTTGTCAGTTTGATCACTTGTCTTTTATACCCTTTTTTTAGTGGATGGTTAATTTATGTCTGGTCCATTCGGGTCACCTAACATGGGGTGATGGCATTTCGTAATGACTTGTCTGGAGTCCAACGGCTAATTCAACGGCTCTAGCAACTACTTAATATGCACTTTCAATCCACCCAAACTAGTTGCAGCAGCAAGCCTACTTATTGCACTTGAAGGATGTGTGTGTCCTTAAGCTATTTAATGCCGAAGTATAGGATTATTTCCTCCCTAGGATAGATAGAATGGGATACCTTTTCGTGGAATTGTCTCTATATTTATAGCCAATGACCGAGTAATGGGATGAAAAGGTGCAATCCAATATTATGAAGACAAAGATCCTTTACATATTTTAAAGAGAAAATTGACAAGAATTTAAACGTTATGGTTTCTGAGTCGATATATTGTGTATTTCTATCCTTATTTTTCACACGTAGCTAGGACTCAATCTCGAAATATTGGATTCTCCAAAACCTATGAACAATTAATATGTAGTTGAATCAGGCAAATGTTCAAAAAGAGGTGACTTCCTTTCTGTAAAAGAAGAGGCCAGAAGGTCCATCATTTGGCAGCAAAGCAAGTTTCACCAAGCTTTCAGCACCTTCTTCAGCAGTTAAACTTCCAGTATATGCGGTCATGTCTGTACCACAATAGCCAGGGCATACAGAGTTTATCCGAAAATTCGGGTATTTTGAACCTAAAACTCTTGTGTAGGCAATCAAGGCTGCTTTTGACACTTTGTAAGCTGCAAAGTAAGTTGGCCATCCTTTGGCTTCTATTGAATTCTCTGTAAAATCTTTGAGAAATTCATTCAACACTTCGTCCACCCTCTCTTCTGTCAGGTTTTTTGCATCACTTAGCACTTTTTTAGCCCATTCGTTACACAATAGCTGTAGAAAAGAAGAAAACCGAAAATCACTACAGTTAGCAATTGTACAATTTCAATTACACAAGAACTCTAATCCATGATATATCACTATGCGCGTGTCAGAAAAAGAATCCGACCGTAAGGATCTATTGCACGCAACTTTGTATTTCTGCCCGAGATGTTTCCACAGCAAAACTGAACATAATTAAGAAGGCTAATAATTTGTTTACCTTTAACTTCCCTAAGAAAGAAGCAACATTAACAATCCTTGGAGAATTAGAGAGGTGAAGGAGAGGGATAAATGCTTCACTCATCCTTTTTGCACCATAGAAGTTTGTCTCTACACATTGTTTTGTCAACTCATAATTTGTAACAATACCTGCAGTTGATTTCTCCGTACCAACTTCCTGCATGCATAACAATTAATGAATTTAATTGTCGTACATACTAATTAACTTTGACGTATATGTACGTAACATATTTAAAATGAAAATTTTACAAGTAGAAAAATCATACTTCATTTTCAGTAGAAATGGTCACGAAGTCTCCCTCTATTAAATCTTTTAGTATAACAATAGCTCCTTCCACCATTAATCCACCAACCCCTGCGTTGTTAACCTGCAAATTAAAGCATTCATAATTAATTTCTCATTTCTTTTAACGAATATCAAATTCATGTACTGATGACTGATGAGGAAATTAAACGAATCAAATCATTATTTTATGAAAAATAATTATTTATTTAATTTAATTTAATAAAGTGTTACATTAAATAAATTATTTTGTCATATATGTGGTGTTCTCGATTTTTATAGTAGATGATTTAGTGTATAAAGTTTAAGTTTATGCACATAAGATTAAATCATTAATTTCTATAAGTAAACTTCACAATCATAGATGAAAATTTGGACAAATCATTAGAATGATTGTGATACGATATTGAAGATAATTTGTCATGATTATGAGATTGGTAAAATATTAACTTCTCGTGCTATAGTGTATTTTGTATGTATTGAACAAGTCAAATAGATATAGTCTAACGATCCAAATCGTCGTTAATTAATATTAGAAGAAATCGCAAGAAAATATACTCAACTGGATCCCACCATCCCGCCAGAGCGGAATGGTCCCGCTTTAGCGGCGCCACCAGAGCCGAATGGTCCCGCCTTAGCGACGACGCCAGAGTGGGAATGTGGCCGCCAAAGCGGGAGGACGTGGGTCAGAACTTAAGTCTATTTCCCCCACTTCTTCCAAAGGTAAGTTAGAGGCGAGAGTTATTGCAAAAACCCTCCAAAAGGCTGATCTTGACTTGGGAAGAAAAGGAGAAGGAATCTCGGCATTGGAAGGCTTTCAACCGGTGGAATTTAGTCTGGCCTTGCCCGTAGAACATCTGGAACCAAGTGGTTCAGCAACATTATCTCTCTACAGTTGCTTGGCGCCCAGGTAAGCTAGGTTTCTCTAATTGATTAGTTGTAAATCTGTTCCCACGCATTCTATATTGTAATTAACAGGAGATTTCATGCCTAGGCCTTCAGGCACGAAGTTTGGATGGCTGAATGTATTGTTATTGTTGTTTAGGGTAGGAATGTACCATATGGGTATGATTATCCTGTGACTAGTGATGATAGTCTAGTTCTTGGTTGATAACTGTAATACTGCTTGTTGATGGTCTTTGTAAAGATTCAGGTGGAGGAAATTATCGGGTTAGAATGAGATCTTAAGGCTTGTGATAATCAAGGGGGGTCCATATCAATATAGGAGATATATACATAGATTTACATATGTGAGTTCATATTGATGGTTCTATGTGAAATATCCGAGTAATTTGAATCATGAAATAAATGATGAATGTGAATGACTTATTTGATAGTCTCTTTCCATGAACCTATTTGATTACCTGTGGTTGTAGGTTATGGTTTAGTCTATGCTATAGAAAGACTCTTAATAGTATTTGAGTAAGGTTGTGATGTCTACCATGCATTTAATTATTATGGGTGAGTGATTGATCTATTATTGTGATCGGTCTATAATTTCAAGACCGTGAAATATAATCTTAAACTTGCTCTATTAAAAGTGCTACCTTGAATAAAGAAGACTTGCTGAAGTATTGTAGATGAAGGGTAAGATAGAACGAAACCAATGAAATGACTAATTGTGAACAACTGCATGCAATGAACCTGTTACTTGATTGTGCAAGTATGTGAACTATTCATTGTGGACTGTGATTGTGGTTGTGATTGTGATATTGGATCGGTGTCACATTTCAACATATATATTGGATCGAATGTCTGGTTCTGACATATATATTGAATCGGGTGTCACATTCCGAAACATATATAGGATCGGGTGTCATGTTCCGACACATATATTGAATCGGGTGTCACGTTTCGACACATATATAATTTGGGTATGGGTTTCATGAGAGAACCATTGTATGGCTATCATCTGTGAATTGATCTTGACTATGTGGGTGATGATAAAGAAACTAACCCAATTATAATTTAGCATGTCCATCTTGTGTAATAATTAATATGAAAGGACTGAAGGCCCAAGTGTTGCCGTGTTGACTGTTGTAACTAAGATTTACCTTGTGAAACTATTTAGTGCTCCTGAAATAATAAATTAATAATGCGTTCATGTATATGCTTGTTCGGATTATGTTATGGATGCTAGATACATCCGCATAGTAGGCATAAGGTTGTGGGTAAACAATTGGGAAGCAGTCAATGCGTTTGTTAAGGGAGATTAATGACTTAACGTCAGGTATTGTAGATGTCCTATGGGCACATGAGTTAAAAAGGGAATTAACAGGTTATTCGAAGTTTCTATCTCCGAACAGGACGCCTTGGCGGGAGAAATTCCGTTGTGGTGGGGTCGCTAGAGCGGGATAGGTACCGGCATGGCGAGCCAGTATGGTTATGGGAAGGGCCTTAGTTCACTAAATATTTTCCTCTTCCAGGTGAGATGTTAATTATCCTAAGTTTATGTGACGGTGTGAAACTAAATATAGTAAAAAGGTTAGACAGAGTTAGTACTGGCCCGTAGTTGGAAACTTTCTCTATGTGATAGAAGGGTTAGACCTTGATTTGTATTAGAATCGGCAACGGACCAGCTAGAAGGGATGAAAGTTAGGCTTGAACGACTTTAATGAGGTTAATGAGAATGATAAGAGTTTTGCATAAAGTTAGTGGTAAATCTCTTAAGAGCATGTTTTCTTCTTGTTGATTCCTTTATATTATGTGGTGGGTATCGATTGATCGATGATGCTTACTAATACGTGTTGCTTGTACTGATACTACTCTTTCTATGCCACTTGGCATAGTCTGATTGCAGGGTCAGTGATATTTCTTAGGTCAAGACGAAAATAATTCTCCAACAGCATCTACTCTTTCTTCCTTATGGTGGGAGTTGTGTCATTATTTCATTATATATTGTATCTTTAGAAGCTCTTGTACCTGTTTAGACGAGTATCCTTGGGGGTGTTAGATTGCTCCTTGTAATAAACCATCAGAGTTTTAAATTGATATAAAGTGATTTCATAACTCTTTTGGCCTATTATTGGTATTTTGTTAAACTTTCGCATGTCTTTTTGTTTAAGAGGTCGAGGCCTTGGGGGTGTTAGATTGTTCCTTGTAATAAACCATCAGAGTTTTAAGTTGATATAAAGTGATTTCATAACTTTTTTGACCTATTATTGGTATTTTATTAAACTTCTGCGTGTCCTTTTGTTTAAGGAGTTGAGGGTTCTCCAACCTAAGTGTTAAAGTGAGTGTCCGCACAATTCAATGGATTGGATCGTGCCGAATAGATATATATCTTAGACTGACTTGTAAGAATAAATTGTCTAAACCTCTTAATATTGATATAAATATATAACTATTGTGAGTTGTATATGTTAATTATCATTTTGATTTGACTTAATAGTGAAATATTAATTGAAAAAATCGAATTAAACTGATTATATAAATCTCTATATTATATATTAATCGTTTATCCTTTTCATTCTTTAATTAGGTATTTAAATGAACCCTGTTTCCAAACAGTTGGTATATTAAGTTGAATTTTCAAGACATAGTTGTTGAGAATTTATTTATTAAAAAATTTGTCAGCATCCTTTATGTCGTCACCATATAAGATTGAACAGTCTTTTTGACTTTTTGTTTTACGTGGGATGAGCTTGATCTCCGCCAGGAAAAGTGTTTTTTTATTAGTAAAATAAATTGCACATTTCCTGTTATCTAACTTTATCCATCCTTTCTTATTTACTTGTCAAATATTTTTTAATTTAATTTTTCTTTTTATTTATTAATTTTGATAAATTAAGAAAGAACAAATTTTTTCTTCCTATTATACTCTTAATTTATTAAATATTGAATTAATGTCTTTCAAAAATATAGTAAATAAATATGTTTAAAACTCTATCAATTAATAAAAATAAAATAATAAACTCACTATATCAATTATTATTTTCTTAATAAATGTGCCAAATCAAAATTTAATAAATAAAAAAAATGGAAAAAATAATATCTAGAGCTTGTTATAATATCTAGAGATATTCAAAGATTTTTACAAAATGGTTATTTACCACTACTTTTTCTGCACCATCATTGCTAATTTTCACAGTCATCATCACTACTAATCACTATTTATAATTATCACCACCAACCATCATTAATTGTCATAACAATTCACTAAATAACTAGTGATAATCATCACCATCAATCACCACTATATATCGTAAATTACTATCTTCGTTCAACGCTAATTTCATTAGCTATCAGTATCAATCACTATCGCCACCAACTAACACCATTAGCCACCAACATAACTATTACCACAGTTAATCACTATTGTCAGCCACCGTCAACCACTAATTACTTACTACCCACAATCAACACCAATATCCCCAATCAACACCCACAACCACCACTGCTAGCAAACACCAGCACCACCAACTGCCATATAATAAAAATAAGATGTAAACAACGATGGAGTGGTATAATTAAATAGTAGTTACCAGAATATCGAGCCTTCCAAATTTTTTGTTGATGAAGTCTACAAGAGAAGAAATACTAGCTGGATCCATAACATCAAGTTGATGAAACAAAATCTGATCATCACTAGTAATGTTTGCCTCCTTTTTAAGCCTTTCAATAGCTTTAATGCCTCTCTTTTCATCTCTTGATGTCAACACCACCACTACTCCTTTGCTTGCTAATTGCTTGCATGTTTCATATCCTATTCCTTTGTTCCCTCCCGTCACTACTGCATACCTGATCATATATACCACATATTTCTTAGATATGCGCACAAAAATTTAAGTTATATATACTGATAAACAGGAAAACTACTAATAATTAAGTTACCTTGTGCTCTGGAGGCTGATGGTTTTCTCTGCCATATTCAACTTTTTGGACTACCAATGTATTGGGTTTGGTAGACGTACTCTAGCTAGAAGATGAAATTATATAATATGGATATTGGAGAGAAAAAAGGCCCCGTAATTATTGACTATAGTTTTTTTTCCCCTCACGTCAGGCTAGTCCTGTTTCTAGTGTTTAAAAGTAGGAGTAGTTCCATACGGAAAATAATGTGAATAATATTATTAGGCGTATCCCTCAAAGTTCAACAAATTAATCCAATTATAGACTGGGAACAGAAACAACTAAAACTAACCTTGTCGGCATATGTGAAAAATAATATTAGAAAAATATTTTTTACAAGCCAGACATTCCCTTGAAGACAATACTATTTTTTTTATCCAATTATGTATGCTTTGACCTTTATTCATATTTGTTTGTGTTAGAGCGTTTTGAATTGACTTATAAAATGTTTATAAGTTTTTATAAGTTTTTTTTTAGTATTTGACTGATCAATTTAAATTTATTTTGTATTTAAAATTAGCTCAAAAAAATAATTGAATTTGTTTGGCTTAATTTATCTAAAACACTTTATAAGCTGAAAACAACTTATAAATCAAAAAAATAAATTAGTCTATCCAATTTATTTATTTTTAGCTTATAAATAATTTTCAACTTATAAGCTGATTAAACATATTATTAGTCTTATACACTTGTCCTCATTTTTAGGGCTAAGTTGAACCATTATCATATGTCATCCATAGCAAGTTGCCCAAATCACTATTCTTTTGTTGACCATTGTTCTAACTTGCTTAGGTTCGAATTTCAAAATCTATATATGCCTGCATTTTTCACATTTTAATTATTTTAGATGCTAAATAACTGTCGGCTACATGAAGTTTTGTTCTTGAAGAGCTGTAGCATGAAAAAGCACAATTTAGTTATTTCTTAAATTAAGGCTTAATTGTTGTCGTTAAATATGTTGTTCGAATTCTCCAAAAATAGCACTTATGTCAAGGCCAGCCCATTAATGAATATTAAAAGCATTAAAAATGAGCAGGAAGATTATATATTCTTGCAGTACTTTACTCAAGTCTACCCATGTAAATTATTTTCTATAGTGATATCAATTGTTTTTTTCGACTCATTTTCTTTTTCTTATTCAGAAAAAAATTTCACCTAAAATTCTTGGTATGGTATAGCGAACTTTTTTACGATTAAGGAGCTGTTGATTGATATAATCCTGGTACTAAACTAGTCCTGTTACTTTAGTGATGAGATAACATACAAAATGATGATACAACACACATTTGCATTTCATTGAAGATTATTAATCAGTACATGTTATTCTAGGCCTTATTGGCTTATAGCATCAGCTGCGCGTTCACAATGAACAACATACTGTCATTCGAATGATGAGACTTCATTTCGATCAAAGAACAAACCAGAAGGACCATCATCAGGCTGCAAAGCAAGCCTTACAGGACTCTCCGCGCCTTCTTCAATAGACAATATCCCACGATTGTAATTGATATCTGTTTTCACAAAACCAGGGCAGACGCAATTGATCTGTATAGACGGATGCTTCTTTGCCATGACCCTTGAGTAAGAGTTCATTGCTGCTTTAGAGAGTATGTAGGCTGACATGAAAGGCGGCCAGCCCTTTGCTTGAAGGGAATCTTCTTTGAAGTCCTTCAGATATTGATTTATCACCTCTTCTATTTTCTCTTCTGTTGGGTTTTCGCTGTCACTTAATAATCCTTTAGCCCATTCATGTTTCAAGTTCTGGAAATTCAATCAGAAACTTTCAGTCACTAGTCATGGATATTATCCATTTAACGACATTGATTAACAAACTTGTCATGTACAACACATAAAGAATAAGATTGACACTATCAAACATGTCCTAGTCCTCCTATGCATATGTGAAAGCTTTTTCCTAAATTAGCCGGCCTACACTTCGGCTACTAATAATGGAATAAAACCTTACAACTATATAGGATATGTTAACCTCTCTTGAGTGAGTACAGTGAAAGAATCTCGTCTCGCCTCACCCGCCCATTTGTCTTATGGCCTAATCGACTCGCTTTTCAATCAAAGTGATTTTATAACCGTAAAGAAAAACCTTTCTTTCGGGATCAATCCTGTCCCTAGATGTAGCAGTGAATCAGCGGAACATTCAAAGAAGCTACGCACCTTAACTGAATGTTAATGAAAGAAAGTCCTTTCATCCTAAAAATTTAATAGCTAAATCACATTAAACTGAAAAATGCAGCTATGTAGGTATGGTAAAATTGCAAAAAAGATCTGAAGAAATGTTGCCAGGTTAATACCTTTAGCTTTCCCATGGAGGAGGAAACGTTCACAATCCTCGGCGACTTAGATAAATGGAGGAGTGGAATAAATGTTTCAGTCATTCTCTTTATACCATAATAGTTTGTTTCAAGACACTCCTTTGCCAACTCAAATGACTGAGTCAATATGTCATTCCAGTTGACTTGAGATCCTCCTGTCTATAGCAGAGAGAATGATGAAAATAAAGTGTGCAAACGATGAAGTCACATGTCAAAAGTTGAATTTTCCACAAAGAGAAAGAAAGTTATGGCTGCTGATCATGTTGCTTGATTGTAGAATCTAATCTATCTATCTCTCTCTCTATATATAATAAAGTTAGCTATAGAAAAGGTGATGTGAAACTTCTCTATAACCTCTATTACTATTTATCTTTTTTCTCCTTTTTTTGAACATTTGTTAGTTTTCTCTTCATTTTAATGTAGTTATTATTTATATAATTGTTGAAAATTAATGTTTTGTTGTAAATATATTATATTAATGTTGACATTCATAACTTCAAGGTGTAATTCTATCATTATGTGTAATAATACATACACCTCCACCACCTCCTCATTTATTTTCTATATACACCCCTTGATCTCTCCCACATTCTCAAGGATTAATGTCATGTTTATTGTTATCTCTTTGTATGCCTCTATGTAACACTATAAATAGAGATCTTGAAGATTTGAGAAACACTTGAATATACTTGGAAGAATAAGAAAACTCTCCTCTCTTGTCTCTCTTCATTTGAGACTCTAATGTATGTGCGTTTTTATCATATATTTATCATTTTTGTATAGAGAAAAATTTTATATGCTCTTGCTTTGCCTTTATTTTTCTTCTTAAATAATTTCTTTGTAATTTTTCATGGTTATAATTATTTTCTATCAACTCTTCTGAATTTATAAAATTTTCACCAAATAAATGAAGTAAATTTATATTATATTAATCTCAGAACGTTTTTTTCCTCAAAATTCTTAGTTCTTTTCATCTTTTCATTCATAATACTTAACAATTTATTTTTTCAATGAAAAAAACTTAAATTTTTTCATTCGATTTTCAAAAAGAGGAAGGAAGAAACTTAAAAATACAGAAAAGATCAAACGACGAAAGCTTTCAAGGAGAAAAAAATATGTCAAGACAGGAATAATAAAAATTTCATCAACATTCAAATCACCATCATCTTAAAACTTGACTTGTATTAGAAAGATTATGTCAACACATTCCTATTGAATAAGCTAAATATATGCATTGACAATTTCCAGATATTTTAAAGTTAATGCATAATCTTATATAGATAGGCATAGACAAGATGATATGATACCTCTCTAAAGGGCAGTCCGGTGCACTAAAGCTCCCGCTATGCGCAGGGTTCGGGGAAGGGTACCTCTCTATAAATTAAAATATTATTACACCTTCCATCCACTTAACACTATAATTGTGAAACAAATTGGTACTTAATATTTATAATAGAAGGTTTAATTTAATTTACTTTATTAATACGCCATAAAATTCTTCTATAAATTTGGGTTAATAGCTTATATACCGAGTTAATTAAGCATGTATATCTTGCCCATTGTCTTTTCTAAAATTCTTCAAATAGATTGAACATATTATTTTTGTTATAGTATTACTTTGTGCATTTATGAATCTTTAAGACTTAAAAAACTTTATAACTTGATCAAAAAATTTGAACACCGATATAATTACATCTACTCACTAAATGAATATCCATATTTAACGAAACATCTTCATTTAATCTGTTTATGTCATGAATTCATAATATTAGACTGGTGAGTATGAGTAGAAAACTAATAGAAGTTTGTTGTGTTTATATTTTTTTGGGGTGATACAATGAGGTGTGTTTTTTGAGAAATTTTTGATATCATATTTTCATTCAATTATTTCTTGAGTAGCAAAGACTAGATAAACATTCAACTTGGGTGGATAAATATATAGTCAAAGATTTGCCAACAAGTTATTTTTATACATATTATTTCATATTTGCTTAAAATAAAATATAGTTAATGTTTTTATGTAATATTGGTTTAATATTTGAAAACTTAAGTTTCGGAAAAGACGTTAGGTGGATATTATGATTTCTTCTGTTTAGATAACACTTTCGAAAGAAATATTTAAAATACATTGATCCTAATAAAAAATATTTTTTGATGATTTTAATATTCGATTATTAGAAGAAAAAAATAGATCGTGAATTTGATGAGCATTTGTCCATATATAATTAGAAATAAAATATTTTTCATTTTACAAGAAATTTTTAAAATTGGAGTTGTGTTTGGTTATACTTTTTCACAAATGATAGAAAATAGTATTTCATTTGTAATTCTGAATATGGAGTAATTGAGAAGTTTTTCAAATTCCTATTTCAACTTCCAAGTTTAATTTGAAATTTTCTTGATCAAAATTAATTTTTAAATAAAGTAAAAAATATTTCAGAAAGAAGATTAATTTATAATTTTTTATGATGAAACAGGTGATGTAGTTCTTTTACTCCGTGCTTAGCACGGCTAAGTTCACTATTCATAAAACAGGACATGTTCTGGTTCTTGACAATGTACAGCAGAAACCTCATCCCAATATCATGGTTAACTTTACACCCAAATCAAGTTGCACTATTAATCAAATATGTAGTAAAAAGAAAGGTCTAGTATTGTTAATTTTGATGGCCGTGCCTAATTATGATAAATCTTGGGGGTTATGAATTCTCTTAGACGCGTCACAGAACATACATTAGGATATGAGCTTAAGTTCAATGCATGAGGTAATTATAATTACAGGTAAGTAACTATATTAGAACGTAATTACAAGTAAATCTCTATCATAAGCATCAATAGGTAACCTGATGAAAATGGTAACAAACCTGCTACTATTACATTACACTTGATATATGTCATACAGTGACCAACTAGTCTGGTATTGAGACAAAAGTAATTACTCCTTTTATTTCAATTTATTTGTCTAATTTTCTTTTCGGATCCGTTTAAGAAAAATGTTCTTTTTCCTTTTTCGGCAATTTCAACTTTCCACATGAGAATAAGATTAAAAGATACTTTGGTATTCTACATGTCCATAGTTTAAGATCAAAAGATTCAATTATTTTAAACTCTATGTCAAATCAAAATAAAACAAACAAATAAAAACAAAGCGAGTTATTGATTCAAAGTTAAAAAGTCATACCCCACTGGACTCTTGTGTAGCTCCTAAGGCATCAGCATCTATACTGACTCCACCTATTCCTGCATTGTTCACCTAACCAATAAAAAAAACAAAACATCCACATCTCGTTTTACCAAATTATATTGTTTTGGTCGTAAAACAAGAAAGTTAAATCAAGAACATTAATATACCAAGATATCAAGCCTGCCAATTTTTGTCTTAATGAATTCAGCCAAAGAAGCAATACTAGAATCATCCACAACATCAAGCTGATGAAACACCACATTTTCAGCCAAACCAAAGCCTTTAAGTTTCTCCAAAGCTTCAAGCCCTCTCTTCTCATTTCTAGCACCCAAAATCACCAACACTCCATGAGAAGCTAGCTGCCTGCATATTTCAAATCCTATCCCTTTGTTTGCCCCTGTAACTACTGCATATCTGCACGCAAATCAATTTATATAACATAGTTTGAATCTGCATGAAACTTTAAAAAATAAACAAAGACTTCTAAAATTACAATCTAAAACATGTCATATAGTCTTTGTATGACTTTAAATGTTTGAAACATAGTAACATTATGCCGTTGACCATGAAATATATGTTATAAAAACTTAGATTAAGGTAAAATGGAAAATTAAAATTAATTATTTTCAAAGTAAGAAATATTGTTTGAGACATATAAATCAGATAAGGAAAATGTGACACATAGTAAATTACTTTGTGGCTCTGCCTTCTGCCATTGAGAGTAGTTTTGATTGTGATTGAAGAAAACTACAGTTTTATTTTCCTTTTTAGCCAATTGTTTTCTCGTTTCTAGTGAGCTTTATATATATGGCAAAGTGGCTATCCACGTGTATGCATTTATAACTTCACATGATACACAGGGAACAATAAGATCCTATTAGAGATCTGATAAAGTATTTTATTTTATTTAAAGTAAAACTTGTTATCACTAGTCTAGAAGTATCTAATCTAATTAATTTGAAGTGAAAGAAGGTTCCTATAGAACATAAACATTTAATGTAGGTTAATTTTCTTAAAAGATTTCAATTACTTTATAAATTTATGTCAAAAAATAACAAAAATGAAATGAAGTATCTTTGTATGCAAATACTTTTTCTAATAGGAAGGAAAATGATGGATAAGAATTTAAAGTTACTTTTCATATTCTAGTCTAGTTTCAATGTAGGACGTTGTCATTTTAAAATAAGATCACAAGAGTTAGTTTTATAATCATGATTCTAATGTGAGACTCAAAGTTACTTCTTTGGTTTAGTTTCAATACAAAAAAAGTCCCAAGTTCTTCGCGGTGCAACCAAATCCCAACTACAAGCAGATTGACATAAATTAAAGTGATAAACAGATGGAGTAGTAAAATTCTACAAGTGAAGTTTGAGAAAATTGTATATATGCAGTCTTGTTTTTATATATAAAGTAGGTTGAGAGATGCATAATAACAAGTATTGAAAGAAAATACAGTAATAAATAAGTCATGCTACAAATAAAGTAGAAAAGATCAATAACAACAACAAATAATACGATAATTGAAGAAAAAGAACAAGTCATAATAAAATTGATTACACAAATACAATAAATGCAAAACTAGTCTTCCAACTGAGTCGTGTTGCCCGAATAATTATCGATAGAAGACCAATGTGGAATACGACAAGTGAAACTTATTTTTTCTACTTCCACTACAAAAGTCATTTTCAAATTTGTTTTCTAACAAAAAAAATATGTTTTCTAAAAATTTTGACCTATCAAACATAGAAAAATCTCAGAAATTCCTTTTTCTCGTTTCGAGTCTGGTTGGACTGAATGATCAACGAATACTCTTGAGACTAAAATAACCTTGACTTCATCTTTTCTATTTTTCTTATTTGCTTTAAATATTAGGATATCGATTATAGAATTTTATATAATGCATTAGCTATCCTATTTTTTAGGTAAAATTACCCTTTTACACATATTCCCCTAATATATTTACTTTTATTCCCATATACACCAAAAAATTTCCAAATTCCTTCTTTTTCCTTTCTCTCTCTATACCTCTCTGATACATCCGCCTATTTCTTTATTCTTGCCCTAATTTGCTCTAGTTAATTTGTTACTCTTCAAGGTTCCAAATAAGGTATATTTCAATCTTTCCTTATATGGAATTTTACTTCATCCTCATTCAATCTGATTTCTCCTAAAATTTGTATATTTTGATTTCTTCTGAAAATCTTTGAAAAATCTTCTAAATTTTTATCATTTGTTTTCTTCTGTAAATCTTTCTGTTTTTATTTCTCATACCTTCAATGGAATCTGTTCATGGTCTCAAACAGTCCACTAAAAATCAACGAATTTTTGTTTCTCCTGGTTCTGATTCGTCTTGGGAAGGTTACGACGAAGTTAGATCCAAACATCGTAACGATCCAACAGTGATGAATAAGCTACGTGAGAAATTGAAGTCGAAAGTTACAGTTAAACATGCACCCAAAGAAATAGACAACAAGATTGAAGGGGTTACAACACGCCCTAATCTCCCAAAGGTATGTGGTCAATTAAGTTTTTTGTTTTAGAATGAAAATTTTGTGAAGGTTTTAATGATTCTGATACATATCATTTATGTATCAGATTCATAATGTATTTTTAAAAGGAATTTTTTTTGGAGATTTTATATTTCTGATACATCATGTTTAAGTATCAGTTTCTGTTGTTTTAATTTTTAATGATTCTGATACATATACATTTATGTATCAGATACATAATGTCTTTTTCAAATGTATTTTTTTGGAGATTTTCTATTTCTGATACATCATGTTTAAGTGTCAGTTTCTGTTGTTTTAATTTTTAATGATTCTGATACATATACATTTATGTATCAGATACATAATGTCTTTTTCAAATGTATTTTTTTGGAGATTTTCTATTTCTGATACATCATGTTTAAGTGTCATTTTATGTTGTTTCAAGTTTTAACGAAGCTGATACATATCATTTATGTATCAGATACATAATGTCTTTTTCAAATGCAATTATTTGAGATTTACTATTTCTGATACATTATGTTTAAGTCTCAGTTTCTGTTATTTCAAGTTTAATGATTCTGATACATCTACATTTATGTATCAGATACATAATGTCTGTTTCATATGCAATTTTTTGAGAATTATTATTTCTGATACATCATCTTTAAGTCTCAGTATTTGTTATTTTCAAGTTTTAATGATTTTGATACATATACATTTATGTATCAGATACATAATGTTTTTTTCAAATGCAATTTTTTGGAGATTTACTATTTCTGATACATCATGTGTAAGTGTCATTTTTTGATGTTTCAAGTTTTAATGATTCTGATACTTCTACATTTATGTATCAGAATATAATATATAATTATTTTTGATACATCTTCTGTATGTATCAGATTCTCATCTCATGCATCAGATATTTTAATGCATATGATACATCGTATTTATGTATAAAGTTCAAGTTGTATTTAAGCATTTTTATGTCAATGCAGGGAATGAAATACGTCATCAAGAAGATCCCGTCCCACCCATTGAGATTCGGAACGGCATATAGGGCTAATTTTCTTGATGATTTTGAATCATCAATAGGTGGAGATATTGTTGTCAGAAGGCCATGGATGGTTATGTTAGCGATAACGACGATCCAAAAAAAACTAGGAGAGACATCTCTCCAAACCAAGGAGAACTGATTGATGTCCAGTAGTTTTTTTTTTATAGTAAACATTTTAGGTGATTCTGATTCTTTTAATGTATCTGATACATAAACTGTAATGTATCAGATTTAATATGTTTTAATATTTTCATACATCAGATTTACTATGTTTTTCTCTGGTGTCAAAATCGAATATAAAATCAAAGTTTATGTTTTATATTTCTACTGTATCAAACTTGTATCGAGTATAATATTCATAAGTGTCATATTTTGTGAATTTTGATACATGAATCAAGTTTTATTTATTATGATACATCATGCACATGTATCAGATTCTCATTTCTCAATATTTAATGATTCCGATACATTAATTTTTAAAATTCACGTACATAACTGTCGCCTTCTTTAATAGATCAGTAATTGATATAAAGAGCCAATCTTTTATCCATAAATAGCTGATGTGCATTAACTATTCTATAGCTAAAGTTATGTATCAGATACATAACTTATGTATCAGCAAAAGTGAAAAAATAACTGAAATCAAATTCGGTATGAATTTATGCTCTGTTTTTTCCATTCGAGACGATGCTCTGTTTTTTGGCTTGAATCTTCATGAACATAACAATTGATTTTTTTAACAATTGATGTATCAGATACATAACTTATGTATCACCAAAACTGAAAAAAAATTGAAATCGAAGTTGGTTTGAATTTATGCTCTGTTTTTTTGGCTTGAATCTTCAACTTCACAACCGTTATTTTTTTAACCAAATTAATCTCATTAATTAGATTAATAATTGATTTAAAGAACCAATCATCCATTATATTAAGATATTATCCATAAATAGATGATCTTCATTAATTACTCATTAGATAATTGATGTATCAGATACAAAACTAATGTATCAGAAAAGTTGAAAAAAAAGGGGATATCGGGTAATTTTGATACAATGAGGGATGTATAGTAATTAGACTTTTCCATTATGGGATTTAGGTAAAGTTTACTATTTTTTATACAATGACCCAAACATTCACAAAAACAAAAACATACGCAATAGATAATCCAATAATTATTTAACTTATGTATGGTAGTTTATACCGTATAAATAATATGTTCCTGCATAACTTTGTCCATGAAACTATATTTCTCGGCTCCCATAAATGATAATACGATTGAATATATCGGATCTCTACAAATTATGTATTTATTAAGAATCCAATATGAATACAATAATATTTTTTAAAAGTCCAAACAACATAACTATAATTGCTGAGATTCTCAATTTCATTAGAAAGGTGACACCTCTTTCCTATTGAAAAACTTTCCTGATGGACCTCCCTCGGGTAAAAGAGCAAGACAAACAGGACTTTCAGCACCCTCTTCAACACTTAATGTGCCACAATTGCAACATATATCAGTTTTCACATAACCTGGACAAACACAATTGATTAGAAAATTTGGGTATTTCTTAGCCAATATTCTTGTGTAACCATTTAGGGCTGCTTTTGATAGGATATAAGCAGATAAAATTGGAGGCCAATTTTTGCTTTCCAACAAACCCTCCTTGAAATCTTTGAGGAAAACATTCAAAACCTCATCCACTTTGTCTTCTGTTAGATTGTCACAATCATTTAAGACTCTTATAGCCCATTCATTCCGTACATTCTGAAATAAAACATTGTGTCAGATCAGTTTGTTTAATGTACTAAAAATAGATTGTTCGTGATACAATATGTTGTTATAAGATTGGTATGAAATTAGATAAAATATTTACCTCTAGTTTTCCACCACTAGAGGAGACATTGACAATACGTGGTGAATCAGATAATTGAAGTAGCGGTAATAATTCTTGTATCATCCATTTTGCACCATAGTAATTTGTTTTTATACATTCTTCAGCTGCATCATCTGTTTGAGTTGCTACCTTTATCTTCTCAATGAATAGGTCTTGCTGCAATAAGACCAACACAAGATTATAAGCAAATGAAGAATCGACGTGATGACAAGAGGGGGTTGTATTGACGGTAAACACTCTTTACTTTCATTTCTGAGATTGCGAGTTCAAGTCACCTTTTCGATCCTGAGGAGGGGTAAAAAAATATTAAATAAATAAATAAAAAATCGATGTGATACAGTCACTTACTTCTGGGCTTATAGTAACATCTTTATCCAAAAGCACTCCAAGAACTGCCGCATTATTCACCTGTTTAGGTTAAGTATCGTTAAGCAAATTCATGAATCTATTAAGCAAACACAAAACTATACAGAAAATTGAGTTAGGAATGCAAATAGCTTGATTTGAGAAAACATTTTTAATTTTTCATGTTCGGTTGGTCAAAATTTTTGAAAATAATTTTCTATAGCAAAACAAGATCCTTAAAAATGAGAAAAACGAGTTCTCTAATAGAAGTAGGAAAACCAAATTTCATATATGGTATTCCACATTGATTGTGTGCTCCTACAACACACCATATCTTCATCCCCACTCCTACCACCAATAGTATTTATCTAAAATATTACATAATAAATGTCTTTCGAATAATATATATTTTTTTGCTTATGTATCAAACACGAGAAAATAGGTAAGAAAATCAATATCTACCTTAATACCAAACACACAAATTTTTCTATAATCCGAATAGCGCGTCGTAGTAATGGAATTTTTCAATAATATCCATCGTCAATTCATTATTAAATAGGATTAGCGACAGATTTTTGCTGTTTAATTTTTGTTCTTTCGTAGGTTTGGACTCAGTTGTACAGAAAGAAAAAGGAGTGGAAGAGAAAATACCAAGATATCAAGCTTGCCAAATCTGTTCTTGATGAAATCTTTGAGTCTTACAATGCTAGAAATGTCAGTCACATCAAGTTGATGAAAAATAATATTATAATTAGAGAGGCCATACATCTTTAACATATCAATAACAGCTTCATTCCCCCTTTTCTCATCTCTTGCTGTTAAGATCACCACTATTCCCTTTGATGCTAGTTGTCTACATATTTCTAATCCCATCCCTTTGTTGCCTCCACTCACAACTGCAATCCTGATAACAACAAATTAATCCAAATCATAAGAAATTAAAATAATATGTTCATTTATTTGCTGGATCAGGATTTAAAAGGAGTTGATTTCTCAAATCGTCCACTCACAACTGCAATCCTGATAACAACAAATTAATCCAAATCATAAGAAATTAAAATAATATGTTCATTTAATTTGCTGGATCAGGATTTAAAAGGAGTTTGATTTCTCAAATCGTCACTTAATTAATAATTATTAGCATCTCAGAAAGTCAAAACTGGAATCATCAAGAGGAAATTAAGCTGATAATTAACTTTTTGAAACAATAACTATTAGTTAGTAACGGCTCTGAGAAATCAATCCAAATTTGGAATAGGTAGATTCTGCTTTAAAAAGAAGTGAAATTGAGTACTTACCGTTCAGTTGCCAGGAAGTTGAAAGTTTCAGCCATAGTATGAAGATTTTGCGTCTTTGAATGTGTAAAGGAAAGAAAGAAAGAAAAACTATACAGTAGTATTTATTAATAAAAGTATGTATAGGGGTGAGTTTATGTATTGATACAAAAGTTTTTGGCATATAGTCCAAAAAAGAGAAGAAGGTAAATACTTACCAGTACAATAACTGATTAATGTTACGATAGAAAAGTAGTGGATTTTCCAGTTTTTTTAGTAGACTCACTTAAAAGAATAATATTATTCTCTTCCTTACCTTTTTAGATCGTCAGACTATAAATAGTTTCACGCAATGTGTAATGTATATACACAATTGATATTTTCTCAACTCTTTTTCTTTTATTGTTTCTTTTTCTTATTAATTTGTTATGTTTGTTTGTTTTATAACACGTTATCAGCACGAGACTCCATTACTTTGAGCTATTTTAAACAGAAAACAAAAGGGTAAGAATTTTATTTTCTTAAAATGTCTAATATCTGTAAACTTGAATTTGTTGCTCTTGATATACCTGGAAAAGACTACTTATCATGGGCAATAGATGCCGAAATACACCTAGAATCGATAGGTCTGACAGACATTATCAAAGATGACAATAAGGCATCTAGTCAACACCGTGTCAAAGCCATGATATTTCTCCGTCACCATCTTGACGAGAGGCTAAAATTACAGTACCTCACATTAAAAGACCCCTTTACACTGTGGAAGAATCTAAAAGAAAGATGTGACCACGTGAAGTTGATCATCCTTCCACAGGCACGTCATGATTGGCTCAATTTGAGATTAATGAATTTTAAAAATATAACTAAATATAATTTTGTCAGTACAGTTAAATTTATACGGAGAAGAAATCACTAAGCAAGACAAACTTGAAAAAACATACTCCGTATTTCTACCTGCGAATATGCTCCTGCAGAAGCAATATTGTGAAAAGGGTTTAAAAAATATTCTAAATTACTCTCACCTTCTTATTGCTGAACGACATAACAAACTGTTAATGAAAAATCATGATAGTCGGCCCGTTGGTTCTTTGTCACTCTCTGAAGTGAATCAGTCAAACTATAACCAACGAGAAAGAGGTCATGGCCCCAGTTGTGGTTGTGGTCGAAGAAGAAATTATAATTATGATACTCGTCTAGCACCGACAAAATGACCAGCAATATAAAAAGAAGAGTGAAAAGCAAGAAGCTATACCAAAGAAAAATTCAGAAATTATATGTCATAGATGTGGAGGTATGGGGCACTAATCACGAACCTGCCGGTCATCAAAACGTCTGATTTAGCTATATCAAACCTCCTTGAAAAGATCAGAGAAAATAATTCAGAGACAAACTTTATCTCTGAAGAAAATATTGAGTCTATGCATATGGATGTAGCTGATTTCTTCAATTTGCTAGAAGGAAATATGAATATTGATAAGTCTGATAATATTTAAATAATTTTTTTTATTTGTCTGTACTAAATAATATGTTTATATTTTTCTAATCCATGTAAATACATAAAATTTGTATAATGAGCCATTTTTTATTATAATATTTACTTTATGTTTTTGGAAGAAAAATATGGATATGTCTCAAATTTTGTTTGGATCAATGATCAATCGCAAGGATATTTGCGTAATTTATAGTGGAACGACTCATGCCATTTTTAAAGACGAGAAATATTTTTTCTACTTGCTTAGAAGAAAAGGAAATATTACTACAATTTTTGGTAATTTGAAAATGATTGAAGGCTCTAGAAAAGCTATTATATTTCTGTCTAAGGGGACAAAGATTGTTATAGACGATGCACTATTCTCTTCTAAATTCCAAAAAACTTGTTAAGTTTTAAAGATATCCGCAGAAATGGATATTATGTCGAGACACTAAATGAAATGAATATTGAATATCTTGGTATAACCAAGAGTGTCTCAGGCCAGAAATATATTTTTTAAAAATTACCAACTTTGTCGTCTGACCTATATTATGCAAAAATTAGTGCAATTGAAGCGCATATGATGGTAAACCAGAAATTTACTGATTTAAATACATTTGTGCTATGGCATGATCGAATAGGTCATCCTGGATCAATAATGATGAGACGAATCCTTGAAAATTCAATTGGACATCCATTAAAGAACCAGAAGATTCTTACGAATAATGAATTTTCATGTGCCGCTTGTTATCAAAGTAAATTAATTGTCAGACCATCGATCCTGAATGTTGGCATTCGAATCTCCTGGCTTTTTAAAGCGTATACATGGAGATATATGTGGACCTATTCATCCACCTAATGGATTATTTAGATATTTTATGATCCTAATAGATGCATCGTCTAGATGGTCTCATGTGTGTCTCATATCATCTCGCAACCTGACGTTTGTGAAGTTGTTAGCACAAATAATAAGATTAAGGGCGCAATTCCTAGATTATCCAATTAAGACTATTCGACTTGATAATGCTGGAGAATTTACATTCCAAGCTTTTGATGATTATTGCTTATAAATTGGGATAAAAATTAAATATTTTATTGCTCATGTTCATACTCAAAATGGTCTTGCAGAGTCATTTATTAAGCTCCTACAATTGATAGCCAAACATCTACTAATGAAAATAAAATTGTTAATTACTGTTTGGGGTCATGCTATTTTACATGCAGCAACACTTGTACGTCTCAGACTGACACATTATAATAAATACTCTCCATCACAATTAGTATTTGGTCATGAGTCAAATATAGCCCATCTATGAATTTTTAGTTATGCGGTAAACGTGCCTGTAGCACCACCACAACGTACAAAAATGGGCCCTCAACGAAGGTTGGGCATTTATGTTGGGTTTGACTTACCCTCCATAATTTTCTACCTTGAATCGTTGACATGTGACTTATTCACTGCTCGATTTACAGATTGTCGGTTTGATGAAATGATTTTTCTGCCATTAGGGGGAGAGAAAAGGAACCTGAAAAAGAAATTGCGTAGAAAGTTTCATCACTATCTCATTTTGATCCACACACCCGTACATGTGAGCAAGAGGTCCAGAAGATCATCTACTAACAGACAATAGCAAATCTAATGCCAGATGCATTTACTGATTTGCAACGGATAAGTAAGTCACATATCTCTGCAGTGAATGTGCCTATCCGGATTGATGTCCCAAAAGAACCATCTACTAGTATCATAACTTCTGAATCTCAAACACGCCTGAAGCGTGGTAGACCATTTGGTTCAAAGGATAAAAATCCTAGAAAGAGAAGCGTGAGGAATAACAAAAATAATACTACAAAAGAACCTCTCGAAGAAGGTAAAGATTTGAGTAAACCTGATGATCCTGAAGAAATCAGTGAATCCGAGACTCAAGTAAATGAAGAACTTTCAATAAGTTTTACCGGTGATGAGATAAATTTAGATCGATAAAAAATTACGGTGGATAATATTTTTGCATATAATGTTGCACTTAACCTCATTCAAGATAATGAAAGTCTTGAGTCTAAATCCATTAAAAAATATCGATGTAGATGTGATTGGTCAAAATGGCAAAAGACAATTCAATCAGAATTAGACTCACTTTCTAAACGTGAGGTTTTTGGACCTATAGTCCAAACCCCTGAAGGTGTAAAACTAGTTGGATATAAATGAGTTTTTGTGCGAAAATGAAATGAGAGAAATAAAATTTTAAGATACAAGGCACGCCTTGCTTCACAAGAATTCTCTCAAAGACCCAGGGTCAACTATGAAGAAACATATTTACCTGTTATTGATGGAATAACATTTTGATATCTCATCAGTGTAGCTGTACATAAAAATCTTGAAATACATCTAATGGATGTAGTTACAACTTAATTTTATGGTTCACTTGATAATGAAATTTACATGAAAAACCTAGAAGGATTAAAATTGCCTGAAGCATCTACTAAACCTCGGGAGATGTACTTAATGAAATTGCAAAGATCATTATATGGTCTGAAACAATCAGGGCGCATGTGGTATAATCGCTTTAGTGAGTACTTGATAAATGAAGGTTATATAAATAATGTCATTTGTCCATATGTTTTTATTAAGAAAATGGAATCAGAGTTTGTTATACTCGCCGTTTATGTTGATGACATAAATCTCATTGGAACTCTTGAAGAGGTCCAAAAGACGATTGAGTATCTAAAGAAAGAATTTGAGATGAAAGATCTTGGAAAGACAAAACTTTGTCTAGGTCTGCAAATTGAACATTTAGCAGACGGGGTCTTTGTCCACCAATCTGCCTACACTGACAAAATCTTAAAACGATTTTACATGGATAAAACACATCCATTAAGTACTCCAATGGTTGTTCGATCACTTGAAGTAGAAAAAGATCTATTTCGACCTCCAGAAGAGGATGAACAACTTCTTGGTCCTGAAGTACCATATCTCAGTGCTATTGGTGCACTTATGTACCTTGCTAACACAATTAGGTCTGATATAACATTTTCTGTTAATTTGCTGGCAAGGTATAGTTCATCCCAAGGCGAAGGCATTGGAACGGTATTAAACATATCTTGCGATACCTAAAAGGTATCATTGATATGCGTTTATTTTATACTAACAAAAGTTGTGCAGATCTTATTGGTTATGCAGATGCAGGTTATTTATCAGACTCACATAAAAATCGATCTCAGACTGACTATCTATTTACACACGGAGGAACTACTATATCATGACGATCTACAAAACAGTCTATTGTTGTTAGTTCTTCAAATCATGCTGAAATAATAACAATTAATGAAGTAAATAGAGAATGTGTGTGGTTGAAATCAATGATACAGTTCGTTAAAGAAAGATGCAGCCTAGAAAATGATGTCAAAGTACCCACAATTATATTCGAAGACAATGCCGCGTGCATAGCTCAATTGAAAGATGGCTTCATAAAAGGAGACAGAACGAAACATATTTCACCAAAATTATTCTTCACACATGATTTACAAAAAAATGGTGATATTGATGTACAACAAGTTCGTACGAGTGATAATCTTGCAGATTTATTCACAAAGGCATTACCAACATCAACTTTTGAGAAACTAAGATATAAGATTGGAATGCGTCGTCTCTAAAATATCAAATGAAGTTTTCATCAGGGGGAGTAAAATACGCGTTGCACTCTTTTTTCCTTAACTAAAGTTTTGTCTCACTGGATTTTCCTAGTAAGGTTTTTAATGAGGCAACAATCAAGGCGTATTGCCAGATATGTGTACTCTTTTTCCTTCATTAGGTTTTTTCCCATTGGATTTTTCCTAGTAATATTTTAACGAGACACAACATCTATGAGGGTTCAAAATTACTATGTATATTATTTCTTGTAAAAAAAAAAATTTTAACGTGGACATCCAAGGGGGGTGTATTACGCAAGTGGATGTCCACTTGGGCAAATTGCCCACCTTTTCTTGGCAATTTTCCCACCTGTTCTTATCTATATAATGCCAATTTTGGCAACGAAAACGGTGAGACATACAAAAACACAAATACACTGCTTTCTCTCTTCTGATCTTTTTCCTTAAAACGGTGAGACATACAAAAACACAAATATACTGCTTTCTCTCTTCTGATCTTTTTCCTTATTCTCTCCTTATTTTTATCAAGTTAGCTTATTTTATAATAATTATGTATTTATTCGTTTAGGGCAAATATTGCGAGTGCAGGCTCCTCTTTTACCAAAAAGGAGTGTGTGCTAGGTAGAAGGTACTAAAATAATGGTCAAAAAGCACAACAGTGTAGTTGGGAATTGAGACAAATGACAGCAACAAGTTCTTGGACCACAGAAGCTTGTTTCATATTATCTTTTTTGTGTTGGATATCTAAATACAAAATATTATATCAAAAGTATTTGGATATGATCTAGGGAAAACGATATGATATATTCCTCAATTTTATTGCAATTTTGTTATTTAGAATTGATATAACTTCATTATAAAAATGATTCACATATAACCTCTGCCGTTACAAAAATGACTCATATCAACTCTAAATAAGAAAATTGCGGTGTATATAATCTAATATAAATATTATGGAAGATGGAGTGTGGAGCAAATGGGAGTGAACATGAGTTGTGTTGAAGGTTAGAGATGATGTAGTTAATGTGGAATGACACTTGTGAAAATTGTTTTCCTTTAGGGAAGTTGTATTCCTCTTTTTTAAGAAACTTAGAAAATGTTCTAGATAAAATGTACTCCAAAAATTTTGACCAACCAAACATGAAAAAGTTAATATTTTCGTTTGTACCAAACACATCCTTAAGAAACGTCACCTTCAAGCCCAAATCAAATTGTTTCAAATGCTGTTTCATTTCATCAAAAATGAATATAGTTCAATAGATGGGATGCTGGGAGAGGGTATCAGCTTTTATTCTAAGATAACAAATACATCTCCTAGCCAAAAACAAATGTTACATATGCTTCATCAGATCAACAAGAATGGCTTACAACAAAAAAGTGCATTCAAAAATGAAATATTTGAAGAGCCCTCATCTCTTTCGTGGTTCAGCAACATTTGTCATTGTAATTGTACACCTAATACAGTCAGAGTTAACGAATTTTTTTCACCTTAACAGGCAATTTGGAGCACCAGACTTTACTTCACTTCTCGTGGAACTGTGATCTCAACCCAGGAAGTGCTTCACTATTCGTGAACAAGAGGGCCATAAACAGGATACCACATATTTTGTCTCACATATTTAATGGTCTCTTCCTGCATCCAACGAATGAAGCTCTTGAAAAAAAAAGGCGGAAATACATTTTTCTTTACTGTATATACCATTATGATTGTCGTTTCATTTCGTGTAGGAAATTCTAGTAACCTTTTCATACCTTTGACATATGCTGCAACTCTCTTGCCCCAACTTCACCGTGACCTTCTGCCAGGTCTTCAGCCACAGCAGCCCGTAAAACAGAAGCTCCAACCTCTGCTGTAATATCCCGAATACTGCACACAAAAAAGAAATATTAGATACGAGTCGTCGAGTACCTGTAGGAAGCAATTTCGCCTTTGATACCTCTTAAGTGAATGCAGCAAGTGCAAACTGATTACATGCAAAAGATTAACTAGCCCGCATTCATTGCCACAAAGTTTAGATCTCTAAATGCATGTTCAGAAAAATAAGCAAATATATAAAGGAGCAACTAAGGGTGAGCTGAGTGATCGAGTGTTGCTCATGTGAACTAACAAAGATTCGGGTGTAGTAGCATTCACCCGGAGTGGTTATAAGCACTTTACTGTCACTGTCACATGATAGCAGCAAAGTGTGTGCAATCCTTGTGTCAGCATGTAACAGAAAGAATCAAAATCAGGAGAGATAAACCTAGACACTTGTGCTTTAGAAATCTGCACCTTGAAATTGAAGCAGCATCATCATCAACATTTTGTACATTGTTAATTTTGACTCCTCAAATATGCTTACAAAAGTTAAATGGCGTAGTAACAAGGGAGACAGGATTAAGCATGTGATCTAGAAATCCTATAAGGCCAAAACTAGTCGCTAATACATTCAACTAACACAATGTAATAATGATATAAAATTTATAAGTTGAAAAAATCAGTCATATCTAGGTGACTGCAGAGACAGGTGGGGATGATTTAGTGCTTAGGATTTCACGTCTCCAAAATAAAGCTCCGTGAGCAAAGAATGCCTTCTCAAGGACCAAGAACTTACTCATCAATGGATGGATACAAGATTCCTCTTTTGATTTCGTCATCGGACATGTAAGAAGCGAGGCTGCACGATCAAAATAAATATACAAATCAGTAAATAAGAGAAGGTTTTAAGGCACCACATGTTTTAAACTAAACACAATACAAATTGAAAATCTCACACCACTGATGGTCAAGTCAAGTACAAGGAAACAGGATTGTCAGATCATACCACTCAGCAGCAGCTTCTAACATTGTATCACTTATGTTTCGAGCGCCAGAAAGAAGAGCTCCCAGACCAATGCTGAATTGTCAACAATAATCTTAGATGAGTGTAACGTTCAAAACAGTTAAACATAGGTTGTTTACAATCAGCACCTACCCGGGGAAGAGATACATGTTATTCGCTTGATTTACATGGCCTATCTTACCATTCCCTGAGAACATATTAGAATAGGATTCATGAGGTAATACATCATCAATAAGTGCAAAAGACGCTTAGACTGGGTTGAGATGAATTAATGAAAAGGAGTTGCTCAGCGACTGCAACAAGTATGCATTAAGGATAGAGAGAAAAAATGCATTCAAGAAACCAGAAACTACCTAGATCAACATTTGCAAAGGGACTCCCACTAGCAAAAACAATATCTTCTCCAGCAAGCTTGAAAGCATCAACAGGACAGCATTCAGCTGTTGAACAGAATATACAATATGAAATGCCAGACAAACAGCCGATAGAGGAAGCAAAAGATGGATGACAAGACAAACCATTGTTTGTAGGATTTGACATGGCAAAAATTGCAGGTCTAACAGAATCTGACTCTTTCATGGCCCTCAGCACCTGAACATTACGCCAACATTACAAAAACACAAGATGATATCGAAGGAACAGACTTACAGCAAGAAACTTTCAAGTGATTTAACTGATCAAAAAGAATGTTCAAGTGATCTAATCCTAAGAGCGAATAACACCTCACATCATACTTCAATGAGAAAATTCCAGAAAATAAGAGATCACTTCAACAGTCACATATTCTCTTTCTTATGATTTATCGTAGAAAATCTTGAAGTACAAGTTTGTTGAGAAGGGATGAAAAAGGAAAAAAATATCTCAGATGGTCACTCAACTATGGAATTGAGTGACTTTTGAGTTAAAAATCCATAGTTGAGTGACTTTGTAAGTAAAACATCAATAGTTGAGTGACTTTTGAGTTAAAAACTAAGTTGAGTGACTGTATGAGAGAAAAGTCCATAGTTGAGTGACTTTCTGAGAAAAAAGTCCATAGTTGAGTGACTTTCTGAGAAAAGAGTCCATAGGTGAGTGACCATCTGAGATATTACCTCTTTGTTGAAAAGGGATGAAAAGGAAAAAATAATTGTCTGAAAGGAACCTGCTAAAGGTAATCAAAGTAATAGGAAGAAAATCGGTAGATGAGATTAGATATAATTGTCAATGGCATAAGATTCACAAGTATGCAGTAAATCAAGCGAATTGATCAGAAAATACGGTTTATATATGTTATACTCCATGATATCATTTAAGGCGGAGCAAAGGAGTCCAGATGTGGATATATGACAAGAAAATTCAAATAAAATATTGTCCTACACTTGTTAAAGATAAGAGTAAAATGATTGAACGTGCCAAATAAGTAACTTCAGCCAGCTAGAGAATAAAATTCCAACCATTTCCATAAAGTTTCACGATAAGCTAAGATGTCACGCAATTAAAAATAGCTGATCCAATGACACGGTTATAAAATCTGAGCGTCGTAAATAAATGCTAAAGAAGAAAAAACAAAGTACATGACCCACCTCCTCATGAAAAATGCCTCCAACTCCTGACAAACCAAGAAGTACATGAGGCTTCACCTTTTTGACCTGAAAAATATTTAACGCCAGCCTTATTGTATTGGAAATCATAAAGAGCACTAAGATGAAGATAGCAATATTAGTCCCCTACGGCCCAACAATCAACAAGGTCAACAAATTTTAACAAAGCACAGACATCCTTCTACTAAGAGCAACTTAGTTTTGAGATTCTATCAACATTACCACTTCAGCGAGCCCTGCTCCTTCCTGTAGTCCTAGCCCCTCAATCTCGTGATGGGCTTTAGCAAATGGTAATGCTGCTGGATCAATATCTTTCCTATCCATAGTGATAAGACCCTGCATCAACAATCGCCAATGACCATTACTCATCCCGTTGGAAGGAAGCAAATCTTTAACACCAGCTGATGTCATGGACAGAAAGACATATGGTACTTGTCACAGAGCCCAGAGGCCTGTTGATGTGATTAATGAATGAAATGTTGTTTTCATCTATAATACAGTTTTTTTTTCAATATTTAATGCCTATGTTTTCCCCCAATCTAAAATGCAAGTATGGTTAGATATATTTAATAAAAGACGTGTGCAAAATGAGGGAACACATTCACATGTTCTGAATCAACGTGCACTATAAACAATCTGTATATATACAAAACCTCACATTTTTATCCAGAAGAAAAAAGTTGGGATCTGCTGATGGTCCAGCCATTCTTGAAACGGCTTGTAATGCCATCTTAAGAACACCAAGCCCCGCACTGAAATTCAGAAATCAATAAAGAAGAGAATACAAAATTAAGTCACCTCAAACAGGCATCTAAATAAGACAGGATTTATTAGTAACCAAGGATTGGTTGTCAAAATAAATTTTTCCATTACCTTCCTGCTCCAACTACCACTATCTTTTGGTTGGCAAAATCAGTCAATGGCCGGCCCTGTGCCCGAACAGTTCCTAATAGCCCAGCAAGAGCAACACCAGCTGTTCCCTATTGAACAAGAAGAGCACAAGATAATTCTTTCTGCCAGAGGTGGCTGCAGAAAGGAGAACAAGGGCCAACAAATAACCTCCAGAAAAAAATCTACCAAGCAAACTACCTGGATATCATCATTGAACATGCAAAACTTTTTCCGATAGCGATCCAGTGTCTCAAAAGCCCACTTTGCTTGAAAATCTTCAAACTAATTGCATTATTCAGATATATCAGGGCAATAGAAATAAAATAGTATCAGATATCTATCTTTGATAATAAATGGACCTGCACAACAGCCTTTGGCCAACGAGCATGAACAGCTTCCACAAATTCATCAACTATGGACAAATATTCTTCTCCTTCTAACCTAGGTTGTCGCAGTCCAAGATCTGTAAAATTAAAATCATGTAAGAAGCAGTAAACCTTGCACCCAACTTGGAGAACAGAATGAGGAGGGGGTGAAAAAGGCTAATTTACAAAAACTAGAACTATATTATATCTGATAGTTGCATCCTTTCTCAACACAAATTGAATAGAGCCACTGTGTGGCTATATGGCATTAAGAAAATGGACATTGGGCCTAACTCAAGTATTTGGTGTTAAGTAAATGGACCTTGGCCATAACTCAATCCAAAAAGCTAGCTCATAATATGAGAATTTCCCAAGACCATAAAAGGATATAACAACCAATTACCTCAACCAATATGGAACATTAACACCCCTCTTACACGCTTAAGAGTTGACATTTGGTGCATGGACAATGTAACATGGGACCCAACATTGGATAAACCAAGAATAAGGATGGGCCAAACTCTGATGACATGTTAAGAAAATGGAACTTGACCTGACAATCCCAAAAGCTAACTCATGAAGAGAGGTTTGACAAAGATCATATATGTGAACTACCCCAAGAGAGGAGGAGGAGGAGGAGGAACGTGAAACAACTTTTAGGAGTTTATACTTTTACTCATCAAGACTGTAAACTTACAGAATAGTAATTATTGTAGAGTCAACAGTATGTGCAGATTAAAGACAGCTAACAACAAGAAGACCATAATTTTTTAGGATGAACCGCGAGGACCAGAAAATCCACCAGCATGGAGGAAGCCAAAAACAAATGAGGTGTGAGCATATTAGATTACTAATACTTTTTTTTGGAGGAATACTACACATTAAAAAATCTTACTCACAAAGAGGATCTTCTAGAAGCTTCGGATTGTTGGTCCCGACGTCAAGCATAACTGGGAGCACCTGTTAGGCATAGGCATAGGTAAATCTGGCAGACAACATATTTTCAAACATGAAGGCACATCATAACATGGAAGTGTTAAGTTTTTTTTTGGGAAGTATAACAATCACTAGTTCTAATATTCAAGGAGCATATCTTTATTTAATTTTAATTTACGTCTTTTTGGGTAGGCTAGTTAGTCAGATTGATATCCTTGCCAAATCCGTATCAAACGTCTATGTTTCATAGCAGTTCAGATTTACAAAGCAACATATGCAAAAGATACAAAACATATGCAACACATACACTGATAATGATAGCTCATGAATGTGAAATTGCAGAACAAAGCCATACATACTCTTTGTGGGTTGATACCAGCAGCTGCTACATACATGTCAAGCTTTCCAATTGGTATACCTATCCCCTGAACTCCAAGATCGCCAAGGCCAAGAATACGGCTTCCATCTGTCAGCACAATCATGTCTACCTGCAAACAAAAGAAGATAACGCATTGGGTGACTCTATTTGAACAAAGCTGTGAGTCTTCATTCTAAAAAGACAATCCATATCAAAGAGGTTAAGGTCTGGAAGATTTTCTCAGCTACACTTTTGTTTTAAGTTTGCATAACTCTGAAATATCAACTATGTAACTTTCTGTACCCAAGTCTTCCACACAAATTTCTGAAATGAAAAATGTAAGGAATAATATAACTTGGGTCTGAAATTGTCAGTGTACTTAAAAACAAACCAATGACCAGTGCCTTAGCTCCTCATCATCCAAACTAAACATCACAAATTCCTGCATAAGTCAATAGAAGGCAGGAGAAGCTAATGAAATATTTCATGTGAAGGCATAAAGGAGGCAGCACATTTCGGCAGATTGGTTATCTGTAAACTCAAAATTTACAAACATGTTTTCATGGGAATATGTCTCTGGAGATTCACAGACGAGAAGAAAGTTATTTGAAGGTATTCTAAGTAAAGTATGGTGCGGATGACCCTTTGGAATTGAAAATGAACATGGATATCCACTAGGTTCTGGCCAGGACCATAATTGAAATGATCAAGTTTCTAGATTAACAGGTTGGGAGCTAGTGGACGAAGGTTCTAGATGACAGCACCTTTGTTTTGTTTTTTGTTTATATAGAGAAAAAAAAAAACAGGACAACTTTTCATCAAGAGTTCATTGTTGGGCATCAGGTGTTCTCTTTTGTCTACATTGTAATATGGAGAAAACAGGAAAACCAATTTGTATAGAGGATTGGTTAGAATTTTGTAAACTTAATTCATGCTTGTATCATATAAATTTTGTACAGACTACATACAAAAATCATAGAAAAGTTAGAAACTACACAAAGTTGGGGCCAATCACTAACTACACTGTCTCGGCCAATCAAAAACTGATGCATTGGTGAAAGCATCAGTTGTGAACTAACATAGTACCTGAGTAGAAGGCCAGTTGAAGATCATTGACATCATCTCTCCCTTATCTTTGGCACTGAAATACATGCCACGTGGACGTCTAAACAAGCCAGAGTAGTTTTGGCAAACCAATCCTACTGTTGGGGTGTATATTATGGGGGCAAAATCTTTGATATTGTCAATTAGAACCTGAGAAGAAAGTTAGGGATTTAACTTCAGGTAGAAATAGTTTATTTGAGACTTAGCATTTGCAAGCATGATTTGCAACCACCAGACTTACTCGGTAGTACAATGTCTCATTCCTGTCATGCAGCCTGTTTAAGATCCTCCATTTTGCTAACGAAACAACACTGTCTGGTTGACCTTCAGTATTTTTCTCAAGTGACCGAAATGACTCCACTAGCGGTACAGCAAAAGAAAGAATATGGTATCAGACACCACAACTTCATGACATATATCTTACAACAAAACTTATTAAAACGGAAAGACATAACAATACACTGATGGACATGGATAATACATAAGATAGTTGAATAGACAAAAAAATAAAAAGCTTTCGAGAAGATTTGCCAGAATGCAGTAAAAATGGAACATTGGAACCAAGAAGTAATTTTAATTATCAGAAAGAGTAGATTTAAATGTTCCAAAAATTCCTCCTCTATTTTTCAGCAGGGAGGAACTAAATATAAAGTTTTTAATTCATGTTGGTGCCAACATGCAACATGCCTACTAAGACAAGAAAGCCAAAATATAAAAGATCTCAAACTACTTTTTTTTCAATAACCAAGAAATCCGTTGTTTCCAGCTTTGAAATCGGTAGATAATGAGTTCACCCTTTACCAACTTAAATACCAGACTTTTTATTTTGATAAGTAAACTTAAATACCAGACCTTTTCTTTTTGATAAGTAAACTTAAATACCAGACTTGGGTCACAATATGATTCAAACTCGTGATGTGCGTCAAGTATACATTCCATGTTGTATTACCTTTGCCATTAAAACAAAGTCCTAGGGAAAAAAAGTAAAATTGGATGGTGATGTCAAGCCTCCTTAAAAGTTCCACAAAATATTCTTGGAATATTTGGAATTAGAGAGCATAATGTTGGCACCTCATAAATCACAATGGTAGGTAAATAAATATGTCGAACCAACTTAGACAACTCTTCCAGCACTTCATTCCATCAAGCATTTTCTTCTAGTTATTACTAGATAGTCTGGAGAAAACTAACAGAACCGTTCATCCATGTTAAAGAATCCTCACCAACAAGGTACGCTCCGAAATCACTTGTGAAAACTAATAACAACCAGAATTTTGGCTTAGGAAATTTCTAAGGGGATGAACTCTCCACCCTGCCAAAGAAAAAGGAGAATAGATTGATAGATGAAAAAACCCACAAGTATTACTACCAAATTAAGTTGATGTTCTCGTCAAATTTTCATGGCAGTCCTCATTGTCTGTATTGGTTCTCAACATACTTCGACATACTTTTGGGTAATAGTACTTCGAACCAAATAGTACTTTAAAACCAGGTCGTATCTAAGTTAGAAGCCAACAACAACAGGGGAGAGAGAGAAAGAGAGAGAGAGAGAGAGAGAGAGAGAGCAGGAAGTTTCTTCTAAATAAATTGAGCATAGACCCCTCTTTTTCTATAAAGAGCTGAATATTAACTTTCATGCAAGCAACAAGGGCCAAGTATAAAACAGCCAACTTACTGAAGCGGTCATATTGCTGTTCAAATGAAATTACGCGAGGTGGGAGGAGACCACGCAGCCCCAGTCGATCTCTTTCCGTCATTGGGAATCCTGTGTCCTGTATTTTGTTTATTGCAGACAATAACAGTAAGTTACATCAATTGTTTAACTATTACAAACTTTGAAAGCATGACTGAGTAAATAAAGTTTGCTCTCTCTATTAGTATATACTTTTAGATGAGAAAGTTCACATAATTTAGCATGGTATCAGAGTTAGGCAGAGATCCTGTGTTCCCTGTTTCAACACTACCCATTAACAAGAATTTGTACAAATACTTGGCCTTTGAAAAAGAATCAAGACTGTACGTCAAGAGACGTGTTGATGGCATAATAAAAGTAAGTAAAAATGTGTCCTCTCTAATAGTTTAAGTTTTTAGATGAGATGGTTTACACAATTTAATAGGAATCATATCGTATTGTATTCAGTGTTATCAAAGGCAAAAAACGCAAAAAAGCTATAAGGTCCATTGGGGCTTTTAAGCGTAGAGTGCAAATAAAAGTGTGGGTTTTAGTGAAAAAGGCGCAAAGGGAGAAAAAGATACAAATATATATGTTTAGTCGAAGACCAATAATTATAAATATGAATGACAAATATATGACCAAAGAAATTGAAAAAAAGGTATGATAAAGTGAAATATCAATTGTTTAGTGTCACTTCTTCCAAAGAGACTCATTGGCAAGGAAAAGTTTGCCTTAGAACCTTGATGACCACACTGAAGCGCACATAAAGTGAGGTGAAGCGCTAAACACGTTTTGAGCCTCGTTTCAGGGCTTAAGCGCGCTTTTGACAACACTGATTGTAATCTCTTTTCCTTTGTATGTATCTTTAACAGAATTTTGTATTCTTAAGGTTGTATCAATCCGGGTCTCTTTACTAACCTTGTGAGGTTGTATAAATCATGGTCACTCGAGAAACATAAAGCTTAACTCTGAATTCTTGAAGATATAATCATATAATGTAAATTATGTTTTATCTTCTTGTTAATTTATTACCACATGTTTCATATGAAGGTTGATGCTCAGGAAAATATAGAACCATATGCCTTCTTGGACAGCCTAAACACCATGACACCGTGGATATCTCTGCATAATGTGTTACTCATGAAATTTCTTGTTACAAAACACAGAAGATTAAAAATCCTAATGAGGTCATCCGCAGTATGTATTCTATTCTGCGTCTTCGTTTGGCTTATGAAATTTCAGTATAGTTCCTATCAGGCTCTGGAATCACATACCCAAACTTAACTTTTGCCAGAGCACCGCAATTTCTCCTGTTTATGAGTAACTTATAGGACCATTTGGTCCACTGCCATCCCTTCACATATTATACAAGCAAAATTACTCATAATATACCCACATATACAACACCAGTAACAACACAATCATAGTTCAGTCGGCTATATGAATCCTCTATATCCATTGAGGCAAGTGGAAAAATTTAGTCGGGACACACTAATTCGAAAGTAGCATCTCATGACTCATATCACATAAGCCGAGTTTAATAAGTACATCAATACAAACCAACAAAAGTAACCAATTTGGAAAATCCAGTATAGCATTGAGCTTCCATACAACAACAACTACGCTCATTCCAAACAAATTGAGGCACCTCCAGATTAACCAAAAACCTTATTTTACAGTGTAAGAATTTCAACAAATAGTAGCTGAATAACTTAAAAAACAAAATCTCCAATAAGAAAATCCAAATGAACCAGATCACGTTCAAAATACGGACAAAACACTAATTTCCAATCCAAATTAAGCTAAAAGTTGAAAGCAAAATAAAAAGTAAAAATCGAACCTTGTTGAACCAAGGATCATGAAGAATATCAGCACCGCGCTTGTGGACGATACATGGAGCTGAAATAGCCGTGGATAACCGTCGCGTACGGCGGAAAGTCCACGCCGCAGATCGAGCCGCTCTCCACATTGCACACTGCTTAAGAGTAAAATTGAATCAACACAACTTTGAATTCACTTGAAGAAGAAGATGAAGATGAACAACCACTACAACTCCATGAATATGTGAAAGAGTCAAGTACTCGATATGTATACTCTCCTTCAACGCTCTTGCTTACAGGTTGTTGCCTATATTCCTTTTACTTTTCTTTTCTTTTTTTTAGGGGTTATTTTCACTCCCTTTTATCTTAATCTTTATAACATTCTTTAAGGTCCTCTTACTACTTGTTAGGCACATTTTTTAAATGTTTGATATTAATGTTACATCCTCTCCGTCTTTTTTTTTACTTATTCAATATATCAAAAATAGTTATTCAATTTTAGTTATCTAATTTAGAAAATTAAAAAATAATTTATTATTTTATATCAAATATAGACAAATAAAGATGAACGAAGAAAGTGATATAGTAGTTTTTAGCGTTTTAGGACTTCAAAAAAATTAGATCTACTTAACAATCTTAAATTTGAAGATTTTCTTAATCTGACTAACTTTTAAATATTATTTTATTGTTTCTGTCATAGTTACTAAGATAATACATAAATTAAATTAACATATCAAACTTGATCCACCATTATATGAAATTGTTTTGTAATTTTTTTTTTCGTAACTCGAATTCACAATTTTAGAATTAAAAATGAGAAATAAATAAATATGTGAATTTCTCATGGTCAATCATAAGCTCAAAAAAGAAGGCTTCCATATATATTAATATTAGACAAATCCTCTTAGCATTAAATTTATTGGGATTATGTATTTAAATATTTGCAAATTTAAAAATATGTTTATATTTTAAGAAACTAAGAAGGAAATATTTTTATGTACATTAGCAGTGAAAACTTGAAGCTGTTGAACTGGAGCAGACGGGCAGAAGCTAAAGTGGGGGCTGCCCGCCCGATATTGGAGAGTTTTTAGTGAACGGTCAGCATGCAGCCACACGGGCAACATGGGGGTAAAATGGGAAATTTGGGTAAGCCAATAATAGATTATTTGGGCCGTGTGGGGTCAGTAATAAGTAGTACAGTGGCAGCACGTGTAACTTTCTCATAAGGCAGAGCCAAATCAGAGGAATTATTGTTGTACAACATTTAAATTTAGGTAATTTATTGTTTGGTTTTTTGTGTGTCTTCCTATTTTCTTCCACAAAAATTACATGGGTGAATATTTTTACTAAATAATTATTGATTTTAGTGATATTTTTTATTTATTATTATTTATAATAATATATAATAATATTATAATATATTTATCATGTATTAAAAGTAAATTATGCATGCATTATAAATATATTATAAGTGTTTTAAAATATATTATATTTTTTTGGTAAGAAATTAACGCAATGTATTATAAGTGTATTAAAGTGTGCGATAAATATATCATCCATAAATAAAACTTGTATTATATGAGTTTTATAAATTATTTTTGGTAATATATTAAAATTGTATTATAATTGTTCAATGAAAAAAACTATTTTTGCTATAAATGATAAATATTTTTTTAATATAGTATATTTATGTAAGTTTCCCTTTCTTCAATGTAATTTGGGTTGGTTCTACTTAATTAAATTTGATTGCTCGAAATTTCAAATTAATTTGAAGAAAATAGGCAGAATTGTTATTTACATATAATGAATTTAGAATGAAAATGATTTATTTATATAAAATATGTTCGGTATGAAGAAAAATATTTTTATGAAAAATAAGTGAATTTTTTTTATTTGTATGTAAGTAGAAAATATTTGTGTATAATACAAATAAATACTATGGGAGGTGGTTTGAGGGTTGGAGTAGGGGTTGTGGGGTGATGGAGACGAAGGATGTGAGGGTGGAGGTAAAGATAAGGTGTGTTGGAGGGTGGGAAAGACACAATCAGGATCATTTAGTAGGGTGTATAAGAATATTGTTGAATAAAGTGTATTAACAGTGCTGACATTAGCAATGTTGGTATTAGTTATGCTTGCATCAGTTATCTTGAGATTATTTTTTATGTAGTGTTTGATTTGTTGTATTAAAACTAACGTGTACTGCATAATTTCTAAAAGAACATATTCATTTTACAAAATTATTCTCCACAACTACGATGGAAATGATAGGTTTTGAGAGGCAATTTGCCTTTAACTATGTTAATGCGTGCATTAAAATCCCTTGTATTGTTAATCATGGTTTCCCATGTATCGATTATACATAGCATAATACTAAATAGAGTGTATAACTAATGCTGCATAGGTGGAAAAAGAGTACAAAACAAGATATTAGTAACACAACCAATGCATGCATTATTTTTCTAATGTGTCCTACCAAATGACCCCTCAATGTGAATGACACTTGTAAAACTTGTTTTTCTTATTTTCTTTTACTAGATAAAGTTATTTTTTCCATTATTAAAAAACTTGTTTGCCTAGAAAAAAATATTTTTCAAAAACTTTACCAACCAAACATATTAAAAATTATTTTCCTTCATGAAGGACACACCCATAGTGTCAAATATTTTTCAAAAAATGTATATAATTTGAATGATAAATAGTAGTTGAAAACGAATGCATTTTTGAGTTGATAGTTTTAACTAAATCCATCATTTTAGATATGATATTTCACACAACTTAGTAATTTGCTATAGATTAGTCTATGGGTGAAACGAGTAATCTAGATGTTTCTTAAACAGACAGTAAGTAAAGTAAATAAAGAAAAATCCCGATTCATAAGAAAATAAGAAATTAAATCACTATTTGTACCTCTATGGGATTTAAACTCAAACTTCACTAAACACATTGAGGCAACAACAATTTAAGATTACAAACTTAGTAACCTAAGAAATTAACTCTAATTCCTACAACTACACAAACTTCCCAAGGTTTACGTTTTCAAGTCTTCGAGTTGTCCCAACTGGAAGACAATGATCCTACTACAATTTATAACTCATTGGATCTAAAAAGCATTAAAGATACAACTCGATTAACAATCCTAACAATGAATCTATCTCAGCTAACTCCTTAGCTAGCGTTAGGTTCTTCAATATGTTCCACTATATCAGGATGCACTTCAGAAGCTTGCTCAATTGAGAATTATCTTCACTACTCTGGAAATGCATAACCTCCACAGTTGAATGAATCTCCTATTTATACAATTTCTTCACAAAGTTGTATTTCACTTGAGACTCCTCTTGACATCATTACGACACTACTCTCTTGAATTTGAACTCTTCTCTTCTTTAAAAGTTGTAGTCAAACACTAACTCTTCAATCCTCAGCGCTGGTTATTTCTATTCGATTTATCTGAAGTAATTAACAACATTCTTTGAACTAAGCACATATCACTTTATCTACGTAGTGCAGACAGAAATCTCTTGAAACAATTTCTAATGAATTAGTTGTGATTACTTGTTCCATAGTTTTTCGTCAATCATCAAAATTCTACCAAACCCAATAAGATACATAGTATAAATATCACTAAAATATTAAAATTATCATATTATGAATTCATAACTTCAAATGTATAATGAATTCAAATATAAAATATCTCAAAAAGTAAAACCTATCGATGGAGTTTAAATTCTAAATTTGCTTATGCATGATAGTATAGGAGATATTGTGTTTATTCAATGTTACAATACTTAATCCAATGCCTACGCAGGTGTGATGTGCCCATGTTCTTTATGAAGATTCTCCTTTGGAAGTGTTAGGCTAAATTGTACTTTATTTATTTACTGGAATAATTTGGAAGTTTAAGGAGATTTTGATTCTGGTGAGAGGCTAAATTTGGTATACTTGGTGAAGGTAATACCTTTTATAGTACCAGATACCTGCTTTGTATGTTCCAACATGATATTTAATTTCTTTTGTCACCGAGAATTTATTCTCCAAATATGCTTTGCATAAGTAACCTTAACGTTACCTTATTAAAATGCTATTTTTCTTACAGTTTTTCTTTTTTGAGTTTTCCTTTGATCAGCAAACGAATATTAAATAAAGTTTCTTATCATGTTAAATAAAGTTTTTTATACCATATGGAATAATTCTATTTTGTTAGGCAGTTGCTATATTATTTACAGAACAAAGAATAAAGCAGCATAAATATTATGAATGGTGGGCATGTACATGCAACCAAATCAGTGAAAATTTTGGAACAGAAATTGATTTTATTTCTTTTTGATAAGTGAATTAAAATTGGATATTTGGAATTGATTCTAAAAAGAAAATGACCATTAATTTCAATGTTCTCCGCGTAAAGTGTTGATTCTTTCGCATTTTGACTGTTTCATTGATGGGATTTCTATTTTTTCAGCAGGTCAGGCGTTTTTACGATTTTAATTTTAATTTTTTTGAGTTAATTTATGAGACGATCATTTCTAGATCTAAGCGGATTCGATGCCACTGAGTTCAATATTCAACTAATAATTATTATCTCAAAAAATATTTTATTTATTGAAGAAAATTGGAATCAAGAAGGAAGGTAATTTTCTGATAAATATTAGACCATATGAGAAATCAACTCTTATTTTTTCGTATTACTAGGCAAATTTGAAGGAGGAGTTTTGGAATAACTAGTAACGTTGTTATCATGTGACCAGGAGGTCACAGGTTCAAGTTGTGAAAATAGTCTCTCGCAGAAATATAGAATAAGGATGCATACAATAAACCATTGTAGTTCGGATTTTCTCTATACCCCGCATGCATAATGAATGTTTTAGTGCACCAGACTACTCTTTTTAGGCAAATTTAGAATTCAAAATAAAATCTCTTTTTTATTTGACGTACAATCAAATATCGTCAAATATTTGTAATGTCTTCACTACTTCTAGGCAAATTTAGAATTCAAAGTCAAATCTCTTTTTATTTAATTTTCAATCAAATATCGTCAAATATTTATAATGTCTTCACTATTTTTTTGTTATTTGATTCTAGAGTCTTTTGAAAATAATTATTCTACCTCCACAAGATAGTAATAAGGTCTGGTTACATCTAACCTCATCAAACTCCACCGGTGAGATTTCACACTATTATTGTCCTAATTCGAGACATATAAGATAGAATATATCATATACATCATTCTTTTTGAAAATGCTTAGAACCAAAGACAGTGATTACTGTGACCAGACATATAAGCCACTGCTTGTAGTCAATATACTCCAATGCATGCATGTGCATCGGTTCTTTTTAACTTTCTACAAAATTAAGATTCTATTAAATATAGCTTTTGTGATCTTTGATATTTTATGTTGCATTTGTTTCTGAAGCTAAACTTTCACGTACATACTGTAGATGTTTGTTCTCAAAAGTCCATTCGATTCAAAAAGATGCTTTTGCCATATCCTGACTTTCTTTTGATCCTACTCCCACAAAGCTCTATATTCAGTGTTTGATAGCCGAGATAAATTGTGTTTAGTAAGAAATGGTGGCGGCCTTAAGTATGTTTTGATAACTGTAATGTCTGAGATAGCTTGCGCGCACCTTGACTCATTCCACGGAATACTTGTAACTCGGTCCACTAGAATTTGAACATGAAACCTCGTGATTTTTGACTCACTTTATTGACTATTAGGCATACCCTTTAGTGCAAATGTCCCAAAATCTTTTGGTAAAATTGTATAGTCAAATTATATTTTTGAAAAAACGAACATAATTTGACAAAAAGTAAATCTGGAATTAAAATACACAGCAAGATGAGAATTCTGGCAAAGAGCAAGACATAAACTATTATGATACAGAGGCAAATTCAGCTTCAAGTGTCAATTTAACACCATTCTTAAATGAGGTTGGTGACATATTGAGTGTCTGAATCAATCTGGTAATATCCATGGATATATCTGCTGGAGATTTAATGCCACGGTTAACCTATAAAGTTCAGATAATACACACATGTTAGGTATATCTGGTTTGAAGAAAAAAAGCAGTAGTGAAGATACTTTTTGTTGAACTGTTTGTGCTTGTAGTGTAACACAACAGAGCTCGGTAAGGACAATGAAAGCAGATTGAAATCTCGTGTATTTTACCATTGAGGCAGCTTGATACAACAGAATCTAGAAGGCAAATGTGAAAAGTAAAGAGACTACTGAAAATTTGTTTGTGCGCGTGCATGCAAATCTCAGGGTAATGTTAAACCAATGTTACTTACAGTTGATGAGGATACTGACTTGATCAATGACAAATTATAACCTCTAATATGAGCAACAGCTTCAGCCATCTCAACCCTGGAAACTCGATCAGGTCCACCCACGTTCAAAAGCAACTGCATTGACTCTCTCTCTGAAAACAACACACATCAATCATCATGTGATAAAATTCAAAAGGTCAAGGAGAGAGAGAAATCAGGTAAATTGTATCACAAACTTTACTAGAAGGCTTTAAAAGGAAAAAAGTTAGACATATCTTTAAATATAAACCGGTTGTTAGCATTGATAGAGTCGCGTTGTAGAACTTTTCTTGAGTCATAGTGAGTCACCACATTGAACACTGAGCTGAATTATTTGTTCTGGATAATATTCCAGTTAACTCAATCATATATTTCAAAAGAATCAAATCATCATGCAACAAGAAAGGTTGGATTGAATATGTGGAAAACTAACACAAACAAAGAACCAATCCTAGAAGATCACAGTGAAATTTCAGTAACATAATGCATACATGTAAAAAAGAAACTGAAGAAATAAGTATCACATATTTGTTAATACAGACAATGGGTTGTCAAAAAGTTGTGTTACTTTGATCAAGGCAAATCAGTCTTGAGAGTCAAAGCATGTCTGACCTGAGATCCATCTGCTTGTTAGTGTCCATACGATAGTCACAAGATCCTTAATATAGACAGGACAACGGAACTCATCGTGAAAAAAATCCATGGCTTCTCCCTTTGCAAGAACACTATCCATCCACTGCATGATTTTCATGTGAAGCATCAGCTCAAAGCCCAGTAGTCGAGTAAGTTAATGCCATATATCATAATGGAACTGCTTGGGATTTAGATTGCAGTTTTTATTGATGTTGTACCATAATAGAATCATGAGTATGTATTCAAACTTATGTTCAGTTTGATGAAATAACAGTACTATCTATTATAAAGCTCAATAGAGCCACTCACCCCCATGATATGACCATTGAGTCCAAAAGTAGGGGAAAAATAGATGGAATTCAATAGTAATCGCATATAGAGCACCAAATATAACTTGCAAGCTTGAAAAGAAAAAAAAAAGGGGGGGCAGCCCAGTGCACTAAAGGAAAGCTTAGCATAATATGAAGTGATTAGGTTAAGCTTCAAAAGAAGATATATAGTGTTTAAATTCCAAATCACACAAAAGAAAAAGCATGGAGACTACTATAGCCCCCCCACATTCTACTGAACAACAACAACTCTATAATGAAGTTGGACAAATGCAAGAACAAGGTGAAGTTCATTGTATTCACCTGAACTGGAAGTGATTTTGGGACAGGAGAGACAGTCTGAGGTCCATAAATAATACTGCTCCTCAAAATTGCAAAATTTGAGTAATTTGCAGATATAAATTGCTCTGCTGCTACCTTTGATCTTCCATAAACATTCACAGGAAGGGTCTCATCATCTTCCTTGTAGAAGGATTTGGTCCCTTCATAAACTGAGATAAAAGTCTAATTAGTTTCACCTGGTCTCAAGAAAATTGTTTGCATCAGTCAAAAGTCATGATTCATGAGAACATTCAAAAGTTAAATGATTGTTCATCCAGCCACATGAGAACATTCAACAATTTGATAAAAATTATATCACAGGTGAGAGAGCTTGATCTACAGATGCTAAGGTTGTAAACAGCTTCATCAAATCTTTTCATGGAAAGGAATACTGCCAAATAAATAATATGAAGCATTCACCAGCAAACACATCAGGGAAATTGGTGAACAGAAGCTAACATCCTATTTCTCAAAATTTTATGCACCAGGAATTTAAGTCAGTATCTTCCTCATCCAAGTGTCTATTAATTTTAAGCATCTTACCTTTATCTGCCTGAAGGAGTTACAAAAACTTCTAAATACCATAAACCTATTGCCATTTCCTTTATATTAAAAAAATTACCCATGTGTTAGAAGGACCAGTTCATCCTTGTTCCAGAATTAGTTTCTTAGGAAGGAATTTCAGAGGTAACACAAGGAGTTAATAAGTATATAGAGTTTGGCTCCTATGATACTGATTGCCAGTGATGTTAAAGATTTAAGTGAGGTGCGCTTAAGCCATGAATCTAGGTGCAGGGCAGATTAGGCGCAAGATCTCTCTTAGGCAGCGCTTCCATGCAGGCACAAAAGCTCTAAGATGTTCACCTCATTGCCCATGAGCTATATCTTGAAGAATGTGCAACTTAACAACAAATAAAACTAGCAAAGTGCTATATCAATTGTCAAGCAATGCCAAAATTTGCATCTTTGCATCTAACTCAAAAGTTTAGAGAGTGGATAAACTTTAACATCTGATGAAATAGGTGATCCTTTTTTTAACAAAAGAAAAAGGAGAATCTGTTATATCAGTGGAGACGGATTCAAAGGCTCCAAAGCAACATTGAAACAGAGTTGTAAGATGAGGGAAGAATTGACTGTCAGGTAACCAAGTAGAAGTGGAGTATGGCAATAACTGAGGACTACTTGCGTACTCAGCTATGCAACTTTTCAATCCCAGAAGTTCTACAAAGGAAGGAATTACATCCATTTTACTTTTTTTCCAACTGTACCAAATAAGTGAAACAATGACCAAACCCTACCAATGAAAGTAAATCAACTTTTTACCATTCTCCTCCCTCATAGAAACCAACATAGTTAGCATAAGAAGCATAATCAGCTCAAGACAGAAGCAAGAAACTCCAAACTTCTATGAAAAATTAACTATTGTCACTACAATGACTTCCACGTGTCTTACCTTGATCAGTAGACAAGTGAATCAGAAGAGTACCGCCATTGCTAAATTTTGACAACCATTTGACAAGAACAGAAGGCACATTAATAGCCATGGCAGCAGTAGGATCCACTTCACAGGCACGTGGAACAGAAAGTGCAGCACAATTAACCACAACATCAGGCTGCACATCCACATTACAAAGCTTGGTATTAGCTATGATGGACGTTTTAACTGTATAGTAATAATTTTGACCTACTATACAATCCACCAGCAACTTTAGGTATTTATCTAAGATGACAACAAACAGTCAGCAAAGACTACACCTAGATAAATTCAACAGCACTGAGTGATATCAATAGAGGCAAATAAGAATTATCTTATTAAATATAATATTTAAAACTTTCATCAAACTTTATATACATATATGTAGACCGAGTGTAAGACACTGCATCCTCAGCTTATATATCAGATCCGCCTCAGCAGACTGCATATTAGATGGAATAAGAACAACACCAATGGAGACTCTGTTATGTAGAATCCCAAACTCTCAGAAAGAAAAGTTGTACATAACCGAGTGTATAAAACTAAAGAACTGGACATAGTAAACATCTACAAAACAGTTAAAAATTCAAATCCACACTGCAAAAGTAATTCTTGAAGACCCACAAAATGAAAAATGGAATCTATAGAACAATTCAATCACCTACACAGTTATTGGATAACTAAAAAAATGTAGTACATCTTTAAGAGGGACAAAAGAAAAATGGAATATTTAGTTAAGTTTCCACAGTAATACAAACCAAAATTTTCTGAGATGCATATCTCAATCACCAAAATAGAAGTGAAAAACAGAAAAATGTTATCTTCAAGACCCACAATCAAAAAATGGAATCTTTAGGATTATGAGTTCTGAGTTTGAAATTCTACAACAACCCATTTGATTTATGGGTTTATAATCTATTATTTGTACTTATTTCGTGCATTGAACCATATGTTTTACACTTGAGCCCCGACCAAACCTAACCAACATTTTGTGAGATGCTATTTCAATCACCAAAAATGAAAAATGCAAGCAAAACAATTGCAATTCTTCAAGACCCAAAACGAGAAAGATGGAATCTTTAGTAACTTTGTAGTGTAAAATTCATACCTGACCAAAATTTTGTGAGATGTCATCAAAGCCATTGCCGGTTCGTAAATCTACATGGAAGCGTAGGGCATGAGGAATGGCTTTCAAAAGGTGCTCAGGCGGGGGATTGGTGTGGTAGGTAAAGGCTAACGAGAGAGCATATCGAAGAGTATCTTGGATAGCCGTGAATTCTTGCAGAAGATGCTGCCCCAAGTAGCCCGTGCCACCAACTATTAATATCTTCTTGGTGCTCATTTTCAATTTCTCTGACATCTCTTAGCTTCCCAGCTGATTTCTCCTATCGTATCTTAGAAAAGCAAATGCACTTCTTATGGGGCCAAGGAGTCTGCTGTGCCTACTGAGAGTTACAGATTGCTGGACTGCAGCTTGCCGGTTGACAAGCTGAGATCTTGGTGGTTCGTTTTTTTTTTTTTCTCCTCAAAATTTCTGGTTATATCTTTGGTTTTACATAATAATGAAAAGTGTCAACCTATTTGTTGTTAAAAATGTAAGTTAGGCGTATTGTATTGTGAAACCGTGAAAAATGATACAGTACATTACAAAACAATTTATGTGCAACAACCATCCAAACAAGGTTTAAAATGTTGTGTATTGCACAACAATATAAGTTGGCCAACTACACACGAATTTTGCAGTTTTTACTGAAGTTGATACATATGCTTTAAATAAATAGTTTACAAATATAGAAAATATACCATCTTCATGATCCCACATAAACATTGGAAAGAGTTGGTAGATACTCCTAGTAAAGAACAATTTCTAAAATGATATAACAAACAGCGTATGAACTTTTATAGTATAATTTATAACAAATTCAGTCTCTCTGCAAATACAACGAAAGAAATGAACAAAAAACTTTGATGTAGGCTCATGTTTCAAATGTCCCACTAGATATATTCATTGACCAAGACTGTTGGGAAGACCTCTCTAACGAAGAAAAGCTAACGAGGCACAAATCGACCACCAATAGAGTTTCTAGGTGAGCAACTTTTTCTGGCTCATATAAGTGCGGTGATGCAGTTGAGACCAAGGCATATATCAAACTCGGTTAGCTGTGCTTCCTGGAGTAGCTGGGCACATCTCAATAAGCAACTCAATTTTCTGGTCATGTAAGAGAAGATTTGTTACGTGAGAGAGAGTTTTAAATCATGTGGCATGAAGAATATGGTAAAAATGAAATGAAGTTCTAACTCATTGCTATTATGTTCACAGTTTCTAATAAGATCATAACCAGTTCATTTGCCTAACAGAACATCTTAAAAACTTAAACAGTATTCAAGGAGATAAATGCCAAGTATTTAGAAAGCAATAATCAGCAATAGACGGGGTATTCACCTTCACTGATTTATTAACTTCGTCAAGCTTGTGAAGCAGAAAATCAGAAGGTACAAAACACCTGTGATCCAGTGAAGCATGGCGTGGGGAGCCCGTCAGCTGCATAATAGATCGATGCAAGCTCAAATAATTAAATAAAATGAGGCAAAAAGAAGCATTTTGATAGGACTTGATTTACATCGTCCATCCATAATAATGATGGATCATCGATGTAAGATCAAACTGTGTTCTTCTACTACATGCATGAACTCTGGAGCTTGCGTCTAATCAGTTCAGATAAAATGCAATAGGCAAATAGGACATCATTTGAAAGAACAAGATAAGGTGACCCTGCTTCATTATGCTTCTTGATTATGTTTTCCACACAAAAATTGCCCAAAACAAAGAATCAAATCTTCCCTTCTGCAGTACATTATAATGATCAGGAATTTTAATACAACTTTGTGTTTTATTATCATACATTCAAAAGAAAAAAATTGTCTAAGATTTTCATAACTGAAGTTAAGTGCATAGCAGTAACTTGTTTTTCTTTTGATGAATCAAGTCCATAGCAATAAATTAAAACAAACTGGCCTTCTGAAACCAACCTGGTACTACAACATCCCAAAAAGACCCCATGGGAAATATTTATTGGTGACAAAAAGAAATACAGAGACGCGACTTCTAAGGATCTGATTTAGGCTAAAATGTTGGAATATCGTTCTTACCCTTGAAACTTTAGATGGTGATCTCAAAACAGATGGAGCACCATCACCACCTTGAACCACAAATCTCCAACTCCTTCCGACATGTATACCTTTGATGCTTCATTTATGATGACCTGAAAATAATGTAATGACACTTGGCACTTCAGAATCATCAATGTTCTCGTCTGCCAAGGAGCCCACAAAAAGTAAAATTGGAGAGCAGTGAAACTAATAAATTGAGTGACAAACCCCAAACGCAAAAGGGAGAAAAAGAAAGAAGGGGAAGTTTCACAGGACATAACAGATATTCTACCTTCCTTAGGAGTCCAGGGTTGCACACCTTGCACCTGTAGTTCATCAACTGGTGCAGCTTTTCCACGTGCTATACTTTCAACTCTGAAGGTGTGTAGTCCAAACACTGACTGCAAGCAACCTACAAAATTAATTTGGTACAGTTTTAATAGCAATAGGGCACAAGAGATCTTCATGAGGGTACTACAAAGAGTCAAAGAGTGGGGAAAAAAAAACTTTATCAAGTAAAACAATTGAAAGAACAAAAGAGAAATTATTTAAATGAATGGAGTTCAACAAGATAATGAATGTGAAAAAGAACACACACAGGTGAAAGTAATATTGACTGTTATGAACAGGAAGAGAATTGCCAAGCTAGTGCCTATTAGTTGCATTATGGTATGCATAACACCCATCTGCTCATGTCTAAACTTGCTTTCCATTTCTTCCTACTCAAAATTCTAAGAAAATGTTTATTCTTGTTGTAAAGAGTCAATTACCTACTTTATACACCACAAGGCCGTCAAGTAAAATTCTCCTTTGTCTTTAAAGAAAAAAAATCTGATTGGATACTATACCATCTCTACTGCTCTTTACATCAGAGAAAGACATACAGAAGCACAGCTCATGTGAAACTCGTAATGACAAGTTTAAATTGTTTCTCAAAGATGTGGAAACAAGGATCTGCTTATCCAAAATATGAAAGTTGAATAGGGATATATAATTTACATGAATTACTAATAGATGTTCATGAGATTGTAAAATTTGCCAGAAGCAACAGATTGAGAAGTTGTTGCTCCATAACACGTCTAAAAGTTTTGAGGGAAAGGGAAGACAGGTAATTATGTGCTTTGGCTATATATAGATAATAGAAGCCACTAGCAGGGCAAAGCATTCAATGAGACTGGAACGTAGTATTATATAAAACATTTAGAATTTAGCCCACAAGTCTTGATGGATAACTCCAACTTTTAATAGGAACATAAAAAGCATTTGAAAGTTTGCTCTCTATTTCGGAATTGAGGAGTAGTTGATTGCTTTGTGTCCAGCTTAACATTCCAACAGTACGACCTCATTATCAATGGATGGCCAATCAATGCAAAAATTTGAAATGAGGTGGTACAAAACAACAATAGAAGAATTTTAAAAGATACAGGATATGAAAAGTTGCAGTTAACCCTTGCTCAATAATGATATCTATCACTAAAGGAAGAGGAACATGCTTTTCAAATTTTATGTCTTTCCAAAATGGTATGAATGAAGCTCTTGAAACCTACAATTGACACAAAAAGCAGATGTATCAGCTCTATATTGTTTCAAGAAAACAGCACGACTTGATCAAGCTATGCATACCTTGTAAACTATTTCATCTGAAGTAACGTAAAGTTTGTGTGATGAAATTTCCTTTTTAAGCACATATCTTTGTATGGGCAGATAGAGTAACATAAGTATTCCAATTCCCCAAGCTAAAACCAGAAGCAACGATAAAGAGAGCCATATTATAGTGTCATACTGAACACTTTTCGCTCCAAGTTCATCAAAAGAAGCCATATTATCTTCTCAGGAGTATCAGCTTCTTCATCTCCATCTGACTCTGATTCAGGGTCAGAAAGTAACAACTTTGTCGACCAACCCAGTTTTGGAACCCCTTCTGCATGTCCCATCAACATTTTCCAGTTCAAGCCTGAACAATGTCGGAAAAACATAAACACAAGCATGCCAGCAAATACAACACATGTCAAACTTGAGCTTCCATTACAATGATTGATCTGTGATGCTCAATCACCAAACTTGATCCTATATCGAATAATTTATGGTCATGTGAAAATGCATCTCTTATGAGAAGAGATTATGTTAAGATGGATAATCAGTTTCATTTTATTTCTCTTATTGTTCTAGTAAAGTTGAATGTTTAAAGCTTCCAAAAGACAATCAAAGGCCTTCAATCTTAGCTGCATTTCCATTTTCCAGTCTTGTTCTCACTTCTTTTCCTCAATGAATCAGCGAAATTTTATTGTTGTATAGTGTACACCAAGAGAATGTTTATAAACAAAAAGAAATTCTAATGTTTATAAACAAAAAGAAATTCTACAACTGGTAGAAAATGACCACACAGAAAGCCTAAAACTCTGGTTACCTTCCTATGGCTAAAACTCATAAATACACATAAGAAATGAATAACTACAACAACAACATATCCAGTGTAATCCACAATTGGGGTCGGGAAAGGGTAACATGTACGCAAACCTTAGCTTGAGAGGTAGAGAGAATATTTCTCAAGGACAGAGAAATGAATAACAAAATAAACAAAAGAACAAAACTTTAGGACAATCCAGTACATTTGTTGTGGTAAGGAATCAAGATTTTGGAAACCCAGAAACTAAATCAGCATTATTATACTCAAAACACAAATGAACAACGAATTCATGTTGTCCACGACTCTATCTGGAATCATTATAATTTTTGGTAAGTCAGTAAAACACAAGAATTGGAAAGTTTCTTCCTTTTCGCAGCTTTGGATTACACTCACAAAAAAAAATGTTTGAGCCAATTAGGGTTTGATTTTGGGAATGCTGATATTGTTCATAAAATTCGCAGTCTACCCAAAAATTGCTGCACCTGACTGACACTGATCAAACATTCAAATCACCCGCAGAAAAGAATTTGAGTTATTCGGATAATAAGACCCGATCCTTTTGCTATTCGGGTTAGTCGATGGGTTAGACTGTCTCAGAAAAGGTCAATTGTGCTATGATCTTTGAAAAAGCATTGAAAAAAATATCTGTTTGGATTGATTTTTCACTTTTGATTTATAAATTGAAAGTTATGGCTTATTTTTGATATTTTAGATTGAAAATAAGTGTTTATAAGTATTTTTTATTTTATCCGAATACTATAAGATTGCTTAAAATTTATTTTGATTTAAAAAAACTTGAAATAAGTCAATTCAAACAGACATGTTTGAATTGATTTATTTCAGATGTTTTTAAGCTAAAACAATTTCTAAGTACTTTTAGAATTTTTGGATAAATTAAAAAAATATTTATAAATATTTATTTTAGATTAAAATGATAAAAATAAGTCAAAAGTTAAATTCAAATATTAATTCGCAAGATTAAAAATGTGTGTCTAAAATTTGTAATTTTGAGAATTATACGTGTCGAGCTTATAATGTGTGACATAGTTATTTTAAAGTTTTTTTAATAATCTTAATCTTAGACATATATATGAACCAAAAGAAAATGTTAAAAGACATTTATAGACCAAAAGAAAATATTAAAGGGTATTTATAGATCAAATGGATGATTTTTATATATATATATATATATATATATATAAGGTGGATGAGCCATTTTCAATACATCCTTTTGGATTAACTTATAAGCTGTTTTCAGTTTTTTAAGTATTTAATTAATCAACTTAAAATTATTTTGTGCTTAAAATAAGTACTAATAAATAATTAGATTTGCTTGGATGAACTTATTTTAAACAGCTTATAGGTTGAAAACAACTTATAAATCAAAAAAAAAAGTTAGATTGCACCTATTTTGTTTTTTCTAATCTATAAGCAAATTTAAACTTATAAACCGTCTAAAATAAAATTTCTTTTTTTGCGGTCCTTTTTCGTTTTTAATTTAAATGATTAGGTGAAATAATTATTTAAATTATTCTTGTAAAAAATAGAGACGGAATCCTGCAGACATCACAGGATGAATCCAGCGAGTGAGCGGGTCCCACTATTGTTTGGGCCAATGGAAGCTTCCAGAACCTCGTCAGCAACCAATCAAGTGTTTATACGATAGCAAACTTGTCTCCCTATTCTTTTTTCAACGGAAAGTAAAAAACTGATAATAATTTTTAATTTTTTTTTACCTAAATACACATTTCATTATTATCTATTTATGAGAATTAGTCGCAATTGTAATTATTCAAGCACTAATTATTTTCTTTAAGAAAGTGCCCAAACTTGTGAGTTGTGGAACCTTCAAAATTAGCGTTGGAGAAAACTTAGGTAAGTCTTGTCTTAAACTCCCCTCTAAATCTTTGCTTACTCAAACAAGTTGTAATCTCATACGGGTTTCTCTATTTCTTCACTTGTTGGTTTTTTCCTTGCCATTTTTACTGATCAAGATTCAATTTTTACTGCTAATTCCAGTACCCTTTGTTCAAATTTGTGCATTTTTTTTGCTGTGGAGATGGATAGAAGTTTACTTGCTGTAAATGGGTGTGTTTATGTGTTATGTGAACACTTTTTAAACCTTATTCAATTTGTTTCTGTTATCAACTATTTTGTCTACCGAATATGTCAAAGTATGAAATGTACTGCTAGGATTTGAGATGCTTGTTACTGGAAATTATGTGTAGCTGGAACACGATGAGATCATACCCAAAACCTTGTAGTTGAATTTTTTCGTCTTAGTAGCTCAGTTGGTTGACTACCTCAACTTTCACCAGGCTGATGAGAATTCAATTCCCCACCTTGTATGTAATCCTCTCCTCCATTTCCCTGGTAAAAAAAATCAATTTGAAAATTAGGTTTCTTAGACTCTTCAAAAATACCGTCTGCCTGCTGCAACATTTTTGGACAATCCGAGCAATATAGTTTGAAAGAAACAATTTATGTGTCTATATGCACTTCATGGAATTCATAAATAGCTTAAAATTTACTGTGCACAGGTGGCCTTTCCTGAATCTGAATGGTTTTGTGTAAACAGCTGCAAATAAATTGTCTTGATATCTATATATGGAGAAGAAACAACACATTACCATATTTACAACGGCAAGCATCCCATGGCTAACTGGAACTGCTGTCAATCCTCTGTTTCGTGCGGCCTATCTTGCAAAAGATGGTAGGATGAAGGTCACTTTGGTTGTTCCCTGGCTGCCGCTGATAGATCAGGAACACTTGTTTCCCAATAATATCACGTTTGATTCACACTTGGAGCAGGAAAAGTATGTACGCCAATGGGTTGAAGAGAGGACTGGATTTGTGTCGAATTTCAACATACTTTTTTATCCTGGAAAGGTAACTCAAAGCCTGAAATATGAACGAGAAGTCGTCTAGTATTTATTGCACCAAAAACTCCATTCTCTTAGATTTGTGGGAGTGTAGCCAATCTCATACTTCAACTGATGGAAATTTTATTCTTCTGAAGCAATTATTGGCACCATGTTAATTGAAAATGGCTATGTGATTGTTCATCAATGACTATTAATATTTGGTTTGGTTTGTTATGAAAATCAACCAAATAATCATGCTTGCTTTTTGAAAAAAATAATAAACGAGTTACTCTGATTTACTTTCTCTCCTTACCAGGATGATTTATAGTGTGCCGGAGGGAAGCTGCTCTGCATGCATTTAGAATGTCATATAATTCCCTTATAAAGTTTTGTGTATCCCTCGAAAGAATAATTTTTTTGTTCATTTCCTTAGTTTCGTACATATTCCCCCCCTTTTTCATGGAATGGAAACCTGAATTTTGTCAATAATCATATCTTAAGTTCAATAACGATAAGTTTCAGGACATGAGAGGGATGACCTAGTTGTAAGGATCTTCGAGCTCTCCCTTTTGATCTACTTCTTGAATTACTGTCATTTCATCAATGATAAGATTTTAATATGAACTCTTGGAGGGGCATTCCTCTCATGTTGAAAAATAGTCGGTGCAGCTTATTTTAGTTTATCGATACTTCTATGTTTTGCAATTGATATGATTCTGGAGTGTTGTATCAGAAATAGAGTGTTGCATTCTCTATTGCAGTTCTCTCTAGATAAAAGGAGCATTCTTGCTTTGGGTGATATTACAGTAATTATACCAGATGACGAAGCAGATATTGCAGTCCTTGAGGAGCCTGAGCATCTTACATGGTATCATCATGGGAAGAGATGGAAAGAAAAATTTCACCTGGTTGTTGGAATTGTTCACACCAATTATTGGGAGATTGTCAAGAGAGAGAGGAACATATTGGTAGCACTCCTGATAAAGTACATTAATGGCTGGGTAGTCGATATATATTGTCACAAGGTATGATGCTACTATTCTTTACTAATTATTTGTTTGTTTTGAGGATCTACTTGTCAGCTAACCTAGGTTGAATGCAACACTTTGACATTTGGCACTTTAATGTAGTGATGCTTGTTCTCTGTTTTGGTTAAACTTGCTAAGTTTGAATTGCGGAAACATGCTTGCGTATTAGTTTCCATTCCTAACACAATCATGCTCAAAAGTTGGAAAACTGTGCAGTTCGTTTTGCATGCTTAGGCACACTATAGGAAATGATGATTACTTAGTTGGCCCGATTTGTCCTACTATAATTATTAACCACGATCTTTCGTTATCTCCTTACTTCTTTTTTGGGGGGAAACATGGCTCCATTAATGATGTAAAACCCATGATTGACCTTTTGAGCTCTTTACACAACATGTAATAACTTTCCTATACATACTGCCCATGCATACTCCTATTGCTGGTAATTGATAAAACTATCTTTTACTGATTAAAGAAAAAACCATGATCTTTTGGTATTTTACGTGTAATGCCTTGACCTATAGAAGTTGCTTGCATTAAATGGCAGGTCATCCGTCTATCTGCTGCAACCCAGGATCTACCGAGATCTGTGGTCTGCAATGTGCATGGGGTTAATCCAAAGTTCCTTGAGATTGGGCTGAAGACTAGGGAGAAACAGCAAAATGATAACCAAGCTTTCAACAAAGGTGTCTACTACATTGGTAAGAAGTTGTGGAACAAAGGGTACAAGGAGCTACTTGATCTTTTACGTGATCATCAAAAGGAACTTTCTGGATTTGAGATCGATTTATATGGTAGTGGTGAGGATTCTGCTGAAATTGAGGTGGCAGCTAAGAAGTTGGCATTGACAGTTAGGGTTAATCCTGGACGTGATCATGCAGATCCTTTGTTTCACGAGTAAGCACCTGCAGAGCTATCCTCTTTGACACAGATTTCTATTTTTTCTGTCTATTTGATAAATTAGTGTTCTGCCATAAAATAAAGAGAATCTAAAAGAAGGATAAAACAAATAGTCAAAAGTTAATATTGCTATATATGTTAGAAGCTGGATAGGCGACGGAATATTAGTGTATTAGTGTATGAAAGTGCTCTAATAATCGTTGATTGCTAATCTTCTTCATCAATTGTTCATGTCTTTGTCACAAAAGTATAATTGAGATGGCATGGACCTCTTTCACGTAATGGAAGAAGATGATGATAGAAGTTGTCAGTTGTTAGTTGTTACCATCTAAAATGTAGGCCTCATGGTTCTTATCATGCTTGTTTTGGCTGATTTACTTTTTCCTTATCTTTACTTCCTTTATAGACAAAGAAAATTGTATCCCACAAGTTGAAAAATAAGGCCTTAGCCTTCCACTTGGCATCCTCCTTGAGTTTCAAGTTGTAGGTTGGATATCTAACTCTTATATATATCATTACAAAACAGAACTGCTGCAAACGTCACATTTTTTTTAATAATTAACGATTAAGAAGCATCACAATCAAGTTTCTTCATTAAAAACTCCTTTTAGTGCTAACAAGAAGAATAAATATAGCAATATTTTTCTGAATTTGGTTAATAAATAAATACAACATCTAAAAGCACTCCTCAATTTACCAATGCCATTGACTTGACTAAAAATGAAAATTTTGCTAGTACAAGGTCCCTAATCTAGAAATTTAGAAAAGCTAAAGAATCTATGAAAAAGGAAACAAGTCATTGATCAAGGCATCATAGCCATAAGACTTCTCTCCTTGCATTTGTCTTTGTCAATGATGATCTACCTTGTTATTACACTAAAGCTTTTCATTTCATATCTCTCCAAAAATATTGAGAAATGTTGAATGAGGCATAAATGTGGCTGGTCTATCACATTTGGGATGAAGTTAGTTAGATCATTGTTTTCTGTGACAGTTGTGACAGTTGGATAAACGTTAATGATTAAGCGAGTCCATGGATACTTTTGTCATCTTAAAGATTAATTTGGGCCTTAACTTTGTAGTGTAGGATCTCTCAAATGTTGGTTAAAACCTCCTTAGAACCTCCATCCCTTTTTTTTAAAGTTTTGAAAGATGAAATATTTTGGGACTTGGAAAGACAGGCATTCACTTTCAGACAAACTTATTCAAGGGACAGAAACTCTATTATGACGAATATGAACCATGCTAAAATCAGCAGTCAATAGATTCTGTTGTTAGTTCCTTTCATTATTTGGGTTATATTGTGTTATCTCAAGGCATAATTTAATTTGTCGAATACATTTTAATAACAAAATCCGCCTACTTTTCATTGTAGGGAGCTTAATATTTGCTGTCTTTCATCGTTTTCTGATTCATTTTACTTCTTTTTTCCCCTTTTGGTTTTAGTTATAAGGTACTCCTTAATCCAAGTACCACAGATGTAGTTTGTACAACCTCGGCTGAAGCATTAGCTATGGGAAAGATAGTTGTATGCGCCAACCATCCGTCAAATGAGTTCTTCATGCAGTTCCCGAATTGTCGAACATATGATGATGGTGAGGGATTTGTTAAAGCTATACTCAAGGCATTGGCTGATGAGCCTGCCCCCTTGGCAGATGCACAAAGGCATGCACTTTCTTGGGAAGCAGCAACCGAGCGCTTTCTGAAAGCAGCAGAGCTGGATACTCTGCCAACAAAGAATCAATCACAGACTACTACTTCAGAGTCTTTTCTCTCTACATCACTGAACTTAACCAAAAAACTCGAGGATGCATCAGCGTTAGTTCACTTCGTAGGGACTGGATTTCTGAGCTCACAACCTGATGAAGAGCAATGTAAAGAACTTGGCTTGAAAGTTCCTCCAAAGAAAACCGGATTTTCATCTGGAAAATGGATCTAAGACTGAGTCCAGAGTCTGGCAAGGCAGATGGTTTCGTCGTTATTGATCGTAGTATTGCTTGTGTTTGATTGCCAAGAATAATTAGGAGTAACTTTTGTTGTTGTAATGAAGGGTTTAAGGATTTAGATGTTGTATATTAAGTAGCTGATTCCAACTCATTTGGGATTTGAGGCACTGATGATTGATATGTTATGAAATGTTATTCTGTTGTACATACTCTCTAGGTGGCTTCATTCAACTTTATGTGGGAGAAAGAACAAATCAACCATCGTTGGCCCCATGATGTCTTCAATGTTAGCTAATTGAATGTTTAAATATGAAGAGTTTTTCTCTGGCCTCATGATGTCTTCTTGCATCTTTAAATAAAAGTGTCAAAAAATTTATCCTATCAAGGTTGGAGAATCTTAGCTTGAGGTCTTAGATAGCTTAGTTGGTTGACTAGCGTTGAACTTTCACATTATTGGTAAGGATTTGATTTCATACATTATAGACAAAAAAAAAATGCAGCTACTAGCTAGGGAAAGAGTTTTTTTAACAAATGAATGCATAGGGAGGATCGATAAGAAAAAAATAATTAAGGTTTATATATTTTTGATTGAGCAAATTAAGAAACAAACTAATTTAGCCAAGCAAGAAATTTAACTTTGAAAGTAAGTTTATGTTTTGGTAGGTTTTTAAGTGAGGTTAAGTCAATTGATGTAGTAAGTTAAAGCTTACCCTCCTCCCCCTCCCCCCCACCCCCCCACATTTCCTCCATTTTGGGATCATAATTCTATCTTTTTTAAATGTCTCATAAATAATCCAAATTACCTAAGACCAAATTCAATGTTGAATCCTTTCTCTGTATGTGTTTATGAAATTAATATTGAATCAATGAGTTATGAAGTTGTTACTGTTGGGTTTAATTGATAGGTTGAATGAGAAATGGAGGGAAAAAAAGTGAAGGGAAAAATGATTTGTTCAAGTGGAGGAAAAAATGATTTGTTCTCTCTTACTTTATGAAATAAACATTTGTCCCACATAGGTGGTGGAAATAAAAAGTCTCTTACTTAAAAGTAGAAGCACTCCTTCATGTTGCTAAAGGGTCAAGAAGAGGGTTTCCCTCATGCCGTCGTCATCATCACTCACTCGGCTTGGATTCAACTTTGAATTTGGTCAATTGATTGATAATCTTTTTGGATCAAATTTTCTTTAATTTTTTAATTAATTAATATTATTTATTTATTTAATTAATTAATTGAAAATCCTGACCCGTGACCCGACCTGTTTCTTTCTTTCTCGAATTAATTTAAAATATTTCTCTCCGTTTTTCCAACGGAATTTTTCTGAAAGGTTGCAACCCTGTCTGAAAAGTTGCAAACCTTTTTCCAACAGGTATTTTTTCTTAAAAGTTGCAAACAAGCTATATATATCTGTTGATCCTCAGAATGTTCCTTACGAAAATTTCTGATAGACATCTTCTTCTTCTTCTTCTTCTTCTTTTCTGCACTTCTTAAAAACTCGTGTGACATACTGCCTTCAAGTGGTTCACAATCACTATAATTTGCTGTACCGCTATTCTGGTGAGTAAATCGTTCTATCCTGGGAGGAAAGATTCCAAAACCTTAGGTACATTGAGGGGAATAATTTCCTTAAGGACACACTATGAATTCACTGGGCTCGATTTCTTGTTCTTACACAATTTTTCCAGACACTGTTCTTATTTTCAGTTTCTGTTCTGATTCTATCTTTTATTTCAGAATTTATTATTGATATTTCATCATTTGTTTTCAATACAGTTTACTAACAGTTAGAGAGTCAAAATAGTGTTGCCTATTTATGGTATTAGAAACCTAGTACAATCGTTTATCATTTAAATATATATTAGTAACAGTAGAGTAGATAGGAGTTACTACACATTGTTTTTTCTATATTCAAAAAATAGTGTTACAACCTCTTATTCTTATAAATTTATCTATTGCATGCTCGTAAATTATTTGGCTAAAACAACAACTAATTACTAATTAGCTAGCTTTAAATTTAATTTGACTCACTATTATTAGATTAAAAAAATATGTCGTAACTTATAATTATTTATAGTTAGATAAAAGGACAATCACGTACAGTGGTTTTCCTAAAAAGTAAGGTATAATATAATTCAATCAATACAAACCAATGAAATTATAATTAAAATGTGAGTCAAAATAATCTAAACTATCAAGATTAATATTATAGACTACAAGGTATGAAATTGAGTTGTTAACATATTTAAGTAGATAAAGATGAGAAAACCACTACCGGGCAAAAGTTGACTTAATAATAATAATAGTTTGTTTACGTATTCTTTGATTTTCCTGCAAACATAATGTTTTGTTTTTGGTACATATTTAAAGATGGATAGATTTGATTTAATTTTGAGATCTAGTCAAATCTAATGTAAATCAATATATATAGAATGTTATTTACAATATATCCTAATTTATCTTGTAAAAATACCTCACACCAACTATAAAACCTCGTCTTTTGTTCCTCAATTTTCAACCCCTCAATTGCATTCTCTATTTCTCTTTATACATGTCCTCCACTTTGGAAATCACATTTTAAGCTTTCTTTTCTATAGTCCAAAAATATTTTCTCAACAACTCTCATCAGTACTGCTTGAGGGCATATCTGTGAGTCCCCTTGAGCTTTTCAACTGGTATAGTAATTTGTGCACTCATGTCTCAATTCGTTTTCCCTTATATAATACTATATAGTAGTAATTACATGTTTGTTCTCCTCTGAACTCACTTTAGTTTGAGATTCACACACTCTCATTCAATAAAGAAATTTATATAGTGTATTATCTTATTGTGGTAATCATGGTAAGAAACAAGTCTTAAATGCAAAAAAGAAGTGAAAGAAAATACATAAAAGATAAGTGTTCTAAGGAGATCATGTTCTCTAAAATGCGCATAGCTCTATGTAAGAAAGCAACAAGTTCTTCTGTTTTGTATGGAATTGGATTTTCTATTATTATTTCTTCAATTGCAGGTAAACCATTTATATTTGATAAACCAGACGTTGGATCAGTCGTCTATAGATTTTTGCAAGAAAAACAATCATCTGGGTATTCCTCAAGTTGTAGGATGGCAATTGAAAGAACTTGAGATCACAAAAACATGAGAAGAGACAATATCCATTTGATAGCTCATGTTTTTGTGATCACAATTTTTTTTTAATTGTCATCCAAATACTCAAGGAACACTCAGTTGATTAATTTGCCTGCAAAAAGTGATCGACGATAGATTCAACATCTGGTTTACCAAACATAAATGGTTCACCTTCAATTGAAAATAATAATAATAATAGTGAATTTGATTCCACACAAAATAGAAAGATTCGTTGCTTTCTTACATAAAACTCTCTATATTTTGGAGAACGTGATTTCCTCAAAACGCTTATATTTTATGAACTTCCTTTCACTTTTTTTTCTTCATTTGAGAGCTCTTTCTTGCCATGATTATCTCAATAAGAGATACGATATATAACTTTTTTGTTGAATGAGTGTGTGCATCTCAAATTAGAGTGAGTACACATGAGAGAAAAAAATGTATATTTGTATACGGGGAGACAAAAATTGAGACATAAGTGCACAAGTTACTATACCAGTGTAGGAAAGCTCAACGAGACTCATAGATGGGCCCTCAGGCAGTACTAACAAAAGAGTTGTTGGTTTTGGTCGATCACTTCTGTAATGACCCTGAAGGTCATTTTTGAATTTTTTGTAAAAAGATTATTTTACCCCTTTCGGTAGTTTTTTCAAGTCATATTTGATTGATATCTGATGTCTGTTCCATAGTTTTCTTGAAAAGTTGAGATTTTTGGTAAACTGAGTTTTAGAGGTTTAGAATGACTCAAAAATGGTATTTGAGGTTATTTAGAGTTTCGAGTCTCAGAATGGAATTCCGTCGATTCCATCAGTTCCAGATCATTGAAATTGGTCTAGGAGATTGACGGAACCATATTTGGGGTCATATCATGGATTTGAGGTGTTGAGTTGGAAATAATTAAATTTTTGATCGTAGGTTTGACTTTGGTCAACATTTGAGTATTGGATGCTCGGAATTGAATTCCGACGACTCCGTTGGATTTGGAGGGTGATTTTAGGTCTAGGGGGAGTTCGTGTGTATTTTTCGAAAGCTCCGAAGGCGATTTGGTCATTTGAGGCATAAAGTTGTTTTAGTTGTGACTCTTTGGTTTCCGGATTAAGGAGGCCTAGAAATCAAAATCTGATGATTTTGTTGAGTCCGAAACGTCTAGTTTAGTAGGGTTGCATATATGGTTTGTTTATACGGGATCCCGAACGAATCCCGAGGATCAATTCGGAGACTTTGAGATTTAAGGGAAGGCGGTGTCGCCTTAGCGACCTCCGCTTTAGCGGAAACCCTTTGCAAAAGCGAAGGTAAGGCCGTGCAGGCTTCCCTAAAGCGAAGTGTGTGTCGCAAAAGCAACCTTCACTTAAGCGAGCACTCGCTAAAGCGACGACCGAGATTTTTGCAGGCTTCGCTTAAGCGAACTCAGTGTCGCTTAAGCGACATCAGAGATGAGTTTTGCCGGGGTTTAAGGTGTTTTTCACAACTTTCATATATGTGCAGCTGAGTAGCATTTTTCGATCCGCAAATCTATATTTAGGTATGACTAATTAGTCTCTTGTATAGTAAACAATTCATTCCTCCATCTCCATGTTGGAAGCATTTTTGGTATCATATAAGAGAAATATTCAAAATCAAAGATGGTTGTCTGCCTGCACCCTACTAAGAATACACGTAGGATTATTTTTAAATATTCTCTCAAAAAGTTGAAGCCACTGGAAAGGAAGACAATTTCTCTCCAAGCTCCACACAGTTTTGTCTATATCTCTTAAATAGGAGATCTTAGTATCTTAATTGGTTGACTATTTAAATTGTCATCTTAATTGCGATGGTTCCATTGCTCACCATCTTATCTCCCCCCCTACAAAATAAAAATAAAAATCTCCTCATTTGCAACGATTTGCTTCTGGTAATTCAAATTATTAATTAGTCCCTTTTTGCCTGAGTGCCACCTATTTCATTTTTTAGTTTTAATTAAGCCTATTTTCCAGGAAGTAGCTTTTCTGCCATCTCATTTAGTTTTATCCAGAAGATTTAATTTATCGGTGTTGGAGGAATTAGGAGTACCCTCATATACGTATATATCACCAGGCCAACTCACTTAGATAATTTGGAAGAGATATTAATTAGATTTCTTTTGTACCTGGATATATAGTTATAGGTTGTTGAAATTCTTTCCTTCGCTACTGATATCTTAGGCTGATCGTCTGTACCTAGTGATGGAAGATGGTGCGGTTGCAAATCAAGCCTGCGAAGACTCCAACCCATCTCACTCCACATAGGAAAATATCTATTTTAACCCACGCTATCGATCCCACATATTTTTTTTCTAATTATATTTTTTTAAAACTAAGTTTGATACTAGAAATGATTTTTTTTTGAAGGAAAATTACACCTAATAGATCAATTGTGAAACTATTTACCTAAATTGGATCCAACTCAAACTATTTATCCTTAATAAACTCATTATTCAAACTATTTACCCTCTTATCCCACTTTTTTCCTTTTAATTTCGTGTATGACGTCATGCTGACGTTAGCATCACTGCTCCTCTTTGATACCAGTATAATATACTCTAATGGTATCAACCAGTTTCGCTGAAGCACTGTGTTTTCTCTCTTGATACCATCAGAGTATATATATATACTCTCATGGTATCAAACGTGTATTTATGCTAGTGCCCCTTCCCTTGTTCCTCTTTGATACCATTAGAATATAATATACTCTGATGGTATCAAGCAACTTATCAAGCAGTTTTTTCTTGATACCATCAGAGTATAATATACTCTGATGATATCAAGAAGGAAGAGACAGTGCTTCAGCGAAACTGCTTGATACCATCAGAGTATATTATATATACTCTTATGATATCAAATGCGCGAAATAGTTAAAAATAAGGGGTATGAAAGTAATGGGTATCCAATGATAAATAATTTTCTTTTTTGGGTATAACAATAATTATCCCTATTTTTTTCCCATTTTTCAGCCAAGTAATATTTAATTTAATAGATAATGACTTGAAATTAATTGCTTGGAGGTCAATTGTGGATTTTTCCTACCAAATAGTATCAATTTTGCATGATCTTCTATTTAATTTGGGTTGACTAGGCAAAGAATGAATTGAGAATAATAATAATTCATTTTCCAATTTTATGATGTTGATTTTCATACTACGATTATATTTTTGGTAGATTTTCAAGATTAATAAGTTTGATCTATTTTTGACTTTTGATCAAATCTAATATAAATTAACATATATATATATAGAGAAGGTTATTTATAAGATTTCCAAATATTATTTTGTAAAATCATCCTACACCAACTATAAAAATCCTTCTTTTGTTGCTTAATTTCTACCCCTCAATTGCTTTCTCTAATGCAACTTGAGAGCTAGGGATATCCAAGAACCACTTCTTGCTTTCTTTTCTGTTTGTTTTCTAGTTTCTCTCTCGCAACATCTAAGACACAGAGAAACAAATCATGTCATCTTTAACCGCATTGAAGAAAAACAATGAAAATGCTATACTTAGCGCAACTGATGTTGAGGAATTTATCAATCATACTCGAGGAGAACATAAGAAGTACAAGGAGAAGATCGAAATAATGAAAAGGATAATGGAAACTTTGAAGAAGAAAAGGGAATCTTTGAAGAAGAAAATTGAAGATATAAAGATAGCACATCTTGAACAAGAACAAGCACATCAAGTTGAAAAGGCCAAGGTGCAAAAACTTGACATCCAATTGGAGCATGCTCAAGCAAAGCAAAAGGAGATTGAGCAGCTCAAGAATTCAGCTCCTCCAAGGATTAAATCTACCACTCAACCTCTACCTCCTCTAGCGTATGCAGAATTTTTTATAGGCGGTGGTCGACCTTTGAAGAAGAGAACAAATTAGAGGGAATAATATTTTTTTTTTCGTTGGGATTTCATTTTTTTTTCTTAGAAGAGAAAAAATAAAATACTTATTAAAGAGTGGCGAGATAAAAAAATTTAAAAGGAAATTAAAGAATACCAAGATAAACTTTAGCATGTAATAGATTCTCCATTAGAGTTTCTTGTTATACTTTCAGTTTTTAGCTTCAGTTACTGTCAACTTGTGTTCTAAAAAAAATGCTCCTTCTATACATGTTCTCCACTTTGGAGATCATATTTACAAGTTTCTTTAATGTCCTCCAAAAAATTATCTCAAATGTATGAGCTATTTTAAGATAGATATTTTAATCAATCTTATTAAATCTATATTCTCTTTGTCTCAATTTATGTGATGGTGTTGAAATTTTGAGAGTCAAATTACTTCTATAGGTTCTCGAAGAGACAAAGACGAATTATTTTAAACTCACGTAGAGATGTTCAATTTACTTTATATTTATGTGATGGCCTTGACTTTTTGTTGATCCGGTTTTCTTTTTCTTTGTCTCTTTAATATATTAGTGTTCTGCCATAAAATAAAAAGAATCAAAAAGAAGGATAAAACAAATAGTCAAAAATTAATATTGCGATATATGTTAGAAGCTGGATAGGCTCTAATAATCTTTGATTGCAAACATAGACCTCTTTAATGTAATGGAAGAAGATGATGATAGAAGTTGTCAGTTGTTACCATCTAATATGTAGGCTTCATGGTTCTTGTCATGCTTGTTTTAACTGATTAACTCTTGCCTTATCTTTGCTTCCTTTATAGACAAAATAAAGTGTATCCCACAAGTTGAATAATAAGGCCTTAACCTTCCACTTGGCATCCTCCTTGACTTTAAAGTAGTGAGTTAGATATCTAACTGTTGGGAGCGAATAATCAAGTGTTATGCGGAAGCTATCTGTTACAACCCATATTTTTGTACATTTGGACATTTGGAATAATTGTAACAAGTGAAGGATAATGGTACGTTTTGGTCTTGTTTGATACATAAGTTGGTTATGGAATTTTGGAGATGGAAATATTGAAAAAAAAAGAATAAGGAAAATAAATAAATATATATATATATATAAGTTGGAAGTTCACAAAATGTAGTTTATGAAAACATATGGGCCAAGGGATTGGGCTTTGAAAGAAATCAAAATAATAAGAGAGGCCCAACACAAGGAAAGGGCCCAAGTCTTGGAACTTAGCCCATTAATTAAGTGGCTTATATATATATATATATGTTGATGACTTTTAAGTCATATTTATCCATTAAGTTTTCTTTATCAACAAGAGGATTCAAGAGAGTTCTAGAGAGAAAGGAAGAGAAGAAACTTGAAGCTAGAGAAAGAATAGGTTCGGCCAAGGGAAAAAAAAGGTAAGTCTCCGATTTTGCTTCGTGAATTAATTATCTAGGGTGTACCAAGGTGTTATGAAGGTATTGGTAATGAATTTTTATGGTTCGGAGCAGCCCAAAACGTCACCGAACAGCCCCAAAGTTTTAGCCGCGCTAGGAGAGCTTCCGAGGCAAGTTTTGGAGAGTTTCCGTAAAGGTAAGGTCTCTCCTTTAAAATTGGAGTTTATGATGTTGTTATGAGGTGTATTACGTGTCCTAAATATGGCTGGAAGCAGACAAAATGTATAAGGGGGCATGATGTTGGAAACTACTAAATTAAAGTCGTAGTAGCTAAATCGAAGTCGCGTAGTGTATGGTCGTTGAGGCGCTGCGGGTGCAGCTGGTTGGATTGTATGTTGCAGGGCTTTAAAGTATTTTAAAAAGGGTGTGGTTGCTGCTGGTTGCAGCCACACGACCCCCCATTTGGTATGGTTAAAGATTTTACGAAATAAAGGTTAAAAACTCTATTTTGGTATCATAGTTTTATGCTAGTTGTTTGGAGCTTGTGTTGTGTAAAGTTGAGGTGATTTGATTGTATATATACTGCTGGTTGTTGTTGTTGATATGATTGTTGACATGGTGGCCGAGTTGAGATCTCGGGGATGGTGTATTTATAGGGGAGATGCTGCCGAAATTTCGGCAGATTAGAAGTTAATTTGTTTGAAGGATTAAGACGAGTATATGGTGATGAATCTAATGACTATGTCAACTCTATTGAATGTAGACTAACAAGTTGGAAGAATAAGAAAAGCTAGTAAGGCGCGATACAGGTATGTAAATTTAACCGTTCCTTCTTTTGGCATGTCTTTGGCATAAGTATGTAAGGCTTACCCTTCTTTTTCAAGGCATGATTCCGATGTTATGGTTTCATAAGTGCTTCCATATATTCTTTGTTTTCAAAAGCTAGGTGTCAATGGTCCCAAGGAAATGACTATTTTTTTTCCTATAACCTGTCAATGTTTTCCAAAATGTCTATGATTTTCCAAAACAAAGGTTTACAATATTACAAGCTTTTATGACAATGACGATGGATATGTTTTACAACGACATTGATGATGTCGAGGATGAGAATATGTCTATGATGGATATGATAAGAACGGCTTCATGTATGTAATGTTTACTCTTCTTTCTCTTGGCATGTTTTGACATAAGTATATAGAGCTACACTTTCTTTTGGCATGATATTTATGAAACAAGTATATGTCCTTTTGTACAATTTCAAGGAAGTCCTATTCGTAGAGCCACTAGGATGGTCAATTTTCTTGAGTTTCCAAAAGATATTTTTCTCGTGCTTAAATACGTGTATATGATTCCAAAAGTTTTATGTTGATATAATCCATGTAAATTTTTGAAAGGTACTTGACATGACTCTTATCTTGTTTTGTTAATCATAGCTCATTCCGATTATTCTATGAGTCTTGAAAATTGGTCCTATGTGCATATGTATACGATTTGGCGTCTTATGAGATTGTGACCTTATTCTACGTTCTCTTAATATTATCTTTCGTTGATAGTCTCATCCTATAATAATTGTTCCTTCAAGGTGAGACAAAGCGACCATGATTAGTCAATAATACAATCAGAGGTTACCGACCTTCCGTCACTCCGATAGATACATGACTTTCGTTGAGCTCTCCTGCATGCTGTCTATATGTATATGTATACGTATATGTATATGGGGGCACGCCGACGTTGTTCGGTGATATGACTTTTATTTTTTATGCATATGAAAAAGAAATATTTTTAAAGATAAGACAAGCATGCATGGCATCCGGCCTAAAAGGCACACATATGTACAGGTTACCCTCTTATCTCATTATATGCTCTATGATTCTATGATATGGTTATTCATACCTTATGTTCTTTGTTATGCTAATTTTCATGACTTACATACTCAGTACAAAGCTCGTACTGACCCTCTTTTTCTTCGGGGGCTGCGTTTCATGCCGCGCAGGTACACCCAGATGAATAGAAGCTATTATAGAAGATGTTCCAGTGGGGTTAGCAACTCCACTTGTTCCTGGAGTGCTGCCGAGTCAGAGTATATGCGCTATGATGTTTCATTCAAAGTTAGAGACTTTGCAGATAGAGTTGTGGGTATAGAGTGTCAGCTTTGTAAGCGGCGTCCCCAACCGATATGTTATTATGTAGTATGTCATGAGTTTATGAGATGATAGATTTTGGATAGCAAGATTCGGAAAGCGTAGCTATGTTTTTCATTTCTTTTTGATGCAAAATTCTAAAGAGATTGAGAATGTAATATGAGTTAGCGGGTTCGCTCGGCTCCGAGCACGGGGTTGGGTGCCCATCACACCCTGTTGAGATCGGGGTGTGATACTATCAAAACAAACCTCGGAAGACAATGAGTAAAAAGACAAATGAGAAATATACCAAAAGAGACACAAATATTTAATGTGTTTCGATCAATCGACCTACAATTCACTAGATAAATATGAAAGTACAAAATATCGAGAGAAATAACCTCACACAATTCACTCGGATTAAAACTAGGTTCACACTAGTGTTAACGTAACACTTGTGTCTCACAAAGTTTCCCCCTACACAAAAACTCAAAGCCCCCTACATTGTAAATGCTACTTGTTAGAAGGAATAAACCTCTATTTATAGAGGTTTTGATGAAAATTACACCTAATAAATCAATTGTGAAACTATTTACCCAAATTGAACTCAATCCAAACTATTTATCCTTAATAAACTCATTATCCAAACTATTTACCCTCTTATCCCACTTTTTTTGCTTTTAATTTCGTGCATGACGTCATGCTGACGTCAGCATCACTGCTCCTCTTTGATACCAGTATAATATACTGTAATGGTATCAAGCAGTTTCGTTGAAACACTGTTTTTTTCTCTTAATACCATCAGAGTATATATATACTCTCATGGTATCAAACGTGTATTTATGCCAGTGCCCCTCCCCTTGTTCCTCTTTGATACCATCAGAGTATAATATTCTCTGATGATATCAAGAAGTAGGGGTGCTCACGGTTCGGTTTGGATCGGTTTTTATTTAAAAAATAACCAAACCAATTGAGTCGGTTATTCAAATTGTCAAATCAAACCAAATCAAACTATATCGGTTTTTACTATTCAGTTTTTGTCGGTTTTTATCGGTTTTTTCGGTTTTTGTCGGTTTTTAAATCACCTTGTAGACACTAGTCACTATTTGAATTTAAACTTATTTGAAATAGTATTGCCAAGAATAGTCACTCCTAAAACTAAACTCATGAGCATAATTATTCTTAGCAATGATGATATGAAGTCCACATTTTGTTTACTTTTACTTTGGGTCCAACCATGCAAGATGGACTCATTTCATTAGAAGTCCATCAAAATATTTTGACCCAATCTAGTATAATTCAAAAGCATGGCCAAGATCAAGAATATAAAAATTCAATATAAATTGTATTTTTTCATAAAAAAATTAAAACACACACACATATATATACAAATTTAATTTTTAAAATATGTATATATAAAGTCGGTTTGGTTCGGTTTTTTCGGTTTTTTTTAGACTTGAAACCAAAACCAAACCAAATATAGTCGGTTTTTAAATTTAAAAACCAAACCAAATCAAACCAAATAAATGTCGGGTTTTTTTTCCGGTTTGGTTTGGTTATCGGTTTGGTTCGGTTTTTCGATTTTTCGTGTTCAGCCCTATCAAGAAGGAAGAGACAGTGCTTCAGCGAAACTGCTTGATACCATCAGAGTATATTATATATACTCTTATGATATCAAATGCGCGAAATAGTTAAAAATAAGGGGTATGAAAGTAATGGGTATCCAATGATAAATAATTTTCTTTTTTGGGTATAACAATAATTATCCCTATTTTTTTTTTCATTTTTCAGCCAAGTAATATTTAATTTAATAGATAATGACTTGAAATTATTAATTGCTTGGAGGTCAATTGTGGATTTTTCCTACCAAATAGTATCAATTTTGCATGATCTTCTATTTAATTTGGGTTGACTAGGCAAAGAATGAATTGAGAATAATAATAATTCATTTTCCAATTTTATGATGTTGATTTTCATACTAAGATTATATTTTTGGTAGATTTTCAAGATTAATAAGTTTGATCTATTTTTGACTTTTGATCAAATCTAATATAAATTAATATATATATATATATAGAGAGAGAGAAGGTTATTTATAAGATTTCCAAATATTATTTTGTAAAAGCATCCAACACCAACTATAAGAATGTGTTTTAAAAGAAAATATGTATATTTATTTGAAAAAAAATGTATTTTGACCCATTAAGTAATAATAAGAGTATTTTCAGACCAATTTATTAATGATAAAGATATTTTTAGACTAAACTGTTAACAAAAGTCATTTTTATTTAATTTCTACAATTGAAAAAATTGTCATTTAGTGCTTTTATCTAATAATTATTATTTAGTTATTTATTCTAATATTTAGCATTTTAAAACTAATTAAAATTACATCTATTAAATATTTACTTATTTGTAAAATGCAAGAGTCTGACAAGGCAGATAATTTCGTTGTTACTGATCGTAGTATTGCTTGTGCTTGACTGCCAAGAATACTTTAGGAGTAATTTTGTTGTTGTAATGAAGGGTTTAAGGTATTAGGTGTTGTATATTAAGTAGCCGATCCCAACTTATTTGGGATTTGAGGCCACTGATGATTGATATTAAGAAATATTATTCTGTTGTACATACTAGGGTTGTACAGGGCAAACCGATAAACCGCACCAAATCGACAAATCAAACCAAACCGGAAAAAAAAATCGACTGGTGGTTTGGTTTGACTTGGTTTGGTGTTTGGAAAAAAAATCCGACCATTATAGGGTTGGTTTGGTTTTAACTAAAAAAAGTCAAACCGAACCCAAACCGACCCGATTATAGATATACAACTTTTAAATTATGTTATACATAAAAATATTTATTAAAATATAATTTATAAATATTTTTTAAAAAAATTTCATAATTTTTTTCCTTACATTTAGATTTGGACTTGAGAAACCCATCTAAATAATATACAAATAAAGTCCATCTTATAAAGTTAAAAAACTTCAAACAGTGTTCTACCTCCATCTTATATGTTAATATTTTGTTCTAGAACTCTTTTTAAGAAGCACTGCTCTGTTATTTTTATTAGATACTATAAAAAATCCGAGAAATCCGAAAAAACCCGAAAAACTCGAGAAAAATTGATATCGAAAAACCCGACTTTATTGGTTTGGTTTGGTTTATAGATTTAATAACCCGACACAAATGGTTTGGTTTAGTTTGTAAAAAATCCGAACCAACCCGGTCCATGTACACCCGTACATACTATATATATATATAACTTCTAGAGACCTGGAATTATATTAAAATTGCTTGATCTAAACCATTTTAATTAGATAATCTTGTATAGAGCTGAGCACAAAATTGATTTTAATGATTAATAAATAATTATAAAAAACTCAGGACTTTAGAAGATAATTCATATGCTACTAATTTGGTATCATGCAAACTATTTCTAGGTTTCTAATGAATAAGCAAAAAGATTGTGCCAATTCAATGTTGAATTTTGTTTTCTGTGTTTTTGAAATTAATATTGAATCAATGAGTTATCAAGTTGTTACGGAGTCATAATAATGTTCCTTATTTGTGGTATTAAAAACCTAGTACAATCGTTTATCATGTAAAAATATATATTAGTAGACAGGTAATGAAAAAACATTCAAAGATAGTGTAATGACTAAAAGATCTAGTACAACATAAAGTTGTAACAAGAGAGTTCTTGAAAATGTTGTCGGCTTAAACTGTAGCTTTAGGAAAGTCGAAACTTTTCTCTTCCCACTTCTGATCGCCGGTGTTTTCTCTTGATGAAGTTCCCCGGAGCTCAAGCTCGGTGATATGTTTGCTATGATTCTCTCGTGGACCGCATACCTCCGCAGGTGTTGCTGTGAGCAAGAGTCTTCATCTTCCCCTTTCATCATCTTCTCAGGTAATCTACTAAATTCTCCTTTCATTCTTGAGTAATTTTGTTGGGTGTGAGTCCCAAAACTGATGTGTAGTACTCTAGGTGTACTAGATACGTCTCCTACTTTATTTCGCCCCACTTGAAATCCCTGTAGCTTCACCAGATCTGTGAAAAATTGGATGAGCTGTTGTAATTGATGTGAATGTATCCCATGGTATGCTGACTCGTGATATGAATTAGTATATAAGGCCTGTGGGTTTCATCTTCAGAACCTTTCATGTAATATATATTGTTGTACCTTCACCCCTCTCACTATCATGCTTGAATTCACGACTGAGTGTGGGTACTTGCTGCTTATCTAGATTTAAGATCTTTCTTGCTTGCCCGAATAAATCAGCAAAATAATTAAATTCAGATCTTCCTGAGTTACTACACATTATTTTTCTGTATTCTGAAAATAGTGTTACAATCTCTTATTCTTATAAGTTTATCTCTGTAACGACCTATTCTATCGCTACTAAAAATATCTATATTAAAGGTATACGAACATCATTCGTCATAAGATTAGGATCAATTCCTTAGTATGTGAGTACATTAATTGTGAATAAAGGTCGTACTATGCTCCTTTCTCAAAGTTAAGTTGAAAATATTTTTCTGATTTAATTTTGGACTTGAGTTTAAACTAAGGTCAACTTCGAACGACCATGAATTAGGTGTCCCATGACCTATCAAATTAAAAGTCTATGAGTCTTCCTTCCAACTCCATCGAGTTTGCCTCATTTGGGGTTCAGAGTAAAAAGTTATGCCCATTTTACTGGACATTGTCCATGCTAATTCCGCTGTAGCGGGATTAGGCCGCCAGAGCGGGATTCAACGGGAAATAAATAAAAAAGAGGCGTATTTTATTATCTCCTTCTTTTCTTAAGTAATAAAATAGATGAGGGTTACCCTAAAAACTCTCAAAAAGCTGTTCTAGGCTTGGAGACAAGGGAAGAAGGGAATTCTGGCACAAGGAAAGCTACAACCCGCGGATTTCAGGCGCGGCTCCGTAGTTTTTCTCTTCAGAAGTCAAGGATCATGCTTTAATCCTTCTACAAGTGCTTGACACCCAGGTAGACTAGGTTTTCTCAATTGAGTAGTTATAAATTTATTCTCATCACTTAGTATAATGTAGATTGACGAGAAATTTCATGCCTAGGCCTTCAGGCACGGAGTCTGTATGGTTAGATGATTGTCAAGTATTGTTTAGAGTGGGAATGTATATTATGGGTCATGATTATTACGGGACTAGTGATAAAGGTCCAATATTTGAACGTAAACCTTGGTGAAATTGTTTAGAAGGCCAATGACTTTTGTGAGAGTAAGTGTAGACAATAGCCGGGTCATAACGAAATTCTGAGACATGGGGATTGATGTATATAGAGAAATGTATTTATACAAATAATTTTGTGTGTTCATGTTGATTATTCTCTATAAATTACTTGAGTAATGCGAATCATGAAATAAATAGTGAAAATGAATGACTTAGTGTTGATAAATCTCATGCCTTGAACATATTTGATTACATGTGGTTGTAGGTTATGATTTAGTCTATATCATAAAGAGACTCTTAATAGTGATTGAATAATCTTGTGAAGTTTTTTATGCATTTAATTATTGTGGGTGGATGATTGATATACTGTTATGATCAGTCTACAATTCCAAGACTGTAAAATCCATAATCTTGAACTTGCTCTACCAAAAGTGATGTCTTGAATAAAGAAAGCTTGATAAAATATTGTTAACGAAGAGAAAGATAGAATGAAACTAATGAAATGACTATTTGTGAACAATTGCATGCAATGAAACTGTTACTTGATTATGGAACTATTCATTGTAGACTACGAATGTGTTTGTGATTGTAATATTGGATCAAGTGTCACATTCCAAAATATATATTGGATCGGATGTCATATTTCGACATATATATTGGATCATGTTCCGACACATTTATTAAATTGGGTGTCATGCCGACACATTTATTAAATTGGGTGTCATGCCGACACACTTATAGTTTGGATATAGGTTCCGTGAGAGAACCATTGTGTGACTATCATCTGTGAATTGATGTTGACTATATGTGTGATGATAGAGAAACTGACCCGATTATAATTGAGCATGCCTATCCTATGTAATAATTGATATGAAAGGACCGAAGGTCCAAGAGTTACCATGTTGACTATTGTATTTGAGATTTACACATGAAAATGTATATTGCCCTTGAAATGGTAAATTGGTAATGTGCTTCTGTATACGCATGTCCGAATTGTGTTGTGGTGGCTAGATGCGTCTGTATCGTAGATATGAGATAGTGGATAAATAAGTGGAGAGTAGTTGATGTGTGGTTTAGTAAGATTAGTGACTTAAAGTTAGATATTGATGTTATCCTATTGGTACATGTGAAGAAGGGGGATTGCGAGAGAATTTGGAGATTCTGTCTCTAAGTAGGCCGCCCTAGCGAGAGGAATCCCGCTATGGAGAGGCAGCCAAAGCGGGTTAGGTCCCGCTATGGCGGGCCAGTGCATTAGAATATAAGACTTAGTCCATCTAAATACTTCCCTTTTTTAAGTGAGATATTAATTATTCTAGGGTCGGGTGTTGGTGTGATAGCTAAAGGTAGTAGACTGGTTAGGTAGAGTTAGTGGTGGCCCATAGTTCAAAAACTTTACTATGTGATAGAAGGGCTAGGCCTTGATCTATATTAGAGTTGGCAGCGGACCAACTAGAAGGGATGAGAGTTAGGCTTGGGCGACTTTAATGGGGTTAATGGGAATGATAAGGGTTGTGCATAAAGGTTTGGTGAGCGTATTTCCTTAAGATCATGATTTCTTCTTGTTGATTTCTTTATATTATGCAGTGGGTATTAGGTTGACCGATGATGTCTACTAGTACTTGTTGTTTGTACTGATACTAATCTTGTTATGCCTCATGGCATAGTATAGTTGCAGGGTTAGTGATGTTTCATAGTTGAAGATGAAGATGAGTTTCCAACAACTTCTACTCTTCCTTCCTTATGGTGGGGAGCTATATCTTATTTTTATTTATAAACTATATTTTTAGATACTCTTGTCCTATTTAGACTAAATTCCTTTGGGGTGTTAAAGTGTTCTTGTAATAAACCTTGGAGAGTTTTTAATTTAACATATAGCGATCTCCTAATTCTTTTAGACTTTTTAATCTGCATTGTATCAAACTTCGGAATGTTCTTTTATTTAAGGGGTTGAGAATTCTTCCAACTAGATATTAGAATAGGTGACTGTACGGCCTAGTGAGTTGAATCGTGTCAATTTGTAGCTTGCTAGTAAATTGTTTGGCACTCAAAAAGACAACTTATGACTAATTAATTATCTTTAACTTTAATTTGAGACATTATCATTAGATTAAAAAAATATTGTAACTTATGTTTATTTACAGCTTGATAGAAGGACAATCACGTATAATGATTTTCCTAATAGTAAGATATTATATAATTCAATCAAGATAAATTAATGAAAAAATCAAATTATAATTAAAATGTCAGTCAAAATTATTTAGGCTATCAAGATTAATATTATAGACTACAAGGTATGAAATTGAGTTGTTGGCGTATTAATTTATATAGAGAAGAGAAAAACACTAAAAGGTATTTAAATGTTGACCGGACAAAAGTTGACTAATAATAATAATAATTTATTTACCTATTTTATGATAATAATTTTCTTGCTAAGATTATGTATTGTTTTTTTGGTAGGTTTTTAAGATTGATAGATTTGGTTTAATTTTGATTTCTACTCAAATCTAATGTAAATCAATATATATAGAATGTTATTTACAATATTTCCAAATTTTATCTTGTAAAAACACCTTTTACCAACTATAAAAACCTTCTTTTGTTCCATAAATTTCCACCCCTCAATTACATTCTCTATTTCTATATACATGTTCTCCACTTTTGAGATCATATTTAAGCTTTCTTTTCTATCGTCCAAAAATATTTTTCAAAATTTGAGGATCAAAATCTGAAACTTATGACCATTTTTTTCAAATTAAAGCTCTATGAGTCTTCTTTCCAATTTCACTAAGTTCGCATCCTTTGAAGAAGTAAAAACTTATGACCATTTTTTCAAAGACTACCTCTACAGAGCTTTCTGAATTCTGTCTTTAAGAAAGAAAGACAAATTTTTAAAATTTATGATTTAAAATAAATTATAAATGTTGTGTGGCTATAAATCATTGTTAAAATAGATATTTTAAAGTTAAATTGTTACTAAAGTTATATATATATGTATACACACGTAGCTTGTATCTATAATATTATTCTTGATAGTTTAAATTATTTTAACTAATTTTTTTTTTATAATCTGATCATTTTATTGTTTTGTCTTCATTGAATTATATAATGATAACTATGTGGTTAGGAAGATTCCAAATTAAGAATTGAATATCTAGAAGTGTGGAATAAAATAGAAAAGAATATAAAAACTAGAAATAAAGTTATGGGAAATGCTTCGAAGAACTATCCAATTTTCAAGAATGCGATGTTCTAAAGACTTGCAAAATCTAAGCAACAATATAAATTATGAATAGAAATCTAACAGATTTACTTGAGAAAATGAATCAAAATGATAGATTCAGATCTTGACCACTTAATGGTTCAGGTAGCTCAGGTGTGTGCGTGTATGTTCTATAGATTTACCCATTGTTGATAATGAATAATTTAAGATTACAATGAGTATGAATCAAAGATATCACAAGAAAAATTACCTTATACTATGAAACTAATAAAGGTTGAGAACTAAACTCTCAATATTACTATCAATAATCTCAATATAATGTGTCCTTAAGAATGAAAAAACCACTCCTATTTATATATAGGATAAAGAGGTGGTTGCCAATCTTGATAAAACCCTAAAAGAATAATCTAGAACTTATAAAAGCCTAATTTGTGGCAAAGCTAGAAACTACCTAATTTGTGGCAAAGCTAGAAACTAACCTAAAATTTGTGGCTAAAATAAGACCTTTTTAGTCTCTTTTGGTCATGGCTTTTGAGCTCCATTTGAATTTGATTGGGCTGTTGATTTCAGCTCCACTTAAGATATGAAATTGGCCTCCATTTGGACGTCACTTTAGACCTCTTCAAGGCTGAGTGTTTTAATCCAATATTTCTCCTCTTAGACTTCAACTTAGGACATCAAATAGTTGTAACATTTGGACAATCATCTCCTTTGGGCTTCAGCTCTTCCTCGAACAAGACCCTTTTAATCTGTGATTGAAGCCTATTGAACTTATCAATGAATTCCTTGGTTTGAGATCCTGTCATGGGTCTCCTTGAAACTTCTAAAGCTTCATCCTTGACCTTCAATGAGTAAAGCTTCCATGAATGTTGTTATATAAATTTTTACTAATTTCTAGGAAAAACATTGTATGAGATTATCACTCTATGTAACTAGAAAACAATATAATTTATGATATAGTTCTTTTTTATAATGTAATGATAGTACATCAAATTAAATTTACTGCTAATTAATTAGAAATAATTTTTTTTATTTTTCTGAAATAAAAAAATTAACTAGCACGCAATAATAGATAAATTTATAAGAATAAGAGATTGTAACGTGATTTGTTTTTTAAAAAAGAAGTATCGATCATACATGAACAAATAATAAATTAGTAGATCAAGCTTCCTGTTCAAATGAACTTTCTAGAGTGATATCAAATTGAGTCCATAATCCAAATGGTCCTTCAATATCATAAATACAATCTCACATAACTTTTAGCGTTTATGAAATGGAGTCACACTTTCCCATCCACAAACCTATATTTAGGTATGACAAAAGAAATTCATATCTCTTGTAGAGGAAACAATTCATTCCTCTATCTCCATGTCTAGAGTTGGAAGCATTTGTGGTAAATATTCAAAATCGAAGAGTACTATCTTCTTGCACCCTACTAAGAAAGGAACAAACTTTATTCTATTGTACAACCGGGGTTTCCAAATAAACTCTCAAAAAATTATAAGCACTGTAAAGGAAGAAAATTTCTCTCCAAGCTTCACAGTTTTGTGTAGTATTTCCTCATTAGGAGATTTTAATAGCTAAGTTGATTTAATTCCTCATCTTCTAATTTTTCTTCCTACAAAATAAAAATAATAAATCTCCTCATTACCAATGATTTGCTTTTGTTGATTCACATTATTAATTAGTCCTTCTTTGCCTTATTACCACCTATTTCATTTTTTAAGTTTTAACTAACCCCATTTTCCTGGATACTATATATGCCTCTAGGAAGTAGCCATACGATTTAGTTCCAATTCAGAAGATTAGTTTGTCGATTAGGCGTACCCTCTTCTCCCCACTAATTCAAGGTTACAGTCCCAATTAAGTCAAAGAGTTCGGTATGAACAAAGGTGTACATATATATTATTAGGTTAACTCACTTAGATGACTTGAAAGAGATATTAATTAAACCTCATTTGTACCTAGATAGTTATAGCCTTAATAAGTGATTGGTTGGTTCGGTATCGAATTAGTAATTAACAACGGTCATTGGACGGTGTATTGGCTCTATCATTTGATGCTCCCTTCTTTTACTTTCACTCATCAATATATTGATCTTCCTTCAAACAACACATTTTTTTTAGCCCTACTTAAGTTGATAATTCTGTAATTATAAATCACCATGAAACACATATGAAAGTCTAAATTTTAAGAGTGCACACACATAAGCATTTACTTAATAAATATACTTACGGTAAAAATGTAACTACGATAATTTTTAACGGTTAATGATTTATCTAGTAAGAAAATTGAGTAATCCGCCCCCGCAATGATAAACCTTAACTATAAAATTTTAATCCCTTCACCAACCGTTAATTGGATAATCCAATACCAATAAATAAGCAAATTTTACAGTTGGCTTATTGGTTACGGTTCGATTTTGAACCACCCTAATTCCAATCCATAGGAAAAAAATCTATTTTAAATCCACCCTGCATGTGTTTTTTCTAATTATATATTTTAAACTGAGCTTGATACTAGAACTGAAATTTATAAAATTGTTTTTCATTTTTCTGCCAAGTAATATTTAATTTGATAGATAATTACTTGAAATTAATTTCTTGGAGGTCAATTGTGAATTTTCCTGCCAAGTAGTATTAATTTTGCATGATCTTCTATTCAATTTGGGTTGACTGGGCAAAGAATGAAAATATAATAATAATAATAATAATAATAATAATAATAATAATAATAATAATAATAATAATAATAATAATAATAATAATTTATTTTCCTATTTTATGATGTTTATTTTCTTACTAATAATTAAGAATATGTTTTTGGTAGGTTTTTAAGATTGATAAATTTGGTCTATTTTTGTCTTTTGATAAAATCAAATATAAATCAATATATATAGAAGGTTATTTACAAAATTTCCAAGTATTATCTTATAAAAACATCACATACCAACTATAAAAATCCTTCTTTTGTACCTTAATTTCTACCCCTCAATTGCTTTCTCTAATGCAACTTGAGAGTTAGGGATATTCAAGCACCACTTCTTGCTCTCTTTTCTGTTTGTTTTCTGGTGTCTCTCTTGCAACATCTAAGAAACATAGAAACAAATCATGTCATCTTTGACTGCATTGAAGAAAAACAATGAAAATGCTATACTCAACGCAACTGATGTTGAGGGATTTATCAATCATTCTCGAGGAGAACATAAGAAGGCCAAGGAGAAAATTGAAACAATAAAAAAGATGATGGAAACTTTGAAGAAGAAAACGGAATCTTTGCAGAGAAAAATTGAAGATATAAAGATAGCACATCTTGAACAAGAACAAGCACATCAAGTTGAAAAGGCCAAGTTACAAAAACTTGACACCCAATTGGAGCATGCTCAAGCAAAGCAAAGGGAGATTGAGCAACTCAAGAATTCAGCTCCTCGAGGGATTAAATCCACCACTCAACCTCTACCTCCTCTAGCGTACGCAGAATTTTTTATAAGTGGTGGTCGACATTTAAAGAAGAGAACAAATTAGAGGGAATAATATATGTTTTTATCATTGAGATTTCATTTTTTTTCTAGCAGAGAAGTTGTTTCTTCGTTTAGTTATCGACATGTAATAGATTCTCGTTAAAGTTTAAGAAATCTACTTATTGAAAAAATAAAAGTAGTTATTAAGAGTGACAAGATAAAATTTAGCATGTAATAGATTCTCCTTAAAGTTGCTTGTCATGCTTTTAGTTTTTAGCTTAAGTTACTGTCAACTTTTATTTTTTTAAAAATTGCTTCTTCTATACATGCCCTCCACTATGGAGATTATATTAACAACATTCTTTTATGTCCAAAAAATTATCCCAAATATATGAACTATTTTAAGATGGTTATTTCAACCAATCTTATTAAATCTTTATTCTCATTGTCTAAATTTATGTGACAGTTTGAGAGACAAATTACTATTCTAGGTTTTCGAAGAGAAAAAGAAAAATAATTTTAAGCTCATGTAAAGATGTTCAATTTACTTTATGTTTGTGTATGAGGTATGTGTATTGTAAAATTTGTTCAATAACCGCTTCTACTACATTTTAAGGAGTAAATGATATATATACTTACCTTTTAATAATTATGAGGTTTCAGATACAAGAACATCTTATAACCAGTGTGAGATATTAAATTGTTGACGATAGTAACAAATTTAAGATAAAGCTTCGCAGTGGAAACTCTATCAACCAAAATATGGAATGCAATAGTGAGGAGCGATCCACCAAAATCAGCAACTCCTTCCATCAATACTAAACCTAAGGGCTCATCTGAGAGTATAGAAACAGAGCGCTTTTTTTTTCTTTCGAAAATCGAGACTCTTGATTGAAATTTTCTAGTGATGAAGTTTATCAGCAAAGTGTAGAATTAGATCATCAAGTGTATTAACATTTCTGTCAAATTTGCTTCGTTTTCTTTATGTAAATTTCAATAGAGCGGTTATGAATTTTTTTCTTCCTAAAATAATGCATATGCTAGATTGTTCGTTTATTTGAAGGATTAATTGTAAAGTAAGATAAATAAAGATGTAATAGTTGTTTCCTGTATGAAATTAGTTAAAGGGAGTAACTAATTGGAGATTAACTACTTAAAAAAATTAAATTAGGCTATAGCCTAGTTATGTTGTATTTCATTATAAATGTGAAAATGCGAGGACCAAACCTTACCTTCAAAATACAATACGAGATATCAATCTCCCAAAAAGGTTCTGAAACAGGGAATTAAAATCTTCTTGTTTAGCGAAAAACTAACAAAAAATATTAACTTTGTCGTAATGTGACCCTATCAAAGGTAATTTGAAGGGCCTTTGCTTCTGCAGCATTGTTGTTGTTGGAGGAGGAAGCACCACAACTAAAGTTTGATATGATGAAAATAATGAAAATAAATTAGACACGAGAATTTTACGTGGAAACCCCTCTAACTGATAGAAGGGAAAAACCACGGGGTAGAAGGATCTCACTATAAAAATATGGAGTACACAACTCTCAAATACAAGGAGAAAACAACAATTAATACTTCTCTCTTGTAAAAGGAACAACTACTAAAGAGGACACTCAAGACTACAATATTTATCTTGGTGTATAACTCTCTTTGTATTCTTACTCTCTCTTTCTAGGATGGGATAAATGAGGGCAAGAGGTCTTCTATTTATAGGAAACTAAAAACGCGTAAAATCCGCGTATTGAACCTCCCTTTTTGACTACGCGTTCAAAACGTGTTTTGTTCTTTTTTTGACTACGCGTTCAAAATGCGTTTTGTTTCTTTTTGACTACGCGTTCAAAACGCGTTTTGTTGACTACGCGTTCAAAACGCGTTTTGACTATCTTGCATGCTCCCACTTGAAGATTTAATTGAGAATCAATTAAGTCTTCACACCATCCTTTCTACCCAATTACTGCAATGTTACGTTTCTGCTAGGCCAATAGAAAATCGACACCATATAAACTTATTACTGTTGATCGGCTTCGTAAACATATCTGCCAGGTTGTCATTAGTGTGAATTTTCTGAATATCCACACTGCCTTCTTCCACCTTCTCACGAACAAAGTGATACTGAACTCGTATGTGCTTTGTCCTTGAATGAAATGCAGGATTCTTTGCAAGATGCAAAGCGCTCTGACTGTCACAAAATAAAGCAATCTTCTCTTGTTTGTGCCCGAGCTCCTCCAGTAACATCTGCATCCATATTGCTTCTTTGCTAGCTTGTGTAGCTGCTACATATTCTGCTTCCGTCGTAGATGTAGCCACGATAGATTGCAGTTTTAAAACCCAGCTTACAGCTACTCCAGCAAGAGTAAACACATAACCTGTGGTGGACTTGCTTTTATCAAGATCACCTGCATAATCTGAATCAACATAACCTTTAACAGTAAAGTCTGATCCTCCATAACACATTGTAACATCTGAGGTACCCTTGATGTATCTTAGAATCCTCTTAACAGTATTCCAATGCTCTCTACCAGGATTAGCCATGTATCGACTAACCACTCCCACTGCTTGTGCAATGTCAGGTCTTGTACATACCATAGCGAACATTAAACTTCCCACTGCTGATGCATACGGTACTCGAGACATCTCCATCCTCTCTGCTTCATTGCTAGGACACATACTTGAGGATAACTTGAAATTAATAGGAAGTGGGGTAGAAATTGACTTACAGTCTTGCATCTTGAAGCGTCTCAAGATTTTCTTCAAGTAGTTCTTTTGAGAAAGCCAAATCTTCCTATTATTTCTGTCTCGGTGAATTTGCATCCCTAGAATCTTGTTTGCTGGTCCCAAGTCCTTCATTTCAAACTCCCTAGCCAACTGTGCCTTTAATTTTGTAAGACGATCTTTGTTGGGGCCTGCTACCAACATGTCGTCAACATACAACAGCAAAATAACAAAATCTTCATCACCAAATCTCTTGTAATAAACACAAGGATCTGAACAATGTCTGTTGTATCCAAGGCTTATAATGAAGGAATCAAATCTCTTATACCAACATCTCGGCGCCTGTTTGAGACCGTATAGAGATTTGTTCAACCTGCAAATCAAGTTCTCTTTTCCCTGTTCTTCAAAACCTTCTGGTTGGAGCATATAAATTTCTTCTTCAAGCTCTCCATGAAGAAATGCAGTTTTGACATCTAACTGCTCCAAGTACAAGTCAAATGTAGCACACATCGCCAGGACCACTCGAATTGTTGTGAGTCGAACCACTGGAGAAAATATCTCATTGAAGTCTATACCTTCTTTCTGAGCGAATCCTTTTACCACCAATCTTGCACGATACTTCTCCACTTGATCATTACCATTGCGTTTGATCTTGTAGACCCATTTGTTTCCAATGGCCTTCCTTCCTTGTGGTAATTGAACAAGATCCCATATTTTATTTTTATGAAGAGCTTCAATTTCTTCTTGCATTGCTGCCACCCACAGAGATGATTCTTGGCCTTTCATAGCCTCGTGAAAATTTGAAGGCTCTCCATCTTCTGTTAGTAGACAGTATGCAATATTACTCTCCATAGAATAATCTGAGTGCCAAGCTGGTTCTCTTCTCTCCCTAGTTGACCATCGAACTTGTGGAGTTTCGATCTCAGCTTGCTCTTGTTCTTCGTGCTCTGGTGCTGCTTCAGAAGAAACTGGAACTTCTTCTATTTCTTCAACTTCAACTGTAGTAGTCTTTGATTTTTCTTTTAAAGTGCTATTTTCTTTTGCTTGTATCTTGTTTTCAACAAATACAACATCCCTGCTGATTACCACCTTGCGGGCTGTGGGATTCCACAAGCGATACCCCTTGACTCCATCAGCATACCCTAAGAAAATGCATTCCCTGGATTTTGGATCCAACTTTGATTTTTCTTGGGTGTTGTACATAACATAAATAGGACTTCCGAATATATGTAAGCGAGAATAATCAGCTGGTTTTCCTGTCCACATCTCCATTGGCGTTTTCAGATCAATTGTGGTTGATGGTGACCGATTGATCACATAACAGGCGGTTTTGACTGCTTCTGCCCAGAATGGTTTTTCCAACCCTGCAGTTGCCAATATAGCTCTTGTCCATTCCAACAAGGTTCTGTTCATCCGCTCTGCTACTCCATTTTGTTGTGGAGTATATGCCACCGTGAATTGCCGTTTAATACCTTCTTGTTTACAGAAGTTATTAAATTCATCACCAGTGTATTCTCCTCCATTATCTGTCCTCAAACACTTGATCTTTTTCTCAGATTCAAGTTCCACCCGCGCTTTGAACTCTTTGAAAACTGGAAAAACATCTGCCTTCCTCTTGATTGGATACACCCAACTTCTCCTGGAGTAATTATCAATGAATGACACGAAATATTTCGCTCCTCCTAGAGACTCCACCGGTGCTTGCCAGACATTAGAGTGAACCAGATCTAGTATTTCCTTGCTTTTAGCAGAGGAACTCCCTAGCAATGTCTGTATTGTTTGTCAGGTTGATGATGAGTTGATCATACGAGTCAGGCAGACTTTGAAGTAGAAGCTCCGCACGTTCAGTACCCTCTATTTTGCAACCCATTGTTGTAAGTTGCGAAAATAAAGTATTCAAAGTATTGATGTGTTCAGTAACTGACATGGATTCTGCCATTCGAAGAGTATACAATCTTCTTTTTAAGAAGATTTTATTATGTAAAGACTTGGCCTCATACAACCCTGTAAGAGTATCCCATATTTCCTTCGTAGTTCGCTTTTCTGCCACACTGGACAACACTTGATCAGCTAGTGCCAAGTGTAGATCAGCAACTGCGTTGCTGTCTATGTCGTTCCACTTGCTGTCATCAACAAAGTCTGTGGGCTTGCCTTCAATTGCAGCTAAGCAATTGTCTTTTCTCAATATCGCTTTTATTTTCATTTTCCACAATGAGAAATTAGTCCCATTGAATTTTTCAACATCAAACTTTGTTGTACTCGACATTGTTATTTGCTTCACACCCTTCTAGATCGTTTCTGAATATTTTTGTGAACAATCGTGACAAACTGTACCGTCACCGAAATTTACTATTCACGTGAATAGTACTGTTCACCAAATTTACTATTCACAAATAGTACTTTCGCATAAAACAGACAGAATAACTAAGGGCTCTGATACCACTGTTGGGGGGAGGAAGCACCACAACTAAAGTTTGATATGATGAAAATAATGAAAATAAATTAGACACGAGAATTTTACGTGGAAACCCCTCTAACTGATAGAAGGGAAAAACCACGGGGTAGAAGGATCTCACTATAAAAATATGGAGTACACAGCTCTCAAATACAAGGAGAAAACAACAATTAACACTTCTCTCTTGTAAAAGGAACAACTACTAAAGAGGACACTCAAAACTACAATATTTATCTTGGTGTATAACTCTCTTTGTATTCTTACTCTCTCTTTCTGGGATGGGATAAATGAGGGCAAGAGGTCTTCTATTTATAGGAAACTAAAAACGCGTAAAATTCGCGTATTAAACCTCTCTTTTTGACTACGCGTTCAAAACGCGTTTTGTTCTTTTTTTGACTACGCGTTCAAAACGCGTTTTGTTCCTTTTTGACTACGCGTTCAAAACGAATTTTGTTGACTACGCGTTCAAAACGCGTTTTGACTATCTTGCAGTTGTTATAAAACTTGATAGTTAATAGGTATGGCAAAGGCTATAATCAAATCACCCAACTCATTCCTCACTACACTTCCAACAGGCACCAGCTGAAGCCAGCAACTCTAAAAACCATCCAAACTTGGAATCAATCCTCAGAATTCATTCGAGACCCCCACAGAAACAAACCAATATGCAAATAAGTCCAAAAATTGACCATGGTCAAACCCATTTACTAAGTCATAAATAACCCTCCGGTCCTAATGGAAGAATAAAAACTCAATTCCATGTTCGTTGACCCAAAATAATGACTTTCATCAAACTTCTAATTTTTAAGTTATAGAATTAGATATTCTTATATCCATGTCACGATCTGAACTAGGGTGTGATAACACTTGTCCTTTTCCACCGGAACAAGTTAACCTAAACTCAATCAACTACGAAAATTAAAGCAGAAGCAGTTTAAATATATATATATATATATATATATATATATATAAGTGGAAGTCTTAGTCAACTACAATATCCCAAAGACTGGTTTTCACATGTACAAGTCTCTAATACATCGAAAATAAAAATAAGTACAAGTCTCAATGTCTTTGTTTCCCAAATAGAACAAAGCATAAATAAAAGAGACAAGGGAGATTGTCGGCATCGAACATCTACCTCTCAAAAGGAATGAAAACTGAATCACTGTCCGAGATCAGAACCTACACAAGTGTAGATAGCAAGGAGTGAGTACCAAAAATTACGATACTCAACAAGCCAACTAACAAAACAGAGTAAATCTAATAGACACTAAACTTCTTTCATCCCAATCGAACCTTCTCAATTACAATCTATACTAAACAGTTCATATAAAACATAGATCAACCATAGTTCGTTAGCATCACCGATTGAGTCAGATCAGTAACAAAAACATCAATCGCAAAGTTACAAGGGGCATATACACAACTTCACGGTGACATAATTAAGATGTAATGCAATGCAATGCAATGTGATGTCACGTAAAGTGATGCATGTTTGTCCTAATGATACACATCCGTTGTATAGCAAATCAGAATCCATGGGGGCCGCACAAGGACCATGTATCCGCTGAAACCATTTTCCATTGGCATCATCATTAATCGCCGGAATCATTTTCCATCGGCATCGCCGAAACCATTTTCCATTGACATAAGTATCAATCATTGGAACTATTTCACATCGACATCATCGAAACTATTTTTTATCGGCATAAATATCAATCGGGTCTCATCACAGTCTTCCAGAATCAATTCAAATAAGCATATTCACATAAATAATGAAAGAATGCTAGTATCCACTATCACAACATAATTCATATCAATGCAATTCACGCGTCACACTATCAATAAAATATCAACATCAATAATTACATTATTCACATCATTATAAGTCATTAAGTCTCCATTTCGTTACCTCTTTTTATCACAATTACTGATCAATTGGTGAGCAAGTATTTCCACGTCCATTCCTATAATCAACAATGAGCAAATAAAAATTTCATCAAGTTCACAATCACATTTAGGCTATCACAGCATTTCATCAAGTTCACGTCAAGTTCAAGTCAAGAGGTTCATGTTTTCGATCACAATCATAGCACACTTAGACTTTTATTAACCCGATCTTTCATTAAGCATAATTTACATGATTATCACCCCAAACCTTGTTCCCATTACTCTCCAACACACATACAAAAGCAAGTTCAAATAATCTACAAAATTTTGGGGGTTTTAGACGTTCACTTGCATTAATCGATACTTGGTCCATCACTAGCTAACTTGAGCCTTCCCTTTTTGAATAGAGTTCAAAATACCACAATCTATTCAAATAGTGATTCACAATCAAATTACGAAACTAACAACACCAAAATCATCAAATTCAGGGAAAATGGTCAAAATGGGTCAAAAATCCGATTCGAAAATGGGGTTTAAATTCAAAAATATTTGGATGAAAATGATCCTCAAAGAATTTGGAACTTATTAGTGAAAATTATTTCAAAAAATGGAGTTCAAAACAGCCCATAATCACCATTTAAAAAAATTTAAAGTTCTTGATGAAATTTCCTAAATTTGGAGTCCAAAATCCTTAAATTCGAAGTTAAATCATGATATAAACAATAGGTAATGTAGATTTTAGGTTAAGAATACATACACAATCAAATAGCCTCAAAAAATCATTTCCCAAATTGCCTAACCGAGATCTCAAGGTCCAAAAATAGAGAAAATGGACCAAAACCCCTCTAGTGTTGCGATCGCAACCCTCGCTAAAGCGAAGCCTAGTTGTGAAAGTGACCCCCGCAAAAAAAAACAGACTTCACTAAAGCCCCCACTTTTTCAAAAATAAATTTTTAAATTTTCTTTTATGGGTGGAGGAGGGGGTTGGTGAGGACGGGGGTGGGGGCTGGTAGGGGGTCGGGGAGGAGATGGGGGTAAAAAAAATAAAAAATTTAAATTTTGAATTAGTTTTCTAAAAAATAAAGTTTTAAATTTCTTTGGGTGTAGGGTGGTCGGTTAGGGATGGGGTAAAAAAAATGAAAATTTTAAAATGTGAAATATTTTTTAAAAATAAACTCTTATTTTTTAAAAAATGAAATTTTAAAATTTTAATTTTTTTTTCGGGGAGGGGGTCGTGGTAGGAGTGGGGTAAGAAGAAAACATTGTAATTTGAAGTTGGAGGAGAGTTTTGAAAAATGTTTTCCTTAGTTTTTCGATGAAAGTCATTTTCCTTAAATTTGAGAAAAATAAATTAATTTGAAAAATATTTTCCAAAACATTTAAGCCAATCAAACATGGGAAAATTGAAAAACATTTTCCTTCGTACCAAACACACCTGACATGTTAATGGCTATATGTAAATTCTAAATATCACTCTCCTAGAGCCAAATCGGTGCCCCATTTTATACGTTTGAGCCAGGGAATTTAAACAGAATTTCCTACATCTGAATTTTATCAAGAATTTCTTTCTTTGGGTATGTCTCCTCAGTTTCTTTTCTCTTTCATTTCCTAATTATTAACACAGTCTGGTCATGTAGCCTTCTATATAGCTCATCGATAGTTGCCTTGGAACAAACTCCTCACTCATCTTGTTGTCCCAACTCTTCCTTCTTCCATGAGTTTTATTGCGTTATTGCCTAGGAGAAATGTCAGCATTAATCCTAGCCGCATTTGCAAATTAGTGCATCTTTCTTCCTCCTCGCCATCTTGTCTTCACCTTGTAAAGTATTTGGAGAGAAAACACTTGTTCCAACAACTTGTATTTGTTTATTAAAACCAATAGGAGTTAAGAGACCCGTATTTGAATTTACAAATGCATCTAAGAGTTGTTTATCCATATATAGTAAGACATTTATTCCAGGAAGAATTTTGATGCGTAAACAGGAAGCATGAAGTAAATAGGTGGTGACTTACAAGAGATAAACCAATCTTGAATTATGCTTTTCTGGAGAAGGATCAAGGTTAATGTGAATAATTTGCTCACAAAGAAAAAACGAGTTACATATTGAAGGAGAAGGCAGAAAGTATGGCAGAACGGATATAACAGGGCATAACTGTTCTTTTGTAGAAGTTGGATGCTTGATGGGACAATGCTATCTTTGCTGGATAGTTTTTAAGAGTGTGAAACGATAAGTTGCACCTGTTCAGGAATAGAGATGTTGGGGTCTGTTCAAGCTTGAGAATTGATGGAAGAGTTGTTGATTCTGGTGGATCGCTTCTCACAATTGCATTCCATATTTTGTTCCATAAAGTTTCCACCGCCAAACTTTCTCTTGAATTTGCTGCTACTGTTAACAATTTAATCTCTCGATCCATTAATAATATCAAGGCTGTTCTTTTACCTAAAACCTGATGATTATTAGATGAGTAAGTATACATTATCTACTCCTAAAAATCTAATATAAATCGGAAATTGAACAAATTTTATTAAATAGTGGCTCCCTTACATCCCTCATTTCACAGGAAACCTCACATATCCCGTACACAAAAATAAACTAGTTTGAACATGTCTACATGAGTTTCAAATAATTTTTCTTTTCTCTTCGAGAATCTAGAGTAGTAATTTGACTCTCAAAATCCAAACATCTCCACATAAATTAACACAGAGAAAGTACGAGTTTAACTAGATTGGTTAAAATAATCATTTTAAAATAGGCTATACATTTGGATTTTTTCTAAATTTTTTTATGACGTACAAAAATGCTACAATGTGACTTATAAAATGGAGTACATGTATAGAAAGAAATAGAGAATGTAATTAAGGGGTGAAAAATTAAGAAACAAAAGAATTTTTTTTATATTTGGTGTGAACAAATCTACCAAAATAAATATCATAAAATAGATAAATAAATTGTTGCTATTGCTTATTCAATTTTTGGGCAATCAACATTTGAATACCTTAAAGCAGTGTGCTAGTATCTATATACATTAATATGTTAACTACTCAATTTCTTACCTTGTAATCGATAATATTAATCTTGATAGTTCAAATTACTTTGACTCGTGTTTTAGTTACAACCTGATCATTTTAATATTTTATCTTGATTGAATTATCACCATGTCGCTTCCAAGTGAAAAGTTGAATTATCTTTTTTAATTTATACAAAATTAAAATTTTATAAAATATCTAATTAATTAAATTAAGTAATAATCATACAATATTAGCCCTCTCCAATAAGTAAATTTGCATTTTATTAAATTATTTAATAAACATATACAAATATTGAACTATTGAACGGATAAAATGAGAAGTGGAACTTTCAATATTTCAGGGGAAGCTATATAAATTTCATTTAATGCTACTCCTAAGTCATTACGGCTTTCAATTGGAATTAATATTCATTGATTGCCTTTTATTTAATTCTGATTTGATGGAGGCGAGTTGTAGTGTGCGATCCGAATTGAAGACGATTTCTTAGGGATCAGGTCGCGATCGATTTTCAAAAGTCGGTGATAAAAAATTTGAATTTGTCACTCTTTTCTTTGGCCTTTTTTCCATTTTTTTCATCATTTGTTGTACTACGTTGTTGATATAATTTCCGTTTCTGATGTGAATAACTATTAAGTATCTGGTAACATAAATAACTATTTTTTTTTGCAGTTGTATGCCATAAAATTTTCAATAATCTACTACTCATTCCTAAGGAAAACACTTGAGAACAAATTTCTCTACATATTCTTGAAAAAATTTCTTTTATTCCACAACAAATTCTTAATATAAATAAGAGTCAATAATTTCATGAAGAAAAAGTATAAATTTGAAGATAAGAAGCATTTGCAGCCATATCTAATGATCATATTCACATTTAAAACTACGGGTTTTAGAAAATCTTAAAACAAGAAAATTATAAGTAGGTATTTGATATATTAGATGAAATGTATAAGAAAATTATAAACGATAGTGACCAAAACGAAATCAACATTACTAAACAAATATTTCTTTCTCTCCTGAAAATGAAGAATATTCTTTCAATTTTATGCTATTTCTGATAAGATTGTACTTCGAAATGATAATAAAATCAATTGAATAGGTATTACTGTTCATCTTTTTGAGCTTACATTTTCAAATTCAAATTGCATGGAACTCATCAAATACTTATTCTAATAATTCTTATATCATTTAAAAATATGTATAATCTTCAAAAGTAGGCACCGTTCTTCTTTTAACTCTGTTTTTTTATGTTGCAAGTCCACAAGTTTTAAGTTACAAAAACTAGTTCCTAAACTTCAGTTTTACACCTTAAATTTTAAGATAATTTTTTTAAAATTTTATTTTTTAACTTGTACAAGTTGAAAGTTCAAGACATTGTACTGGAGTTTTGCACTATTTGATTATCTAGAGCTATTTTTGTCCTGATTTTTTTGAACATTAAAATATGATTAGCTTTTAAGCTTTGTAAACATTGAATATTTTGCGATTATAAATCTGAAAATTGACCCATCATCGCTGTTTTTACCGTTGTGATTGGGTATTTCTTTTAGTATTTCCTTGTCATAATTCAGCATATTTATATAAAATTATTATATTTAAGAAGATTTGATGAAACTATTGTATGAAAGTTTTTAATACTAAATCGTTAACTAAAATAGTGAGTCTAAAGATTTAACCTTAAAAGAGAATTCTATAATTGGTAACTACACGATGACTTTCAACATGTTTGTATCTATGAACTTTCATAGTTTGTGTAAATGCATTTTTAAAGAGAGAAAAACAAATCCAGCTAAATATAACATTGGATTCTGAGATACTATATATTTTAGAGCTAACATAAGCTTGAATTTTGATGAATTTAACACCTCTGATTCTTCTGTGTGACCAAAAAACATTTGTTGTCTTTATTTTTTTTTCTTACCTTTCCAAAGTTAGTTATCTCATTTTTAGGCCACGTGTCAGTTAGTTAGAATACTGGTTTTTGTAGTCAACTTAAACTTTGTCTTGGTGCAGTGTGCTGGCCTCAAGAAATTTACTGCAACACAACCGTTGAAGCACATCTTTTCTCGTATTTACTGCTCTAAGTTATTGTTACTATACTGTAAACAAATGATATAGCTCAACTAGAATAAGACGTGTTAACTTAAAGTGAAGACATCTTGTGATGTCAAGGTCAAGAGTGGCCAAGTAAGGATTGTTTAGTACGAGGGTTAAGAGATAATGATTCTAGGTAAAATGTAGGATTACTTAATCATGTGTTGGTAGAAAATAGACATTTGTACTATCATAAGGATGTTCATATTCCAAACACAAGCCAAGTATAGAGAAGGTTATACATCATTCCCCTCTGCCAAGTGTGTATTCAAGTCAGCTCCTATACATTTGTCTACAGACAAAGGGGAACCACAAAACACGTATCACATATGTCGTAATCATCTAGACATGATTCCCTCAGAATTATGTACCTAGTGATATCCAAATTTTGGCTAGTAACCAATTTAAGTTCTTAAGTATGTACACGTACAGTCAGGACGCTGACCTGCCCAAAAAACAAATACATCGTCTGTCATAAACTTTTGTTTTAACTTTCTTGAGATTGCATAAAATATTCAAGAGTTGGGCCTTTAGTTTGCACCAAACTCTTGATTCCACCTTTCAAGCTCCTCCCACTTGCTCTTTTGCAGACTAGGCCTAATCACTGTCATGGCCTTCTGAAAATCTCCATATCTTAAACCCCTCACCTGCAAAATCAGAATACCAATTTTGGATGAGTCAATACCCACAATGTGATTCGTCGATTAACATGGTTGGTACACAAACTGACTTGCTTCCAAGTGTCGGTCATGATACTTGGTGGCCAGCATTAGCAAAGAGATATATATAATCTCAACCCTCAAGAGATAGAACCAGACAAATCATAGAATTACGAAACAAACTTAGAGCTTTAAAAATGCTATTTCCAAATTGTCTTAACACTCCTCTTCACTAAGCTTTTAAGATATCCTGCTATCCAATTTCAGATAGTACACCTAAAGGTGTATAACAAACTCAAACTTACATCTAAGACCAAATGACATCAACCTCAGGGTTTTTCCAAGGGAACTATTAGGAGTATGAATACTCCTTCCATCCTGTATCTGACAAGGTTGACTGAGCAGAGAGTTCAAATTTCAAAGGAATTTAATTCTTGACAATAATTATATCTGTATTAACTTCAGTATAAAGAGTTGAACATTTTGAGATAGCCCAAAATGAGAAGTGAGTCCAGTAACTTGGGACAGGGATGGAGTACCTAAATGAGTATGGGAAGAGTAGTCTTCAGATTTCAACTTCATAAAAGAATACAAGGACATCTTTGGAGCAGTATTTCAACAACTCTTGGCATTATACTTTTTATTGCATGTGGAATCATTAACTATACTGGCAGAACAAATTCAAGAGGTAGCACCGTAAACTCCAGAGGAGAGTTACCACCTGATTTGCCTCGACTGAGAGAATGTTAGCACCAAGCTCTCTGATTGGCATCATTGCAGCCTCCTCGCATAAGGCTTGAAGATCACTTCCAGAATACCCTGTGGAAATGTAGATTTCAGATGAGCTTCCCATGAGAACAAGATATGTTGATAACGATACTTAAGAATTAGATGTTCAGTTAAGAAAATTTCTAATGGCAAAACCTTTTAGCACTTTTTACCTTCTGTGTCTCTCACTAGTCGTTCTAGATCTCCATCTATCATCATCCAATAAACAAAACTGAATTAGATTACATAGGAATAGCAGGCAATTAAACTGACTCTGCTTAATATTTCACAAAATAAAAAGAAATGGTGTCTCCAAATACAATAAGAAGTCCTTCAAATGATTAGATTTGATCCTCTGTCATCCTCATAAAGATTGTACAAGAAAAACAGTTTGAGCATAAAACAAGTGAGCAGGATTATCAGTAAGCTTAAGAAAGATAACTCCACAACACACATTGAACTTACTGATAACACAATATAATTCAAACTCATATAGAGGACAAACTTTTGTCACGAAAATGAAGAACAGAAGTGAAGCATTTTCTTTTCAAGATAACTTACTTCAGAGATGCTTGATATGCTTTCAGATAAAGAAGAATATTGTGTAATGGCCTCGAGTCTTCCCACTTTAAAATGGATGTGAATGGAAAAATAGCTATCCCACACTCATGCAGAGACCACTCCCAGCCCCAAAAAAGGAGGGTCAGGGGAGGCGTGGTTGGCCTTAAGCCAGCAGCGAGTGCACAAGATTTTTGTAGATGTAGGGAAAACTTAGTGGTAAACTATGAGACACAAGCACCATTATTTAAAAGAGCTCTAGCTTGCAACTATCTTACTTTTTGCTCAGAAGTAAATTATACATGTTCAATCATAATAGACTTTCCCGAGCTTATATGGAAGGAAAAGAAGGGAGGGGAGGACGCATCAAAAGAGATTCCTTATACCCCCAGTTTGAATTAGACAGAAATTTCAAGGTTTTTCAAATTTTCCTTTTTTTGTTTAAATTTTGTAAATTTGATATTTGATTAAGAACTTGCACATCATCATGCATGTATTTAGCTGTTATCCACAGTTCACATCTCATACTGCTGATTGGTCTTGGTAACTGAAACATACGGATGAGACAAGTACATATATCTCAACATCGACTGACTTCATTAAAATCTTTAAAGGGGGAAGGAGGTGTTGCAAAATATTAAGACTCCTCATTTTAAATGAGAACTCTACTTTATGGTCTATAAACAAACAGTAGTTAGCCAACATCAACAAAATAATAAATGCATCTAGTTTTCAAATGCAATCTCACCAGGCAAAGAAAAGGCTTTTCCCTTTAGTCTGTGTTTCAGAAGTTGTCTTCTTACACTAGCATCAGGTAGAGGTATATATATTCTTTTCACCTGTTTCAAACAGTAACAAGCACATTAAGAAGAAAAAAGCCCTACAGATTTCTTTAGTATTTTTTTTCTTTTTGGAGAAAGGCAACAGTTAATCTAAATATCCACACATATACTACATCAAAAAATGTAGTCCCCCTTCAGAAGTGTTGTGATTACATATGATCCTATACTTTGCTAGATTACAACCAATCTATAGTTGTATAAATGTCTTTTGATTGACCTATCACTACCTGCTTACACCAAATCTAATACAAAGCTAAACAATTTAACTTAATTTCTGAATGTTGCTCTGCTTCTCCTCAAAACACCTCTGAATTCTCTCCTTCCATACAGTCCACCAAATGTTGGCTGGGACAATCTTCCATCTCTACTCCTTTCTTTAGTACTTTAAAGAACAATTCACATTGTTCTCGAGATTAAAAATATACTCTCCAGTAACATATTAATTAAGCTTCTGTGATCAGAGGCATGGAAAGGAAACTGCTTTTTTAAAATAACGGACAGCTTGTGATGCAATTTACAATTTAGTTTCTCTACAAATTTCTCTTCTTATTATAAGCTGCTGGTCAGATTCAGATCATTCACTTAGTTTCTAGAGTCTAGCGAGGCACATGTATTCCAAGAGTTCAAATTTGAATTTCCAAGTAAGATGCTGCAAGGATATCAAAGTGAGAACTGAAAATGTTAATTGGTTTTTTCTTTGATCAAGAACTAATCGGGTTAGTTTAATAACTTGTTAGATAAGATGGGCCTATGTAACTTCTGATACTAGAGTTTTTTTTTTACCAAGTAAAGGCGTCTTACACGAGAATTATGTGGATTTTGTCAAGAAAAAACTCAAACATGCAGCGGTGAAGTATAGTTGTATATCCATTCTTCTGTCAGTATTATCTACTTTACCTATCAGACCCAAGAAAAAAAATACATGTTTAAGCAAGCCAATGATGAAACCATAACTATGTTCTCAGAGACAAATTGCATTCTGATCAAGTGACAGCACTTACCAATCTCCTTAGAACAGCATCATCCAACTCCTGTGGCTTATTTGTTGCACCTGCATTGGCATAGGCAGACAGCTCAGACACAGTAGCCAGAGAATACAAGGACCAAAAAGATCAACTTCTGCAGACTGATAACATATGCGCAACAATCATGAAAGTCTATAATTCTCAAATTTCCATGGGCCAGAGAGTTTTAGTTGAAAAAAATTAATTGATTAGTAATGGAAATTTCAGAGGGCCCCTCTAGAAGTCACTGCATCAGAAGACGTTTGACATTGAAAACCAAAGCATACTGGAGTTTCAGACTAGAAAAGGTTTGGTAAAAATGGCTTTTCCTTGATGCTAATGAGAAATACCAGAACTTCACATCTTTGTAGTGTCAAGATAATACAAGGTGTCTTAAACATACTAGGTCATTAGGTTCATTATGTTTTCTTATAGTTTGCAATAAGCTGTTGACAGATCTTACTTATATAAATTACATTCTTACAAGCTTTAGCTTATTACTTTCTTTTTTATCTTTTTCTGATAGTCTATTTTCATACAGTGGCAGAAGATTCTACTTTTCAGTGGCACTTTCATAGCGCCGCCATAAAACTTGGCACTTTTGTGGCATTTCCTTTATATGTTGACTTGTAGGAATTAACTTGCTTGGAGATTAATACAAGAGTTGTCGTAAATGACACACTTAAGAGAAGAAGAAAATACTCTTTTGACCGATGATTACACCCAGAAAACACTAAGTCATAAGCATCAGTTAGCAGGAACAGCTATCGGTGACAGACCATAACTAAGATAATAGTTCAGAATCAGCATGAAGCTTACCAATTACAATTACCAGGCCATTGGAATTTGATGTCACCCCATCAAACTGAACTAGAAACTCTGACTTCAACCTTCTGCTTGCTTCGTTCTCATTGGTAGTCCTAGTTGACATAATACTATCTATCTGTTAACCACAAAGATAGTCTGAAAGTAAGGTTTGCTACCATTAAGTGACGGGATGCACCATTTAGATGTCTTTACCAATGAAATACCCAACCAAGCCTAGTGACAGATATGTACTTTTTAGCAGCAAAGTCTAAAAGAAAAAGTACTGATTATACTTTTCTTTTGGATAAGTGAAGAGAAAAAAATGCAGGCGTTTTTTACTAGAGTATCTGCAAGAACATAAGAGACTTCATACAGAGTAAAAAAAAAAAAGACATATTACACAAATATTAAGAATGAAAGTAAGAATGCCAATCAGTTTGAGGTAAACAGATAATCTAAACATGATGGTAGAAAGAAATAGATGAATCTTTCTACCATACTATCTATTAGAATACTGCCGCTAATTACTTTCCAAAATGGTATAGCAAATATTGAAAATCAAAAAGAGGTCTATCCAAGACTTGACCAAGAAAGCCTCACTTCCAGGCAGATGTGCCAAGCTCATTAGACTTTGGAAACCGGTAACAAAACTTGATGACAGAGAGCTAGTCAGCTAATTCAAAATTATCACAATCCAGGAGTAGTTTCTATAACACCTTGGAAGTCTCTGATACAGGGGAGTGTTTAAATTCATCATCAAACATGATATTGGTTTTGAGTAAGTGATTAGCTAATTTCAAAGGCATTGACGTAGGTCAAGATAGAAGGTGCACTTATCCAGATCATGAAGGAATCTAGCAAAAGTTTGAGGTAGAATGGCAAGTGGAGCTACTGCTTCTTCAGTTCTGTATTCTATTTTCTATAGGTTTGTAAGGAGGAGTGCGCATGCGTTGGTAAGAACATCCGTCGTGCGACCAGGAGGTCACGATTTCAAACCGTGAAAATAGCCTCTTCCAAAAAATGCATGCTATGGTTGCTTACAAGTTACAACAGACCCAACGTGGTTAGCCTTCCTCAGACCCCGTGCATAGAAGGAGCTTAGTGCGCCAAGCTGTCTTTTTTTTGTTTTTAAAGGGGAGTTCGAGATGGTCCAGGCTTCACTTTTATATGGACAAAGCAATTTTCACTTATATCACTCTTTTACCTTTTTCTATTTAATTTGTCCCCCACCCACCAAAGATTGTCCATCTTTAATGGAAGAGAGCTAAGTTTCTAATTTCTTTGTACATTTAACAGATATTAGTCACAAGCTTACTCCTTTTTCTTCTTCTTATTCTTTTCTGTGAAGTTGTTGTAAAAACGAAGAATTAAATTCGATTTTCTCTCCTATTTACTCATCAGATACAGATGAAATAGTTTTTTCTCCTTTTTAGATTTAGAGAAGTCAGCACCCAGCTCGATGAATCTAAAGCAGCAGATCTGCAAAGACTCGGTGTATTTTTCTTCTTTCTCAGTTTAAAGAGAGAGGAAAGGAGAAGCAAACAGTTGTTGATCATTTTATTGACGACATTTTCAATGAAAGCTGAGATGGGGTAAGTGTGAAGAGTCAACTATTTCCCTACTTTTATTGTTTCTTAGAAGAATGGCCCCGATATAAGCGAAGAAGACAATTGACGATGACTCTAATTTTTTTGTCGGTATTTCTTGTATTGATTAAATGAAGGCCTAGTAGGAAAAACATTGAATTAAGTATATTAGCCAAGGCATCAACTGACATAATAATTTCTGATGAAGTCTCACCTCATCCATGAAAATTACAGATGGCTGCCTGGAAATGGCTACCATAAAAAGTGTCTTGACAAGCTTTTCACCCTCTCCGACCTGTCATAATGTGAAGCTCAGTAAATCAAAATGATACAAAACAAACTCAATCAAAAGGCACAAACAAAAGAGACACACACCCACTTTGATGTTAACGAAGAAGCAGACACATTGAAAAATGTTGCTTGCGACTCTGATGCTACTGCTTTGGCCAGCATGGTTTTTCCAGTACCTGGTGGGCCAAAAAGAAGTAGACCTGTAATACAATAACATCAACCTTGTCAGAGAATAGTTCCTGGGTGTGTTGTAATGTTATTCATGTATAGAAGCAATACCTCTAGCAGGCCTTCTTAAGCCAGTGAAGAGGTCCTTTCTTTTGGTTGGTAGAATTACCATCTCTAAAAGAGCTTGCTTTGCCTTTTCAAGGCCAGCTGCAGGAAAACCAAATTCAAGATTAAAATATTTAACAAATCATTACAAAGGGGTAGGAGGCAATGGAGAGGATAAAACTTTGACTTCTCACCAATATCTTCCCATTTAACAGAAGGGCTTCTATCCACAATTACAGAATTTATCATCTCCACCAACTTTGGATCAGACCCACTAGCAGTGGCAGATTCCTGTGAAGGTTTATTGCTTGATATGCTATTACTCGGAACCCTCATAACAGAGCTGACTTTCCTTGAACCAGGTACAGATAGAGATGCTCCTTTTCGAGCAGATGAACTTGATTCTGAAACAGCCACTCTTTGGGTTTGTGGTTCTGAATGCTGGGGAGAACATGTCAAAACCCATTATGATCACATAATACTTAACCAATTTCGTAACTTAAATCACAGAAATTCACAACATCTCCAACTCTGGCTTCATTCAAAAGTACAACCCAGTGGGAGTAGGGGTACCATGAACCAAACCAGCTTGGTGACAAACGCCTTGCTCAGCTCGTAAAACTTTCTATGATAACATATTTTCATTTCAAAAGGATTTGACGGCCATGTTAAAATTTTACCTAACGACTCGTCATAAACATCCGTTTCTAATCTTGTCCCTGGTACTTTGTATTTTCCATTGAATATGACTTAGAAGTTGAACCCTTTATAGGCAAAGTGATCGAGCTATGTTCAAGCCTTCTAAATCAAGTTTGCCTCAGCTCTATCTATGGTCAAATTGCATCAAAACCGAACTGAGCTTGTTAAAGGTTGAGCTTGGCTTGTTTAGAACCCTTATGTGGGAGTGTTTTAGTTCCTTTCAAGTGACAAATGAAGAGGATTATCCTTTTTTCATTGCTAAGGTAATACAAGAATTAGACCAAAAATAGAAAACCTTATAAAAAGACATAGTTTTCTACTAATGACACCAGTCATCTCATCTGTACAAATAGGAATCTCAAGGGTGCACCAAAAGGAAATAAGGGGCAAGAGTTCATTCCTCAAGTGTACAAAGTCCTTCTCTACTCCCTCAATATCTCTCCTATTCCTCTCTCTCCACATGGTCCACATAAGTGTTAGTGGAGCAACATCTCATGCCCTACATCTTCTCTTTTGTCTTCTACCGCCTAGCTAAACATGATTTATTTCACAATGCCCGGCATGTAAATAATTAATTACATTGCTTCTATTAACAAAATAATTACTAGGAACTAAGAAACTGGAAAAAAAAAAAGAAATATAGAAATGACAGCAGGCAGATGCATCAAAGAGAAGAACCACTTTGAGCAACAAAATTGCTCCACATTAGCAGTTTAGCACCAAGAGATCATGGTGAAGTTATAAAATTAAAGAAGGAGAAGTAGAGTTATTAGGATGCGCCATGAGGACGAGATAGGAAAGAGAACTGCATTCCATCTGATGGAAAAGATGTATTTGTTTCCTTAAAATGAACATCTGAAATTGTCTACTCAACAGAACAATCTTACACTTCAGACAGCAGTTCATACCTTGACAGAAGATGTGCCACCTGAAACGGGAGTATGGGCAAAGGGAAGAAAGAAAAGTACTCAGTTATTCTCCCTGCTACTAAGATATGATTAGAAACTCAATGCAAGAAAGATAAAGCTTTTGAACCTGCTCGTCGACTTAGAGTCTGAAGTCTGCCTGACACTTGAGACTGCCATTTTAATATCTTTTGACGATATGATTTCACCTTCTCGTGTTCACTGTTTAAAAAACACAACAGGAGAGTTGTGGCTCAATTACTCCATAATCCATCAGATGGCCAAGAAAGTCACATATGACAGAAGAATGATTTGTTTCCACATATTACTTTAATCACAAGGTTTTCTGTTCATTTTACTAGGTATAGTGAAGGAACCCAACCCATTTTACATCTTATGTACCTAGCCGACATTTTACTTCAAAAATCAAAAACATTGCATGAAAGATCAAAGAACTCCTGTTACAGAAAGAAAAAGAGACTGCCAATTGTTTAAGGCACAAGCATCCAGTCTACACAGACAGAATTGCGGCATCTTGGTGTTCAATGAGTTAGCATTCTGTACAGGTGCATGATGCTCAATTGCACACAAGTAGAAGAAATAATATTCAAAAGAAAATTCAGAAATTATAACTATCCACATAAAACTCATATTAAGAAGAGCACGAGCAGTGTTAGCTGGAGAAAAAGAAAGAAGCCAAGTCATATAAGAAACAGACTGGTCATGGTTCTCCAGGTTACCGTGCTGCTAAACATATATTTGTTTGAAAACGTAGTTGCAGAGGCAATAATCTCTTCATTCTGCTGCACTGAAGTATAATAGCTAAAACGCGACATGACAATCAAATGTCACAAGTTATGTTTAGATATTAAAATAGAATTCTAGAGGTAAAAGAGATTGCACTTCATTCCTTCTTCAGACTTCTCAGGCCAACCAAATAATCAATCAATCAAATACACCTCGATCCCAAACTAGTCGGGGTTGGCTATATTGTTACACCCCGTACTCTGGTACCTCGGAACGCTTCTTAAGCTTCTTAAGTTTCTGGGAAGGCTCTTAAGTTTCTTAGAAGTCGTCATGTGAGTCGGATAATCTATAACGCTATCAAATAATCCTAAAGAAAGAAGAATGAGATGCTTCATAATAGGGAAGATTGAAAATAGGGTTATAAGAATTCGAAAGGAGTTGGAGGCCGAGAAATGAGTCGTAGGACTCGATTGACTCGCGTAAGCTACCAACTTGGATGTCCTACGTAATTAAGCTACTTGAGTACACGTCGAGCTTCAGTAGCAAGGACTACGCAGATTACCGAAGTGAGATGAGATGACGAACCTACGAGAGGGAGCAACAACTAGTTTTCGAACTTACAAAAGCAAAGCAAGAAGGTGACTCACCTACTTGAGGTGGACCCCCACATGCTACGTGGCAGCACGTGAGTGGCCGCATGGTGTGAGATGGCGCCCTAGGGGAGCTGCCATGTGTCACCCCTAGGGGATGCCACGTGTCAACCTCTTAAAAAGGGTATATATACATGTAAAGATGACTAATCTCTCATCTTTGCTTCATTTGAGACTTGGAAAAGTTAGGAGCAAACTTGAAAGAAATAGAGAGAGCTACGGCAGCAACCAAATAAGGTAAGCCCTCCGTTTTTGATTCGGAAATTAATTATTCAAGGTATACTACGATTAAATAACGGTGTTTGACCATATAAAATTTATCGTTGGGGCAACGAGGAGTTTTTTGTTTTTTTTAAGCAACCCGTTTTTGAATAGGACTGCTGTTAGTAATACTAGTATAACTCCTTGTGTAAAGCTTCGTTTCAAGTGATTCAAGATGTTTTGGAAAGCTATTTTATAGGGCTATAACTTTCATTTAGCCTCAAAAATCCAGTTTTGCTTTTCTCTGCTCGAAAAAGGGTGATGAAGTATGGGGGAGGTGCTGCCCAGATTTTGTTTTGGAAATCCTACACGGACTGCTGTTGGTATTTTGGGCACATCCTTTTGTACAAAATTGTTGTAGGGGTGATTCGAAATTGTATGCGACCTTAAGACACATGTCTATAACTTTCCTTGAGGCCACCAATCCTGTTTCCCTCAATTACCCTTCGAAACTAAGCGACAATACAAGACAGTAGGCTGTCCAAAATTCACGTTTCGATAGTTTTGGCGAGTTTGACGAGTTTAGGTTAAGGTAAGGGTTTTTCTTTCAATTTGGAGTTTATGGTGTGGTTATGAAGTGTATTTTACGTTGTGTAAGTGGCTGGAATATGAAAATTCCATAAATATGCTTGACGTTCGAAACAAACCAAATTGGAGTCGCTATAGTTAAATTGTAGTCGAAGCAAGGTGTTATGCTTGTGGTGTGTGGCTGCAGGTGCGTGGTGATGTGTTGCAGGGCTTAAAAGTGTTCAAAATAGGGTGTGGGAGCTGTTGGTTGCAGCCACACGACCCTCCGTTTCGTAGGGTTAAAGGTTTTACGAGACAGAGACTAAACACCCTATTTTGGTATCATAGTTTTGAACGAGTTGTTTGGAGTTTGTATCTTGTAATGTTGAAGTGAATTACTGTATATGTGCTGCAGGTTGTTGTTGTTGGTTGGTTGTGGTAATTAGGTAGGTAATTGGAAGTTCGGATAGGGCATGTTATAAGGGAGATACTGCCTGATTTCCGTTAACTTCTTAACCGATTAATAAACTACTTGAGAAAGACTCCTAAGGAAATGATTCCTATGGATGCTTGGTTGTAGTTTTAGAAGCTGGAGAGTCGAAGGTTATTAATATGAGTATTATTTTTATGATTAAATAGGTTCAGAGGATGACGAAACAAGCCGGGTTAAAAGCAATCGATAAGAGGTATGTAAAGCTTATCTCTTCCTTTCTTTTGGCATGTCTTCAAGTTAAGTAATGAAAGATATGAGCTTGAGGGTAAATCTACTCATAAATGCCAAGCATAATTCACGGCCCTTATTTACTTCTTGATGAAAGCTCTCTCACAGTAATTGAACTAAGGCTTCTCAAGCTTTCCATACGTTAGGAAGTGATGGGCAGGTAAAGCTATCCTTCCTTTCTCTTGAGATGTATTTGGCATGGAAACGAGGCTATGATGCCATGGTTGTTCCCCGAGCCCCATGATGGGCCGAGTACGAAATATGTATGTGATGACCACATAAAGGAAGGTACAGACTGTGTAGAGTTCATTCTCTTTCTTCTTTTGGCATATCTTAGCTGTAAGTTAAACATGATACGATCTCTGAGATAATTTCATTCCTAAGTGTCTCGTATTCACTTCTGGACGTTGGACTCTCATAGTAGTCGAACTACTTTCCTAGAACTTTCTATATGTTAAGGAAGTAACGAAGGTACAGGCTCCTAGTCTTAGAGATTATATGACAACAAGTGCTTCTGATTTCATAAGCGATTTGGCCTTACTTTAATATGTGTCTAGGGGCCCCGAGATTCTAAATGACATAGCCCCTAATGGCATTTAGCGGGCACTTGAGAGGGCCACCCTACTACTCGGGTTCTTAGACGATAGCTTAATTTTCTTATATGGCTGAGTCTCGGATAATGATTTAGCTTACATATGGTTACTTACTGCTCTGCTTGTGCATATGGTTTACATATCTTTTACCGAGTCTCATAGAGGGTCGGGTACGACCGAGTCCCAAAAAGAGGCCGGGTACGATATAAGATGATATAAATATTCACTGAGTCCCAAAAAGGGCCGGGTATGCTATGTAAATGCAATAATAAGACGACATGATTGTAGAACGAGTCTCATTAAAGAGCCGGGTACGGTATATTTATGCATATGGTGACATAAGGATAGATTTGTAACACCGAGTCCCGCAATGGGCCAGGTGTGGAATATCATACTGAGATACATGACCTCATTTTAGAAGGTGCAGGTAATGTGATTTATTAATTGTTACACTAGTTCTCTGCATCCCTGTGTCAACTATACTTTCCTTGTGATATGTTATGCTTTATATACTCAGTACATGTATCGTACTGATCCCCTTTCTTCGGGGGAGTGCGTTTCATGCCCGCAAGCACAGATATTTGTTTCGGGGATCCACCAGCTTAGGATTTCCACTCAGCTACGTTGGATGTGTTCCACTGTTCCGGAGCCTAGCCTTTGGTGCTGGTCTGCAAATATATGTATTTGTTTATTCAGGGGTACGGCGGGGGCCCTGTCCCGCCATATGTTACCGTACTATTCTTAGAGATCTGTAGACATGTGTAGGTGGGTTGTTTATAAGTTATTTCAGCTATGCCTGTATGTCATGTTGTAAATGTTATTATGTTATGGCAGCCCTGTCGGCTTGCATGCCCTTTCATGATATGATACAAGTGAAAGAAGTTATAGATATATGAAAAGGTTTTGACCCATTGGGGTTTTTGTGTATAGTATCACATCACACATAGTTCAACTTGACTATAGCTGATAGATACGTAGATGGGGTCCAGGTCGGAATCCAGTCGCGGCCTACGGGGTTGGGTCGTGACATATATAATCTTATATATCCATTTCTCAACCACTGAGCATAAGATTATATTTATCTTCCCTAACACAACCACTTAATCAAATTAGATAACCTATACTTATTCAATTTAAACTATTTTAAGCAAACAATGAGATAAGGTTGATCATACCCCCTGCTCTCGGGTTGAACCATACATGTGTAGTTGAGCAAATTTTTTTAAAATACATATTTCTAGAAGGTCCGCACTCCCTTTCACAAAAATATAGTGTCTGCAGTAGATTCTGTAGCATCTGATTTAAATTCTTGGATTTGTCTCTGTTAAAGTCCCAGTCTTTCATTCAACTATTGTAGCATTAAGCCTCTAATAACTCTAATCAAACAATAACATACATAAATACAGCAAAAGATAACTTGATTGAAATAGAAGGAAAAACTAAATACCTAGAAGCTATATAGGAAGGAACCGGAGTAGAAATGCCTTCGGCGAGTATCTTTTGAGCATTGTGGTAATGTGAAATTGCATCATCAGTCAAGCCCCATTCTTCAGCTCTAACAGCTTTGGCGATCTCTTCTTTTGCCAATTCGAAGTAGCCTTTTAGCTTATACGCCGTCCGTTCGTTCCCGGTGGCAACGCCATCCATCGTCCGATCGCCGGAGTTCTGCTGAGGATCGTTCAGAGACGAAGGCGATGATGGAGTATCAGAGAAGATCGAGCTTAGGGTTTCTGCCAGGTCTTTGAGAAAACTCATTTGGGAGAAATTTGTATTAATGGAGAATCGGAGAAATTTAGCATCTTAAGGTCCTGTTTAGTATGAGGTAAATATGATCTTCAAGAAAATGTTTTTATGAATACTAAGAATGTTTTGTAAATTTCCAGATTTACTTTTAAGAGATTCTATTAGTAGCTTGAAAATCAATTTCCTTCTCGACTATTTTTCATCAGTTTGGAAAGAAAAGTATTATTCCAATATAAATATATTTTTTGAGAAAACCAAGTGATTTTTTGTGTTTGATATATAAATATAAAAGATTATTCTAAACATACTTGTATATAATTAATCTAGATAAATATTTATTTATTTATTTTTTTGGGGGGGGGGGTTAATATTAGTTTTTCATTAATCAAAATATATTACTAAGTTTTATGCCTTTTTTTAGTATTTTTCTTTAATAGTTCTATTTATTGCCCTTAAACGTTTGTAATTATTACCTTCCACATGTCGCATGTTGTTTGTTATTTCGATCATGTTATGAATTAACTAACTTGACAATTTTATAAAGGAAGAAGAACAAGAGAATATGTATATAGAAAGTATTAATAGAGAGAGTAGTAATATAGAGAGAGTAATAGTAATTCTTTCTTTTATGTGTTTGTGTGTATTTTACATTGAAGTTTAAGGCTATATTTATAGCCATATTTACAAGTGGAGGAAAATATTAATAGGCATTTTACCCACTTAAAAAGTAAATGGACTATCCACCATTTTAAGTGAACAACCATTTTACTTGGTTGATATTACTTGGTTGATAATACTCCCCCTTGGATGTCCACGAGAAATGTGCCTCGTTAAAACCTTATTAGGAAAAACCCAGTGGGAAAAAACCTAATGAAGGAAAAAGAGTACACATATCTGATAATACGCCTTGAGTGCTGCCTCATTAAAAACCTTATCAGGAAAACCCAGTGGGACAAAACCTTGACTAAGGGAAAAAGAGTACAGCGCGTATTTTGCTCCCCCTGATGAAAATATCACTTAATATCTCGAAGACGACGCATTCCAATTTTGTATCTCATTTTCTCAAAGGTTGAAGTTGGCAATGCTTTGGTGAACATATCCGCCAAATTGTCACTTGAACGAATTTGTTGGACATCTATTTCACCCTTCTTTTGAAGATCATGAGTGAAAAAGAATTTTGGTGAAATATGTTTTGTTCTGTCTCCTTTGATGTATCCTCCCTTCAGTTGAGCTATACATGCAGCATTGTCTTCATACAATATTGTTGGAGCGTCTTTTGTCAAAGAAAGACCACATGTTTCTTGAATGTGTTCAGTTATTGATCTTAACCAAACACATTCTCGACTTGCTTCATGAATGGCTATTATCTCTGCATGATTTGAGGAAGTGGCAACCATAGTTTGCTTTGTTGAACGCCATGATATAGCTGTACCACCACATGTAAATAAATAGCCTGTTTGCGATCGACCTTTATGGGGATCAGATAAATATCCCGCATCTGCATAACCAATCAATTGTGACGTGGAATCATTTGAGTAAAACAATCCCATATCAATGGTACCTCGAAGGTATCTGAATATATGCTTAATTCCATTCCAGTGTCTGCGTGTTGGTGAAGAACTAAATCTTGCTAACAAGTTTACTGAGAAAGCTATATCTGGTCTAGAATTGTTGGCAAGATACATTAATGCACCAATTGCACTAAGTTATGGTATTTCAGCACCAATAAGCTCTTCATCATTTTCATAAGGCCGAAACGGATTTGTATTAATATCAAGAGATCTCACAACCATTGGAGTACTCAATGGGTGTGCTTTATCCATATAAAATCTCTTTAAAATATTTTCAGTATATGTTGACTGATGGACAAATATCCCATTTGTAAAATGTTCAATTTGTAGACCAAGACAAAATTTTGTTTTTCCAAGATCTTTCATTTCAAACTCCTTTTTCAGGCATTTTACTGCCTTTGAAAGTTCTTCTGGAGTTCCAATAATATTTAAATCATCAACATATACTGCTATTATGACAAATTCAGATCCAGACCTTCTCATAAAGACACAAGGGCAAATTGGATCATTTTTATATCCTTCTTTTAGCAAATATTCGCTAAGACGATTGTACCACATTCGCCCTGATTGTTTCAACCCGTACAAGGATTTTTGAAATTTTATTGAGCAATTTTCTCGAGAATCCTTGTATGCTTCAGGCACTTTGAACCCTTCGGGAATTTTCATAAAAATGTCGTGGTCCAATGAGCCATATAAATAGGCAGTGACCACGTCCATTAACTGCATTTCAAGCTTTTCATGAACTGCCAAATTCATTAGATACCTGAAAGTAATTGCATCCACCACAGGGGAATATGTTTCCATATAGTCAATGCCAGGTCTTTGCGAAAAACCTTGGGCTACAAGTCGTGCTTTATATCTTACGACTTCACCCTTTTCATTTCGTTTACGCACAAAAACCCATTTGTGCCCTACTGGCTTGACACCTTCAGGTGTTCGAACTATTGATCCGAAAACTTCATGTTTTTCAAGTGAAGTTAACTCTGCTTGAATTGCATCCTTCCATCTTGGCCAATCATTTCTCTTTCTGCATTCATCGACAGATTTTGGTTCAAGATCCTTATCTTGTTGCATTATTTCAATGGCAACATTATAAGCAAAAATATTATCGACCACAATATTATTTCGGTTCCACCGTTTTCCTGTCGACACATAACTTATTGAGATTTCTTCATTCTCATTATTTTCAGGTACTTGGACCTCCTCGGTGGTATCACCATTTGTTGTGTCTCTGGGCTCTTCTTGAGCACTCACCTCCAAATTATGATCATCTTGATCATTCATTCCTTTCCTTTTTCGAGGATTTTTATCTTTGGAACCAAATGGTCTTCCACGTTTTAAGCGTGGTCTAGATTCATTTGCCTGAATAAGTTGTCCTACCGGGACATCAACTCGAACTTGAGCATTAGCAGCTGGGATATGCGATTTAGTAACCCGTGGAAGGTTAGTAAATGCATCCGGCAGTTGATTTGCAATATTCTGCAAATAAATCATCTTTTGAACTTCTTGCTCACATTGATTTGTTCGAGGATCTAAATGAGATAGTGACAATGAATTCCAATTTATCTCATTTTTCATCTGCTTATGTTCTCCCCCTAATGTTGGGTATACTGATTCATCAAAATGACAATCAGCAAATCTTGCCGTAAATAAATCTCCAGTCATAGGTTCCAGATATTTTATAATAGAAGGAGATTCATACCCAACATATATTCCCAACCTTCTTTGGGGACCCATCTTTGTGCGATGTGGTGGAGCAATTGGGACATATACCGCACACCCAAATATTCTAAGATGGGATATATTTGGCTCTCTTCCAAACGCCAACTGTAATGGGGAAAATTCATGATAATTTGTTGGCCTTACGCGCACAAGTGCTGCTGCATGCAAAATAGCATGCCCCCATACAGCATTATCAAGACGAATTGTCTTTATTGCATAATCTGGAAATTGTGCTCTTAACCTTATAATTTGAGCTAACAATCTCGCAAAAGCCATGTTGCGAGTTGATAATAAGCACACATGTGACCATCTTGTAGATGCATCTATCAAGACCATATAATATTTAAATGGTCCACATGAAGGGTGAATTGGCCCATATATATCACCCTGTATACGTTCCAGAAACGCAGGGGATTCAATCCCAACCTTAGTTGCTGATGGTTTGATAATCAGTTTTCCTTGGGAACAAGCAACACAAGAGAATTCCTTATATTGAAGAATTTTCTGATTCTTCAAAGTGTGCCCATGTGAATTCTCAATAATTCTACGCATCATATTATAACCGGGATGGCCCAACCGGTCATGCCAAATGATAAAATCATCAGAATCAGTAAACCTTTTGTTTACAATGGCATGTGATTCAACAGTACCAATATTTGTATGGTACAACCCAGAAGAAAGTGCAAGTAATTTTTCGTGCACAATTTTCTTCTCCATATTTATTGTAGTAATATAAAGGTATTCAACCTTTCCTTCATTTGCAGTCTCAATATGATAGCCATTTTGGCGAATAACCTTGAAACTTAACAAGTTTCTTTGAGACTTACTACAATATAATGCATTATCAATTACCAATATCGTTCCTCCAGGTAGTAATAAGGTTGCTTTTCCAGAGCCTTCAATTAATTTTGTACTACCAGATATTGTATTGACATAGTCCTTTTTCATAATCAAATGACAAAAATATTTCTTTTCTTTTAATATCGTATGAGTTGTGGCACTATCCAAAATGCACATATCTCCATTATTCATCTTGAATCCAATTGAAGACTGATAAATTTATTTATCTTCATAAAATAAAAATGCATTGTAAGAAATAAAATAAGTAACAATTTTGCTAGAGAAACATAAGTCCCTTTTTTTTTTTTAAAGTTAAATTATGGTAATTTAGAATTTAAAAAATTATATGATTCAATTATGATGAATGTTACAATAATTTAGTTTATGGAATTATATACTTATTAACCTTAAATAAATATTATACACAAGTATTAAAAACAAATATAAAATATTATAAAACATTAATATAATATTATTCATCATGTATAGATAATTTGTTTATTGACAAAAATAATACAATCATTATATATTATTAATGTCTAAAACATTAACAAGAATAAATAGTTATTATAATGACATTAAATAAGGCGAATATTATTTTTAGTAACAATATGATATTAAGATTAAATAATAGCACACTAATAGTAATTAATTACAACATTGTAAAATAGCACAATGTAATAAATAATATACAATTATCATAAAAATGTAACCTTGATTATTATTATTTTTTTCTTCAAATACATAAACGTAAAAACACAATAATTCAAAGTACATGATAACATATTGAAAAACATGAAATTAAACATCAATTAAGATCCTTAAAAAAATCTTCAACCTCCAAATGAGTAATATCATTGAGGTCATTAAAATCATCATCCCTTAAGGCCATATTTGCTTCAATATTATCATTATTCAAAGGTCTTGCCTCAACATTATTTTCGAACGCCAAGTGTGACTCTATCCGAGCATTAGAAGAAGAGGCACCACCTCTATTTGCCTTTCTTTTAAAAGAATTTTGATAAAGTCTTACAAAATGCTCAGGCGTCCGACATTCATTTTTCCAGTGGCCTTTCATGCCACAACGATGACAGTTACTTTTTGAAGGGCCATTTTGAGAACTGATATTGTTCTCCCTTTTATGTTGACCACCACCACGACGATTATTATATCGTCCTCTGCCATTGACACGCCCACGCACATTATTATGACCTTGATATTTATTATGTCTTCTTTCAGACTGGCCATGTGCTTTTACCATATTTGCCTCCGGTAACGGAGCAGTTCCAGTGGGACGGGCTTCATGATTTTTCATTAAAAGGGCATTATGTTGTTCAGCCACCAGAAGGCATGATATCAATTCAGAGTATTTTTTAAAACCCTTTTCACGGTATTGCTGATGTAATATTACATTAGAGGCATGAAAAGTAGTTAGTGTCTTTTCTAACATGTCCTCATCATTTATATTTTCCCCACATAATTTTAATTGGGAAGTTATTCTAAATACAGCAGAATTATACTCAATTACGGTTTTAAAATCTTGAAACCGTAAGTGCATCCACTTATAACGAGCCCTTGGCAATACCGTTGCCCTGAGGTGGTCATACCTCCCTTTTAAGTCTTTCCACAATTCAAGTGGATCTTTCACTGTCAAGTATTCCATTTTTAGGCTTTCATCTAGATGATGACGAAGGAAAATCATAGCCTTTGCTTTATCCTGACTTGATGCTGTATTTCCTTCAATTATAGCATCACCAAGACCCTTAGCGGTAAGGTGAATTTCAGCATCAAGTACCCATGACAAATAATTTTTACCAGAAATATCAAGTGCCACAAATTCCAATTTTGACAAGTTTGACATGATGAAAATTAATTTGAAAGTAACAAAGATAACTTAAAAATTAAATTTCTTTAGTAGATATACCTGATATAGAAGTTAATTTTCTGAAAAATTAGAGCTTCGTGCTGATAACGTGTTATAAATTAACTAACTTGACAATTTTATAAAGGAAGAAGAACAAGAGAATATGTATATAGAAAGTATTAATAGAGAGAGTAGTAATATAGAGAGAGTAATAGTAATTCTTTCTTTTATGTGTTTGTGTGTATTTTACATTGAAGTTTAATGCTATATTTATAGCCATATTTACAAGTGGAGGAAAATATTAATGGGCATTTTACCCACTTAAAAAGTAAATGGACTATCCACCATTTTAAGTGGACAACCATTTTACTTGGTTGATATTACTTGGTTGATAATAGATCCAACATTATGCTCGTTCATGTTTGGATAATTGTGTAACGGGTCATTTGGTAAAGTGTATTAAAAAAAATAATATTTGCATTAGTTGAATACTCTATTATGTATTAAAGTGTGTATTATTAATATCATGAATTTTATGTACTTAGTAGTACAAAGTGTTTCAACATATGCATTAAATTGATTAATGACATAACTATTCCTCAAATCCCTCTTGAGATATTTTCCAAAGCTAAAGATTGTGGAGAGTATTTTGTAAAATAAACATTTTTATAGAAGTTCTGCAATATATTTTATTTTTAATACAACAAATCAAATATTGCATAAGAAATAATTTCAGAATAACTACTGCATGCATTACAGTAAAACCTCTATAAATGCATATACTTGAGATCGGAAAAAAATATTTATTTATCGAGATTATTAGTTTATCGATAAATACATAAAATATTTATTTATCGATAAATAAATATTTATTATTTTAGAGAGTATTTTGCAGTATGTGTCATAAGAAAGAAAAAAAATATATTTGAATTAAGAATATCAAAAGTTTAAATCTAGGAAACTAAAAAATGTTGTCTTTGCATATTTATTATTTAAATCTAGGCAAGCTAAACGAATTTAGTGAAGTTTAATGTTTCTAATTGTATTGATGTATATAGAATTTGAAGAGATTTTATGTTAACTATAAAAGGAAAAAGTTAGATGAGATTAATTTTTATTTTGGTGGGAAGAAAAAACAATCAACTATAGCATCATAGTTTTAAAAGGATTAGTTATTGGTCTAGTATTATTGACTGATTAAATATATATAAATTCTTGATATATTCTAGTAATTATTACTTTATATTTTTTCTGAGTCTTTAATACTTTATTTTTAATTATCATCTAATGCATTTAGCGAGAATATTACTTTAATATAACTGGCCCAAATCGAGACCGAAAAAAATATTCATTCAACGAAATTATTATTTTATCGAGGTTTTACTGTACTAGTACACTTTATGGTCACTATTCTTCTTATACAGCTTACCAAACAATCCGTCAAATTAGTCCTCATAAGTATATAAGTTAAGGATGGTGATTGCTGGTATGAGTACAAACATGCAAAAACAGCAGGGTGAGTTGCATAGTAGATAAACCTTTGCTATGTGTGATGATGAAGCGCCCATATGTGTAAAATAGTCAAATACTACAAAACGCGTAGTCAAAAAGAGAACAAAACACGTTTTGAACGCGTAGTCAAAAAGGGAGGTGCAATACGCAGATTTTATGTATTTCTAGTTTCCTATAAATAGAGGACCTCTTGCCCTCATTTAGATCATCCACAAAATACAATCCAAAAGAGTTTGAATACAAAGAGAGTTATACACCAAGATAAATATTGTAGTCTAGAGTGTCCTCTTTAGTGAGTTGTTCCCTTTACAAGAGAGAAGTATTAATTGTTGTTTTCTCCTTATATTTGAGAGCAGTGTACTCACATATTATTATAGTAAGATCCTTCTACCCCGTGGCTTTCCCCCTCTATCTGTTTGAAGGGTTTCCATGTAAAATTCTTGTGTTCAATTTATTTTCATTATTTATTATCATATCAAACTTTAGTTATAGTGTTTTCTCTCTCAACAATATCTATATTCAATCCAAAAGGGGGCCAACTTATAATAGTATAAATATATAATAAAATCATACTCCAAGGAACAGTGACATGTTCTATTGTTTATTCTGCAAGTTTCTGTCAATTCATTTTCTTTATGATTTGTGAACAATTTTCTTGATTTGACTTTGCATTTGTGTTAAATAGTACATAGAGATGGTTGTCATCTCTCAAAACGTACAACAGACCTGAAAAAAGAAATGGATATTCTCTATACCATCTTCACCTCTATAGCTATTCTCTTGTTCATTTGTGTGACTCCAATATTAGTTTTAATAGTAAGGATCTATGCTGGCAAGTCAATCCAAAACCCCAAATATGCACCAGTGGAGGGGACTGTGTTCCATCAGCTCTTATACTTCAACAGGATCTATGATTATCAAACAGAATTGGCTAAAAAGACCCCTACTTTCCGGCTTCTGGCACCGGAGCAGAGTGAAACATATACCACTGATTCAAGAAATGTTGAGCACATTCTTAAGACCAACTTTGGCAAGTACTCCAAAGGCAAGCGAAATCAAGAGGTTATAATGGATTTGTTTGGCGAAGGGATTTTCGCGGTGGATGGTGAGAAATGGAAGCAACAGAGAAAGCTTGCAAGTTTTGAGTTCTCAGCTAGAGTATTGAGAGACTTTAGCTGCAAAGTTTTCAGAAAAGGAGCAACCAAATTAGTCAGCAAGGTTTTTGAGTTCTCTCTTGCCAACCAAGTTTTTGATATGCAAGTAAGTCATTGAAAAACTTGATGAATTTCAGGGTTATATCACTAGGCAATTTTTATCACCAAAATATGCTACCCCATTTATAGGAACTGCTAATGAGATGCTCCCTGGAATCAATATTCAAAGTTGGCTTTGGAGTTGATCTGAACTGCCTGGACGGATCTAGTGGAGATGATAACAAATTCATTAAGGCCTTTGATGATTCAAATGCATTGTCATATTGGCGTTATGTCGATCCATTGTGGAAGCTCAAGAGATACTTCAACATCGGCTCTGAATTGCTCCTGAAAAATAACATCAAATTCATCCGAGAATTCGTTGATGAATTGATTAGAACAAGGCGCAAACAGCTAGAAATGAAACAAGATTCTGTAAGTCTTAATTTTTTATAATTAGAATGTTTGGAGCTAGAAATGAAACATTTCCTTCTTCTGAAGCTATTTTGGAATCTCTTTGAATCTAACATAATTATTAACCTTTTGTCTGTTCTGAAAGATGGATAAGGAGGACATACTCTCAAGGTTTTTGGTAGAGAGCCAGAAGGATCCAGAAAAAATGACTGATCGGTATCTCAGAGATATTATACTGAATTTCATGCTTGCTGGCAAAGATAGTACTGCTAATACTCTTTCATGGTTTTTCTATGTGCTTTGCAAGAACCCCTTGATCCAAGTCAAGATTGTTGAGGAAATAAGAGAAGTTATTGGTAATAACATGAAGGATAATGGAAGTGTGGATGATTTTGTAGCAAGTATTACAGAAGAAGTCCTCGAGAAAATGCATTATCTTCACGCAACATTGACAGAGACCTTGAGGCTATACCCTGCAGTCCCAGTAGTATTATTCATGTCCATAAACTGCAATATATGCATAACTAAAACCAACAAAATCTATCGTTTCTACTCGTTTGTATCAATCTGTGATTGTATCTCATATGCAGCATGCTATTTGTTGATATTCAGGATGGCAGGTGTGCGGATGCAGATGATGTTCTTCCTGATGGCTTTCACATCAGGAAAGGGGATGGGGTTTATTATATGTCCTATGCAATGGGGAGAATGTCTTACGTTTGGGGGAATGATGCAGAGGATTTCCGACCAGAAAGATGGTTGAAAGATGGGATTTTCCAGCCAGAGTCACCATTCAAATTCATAGCATTTCATGTAAGAGTATGTTTTAATTATTTGTACCTTCATACTTAGCGTCTCCCAAAGTGATATAGGTGATCACTGAGGCATATAGTTGTTGTTAAGTACAGTTCGCGTTAGAGTGGGCTAGAGTCCCACATTGGTTGGGAATGGACGGTCTGCTTATATGGACTTGGACAAGCCTCACCTCATAAGCTAGCTTTTGGATTGAGTTATCCACAAGTGCCATATCTTTACAGTTTGAAAAATAGGAGATTATGCTCAAAGATGTCAAGTTCTAGCAGAGAGCTGGTCAAGATCTCGCTTAGGGATTTTGATGCTTATGTTGGTTTGTAACCGGGAAGATAATCTGTGTAGGATACCATAAGGGATACTGCTAAATCTTACTTGACGTGGGCTGCATCATATTATCTTTTCTCTAACTCATTGGTTCATTAAATTTACAGGCTGGTCCAAGATTATGTCTAGGCAAAGATTTTGCTTATCGGCAAATGAAGATATTATCAATGGCTCTTCTCCATTTCTTCAGGTTCAAATTATCCGATGACACGAAAGAAGTAACTTATAGAACCATGTTTACACTCCACATCAAAGAAGGGCTTCAGGTTCGTGCAGTTCTGAGAAGAGAATTAGTAGAAGCATGAAATACAGAGACACTTTCAAATTTCAATGTATAAATGTCCTATTTAAAGTTAATCTACAGATGTAATACCTGTCCATCCCTCCATATGAACTATAAGTTCAACTATTCACAACTTCGTAACAATAAAGTGGATGCTAATATTTCATCATGTTCTTGATTTAGTCTTAAAAGTAAGAATGGCTTCATTTAGAGAGATGTTGCCCTTAGAATTTCATATTCGTAACCTGGCTTGTTTTAGTGAACTTGAATAACAAACTAAAAAGTAGGAGTTGAAATTATAACAAACTACCTTATCTTTATCACAGATTTGTGACACACTCAACAAGCTATATTTTAGCCCATTTACATAGTAAACATCTTCAATAGAATATTCTAAGGATTTTCCAATTCTACCAATCCCTAGAATGTAACCCTTTTTTCCATTTCTAAATGAAACACTACCACCTTGTAATGCTTTAAGAGAGAGAAAATTTTCATTCTTGGAGCATCCATTATCCATAAACCAGCACTGACTGCTTCCTCCTGACTGTTCCTGCATATGAGATCATTTGTTAGCTTTACGAACCCATTTCAATTTGAGCTCCCAAAAGACAGACAAAGGTGTTATCAACGACTTCTTGGTCCAAGAGGGCAAAATTTTTGTGATTTCCGAATTCTCGAACCTGATCATTTTTTCACTAATTTCTTGTTATTAGCATATTTTGACTGATTTTCAAACACCCTTTTTAGGCATAATACATAAATAGGACCTTAAACTTGGCTTCAAATTTTAAGTTGGACCTTGAATTTTCATAGTGCACAAGTAGGTATTTTAACTATCCCACGCTTAAACAAAACAACACTCGAGTCCTACCTGGCAAAACGCGTGTAAGACTATTTCTGGCCTTGATTTTTACACGCGTTTTGCCAGGTAGGACTCGAGTGTTTTTTTGTCTAAGCGTGGGATAATTAAAGTGCCTACTTGTGCACTATGAAAGCTCAAGGTCCAAGTTAAAATTTGAAGTCAAGTTTAAGGTCCTATTTATGTACTATGCCTTTTATAAACCAATGAGCATGATAACTAATCGATTACATAAATTGGATTGGCTTTTGCTGTTTTTCTCCTGCCAAACAGGCTATAAAGAAACGTTGCACAAATTACGTAGAAACATTGGATACTGAGGACTTAGCAGCTGCCTAACTCACAGGGAACCTAAATCAGAAAATTGCAAGGCCTCACCATATTTGCACAAGGATACGTTAGTGGTTGTCATGGATATTCTTCAGAGCTCCACCTCCATAACAGACACAATTCTCTCATTTCTCTTTTGTGTGTTCATAGTTCATCTTATGACCAGAAAACTACATGGAAAAAAGAGAAACCATCCAATTGGCGGCACCATTTTCAATCAGCTTATAAACTTCCACAGGGTGCACCATTACATGACTGATCTTGCTGGCAAGTACAAGACTTACAGATTGAATAGCCCTTTGAGCAATAAGATTTATACTTCTGACCCTGCTAACATCGAATACATTTTCAAAACAAACTTTGACAACTATGGCAAGGTACACCATTTTCTTGACATCCTAGATAAACTTTTCGCTTGTCCATAAACTAGTTACTGTTTGGGGGAGGAAGCACCACAACTAAAGTTTGGTATGATAATAAATAATGAAAATAAATTGGACACGAGAATTTTACGTAGAAACCCCTTAAACAAATAGAGGGGAAAAACCACAGGGTAGAAGGATTTTACAATGATAATATGGGAGTACACTGCTCTCAAATACAAGGAGAAAACAACAATAAACACTTCTCTTTTGTAAAAGGAACAACTCACTAAAGAGGACACTCAAGACTACAATATTTATCTTGGTGTATAACTCTCTTTGTTTTCTTACTCTTTGGATTGTATTTTTTTGTGGGATGATCTAAATGAGGGTAAGAAGGTCTCTATTAATAGAAAACTGAAAACGCTTAAAATACGTGTTTTTTGTGTAAAATATGCGTTTTCTTGTCAAAAGTTGCTAAATGAGGCAACAACTTTTGAAACGCGTAAAATATGTGTTTTCTTCTTGGACGGTGCATGTACACCTCCCTTTTTGACTTTCTTGCAGCTACCAAATAAGTTGCAGCTGGCTATATGGATCTCACAGTAGATGTAACAAAATGGTGAAACGATTCTCAGATTGCCAACTTGATATTTTTTAATAATCTGCAGGGTATAATTATAGCATACTACAGGACCTATTCGGCAATGGGATTTTCGCAGTTGATGGAAATAAGTGGCGGGAGCAGAGGAAATTTCAAGCCACGACTTCTTCGCAAGGGTCTTGAGGGATTTCAGTACTATCGCCTTCAAAAAAGATGTGGCAAAGCTAGCTCACATATTGTCTGAAGCTGCCAATTTCAACAAAACAGTTGACATTCAAGAAAGTTTCCATGACTTGATTTCATTAACAAACCCTTTTTTTCCCACCAAACAAGTAAACCTAGTGTTGCCAATGCAGGATCCATTCATGAAAGCATCTCTAGATTCTATTTTCAGAATTCCCTTTGTAGTTGAGCTAGACAACAATGTGCAGTTCAAATGAAGAAGGCAAAAAATTTAGCGATGCATTTGACAATGCTAATGTAATGACAACTTGGAGATATGTTGATGTCTTCTGGAAGATTAAAAGAGCTCTCAATATAGGATCAGAAGCCAAGTTACGGGACAATATAAGAACTGTTGATGCGTTTGTTTATAAGTTGATCCAGAGAAAAACTAAGCAGATGACTAAACCAGAAGCTTATTTATCTGTAGGTTAATCGTCTTAGAGATACTTCTTTTATTAATGCAGATAGATGCTTAGCTATTATGATCTTTTGCCAGTTGCAGTGGAAGAAAGAAGACATTTTGTCAAGGTTTCTGCAAATAACTGGTACAGATCCAAAGTATTTGTGCGATATAGTATTGAACTTCATAATAGCTGGCAAAGATACAACAGCAGTCAACCTTTCTTGGTTCATATATGTCCTATGCAAGTACCCTCATGTACAGGAGAAAGTAGCACAAGAGATTAAATAAGCAACAACTGTGAAAGAAAATGCAACAGACATAACTGATTTTGCTGCCAGTGTGAGTGAGAATGCCCTTAAAAAGATGCAATATCTTCATGCAGCACTGACAGAGACTCTTAGGCTCTATCCCGCAATTCCAACAGTAATAAAGAACAACTTTTATCATACAGAAGCGGCTAAGTAGGTGTATGCTTTAAGTTTTCATTATTATGTCTCTTACTGCAGGATCCGAAAATATGCTTTTCGGATGACACCTTACCAGATGGATTCAGTGTGAAAAAATTGACATGGTGAGTTACCTACCATATGCAATGGGAAGAATGAAATTTATATGGGATGATGATGCAGAAGAATATAAACCAGAGAGATGGCTTGATGGGGATGGTTTCTTCAGGCCAGAGAACCCCTTCAAATTTACAGCTTTCCAGGTTGGTCAAAGTTCTTTAATTATCATTTGTTAAAGCCTCTGTATAAATTTTCCTCGTGCCTATATACTGTCACATTAACTAGCTAGCTAAGCACATTCTTTTGTTGATAAAACAGTCAGGGCAGAGGATCTGCTTGGGTAAGGAGTTTGCTTATAGGCAAATGAAGATATTCTATGCAGTTTTGTTACGTTACTTTGTTTTCAAGTTGAGTGATGACAAGAAGGCTATCAACTACAGGACAATGATTAGTCTTCACATTGATGGGGGACTGCATGTTCGTGTCTTTCGTAGATAGGGCAATTAGAAAGATCTAGTTTAGATTGATATGTATAATGTATATAATTAGTATTGCTCCTGTTCTGCCTGAATGTTGTTTATGACATCAATATCCAAAATAAGCCTATGGAAATAAAGTTTGCTATATCTATGGGATGTATCATTGTTACAGATTCACTTTTTCCTTGTTTTACCTTCCTTTCCACATTTTTTCATACCATGTCAGTTTCTAGATTTTCTATTCTCTAGCTTCAAACGCACAACCACAGATAGAACTTGTATGAACATTGTTTACCTCATTGATGTTTACTGTTGAATTAGGAAAGTATTTTATTCATAAACTCAAAATCTCTTTAATCTCACTTCAAGTTCTCTATGTTTCTTTTCTTTTCTGTATTTTGAAAATAACTAGCAACATCCTTATTTATAATAGTAAAAAACCAAATTAAAGGGAAAAGAACACTTACACCCCAAAAAGGAAAATTATTTACAAGCAGTTACCCCCTTACTTTCATATCACTCTTGTTTTTAACTGTTAATTCACGTTTACTGTTTGATATCATTGAAGTATATATATACTCTGATAATATAATAAAAGGAAGTAGAGAACACTACTAAATTACTCTTTGATACCATTAGAGTATATATATATATATATATATATAACAAGTAGTGTTTCAATGAAAAGACAATTCAATTATTGTTTAATACCATCAAAGTATATAGATATCATCAAAGTATATAGATACTATCAAAGTATATATAGATACCATCAGAGTATATATGGTGAAGAAACAGTGGTTCAGCAAATAGAATAAGGGGGTAGGCGGGTAAATTGTTTGGGTCGTGGGCCCAACTCGAGTAAATAGTTTATTAGGTTGGGTCCAATTTGGATACATATTTGGGAAAATTATCAAACTACACACTTTTATAATTATATTTGCTAAAAGTCCCAACCCTTTAAAAAAATTACCAAAATCCCTTATTTTTAGTTTTTCCCTTCATCTTGCGGATACATCACTCAAAAAATATTCTCTCTCCTCTAAATCCTTTTCTCTCGTTCTCTCTCCGTTTTCAAGATCCAAAAATTTAAGAAATTTACTGAGCATATCCCTAATTTCTCGCCTAAAATCACTCACACGAGTTAGAGGTTACAATCTATCATCTCCTTTTGATTTTCAATTGCATTCTCTCTTTATTTTCATAGCTTTTACTGAGCATATCCTTAATTTCTCACTCGTGATTCTGATTCTTCTAATAGTGGTGGTTTTGATGAAAATAGATTTAAACACCGTAATAAGGCCTTTAATTATGAAGAAATTGCGAAAGGATGCTTGTTCAAGTTTGAAATCTTCAGTTCTCATAGTCTCAAGTTCAAAATCTCTGGTTCCAAAAGCTTCCAAAAAAGGAGAAAAAAAGTCAAAATAGTAGTCTATTTTCTATGTATCACTATGTATCTAGATTTGTCATATACTTGATACATAAGTTCGATATGTATCTGCTACTCTAATGTATCATATTATGTTCTGTTTCCTGAAGCAAATTATATAATGTATCAGGTAGTATTTTGATCTGATTCATTTGTTCTTTCAAGCTAATACAACAATCTTCAATGTATCAACCATAAATTTGTCGAATGGTCATGTATTACTATGTATCTGGATTTGTCATGTACTTGATACATAAGTTCGATATGTATCTGCTAATCTAATGTATCATATTATGTTCTATTTCCTGAAGCAAATTATATAATGTATTAGGTAGTATTTTGATCTGATTCATTTGTTCTTTCAAGCTAATACAACAATCTTCAATGTATCAACCATAAATTTGTCGAATGGTCATGTATTACTATGTATCTGGATTTGTCATGTACTTGATACATAAGTTCGATATGTATCTGCTAATCTAATGTATCATATTATGTTCTGTTTCATGAAGCAAATTATGTAATGTATCAGGTAGTATTTTGATTTGATTCATTTGTTCTTTCAAGCTAATACAACAATCTTCAATGTATCAACCATAAATTTGTCGAATGGTCATGTATTACTATGTATCTGGATTTGTCATGTACTTGATACATAAGTTCGATATGTATCTGCTAATCTAATGTATCATATTATGTTCTGTTTCATGAAGCAAATTATGTAATGTATCAGGTAGTATTTTGATTTGATTCATTTGTTCTTTCAAGCTAATACAACAATCTTCAATGTATCAATCATAAATTTGTCGAATGGTCATGTATTACTATGTATCTGGATTTGTCATGTACTTGATACATAAGTTCGATATGTATCTGCTAATCTAATGTATCATATTATGTTCTGTTTCATGAAGCAAATTATGTAATGTATCAGGTAGTATTTTGATTTGATTCATTTGTTCTTTCAAGCTAATACAACAATCTTCAATGTATCAACCACAAATCTGTCGAATGGTCATGTATCAGTTATCAATGTATCAAACTCAAATATAAGATGAAAGTTTATGTATCAGATTCTTGTATCAAGCTTTACTGCTTCTGATACATCTACAACATTTATCAATACAAGATGTTATGTATCAACCACAATTCAGTTGAAAATTAAATTATTTTTTCATCAGTACATGCCAACTATCACAGGGTGAAATATAAAAGGCACAAGAAAGAGCCCCCAAAAAATTGAAAAAAGGAAAAAAAGAAGAAAAGAAAATGAGATCCACTATCACAGTTTTGCTACAGCAAGAATCAAGCAGGATGCTTCTTCTTCTTCTTCTTAGTCTTCAACCTATCACATAGAAAAGTTTTCTCTAATTGATCCACCCTCTGCGCTAGCGAATTCAACATCCGTGTTTGTATTTCATTTTTTTGGCATAGTTCATTCATCTTTCTCATCATATTCTCATTCTTTTCCATCATTTTCTCCAACAACTCTCTGTTTCTTCTACTCTCCTCTCCCCTGTCAAGCCTTTGTGATTTTATATCGGGATATTCATCTCGATTCGGTTGATGAAATTCGAATTTTGGATTGAAGTTTTTGTTCGATGTTATGCTCTGTTTTTTGAGTTTTTCATGTCCCTCATAACTGTTACGCTTTATATGGATTATTTCCCTTATTTAGCAAACTAATTGATTGAAACAAGGAATCCTAAATTAAATCACGTTACTATCCATAAATAACTCAACAACATTAATTATACTATACCTAAAACGTGATGTATCAGAAGAACCAGTAATGTATCAGAAATCAGGGAAAAATCAGGGAAATCGGGTAATTTAAGAAAAATGAAAGATAAGTTGTAATTGGGCTTTTTCACTATGAGATTTAGGTAAAGTTTACTAAATATTTTGTCTAATGGGTCCAATTTGTGTAGTTTAGGACTAGAAAATTTATTCCTATATGAATTAGGACAAACAAATCATAACTAGACATTAATTAAATAAATATAAAAAATAATAAATCCTAAACAACTTAAAATTTCTACTCCAACTTTAAATTATTTTTTCACAACTGTTCATGAGTAATCAACATGCATCTGAAAAGCTTCATTCGTAGAATGACATTAGTGCTAGCAAACCTCAAAACAATACTCTCTTATGTATCAATAACAGTTTCCCTCTTCTGTTCTTTTACAAAAGAGAACCATCATCATCCTATATTATAAGTGGAAAATTATGAAGTTAAAAGTTAGATTACGAAAATGGTGTTCCCTCAGAAAAATGAGATTTGTTTTTTTAGTTCTATGAATAATTTTGGTATACTAAATTGGATGCATGATCTCTAGCTTTAATTACTGCTCCTTTTCAGTTCACCATCAAACATACGTTAGAATTACCCTTAAATTGAATGCTCATAATATCCTTCAACAAATAAGTAAACTATTGATTCATGACCTTTAAATTTAAAGTTCCTTAACAATAATACAGGAGAACATGAAAAAAAAGAACCTTGCCTAATAAATAGAAAGGGACGTTTGATAGAGTGTATACGAGTAATGCTAAATAAAATGTATTAGTAATGCTGACATTATTTCTTATACACTATTTTGTTTGATGTATTAGAAATAATAAGTCTGGCATAACTTTTATTAAAAAAATATATATTTTTCTTACAAAACTACCCTCCACACACTTTAACTTTGGAAAATAGAAAATATTTTGAGTGGGATTTGATGGGTAGTTGTGTCATTAGTCAATCTAATGCATGTGTTGAAACCCTTTGTATTACTAATACATGAAAATTCAGGATATTAGTAATACACACTTCAATACACAATTAAGGAGTCGTTTGGTAGAGTGTATTAGAAGAAATAATGAATATCTTTTTGGTATATTTTTTCAAGCTATGTATAACTAATGCTTGCATTAGTAGTGTGTATTACTAATACATGAAAATTTATGACATTAAATTTTGTATGCAGTGCATGTTATATTTAATATACCAAACCAAATAATGTGTAATAAATAATCTCTGCATAATTAATATAAGCATAACTAATACAATCATTACTAATACACTTTATTTAACATTATTCTTATAGACTCTGTCCACCAAACTCATAATAGACAAATGTACTATTAGATCAGATTATCACAAACTTTAACACTATTATATATTAGCTATCCCAATGATACAAACAGGGGCAGAGCTACTGCCTTACTAGGGTGGTCAGCTGACCACCCTTCGTCGAAAAATTAGATAGTTTTTTTTTATGTTATTTGATTATATTAATAAATAATGCACACCCTTAAACACAGTTGAGGTTGGTAGCCTAGCGGTAAGCGTGTTCATTCAAGTGTCCATAAAGGGACTGATTCAGGCGGCAAACGGAGTTCTTCCTCTGTGGAGAATATTCGTGAGGGAGAGACATGTATACTTCTTTTTTTGGAACATGTTAAGGCTTTACGCTCTAACTCACCTTCATAACTCTAGGTGTTGTCGCGCTTAAGTTATCATTCTTTTTCCACTGTCTGATTGCAGTAGGGGGTCACATAGTGGTTAAGAGGTTCGAATCTAGGTGTAGCAATTTTGTAATAATCTTTTTAAGTTGTAAAGAAAACAGAAGGGAAATAAATAGAAATAGCTACCTCTCTTATAACTAGCCCTCTCACTCATTATTCAAGCCCCATTAAATACCTTTTTTTACTAATACTATGAAAGTTTGTCCCATCATCATAATGAAATCCACATTAAAAATGGTACACATTTCAATTTTTTTTTTTTTAAATTACTGATGGAATTTTTTTTTTATTATTTATATAATTCAATAACTTCTTCTGTCTATCATTAATTGTCCAATATATAAAAATAGTTATTCACTTTTATTTGTTTAGTTTAAAAAATTAAGAGATAATTTATTATATCATGATTATTTTATCCCTATTGCTAAATACTATTCATTTCTTAATATTTAAACAACTTATAATTAATATGAATAATATAGTAAAATTGCCCTTCTATTTATTGTTTCTTAAGGATATGCCAAGCCAAACATCAAGAAAAGATGAACGAGGGAGTAGTAGCTAAAACCGTTTTTGTTGACTTTTCTTTGTTAGTTTTGATTTATACCATTGATAGTTTTATAATTATAAATTTTCATATGATTTAGTTAAATGATATGTAATTTAATTTTAAATTTGGATGCACCCACTCATCAGTAAAAAAATATATATTTTATGCACACATTCAGCTAAAAAAATTCACTCTTTAAAGTTTGAATACCTTTAACAAATTTCGTAGCTCCGCCACCGGATACAAAGTACCTTCCATTGTTAATAATAGAAAGGCTACAATCCCTAGGTTTGCACCAGCCCCTGCTAAATTCTTGTTTCCCCACTTGCTCAAATAATAGCCAGCGTGGGGTTGCTTCTTCCTGAAAGTAAGTTGGCGGAACTCAGACTTCACTAAAAATCAAATTTCATAATGTCGTTAGCGGAACTCAAACTTCACTTCCTCAAATAATAGCCAACGTGGGATTGTTTTAGTGTAGGGATAAAATGGTAATTCAACTTTGCATTTTGAAGTTTTCCACTTTTAATAATAACTAGTTTAATATAGATGTTTTACAAGTGTGTGTCACGCTAATTAATATAAGCATCAGATTTTGCTATCTTCTTTTAGAAGCACTACATGAACTCAAAACTTGAACATCGACTTGTGTTAATAGTTCTCTCAATAGTTCTCCATCATTTAGAGGTGAAATATGATTTTCAAGAACTCTCTTCCGAGCTTCTTGATTCTCCTCAAAACACCCGACTGCAATATTAAATGCATCTTTCAATGCCATCTACCCCCTTATTGGGTTTAACATACATTATCTTCTGTACATTTTGTATCTCTTTTTCTCATTAACTTTACTTTTCCTTTGCCATTTTCAAAAACTGCCATAGTGGATGTCCTTTTTTCATCTCATATAGATGTATATATACGTATAGACATAAATAGATTAAACTAGATTTATAATGAATATTGTTCTTGATCCGCTTACAAACTTAATTAGTAAGACTATAACCCTAAATTTATAGGTTCATCATTCAAATAAAAGTTTTGCATATCAAGATTGACTACTTAATTATAACCTTATATTTCAAATTCAACAAATTAATAATTTGATTAAAGATTCAACTATAATACTAACAAATAATATACCAAAATATAGTTAAATAATATAATAAAAAATATCACAATTAAATAAATAAAAAAAAGAGATAAACCCTTGATTTATCTTTTTGGCAACTTCAAAATTTGAATCAAGTCTATTTTAGTGGAAAAGAGATTCTTCGTGTAGGGAATTTAACCACAATAAGAAAATCATCTCCATTTAATTTTTATTATGTTTATTATAGTCAATATTTAATATCATTAAAATGATGGTATAATAATTGAAGAAAAATGGTGAAAAATAATTTTATCTAAAGCGAAGTCTTTTAATAAAGGGTAAAAAGTTCAAACAACACATTTCTAAGATATCTCTCTCTATATATATATAAATATAAATATAATCAAACAGACTTTTATGGACTTTAGAAATACATCTAGAATTTAATAGCTAAAAGTAGATTTTTTTTCTTCTTACAGGTATATAATTTTTAATATATTTTCCTCCAAATATATTTACCAATAGTTCATTATCTAAAAATGATGGCATTATATTTCTAGAAGTTTGAACTAGTATGGTAATGTTCATTTAACAAAATAAATCAATTAGTTACAACCATACTATGTAAAATTGTAACTGGAAATAATCTTTTTGATTCTAGATAAATTAATATATTAAGAATTGTATGATTATTATAATAAATTTGTCTTTTTCCACATAATTTGCTATGAACTCTTGAAATTTCAAAGGCAAAGTTCATTCAGAATTTAATTTATTGTCAGTGTCTTCAACCATGGGTACTAATTGAGGCTCAAAACGTGGGAATTCTTAATTAATCAAATATAATACGACGATTTTAACGACTAATTTTTATATTTCAAAGTCGTAGTCTGTGGTCTCTATAAATAGAACGAGACAGCTTTGGAAAATGTAACAATATTTACCTTGAAACCGTTTTTTGGTATATTACATAGTTTGAGAAGAATATATATCGATGGATTTAATACTGTCATCGAAAAAAACAGATAAAATAGTAATGGAAGCTGAAGGAGTTGGTGGATATTACGCTTGGTCAAGTAGCCAATTTCCTCTTCTTAGACAGAAAAAACTTGCTGCTGGATTATTTCTTCTTCAGCCTCGTGGGTTTGTTCAACCTTACTATTCTGTTTCCTCAAAAATTGCTTATGTTTGTCAAGGTACGTATCACATATACATATATATTTTTTCATGCAAGGTTTCTTCTTAATTATATCGTCTTGGACAATCCTTTCCTGTTAATTATTATTGCTACAACGAAAATTTAATTTCACAGGTGAATGCATTGTTGGATTGATATCATCAGAAGATTCAAAAGAAGAAGTTATAAAATTACAAAAAGGGGATACTCTACCAGTTACCTTGAAACAAGTGTCATGGTGGTACAATGATGGAGACTCTAAACTTGAAATAATTTTCTTAGGAGAATATGACGATGAATACACACCTGGAGAATACTGCGGTTTCTTCTTAACTGGATTCACCGGTATTTTAAATGGATTCTCTAATGAAGTTATAGCTAAATCTTTTCACATGACCAAAACTGAAATCGAAAAACTTATAAAAGACCAGAGTAGTTCTAATACTATAATTAAGATAAAGGAAGGCACAAAAATGCCAGAACCATGCAACAAAAACGCGAAACACAAGTTGGTTTTCAACTTGGATAGTGCAAAACATTGTACTGTTGAGGTAAAAAATGGTGGAATTTTATCCGCGGTAACTTGTAGGAATTTACCATTGCTTAGAAACGTTGGATTAAGCGCAAATCGCGTAGTTTTGGAAGGTGGTGCTTTATTTGGTCCGATTTTTACAGCGGATATGTCCGTTCAATTGAGTTATGTTACGAAAGGAAGTGGACGTGTTCAAATTGTGGGACCTTTACGTAAGGTTGTGTTGAATACTAAAGTGGAGGAAGGTGAATTGTTTTTCGTACCAAAATTCTTTCCGTTTGTTGTAGAAGCTGATGAAGGAGGAATGGAGTTCTTCTCCGTCATAACATCATCAAAGTAATTATAAGTACTGCTATTATTTAGCTATATATGATAACTTATGCGACAATTTACTTAAAATGTAATGTAATTGATTCATATATATATATATATATATATTTGCAGGCAAGTAGATGGAGAATTATCAGGTGGGAAAAAATCAATCTGGGAAGCAATATCTCCATCGGTTTTAGAGGTCTCTCTAAATATGACTCCAGATTTGACAGAGTATTTCAAGTCCAAGATTGCTAAGGGTGCAGTGATTGCCCCACCTTCAACTATTTAAGTAATTGTTCCAATTGTTACTTGTTAGTCATTTGAGATGTATACATATGTTTAACAAGTGTATAATAATATTAGTATGTAATACATCTATATGCGTGAAAATAAGATCTATGGTGAAAAAGATGGGAGCTTTTGTTTTAGCTTATATTCTGCTGTGACGTGCCACGGTGCCAGTATGTAAATTATATGAATGTCTTCTTATGAATACAAGGGAAATGCATTTGGTTTAGTTCTTTGTCAGTTCGTGTTTACGTTCAAATATGTTTTAAAAATATATTTTTTTAGTCGAAAGTCTATAGAAAACAATAATTCTATTCAACACACAATAGTCGGGAGTAAGTTTTGTGTATCTTTTTCAAATCCGATGGTGCATATATGTTATTATTAATTAATGTCGACACTAAAGAGTACAGTTGCAATTTTTTCACAAAATAATGTGATCTGATATATATATATATATAGGTGGAGTGGAAAGAAATAAGAAATAAGTCCTTGTGAGGAATAACAATAGTTTTATTATAGAAGCTAAAAATATAGTTAATCCCTAACAATACTTTTTTGAAAAATACTTTTGAGAAAAAAAATACTTAGAAGCACTTTGAAAAGTTTGGCCAAAAATTAATTATTGCTCAAAAAGTATTTTAAAATTTATTGGCCAAACATAAATTATTTCTTACAAAAGTCTCTTTTTTTTTTAAAAACAGACACTTCTAAAAATAAACTTAGTTTAGAAGCTTGGTCAAACAGAATATTAGTGACAAACTATCATGTTGTTAGCCTTGTGGGAGATGAATTTTAGTATTCTTCCATCGTAACTTTCAGGTTGTTATCTTCTATCTTACTATAATCCTTTATGTTATAGTTAATTTATTACAAGTAGTTAGGAATGGCAATGGGATAGGGCGGGGCAGGACGGATCGGGTTCAAAAACTTTTATAAGAAAATTTCGCGGGGCGGGGCAGGTTGCTGGTAGGGAATTTTGATCGGTTGCTTCTTTGCTTGCTGGAATTGGTATCAAGTTTATCTATTTTGTTGACTTTTATATTATTCCCTTCCAGTTATAGATTACTTTTAATACTATAAGATTATTGCTATGTATGAACATAATTTAAGAAAATAAATATGTAACTAAAAAAAATAAGGAATACAATTAGTAATTATCTCATTTAAGAAAATAAGTACTGCAAACGAGAAATAAAGCAAAATGAAAAAATTAGTGAGAAGTAGCTGGAAAAACGAAACTGTCTACAAGCCTTTTAAGTGTGAATATTACGTAGAATTCATTAAAATGTAAGAAAAAATAACTTACTTTTATAAATAATCACAATAATGATTACATTAACTAATATTACTTAGCACAAAAATGAACGAGGAATTTTGGAAATAGCATATCATACTGTCAAATTAGTTCAAAGAAGTAAGAAAACTAGAGCGGGACGGGGCGGGGCGGTTTCAAAACAGCAAATTATGCCATGTGTGGTGGGGCGAGGCGAGGCTAGTTAAATTTTTTACAGGTTAAGCCTCAACTCGCCCTGTCCTATTGTCATCCGTATTAGTAGTTGTGTTATATTATCATGCTTATATATAATGCCTCTTATTTTTTTACCTTATTGTAACAATATAATTTTGACTTTTGATATCAATCATGAAATTTTGTTCACAATATTTAATTTTGTTCATTAATTGTTAATATGATAATGAGTTATCATGCTTTTTTTAAGTACTTTTTTATCTTAAAAAAATTGCTTTATTTTTTTTAAAATTTTATACTTAATAATATAACATATACACAAAAGTTATTCCTTTTTATATATTTATTAATAGTTATTGTTAGGGCTGTTCACAGTTTTAGTTAAAACCAAAACCAAACCGAAAATTTAACCAAACCGAATAAAAAAACCGACATTTGGTTTGGTTTGGTTTTAAATTTGAATAACCGATAATATTTGGTTTGGTTATGGTTATAGGAAAAAATAACCGAATAAATAACTGAACCAAACCGATAATTATATACATAAAATTTATAATTATTTATATGTATAATATTAGTTTTTCATAAATAATTAAAGATATTTTATACCTTTTAATTATTAATTTAATATTAATCTACTTATTTTTAAGGCCCAACAATCCAAGCCCAACTCTCAAGCCCAATTCTAAATCCTAAATTCCTAATAAGCACTAAGCACTTAAGCAGCAGGCATCAACATAATGTAAAAGTTAAAACTTTAAAACCCTAGTATCTATTTTTCTTTTACATTTCTGTTCCTCTCACGTTGGTTTCTCACAAAGTCACAGACCCACAGTCATAGACTAACAGTGAAGGCTCAAAAGCAACCTCAACTTCTCAACCCCAAGTACAAGATTGTCAAATTTTGAGAAGGTTTATAAGAAGTTTTTCAAATTTTAAATTGATTTTAAGTTGTTTTCTTTTTTGTTTAGAATGTTTAAGTTGTTTCCTTTTCTGTTTCGAATCTCTGTGGGCCGTGAGGAAAAAAGAGCTTCGTAAGAATTTGAAGAATGTAGAGAGAGAATATTTGAATTGTCTCGGCTAGTCATAAATCGAATAACTGAACCAAATCGAACCAAACCGACAATAACCAAACCCGTGGTTATTATTTTACTTGGTTTGGTTATGGTTTTAGACATTTAATAACCGATTAAATTGGTTTGGTTATGATTTTAATCAATAACCGACACAAACCGAACCATGAACACCCCTAGTTATTGTAATACACATATAAAATACGTACACTAGCTAACTAGACATTGATGTGACCCCATATAACCCTCACGTGTCTATATACATACTAGTGGTGGCGCGCAATTTTTGAGCACAGGCCTAATATATGCTAGTTTCATCTTTACTCATTATTGCCTCCACTTTGATAAAGTTTGTGGTCCAAGGTTAAAGTGTTTGAAATCATATATTATTAAAAGCTGAATTATTATTTTATCTCTATTTTAAATAAAATATATAACAATAATAATTCAGTGAAATTCTACAACGTGGGTTTGGAGAGGGTAAAGTGTATGCAGATCTTACTCCTACCAAGGTAGGACGGATGTTTTCGAAAGACTCTTGGCTCAATAAAAGCATAAAAGCATAGAAAGAGGTTAGATAAGGCATATATGGGAGAACAAATAATGAGAGCGACGGAAATAAAATAGAATAATCAAAGTACAGAAAGTGATAAATAATAACAGAAATCAGAGTACAAGAAATTATAGTGCGTTAATACGCCTATTAATAAGTAGGAATAACGAGACTATGTACTAGACTTCTATCCTAATGTGGGTCTTCCACACCCTCCTATCTAAGGTCATGTCCTCGGTAAGCTGTAATTGCGCCATGTCCTGTCTAATCACATCTCCCCAATATTTCTTCGGCCTACCCCTACTTCTCCTGAAATCATCCATAGCCAACCTCTCACACCTCCACACTGGGGCATCTGTGTCTCTCATCTTCACATGTACAAACCATCTCAGTCGCATTTTCCGCATCTTATCTTCCACCGAGGCCACTCCTACCTTGTCCCGAATAGTCTCATTTCTAATCCTGTCGCTCCTGGTATGCCCACACATCCATCTCAACATTTTCATCTCGGCAATTTTCATTTTTTAAACGTGAGAGACCTTAATTGGCCAACACTCTGCCCCATATAACATAGCCGGTCTAACCACCACTTTGTAGAACTTGCCCTTAAGTTGTGGTGACACCTTCTTATCGCATAGCACACCGGAAGCGAGCCTCCATTTCATCTCCCCGCTGCCTTGCATGATAGACCTAAGGTACTTGAAATTAATTTTCTTTTGGATTGTCTGGTCACCAAGCCTAACTTTTATGCCAACCTCCTGAGGTGTCTCACTGAACTTGCACTCTAAGTACTCTGTCTTGGTACTACTCAGCTTAAACCCTTTAGACTCTAAGGTATGTCTCCAATCCTCCAGCTTAGCGTTAACTACACTACGAGTCTCATCGATCATGACTATGTCGTCCGCGAAAAGCATACACCATGGCACCTCACCTTGAATTTATCGCGTCAATCCATCCATCACCAAGGTAAATAAAAATGGAATGAGAGCTGATCCTTGATGCAACCCCATCCCGTCTGGGAAGTGCTCTGAGTCCCCTCCTACTATCCTTACCGTGATTTTGGCACCCTCATACATGTCCTTGATCACCCTAATGTACGCCACCGGTACACCTTTAGCCTCCAGACATCTCCATAGTATCTCTCGTAGAACTTTATCGTAAGCCTTTTCTAGGTCGATGAATGTCATATGCAAGTCCCTCTTCCTCTCCCTATACTTCTCCACCAGTCTCCTCATAAGATGGATGGCTTTTGTAGTTGAGCGTCCCGGCATAAATCCGAACTAGTTCTCTAAAAGAGACACGCCTCTCCTGACCCTCATCTCCATCACTCTTTCCCACACTTTCATAGTATGGCTTAGAAACTTGATACATCTATAGTTGTTGCAGCTCTGGATATCCCCCTTATTTTTGTATCGGGGGATCATTACGCTCGACCTCCATTCTTCGGGCATCGTTGCCATTTTAAATAAAATATCTAATTAATTAAATATCAAATAATGTTTTTACTGAGCCGAGGGTCTCCAGGAAACAGCCGTCCTACCTTGATAGGAGTAAGGTCTGCGTACATTCTACCCTCCCAGACCCCATGTTGTGGGATTTCACTGGATTGTTGTTGTTGTTGTTGTTGTTGTATAATACATATTATACTATAAATATTAAAAGTGGGAAGGTGTTAAGTCAAAAGTTGATTAAAATGAGAAAGACATTAAGAATATGATAATGAAAAGATCATGGTTTCAAGACCCTTCATTTCAATAAATTAAATTTTAAAACTCTTAATTTTTCATTTTCTCATTGAATGAAGGAAATAGTTGGTCTTGCAACCTATAAATTAAGACATTGGACAATATCAGATAAATCATAAAAAATGATATTGCTCAATTGTTGATTTCAAAGTTTTTTCTTTTATTTGATTTCTTCTCCATCTATGCATTACCACATTTATTTGTGTTTATGTTTTTTATTTTTATCATCTCTCAAATTTGATGGCATCATAATATAACTGGGGTGACAATTTGGCCGGTTGAGTCAAGTTTGAGCGGGTCATAATAGGTTAAGACAGTAATTGAGTCAAGACCCAACCTAACCCAAATTAGTTTGGGTAAAAACAGGTTGGGTTAAAATGAGTTAGGTAATGGATTATATAACGAGTCCAGACTAACCCAACTCAATTTTTACTAAGCTTAATTATTTTATTTGTTCTTTTAAACTATTTTAGTACCTAATAAAATTATTTTTTTCTTTATTATAGCTATATATAACATATCAAATTGAAAAAAAAAATCTTAAAATTTTTTTAACAAGATTTCTCATGAGCCAATTCGGGTTATACATCAACCCAATTTTTAATGGGTTGGGTTGAAATGGATTGAACTAATGAATGGGCCGGTCAATAATCAACCCAAACTTAAACGGGTTGGGTTGGGTTGGATTTTGCCATCCCTAAGTATAACTATAATTATAGGTGATAAGTTCGATGATTCATTATATTTGTTTGGCAAGAATCTCTTATTTCTTTACAACAAATTTTTTATGTTGCACAATATCAATTTTTGAATTTTTAAAATTTGTTGATTATGTGAAAGATGGGATGGATTTATTATTGCTTGAGATAAACGTCCAGGTGTATATTATTAAAACTGTAGCAGTATACAAAATATATAACCTGATAAAAGCAGAAATTTCAAGTTTGTATAGAAATTTCAAACCGTTTTTTTGTCCCAGAACTAAAGATGATATAATTGTATTAACAATGTTAAACCAGGTGTATAGATGAACACACTTCCAAATAAGAGGATAAATAAATACTTCAAATAACAAATTGATGAAACATGTATAACATATAAGCTTTTTTGAGGAACAGTTTTGTTTATAAACATATATACGCTGGCACAGCTGATGGTATCTATATTGCGGAATTTTATGAGGCATGTGACTTTTGCAAATAACTGTTGTATGATATGTTGGTCCGCAGGACATGGTTCCCAAACATCAGAATGAACTAGCTCAAATGCTGATTCAACTAGCTTATTAAATCTTGAACCAGACGACATGTGATGGTGTTTTGCAAATCGACATGACTCACATTCCAATGAAGAAATATTCTGAAACTGAGGACAAAGCCTCATCAACAAAGGTAGAAAAGAATGTCCCAATCAACAATGTGCTTCAAATGGAAACACAACACTGGAGCATGCAATAGACTGAGAGTGCATGAACTAGTATACACATAACTGAGTCAAATGTTATTATGGCTTTTGAATAATACAATTCTTGGAGAGGAATTGAAGCAGATGATACCCTATAGAAGACTTCTAATTTATGTTGGCTCCATACATAGTAATTAAATAAACGATTTTTTCCGTATTTCAGAATATATTCATCTGACATGTTAAATAATCGATTATGATAAATTAGATCAGCCTTAGCTGTTCTTTTCCTGCCAAGCAGGCTATGAAGAAGATGATACCCAATAAAACATATTGCACAAATGACATATAAACACTGGATCGGATACTTGACATTTTGAGGGATTAGCAGCTACCTAACATCAGAAAATTGCAAGTCCTCTTAATATACAAGTATTGCAGAATTAGACTACACCCTATAATTGCATTTTCTATTTCTCAAAAATCAAATGCCTAACAGTAGCATTTTGTAGGGGGAAACCAAATCTTGAAGATGAATTAATGGATTAATTGTCTAAGCATTAGATGTAACACCTTCTACTCCTATGAAGTATATAAATGATAGTACATTATAAGCCAAATATGCACAAGGACACAGCTGTAGTTTTCATGGATATTCTTCATAGTTCCATTATCTCCATAACCGCCACCATTCTCTCACTTGTCTTTTGTGTGTTCATACTTCATCTTCTGACCCAAAAAGTAGATGGAAAAAAGAGATACCATCCAATTGGCGGCACCATTTTCAATCAGCTTATAAACTTCCACAGGTTGCACCATTACATGACTGATCTTGCAGGCAAGTACAAGACTTACAGATTGATTAGCCCTTTCAGGAATAAGATTTATACTGCTGACCCTGCTAACATCAAATACATTCTCAAAACAAACATTGACAACTATGGAAAGGTACATCATTATCTTTTTCAATGTTGGAATTTGATCAACTCTGAAAAGCTTTATTAGTAATTGACTAACTTATTGAATTCATGGCTTAAACGCCAGCGAAGTTTAGCAGAAACTTCTACAATGATACAAATGATGAACAAGTAGTGTTATCTGCATTTGAAAATGTGAGCTTTGTTACATTAGATAATTCAAATTTCTTATTTAGTGTTGTTGACAGATTTATACAGTAGGGCTGTAGTCGCTGTCTGATAAAAGAGAATTTTATAAATCTGCATATTTTAGTCAATAGATGTATAGTAGTACCAAATCATGGGTAAATTATATTCCAAGTATTTGGAGTTGGGAAATTGGAAATGTATCTGACTGAATTCCTGGTTCTGTCAGTGTTTCAATTAATTACCAAATAAGTTGCAGCTACGCTATATGAATCTCTCAGTAGATGTAACAAAATGGCGAAACGATTCTTGGATTGCCAACTTGATTTTTATTAATAATATGCAGGGATGGTATAATTATAACATTTTAAAGGACCTGTTCGGGGATGGGATTTTCGCAGTTGATGGAGATAAGTGGCGGGAGCAGAGGAAATTATTGAGCCATGAGTTCTCCACGAGGGTCTTGAGGGATTTCAGCAGTGTGGTCTTCAGAAAAAATGTGGCAAAGCTAGCTCACATATTGTCTGAAGCTGCCAATTCCAACAAGACAGTTGACATTCAAGTAAGTTTCATGACTCGACTTCATTAAGCAACCCTTTTTGTTTTCACCAGACAGGTAAACCTAGTGTCTTCAATGCAGGATCTATTCATTCAAACCTCTCTAGATTCTATATTCAGAGTTGCCTTCGGAGCTGAACTAGACAACATGTGTGGTTCAAATGAAGAAGTCAAAAAATTTAGCGATGCATTTGACAATGCTAATGCAATGACAACTTGGAGATATACTGATATCTTCTGGAAGATTAAAAGAGCTCTCAATATCGGAGTAGAAGCCAAGTTAAGGGACAATATAAGAACTGTTGATGCATTTGTTTATAAGATGATTCACATAAGAACTGAGCAGATGAGTAAACCAGAAACTGATTTACCTGTACGTTAATTGTCTTATAGCTACTACTTTTATTAATGAGGATAGATGCTTAGATATTATGATCTTTTTCCAGATGCAGTGGAAGAAAGAAGACATTTTGTCAAGATTTCTGCAAATAACTGATACAGATCCAAAGTATTTGCGTGATATAATATTGAGCTTCTTAATAGCTGGCAAAGATACAACAGCAACCACCCTTTCTTGGTTCATATATGTGCTTTGCAAGTACCCTCATGTACAGGAGAAAGTAGTACAAGAGATTAATGAAGCAGCAACTGAGAAAGAAAATGCAACAGACATAACATATTTTGCTGCTAATGTGAGTGAAGAAGCACTTGAAAAGATGCAATATCTTCATGCTGCATTGACAGAGACTCTTAGGCTTTATCCTGCAGTTCCATTGGTATGAAAGAACTTCTTTTATCGTACAGCTGTGGCTAAGGAGATGCATGTTTTAAGTTGTTATTTTTTTGTTTTTCCTCTTACTGCAGGATCCAAAAATATGCTTTTCCGATGACATCTTGCCCGATGGATTCAGTGTGAACAAAGGGGACATGGTGAGTTACCTACCATATGCAATGGGAAGAATGAAATTTATATGGGGTGATGATGCAGAAGAGTATAAACCAGAGAGATGGCTTGATGGGGATGGCTTCTTCAGGCCAGAGAACCCCTTCAAATTTACAGCTTTCCAGGTTGGTCAAAACTGTTATTAGTTTTGTTAAAGCCTTGAATACGAGTCTGTACAATTTTCCTAGTGCCTATATACTGTCACATTAACTAGCTAGCTAAGCACATTCTTTTGTTGATAAAACAGGCAGGGCCGAGGATCTGCTTGGGGAAGGAGTTTGCTTATAGGCAGATGAAGATATTCTCTGCTGTGTTGTTAGCTTACTTTGTTTTCAAGTTGAGTGATGACAAGAAGACTATCAAATACAAGACAATGATTAATCTTCACATTGATGGGGGATTGCATGTTCGTGTCTTTCGTAGATAGGGCAATTATAAAGAGTTTACATAAATATGTATAATGTATATCAATATCGGTCCAGTTCTGCCCGAATGTTGTTTATGACATCAATATCCAAAATAATCCTATCAAATAACATTAACATGGCATGGAAATAAGGTTTGCTATCTATGGGATGTATCATTATTACACATTCACATTTTCCTTGTTACCGCTTCCCTGACCACACCTTAGGAGAAAGTGGAAGTAGCATTTCAATTCAGTTCTCTAGCTTCAAAGACAGAACCACGGATAGAAGTTGCTAAATCTTCTATTGGAGCCCCAAGCCATTGCTTTAATTGCCTTATAGTTAAGTCACCCCTGTATTTATGCAATTTTTATCAAAGCAACACCATCTATTGTTAGTTGGCATGAAATAGTGTCCATTTTATCTTTTCCCCAATAATCATGTAGACTCTTGTATCAAAAATTAAAACCTTAAGCAGTAGAGGATTTTCTCTCTCCAACTTTCTTCTTCTATTTGAGTTCAATATTCTTTCCGTTTGTATTAATTAAAATATGGAACACTCATAAGTCATAACAGAGTCAAATGTTATTATTGTTTTTGAACAATACAATTCTTGGAGAAGAATTGGAAGCAGATGATACCTTATACTTCTAACCAATATATTAACTAATCAATTACAATAAATTAGATCGGCTTTTGCTGTTTTTCCTGCCAAGTAGGCTACACCTGTAAGAAGTACTTGACATTTTGAGGGCTACCGAACATTAGAAAATTGTAAGTCCTCTTAATACTATCAATCTAAGAAAACCAAACCTATGTTCTTGTGGACCAAATCTTGAAGATGAATTAAGTCAAAAGGAAATTTTATTAATATGATTGTAATTTCCATGATAGTTTCAAAGTTAGTACTAATTGTGTTTAGTAAGAAGGAAAATATTAGTATGGAAAACAAGTTGGTTTCTAACTTATTTTTTCATGTTTGGTTTCTAACTTATTTTTTCATGTTTGGTTGGTGAGTGGAATATATTTTCCAGAAAATAGCTTTTATTTTTGGCTAAAGAGTAGAAAATTACTTTTAGGAAAATAGTTTCTGACATGAAAACCAACTCCAATAACCGTTTCGGACTTGACCCAGACAACTGAATCGGAACCCGATCCCGACGACCAATCCAGAATCCGACTCCAATGACCGATCCGGGACCTGACCCCAATCCTCCACCTGGGAGCTGACCCCAACTTCTGGATCGGGACCCAACTCCGACCCCAACACTTGATTTGGGACTTGACCGCGACTTCCGACTCAAGACCAGATATTTGAACTAGGACCCAACCCCAACCCCAACACCTGAACTAGGACAAGACCCCGATGATCAATTCAAAATTCGACCCTGACACCTAACCCTGGACCTGACCTCGACTTTCGCTCGAGACCTAACATTCAAACTAGGACCCGACACCGACATACGACTCGATCCCGACATCGACATCCGACTTAGGACCTAACCCCAACTCCCGACCCAAGATAAGACATCCGAATTGGTATTCGACCCAACCTCGACACCGCAATCGTGACACGACACCAACAATCAATCCAAAATCCCACCCTGAGACCAGAATAGAAGCTAACCCCGACGCCTAAACCTGAACACAATCGACCAATCTGGGATCCGACCCCGACATTCGAATCGAGACTCGACTTCCAAACCATTATCCGACCCCAACACCTGACACTAGATGCGGGAAACAAATTTTGAACGGAGACCCGACTCGATTTCTTATCCAAGATTCGACTTTCAAATCAGAACTCGACCCCGACTTTCGAACAGGGACCCGACCACACCCGACTCGTGACCTGGCTTTCAAATTGAGATTTGAATTTTTTTAAAAAAAAATCAAATTTCAACTTTTTTGTTTGAGGGGGTGGGGGTGGGCTGGTAGGGGGTCTGGGTAGGGTGAGGTAAAAAATGAAAATTTTAAAATTTTAAATATTTTTCAAAAACAAAATTTTAATTTTTTTTGTAGGGGGTGGTAGGGGTAGTCAGGGGTAGAGTGAGGTAAAAAAAACTACAAATTTTAAAATTTAAAGTATTTTTCAAAAACAAAATTTAAAATTTTATTGTTTTTGTTTTGGAGGTAGGGTGGAGGGTAAAAAAATTGAAATTTAAAAGAAAAAGAAAGTTTAAAAATAATAATTTTTTTTGAGGGGGAGGGTCGGGGTATATGGTGGAGTAAGAAAAAAAATTGTAATTTGAGGTTGGAGGTGAGTTTTGAAAAATGTTTTCCTTATTTATTGAAAGTAAGTCATTTTCCTCGAATTTGAGAAAAATAAATTAATTTGTTAAGCATTTTTCAAAACATTTAAGCAATCAAACACGAGAAAATTGAAAAATATTTTCTTCCTGCCAAACGCATAGATTACCTAAGCATTAGTTGGACCACCATCTACTCCCATGACACATAAAAATGATACATTATAAGCCAAATATGCACAAGGATACCTTAGTGGTTTCCCTGGATATTCTTCAGAGCTCCATCTTCATAACAGCCACAATTCTCTCATCACTTGCCTTTTGTTTGTTCATAGTTCATCTTTTGACGAAAAAAGTAGATGGAAAAAAGAGATACCATCCAATTGGCGGCACCATTTTCAATCAGATCATCAACTTCCACAGGTTGCACCATTACATGACTGATCTTGCTGGCAAGTACAAGACTTACAGATTGACTAGCCCTTTCAGGAATGATATTTTTACTTCTGACCCTCCTATCGTCGAATACATTCTCAAAACAAACTTTGAAAACTATGGCAAGGTACACAATTTTCTTGACATCCCAGATAATCTTTTTTAATGTCGGAATTTGATTGACTCTGAAAAGATATAAGAAGAGAAACTTCTCAAATAATATTCAAAACAATTGTATCTAATGAAAAATAACAAAATTCTGGAATCTTATCCTAAGTAGCATGACATTTGAATCTTATTTTTATGAAAATAATAAATAATAAAATCAAACTAGGAAAGCATGTAAAAATAATACTAAAATGCTTCCCAAAACTACCTAATAAAAATAAGGAAACAAGAACCAAATTTTTGGCAACAAAACACACTCCTGTTAAATAGGAAAAATTGTCAATTTCTTGAGCCAAAAAGAAGTCCTTCCTTGGCGTGCATTCAGCCCCTCTTGGGTGTGCATTCAGGGCAAACTTTTCAGATCCTATCTTCGGCCTTCATCTTGGGCTCCAATCTTAAATTCTCTTGGACCATAAAATATGTGTAGCACCTAGTCACATATCGTCACAATTCTTGTGCTCTTCTTCCATGACAAGAAACTTCTTCCTACTAAGCATCTACTTGATTTTTCATTAAAATCCATCAATATTTAACAGAGGTATGCTATCGTAGATGCTATCATTTCCTAATGAAATGATGAACAAGTATTCAATTTGAAGTATGAGCACTGTTACATTATATAATTCAAAGTTTCTTATTTCGTGTTGTTGACAGATTTAACAGTAGGGCTGCAGTTGTTGTCTGATAAAAAAAGTAGTTCATAAATCTGCTTATTTTAGTCAGTAGATGTTATAGTAGTACCAAATCTTGGGTAAATTCAAAGTACTTGGAATTGAGAAATTGGAAACTAATTGACTTTTCCTTCTGGTTGTTGTTGTTCATTGAGGCTCTTCCTTCTTCTTCTTTTTTTGTGTGTGTGTCAGGGGGATGGGATGGGGGTGAATTGAATCTTATTTCCAGCATCTGACTGAGTCCCTGAATTTGGCAGTCTATCAGTAAATTACCATGCCTTAACTCCCACATAAGTTGCAGCCGGCTATATGGATCTCCCAATAGATGTAACAAAATGGAATAATGATTTTCGGATTACCAATCTTGAGTTTTTCGAATAATCTGCAGGGATGGTATAATTACAACATCCTGAAGGACCTGTTTGGAGATGGGATTTTCACAGTTGATGGTGATAAGTGGCGGGAGCAGAGGAAGTTGTCGAGCCATGAGTTCTCTGCAAGGATCTTGGGGGATTTTAGCAGTGTTGTATTCAGAAAAAATGCAGCAAAGTTTGCCCATATATTGTCTGATGCTGTCAAATCCAGCAAGATAATAGACATTCAAGTAAGTCCACAAATCGACTTCACAGCATGGTGCCTTGTTTATTCTTACCAGACGAGTAATCCTAGTTTTATCCATGTAGGATCTGTTCATGAAAGCAACTCTAGATTCTATATTCAGAGTTGCCTTCGGAGTTGAGCTATACAGCATGTGTGGTTCAAATGATGAAGGCAAAAGATTTATCAATGCATTTGACGATGCAAGTGCAATGACCCTTTGGAGATTTGTTGATATCTTATGGAAGATTAAAAGATTTCTCAATATCGTATCAGAAGCCAAGTTAAAAGAAAATATAAGAACTGTTGATGCATTTGTTTATAAGCTGATCCATAGAAAAACTGAGCAGATAATACTCCAGAAGATGATTTATCTGTAAGTGAATCACCTTATAGCTACTACTTTTATTAATGCAGATAGATTCTTAGACATTATAATATTTTTGCAGTTGCAGTGGAAGAAGGAAGACAATTTGTCAAGGTTTCTGCAAATAACTGGAACAGATCAGAAGTTTTTGCGTGATATAATATTGAACTTCATAATAGCAGGCAACGATACAACAGCAACCTCCCTTTCTTGGTTCATTTATGTGCTATGCGAATACCCTCATGTACAGGAAAAAGTAGCACAGGAGATTAAAAAAGCAACAAATGAGAAACAGGATGCAACAGAATAACGGATTTTTCTGCCAATGTGAGTGAAGATGCCCTTGAAAAGATGCAATATCTTCATGCAGCACTCACAGAGACTCTTAGGCTCTATCCCCCACTTCCAATGGTAATAAAGAACTATTTTTATTATACATCAGCGGGCAAGTAGATGTAGGCTTTAAAGTTGTTATTTTTGTTTTTCTTCTTACTGCAGAATGGAAAAATATGCTTTTCGGATGACACCTTACCAGATGGATTCAATGTGAACAAAGGGGAAATAGTGGCTTACCATTCATATGCAATGGGAAGAATGAAATTTATATGGGATGATGATGCAGAAGAATATAAACCAGAGAGATGGCTTGATCGCGATGGTTTCTTCAGGCACATGGAGACATGTAAGATTATCACCAACAATCGAAAACAAGTCAGCCACATATATATTCTTACACATAGTACACATCTTCGATAGCATGTTCAAGATTTCTTCAAGTTTTCCAACACCAAGAATGTATTCTTTCTTTTCATTCCCAAAATGAGACGCCTCCACTTTGAAATGCTTTGAGTGAGAGGAAGTCTTTTCAGTTTGGCGAGTCATATGCTTGGAATATCCGCTATCCATGAACTAGCAATGACTACTTCCTCTTACTCTCACCTTCACCAAGGAATTACCTGTTAGCCTTAGGAACCCATTTAAGTTTGAGTTCCCAAAATACAGATAGAGGTGTAATCAACACTTTCTTAGTCCAAGCAGGCAATTTAACTTTCTTCACCTCAGATACCCGACCAGGTCACCTTCTGAATTTCTTTCTCTGTTCATTATAGTTTGAAATGTTATTTTCAATCCTTTTCCAGGCTTCACAATCCTTCTTCAGATGTCCATCTCGTCCACAGTGAATACATAGCAAATTGTCAGACTTGAATACATGTTTATTGTGGGGATTGTATGAAGGATCAATCTTCTGACACCCTAGATCCTTGCTGTTGTTATGCCCTCCACTGGTTAAACTAGCTAGAATTTTAGAGGATGTAGTCCACTTAAGAGATTTGTTGAGTTCTTCCTTAACCCGAACCAGGTCCGTCTCTAACTGAGAATTTCTTTCTAGAGGCATTGCAAGATTTAGTTCAGACTTCTTCAACCTCTCTTCAAGTTCTAGCTGAAGTCTACTAGCCTCACTTTTTCCTTTCGAAATAGACTCGGGAATTTTCTTCAACTTCTCCTTAAGGTCTATGTTTTCGACACTTACTGAAGCCAATTTTTCTTCAAAATCAGAAAGCTGAGTAGTCAAAGCAATTTTTTCACTTTCAAAAAATGTCTAGACTATCACCCAAAACATCCTTTTCAGTGTGAACTCATAGAGTGAGTCAATCAGGACTTTAGCTAGACTTTTCAGTTTTTTGAGTGAATAGACATTAAGGTTTTGCTTAATATCAAGAAGTGTTACCTCATCATACTCATCATCGTCTGATTTTGCCATGAGGACAAAAAGTGAGTCGAAAATACTTTCATTATCTTCCACTGCTATCATAGACACATTTTCAGGGTGCTCAGGTTCATTAGATTCACTTGATGAGTCTCCCCAAACAGCAAGATCTTGCTTGACAATATCATCGGCAACAGCTCTTCTCCTAGACATTTCTGGAACCTGGTCCATTGGTTTGTTACTGTCATCACCAGCTTTGACATGATCCTTGTAATCCACCTTGTGCATTGAACACTCTCTTCTGAGATGACCGGGTTTGCAACAATTATGACAAAGGTCATTTTCATTTGAGAGATTTCTTGGACTTCCTTTTTCTAGGTCTTTCTCAGAGGGCTTATTTTGCTTGTTCATTTCATGAATTTGGATTGCTCCAACAAGCTCATCAAGGCCAAAAGCTTTTATGTCCATTACCTTTGTAATAGCATTAACTTCACTTTGCCTAAATTTTGAAAGAAATTTTTGAACATTTCTTACTTGCTTTCTTGGATGAATCTTCTCATCCAAACAACGCGGATCATTTGTGATTGAGGTATGCCTGATATGCATTTCTTGGATGGTTTCACCTTCTTTCATAGTGAATTTCTCGTTTTGGGTTGTAGACATATCCACATATGATTCTTTCACCTGACCTGCTCCTTCATGTGGTGACTTTAAACAATCCCAGATCTCCTTGGCAGGCTCAGCTCTTTGTGAGAAGGTCTATGTACTTTTTTTTTATGGGTAAGGTTTTGACATCCTCCCCCTTAACCCGTCCTAACCCGCACATCAATAACTTCTTTGCTTTTCAACTCTTCTCAATCTTCTTTCTATCAGTTTCGTTGTACTCCTTTCGTGTTTTAGGAACAACTCTAGTGGTTTCTCCTTCAAATACTTCCTTCGTTGCCACATATGGTCAATCAAGAATGATGTCTCATAGCTCACTATCTTCAGCCATAATGAAGTCATACATTCTAGTCTTCCACCACCTATAATGTTATCGATTGAAATTGGGGGGTCTAGTAATTGACTGGGCTTCTTCCAGATATGGTGGAGCAGCCATCTTAGCAGGATCCTCTCTAGGTGTTAGCCTTAAAGAGAGTCCTTTCTCTGATACTAATTGATAAAATATATACGTCCACCACACGAGTTAGGGGACCAGGTCCCTTGACACAATCTGTTAACAGAATGCTCAAGTTAGGTGCAGAAGATAAAATGACATACAATGTTTACGTGGAAAGGCTCCTTGCTCAAGGGAGAAAAAACCATGACTTGTCCAACAAAATTTCACAACCAATTTCACTAAGATGCAGGAGCAAAGTAGTCTATTACAACCTATTGTAACTAGACACTAACCCTCTCCATTCCTTGGCTTGCAATACCTCTATTACAAGACTTTGAGCCTAAGCAATACAACTATTGCCCACTACCCCAACTAACTCTAGTTGACATAGAATTTGAACACTCCGATCAAGCTAACTCTAGCCATGACTCGAAAACTAAGCAATAAATCTATTGTCCACTATACCAACTACCTCTAGTTGACATAGACTTCAAACACACCTTTCAAAGCTAACTCTAGCTATGAACTCGATGCAAAACTGATACAAGGAAAGATGATCAATATTCCTTTATAGATTAGGAATTGATCTTACAATATTTAGCACACTACACTCAATATTACAACAAAGCAACGACCTAAAAACTATTCTTCAAAAGTAGCTCGATCAGGTCCCTTGCTGCCTTGAGGAGGTTGTTCTTCCGTGAAAGAATAATGGTTTTTGCTTGTGTATACTTGATGTGCAAAAACTTGGTTGTTTCTTGTCCAAGGATAAGTATTAACGTATGGACAAAAACAACCTCGTGCATTCTGATAGGCGGAGAAGGTCTGTTGTCCTCTGCACGGTAGGCAGTGACAGTTTTTACGGTTGGTATCCATTATATTGTTGACATTCCGTGTTCATGCGACCAAGTCTGTCTATCAAGTCCCATGGTTTGTCGATACACAAAATGCGAATATTCACCTATGCTGTAATGCCCACCAACCTCAGCAACTTTTGTAGCTTTACAGTTGTACTCCACTTTCTTGCCTGGAAAAAACATTATACATGGGACTAGGTCCCTCTATTATGTCCCATAATGTGTTCAATCATCAAACACGAATGTGAACCTCTGTTGTTGTGTCCACTTACCTCTTCAGCTTTTGCAGCTTTACAGCTAACTTCCACTTTCCTTTCTTGTGTCGACGTTACTCATGGGACCAAGTTCCTCTATCAGGTCCCATAGTTTGTTAAATCACCAAAGCACAAATATAACAGAAACATTTGGAGGGGAAGGTAAAATAAGGAAAATGTGAATGTGTAACAATGATACATCCCTTAGATAGCAAACCTTATTTCCATGCCAGGTTAATGTTATTTGATAGGCTTATTTTGGATATTGATGTCATAAACAATATTCGGGCAGAATTGGAGCGATACTAAAACACATTATACATATTAATGTAAACACTTTCTAATTTCACTGTCTGTGAAAGACACGAACATGCAATCCCCCATCAATGTGAAGATTAATCATTGTCCAGTAGTTGTCAGTCTTCTTATCATCACTCAACCTGAAAACGAAGTAGCGTAACAACAAAGCAGAGAATATCTTCATTTGCCTATAGGCAAACTCCTTCCCCAAGCATATCCTTGGCCCTGCCTGTTTTATCAACAAAACAATGGGCTTAGCTAGTTATAATGTGACAGTATACAGGCACAAGAAAAATTAAGTATAGCCTCGCGTTCAAGGATCTAACAAATAATAATTAAAGCTAATAACGAGCTTTGACCAACCTGGAAAGTTGTAAATTTGAAGGGGCTCTCAACAGATATTACTGGGGGAGCTCGGGCACAAACAAGAGAAGATTGCTCTATTTTGTGACAGTCAGAGCGTTTTGCATCTTGCAAAGAATCCGACATTTCATTCAAGGACAAAGCACATACGAGTTCAGTATCACTTTGTTCGTGAGAAGGTGGAAGAAGGCAATGTGGATATTTAGAAAATTCACACTAATGACAACCTGGCAGATATGTTTACAAAGTCGATCAACAGTAACAAGTTCATATGGTGTCGATCTTCTATTAACCTAGCAGAAACGTAACATTGCAGTAATTGGGTAGAAAGGATGGTGTGAAGACTTAATTGATTCTCAATTAAATCTTCAAGTGGGAGAATGAAAGGAAGTCAAAAAGGAGGTGTCGTCCTTTTTGAAAAGTAAAAGCAAGAAATAGCAGCCAAAAAGGAAAAGGGAATGGAGGAAAAAGTTGGCAGACAGTTGTTTACGCGTTTTGATGAAACGCGTAAAATCCGTTTACGCGTTTCATCCTCCTATAAATAGAAGGCATTCTGCCCTCATTTAAATCATCCAAAAAAAAAGAGAGTAAAAATACAAAGAGAGTTATACACCAAGATAATTATTGTAGTCTTGAGTGTCCTCTTTAGTAGTTGTTCCTTTTACAAGAGAGAAGTGTTAATTATTGTTTTTTCCTTGTATTTGAGTGTACTCCATATTAAATAGTGAGATCCTTCTACCCCGTGGTTTTCCCCTCTATCAGTTAGAAGGGTTTCCACGTAAAATTCTCGTGTCCAATTTATTTTCATTATTTTCATCATATCAAACTTTAGTTGTGGTGCTTCCTCCACCCAACATACACCTCCAAAAATAATTTAACAAAATAATAAGTAATTTACAAGTTCTTATACACATTACTTATTAATCAGGGTAATAATTAAGTAGTCTTTATTGAATTTTTAAAGTTTTTATTTATGTGTACAACTTTGGTTTGAAATTTGTATATTTTGAAAAAATTTCAATACTAAACCATTGTTCTGTGTATGATATTGATATGAAATTTTTATACTTTGATCTTTTTTTAACATCATTATATTTACATGTGATTATATCTTAAAATCTGATTATGAACTTTGGTATGAAATTTGTATATTTTGAATATTTTCAACACTAATCATATTTAATAGTGTGCTTTCATTGGATTTACAAATCCAGACAACTTTAATACTCAAATTTATATTTGGATACAAATTACATTCACTATTATACACAGTTTTATACAAACACTTCTGAAATTTAAATTTTAACTAAATTTCATACAGTAGTGGATAAGAACTTCTACATTCCAAATTCAAACAAATTTCATACACAGAACATAAAGTTCTGCGCAACTAATTGAGAAAATTAAGGATAGTAAATGTGAATTACTATTACAATTAAATCAACTGAATGAGATAAATAAGGTGTTTAACTCCTGAATTGATGGAAATTTCAGATTTTATGGTAACTAAAATTAATTGTCCTTTTTTATTCCATTTTAATTAATTTTTTTATATATTAAAATAATAAATCTCAGGAAGGAAGTAGTATATCTAACCGCATCAACTAATTGATAAAATCAAGGACAGTAAATGCAAATTATTGCTACAACTAAATCAACTAATGAGAAAAATAAGGGGTTTAATTCCTAGATTGATGGTAATTATGTTACTTTACAAAATTTATATAAAAAATAAATTAATTTAAAATCATGGATGAAAACAGAAAAATTCTATTGAAGACAAATAGGGAAGAAAAAGGAAAAAAACGTGCATAAAAAATTAAAGAAAAAAGAACTAATTGAGTATATTAAGGGAGAAAATTGTGTGAGAATATTAAGGAGAGATTTAAAAAATTAAACAGATTTAAAACATAAGAATACTAAGTTCAACATATAGATTTCGCGCCAAATATGTGACAGCGGTACTTTATAATTCCTTGAAAAACTTTAAAAAGTGAAAAGCTTCCAAAATTTTCTGGAGTTGGAAGTGAAGAAATCTGCCAATGGATTCATTTTGAATACGAAAGATGATCTATGTAAGAAAAGGTAACAAAGGTCTCTACCACATGATGGAAGTGCTTTTTTGTTTTTTGACAGTCATTTCAGAAGGAAACATCTGAATCTTATCGAAAATGATGATAAAATCTAGATTTTTTTTGCATCTTCATGTGATATTTACCAATGTGATGCTTCTGAATATCTGTATGGCAATTATGCCTGCACAAGACTGATTAAAAAAAAAAAAGGTTAGATTTTGCCTGTGTCCATGAGTATTGGAATTAATAGAAAGAAACATGAAGCTTTGTTCTACTGTCCAGTGGTAAATTTTACTGATTTGGGGGTGAAGAGAAAAAAGAGAATTGATTTGGGGTGATTTGGATTTAGTCGGTGTATTAATTAGGAGCGGGGTGGGTCTAAATTGGGTGAGTTTTTGTTTTTTTTTTAAAATGGGGTTCGTTTATATGGTATGATTTTTTTTAAAATGGAAACGACAAAGGGACAAGATTAAGATACGTGTCTCCACATGTCCGTCCGTTAGAAAGAAGTGTATTATAGCATCACTTTTTGGACGGCAGGAGTGTCATTGTATCAATAGTATAACAAAAAAATGTGTTAGTACCATTTCGAAAGTTTGGGAGTATATATATATCCTTTTTCGCCTTTTTTAATTCTTAATACAATAAAAGTATAATTTTTAAAATTTTGGTAACAAATACATATGCAACAACTTATTTTCTCACTGATTTTGTCTCTTTTCTTAATGATTTTTTATTGTAATAAAAATTAAACGTTATAGGATTATCTTTCTTATATGTCTTTATCCATTCAATATGTTATCCAAAAAATAATTTGAAAATAAATTTATAAAAATACCATTCAACTATAAGAATTATATAGTACTAAAATATCAAACAATTATTTGATTTTTTAAAAACATCATATAATTGATATATGATATTTAAAAAGATTGAAAGATAAAATTTTAAAAATTTGAATGGCAGGCCTACAATTTGATATTCAAGTGATTAAAATTCAGGGTTCGCTTCGTGTGAAGGATAAAAAAAAATAGTCTTTGGTTAAAAAAAATAAGTTTGGAATAAAATTTTGATGTCTTGTTTGATTGCCAAATTTGGAATAGCTTATCCCACCATTTATATCATAGTGATGGGATAAGTTATTCCTTATACATGATGGGATAACTTATCCCAACATAGCTAATTTAATGATAATTAGTCCCGAGATAATTTGTTCCCAACCAAACGACCCTTAGTTCTATGCGTAGCATTATCCTAATTGTAGGACTTTTCTTAGTTACATTTTTCTTTAATCTAACGAATAAATTTTATTATATTTTTATTATTCTAACAAGAGGATAATATGGAATGTGTGAGAGTATTTACGACTTTGAATAATTTAAAAATAAATAAATAAAATAATGCTAAAAATTATTTTATCAAATTTAGACGATGACTTAAACTTATAGATTGATTTGTTTTCATAAGGATTCTATTATAACTGCAAATAGGCTAAATGTTAACATTCTCACATCATTTTATAATAAGTTAGACTTTTCAAATTGTCATTAAATTAATATTTACAAGAGCATTTATCAACTGACCGGTACGTATACTAAAATCTTAGAATAATTAGAATATTACATTTATGATTCTTTCTCCTTACGCAGAATATATATGATCCCAGATTCATGGGATTCAGGTAACTCTATTACGCAATCTCTTACATATATAAAACCATTTATATGCATAGAAAAATGTGAGTGAAATTAGTCAACTATCTTTTTCCTAAATTATCTAAGCACAGATGGACGACCTTCTACTCCAATGAAACAATAAAAAGATACATTATAAGCCAAATATGCACAAGGATACGTTAGTGGTTACCATGGATATTCTTCAGAGCTCCACCTCCATAACAGCCACAATTCTCTCACTTGTCTTTTTTGTGTTCATAATTCATCTTCTGACCAAAAAAGTAGATGGAAAAAAGAGATACCATCCGACTGGCGGCAACATTTTCAATCAGCTTATAAACTTCCACAGGTTGCACCATTACATGACTGATCTGGCTGACAAGTACAAGACTTACAGATTGATTAGCCCTTTCAGGACTGATATTTTTACTACTGACCCTGCTAACGTCGAATACATTCTTAAAACAAACTTTGAAAACTATGGCAAGGTACACAATTTTCTTGACATCCCAGATAATCTTTTTTAATGTTGGAATTTGATTCATTATGAAAAGATGTAAAGGAGAGAAACTTCTCAAATAATATTCATAATAATCGTGTCTAATGGAAAATAACAAAATCCACCCCTATATAAGGAAACTAATCCAAAATAGCATGACATTTGAATCGTGGTTTTATGAAAATAATAAATAGTAAAATCAAACTAGAAAAACATATAAAAATACCAGAATTCTTCCCAAAACTACCTAACAAAAATAAAGAAATAAGAGACAAATTTGGCACCAAAATACACTCCTGTTAAATAGGAAAAAGTGTCAATTGCTTGAGCCAAAAACAAGTCTTTCATGGGCGTGCATTCAGGGCAAACTTTTCAGCTCCTATCTTTGGCCTTCATCTTGGACCCCATGTAGCTCCAATCTTAATTCTATTGGAACATAAAATATGTGTAGCACCTATTCCACTCATCGTCGCAATTCATGTGCTCTTCTTCCAAGATAAGACACCTCTTCCCAATAAGCATTTTCTTGATTTTTCATTAAAATCAATCAATCTTTAACATAGGTATGCCACCATGGATGCTGTCATCCATTTCCTAAAGAAATGATGAACAGGTATTCAGTTTGACTCTTTGTACTTGGATTTACTATACTTGAGCGGAGGGTCTTTCGGAAAATAGTCTCTCTATCTCCACGAAGTAATGATAAGGTGCGCGTACACTCTATCTTTCTCAAACCCACTTGTGGGATTCCACAGAGTGTGTTGTTGTAAAATTTCTTATTTCATGTTGTTGACAGATTTAACAGCAGGGCTGTAGTTGTCTGATAAAAAAGTTCATAAATCTACATATTTTGGTGATTAGATGTTATAGTAGCACCAAATCTTGGGTATATTTAAGGCATTCAAGCATCTATGCCCTCCAACTTTGGGTGTGCACAAGTAGGCACTTAAACATGTATAAAATTGAATAAATATACACATGTGTCCTACGTAGCATAATACACGTAGGACACAAAATTGTCACGTAGGACGAATGTGTCTATTTATTTAAGTTTTAGATAGTTAAAGTGCCTACTTGTGCACTATTAAAGTTAGAGATCATAATTTCCAGCTGAAGCAAGTTAAGGATTATATTTATATATTATGCCTAAATTCAAAGTATGTGGAGTTAAGAAATTGGAGCAAGGTCAAAGTATCTAGTTGTTATTCATTGAGGCTCCTCTTCTCTTTTTTTTTCTTTTTTTTCTTTTTTTTTTTTTGGGGGGGGGGGGTGTTTGGGGATGAGATGTGGGTGAATTGAATCTTATTTCCGGCATCTGACTGAATTCCTGTCAGTCTATCAGTAAATTACTTGCCTCAACTCACACAATAGATGTAACAAAATGGTATAACTATTTTCGGATTGCCAACCTTGAGTTTAACGAATAATCTGTAGGGATGGTGTAATTACAACATCCTAAAAGACCTGTTAGGGGATGGGATTTTCACAATTGATGGTGATAAGTGGCGGGAGCAGAGGAAGTTGTCGAGCCACGAGTTCTCCGCAAGGGTCTTGAGGGATTTTAGCAGTGTAGTATTCAGAAAAAATGCAGCCAAGTTTGCCCATATATTGTCTGAAGCTGTCAAATCCAACAAGATAATAGACATTCAAGTAAGTCCACAAATCGACTTCACATAATGGTGTCTTGTTTATTCTTACCAGACGAGTAATCCTAGTTTTATCAATGTAGGATCTGTTCATGAGAGCAACTCTAGATTCTATATTCAGAGTTGCCTTCGGAGTTGAGCTAGACAGCATGTGTGGTTCAAATGATGAAGGCAAAAAATTTATCAATGCATTTGACGATGCAAGTGCAATGACACTTTGGAGATATTTTGATGTCTTGTGGAAGATTAAAAGATTTCTCAATATCGGATCAGAAGCCAAGTTAAAAGAAAATATAATAATTGTTGATGCATTTGTTTATAAACTGATCCATAGAAAAACTGAGCAGATGAGTACTCCAGAAGCTGATTTATCTGTAAGTGAATCGCCTTATAGCTACTACTTTTATTAATGCAGATAGATGCTTGAACATAATAATCTTTTGCCAGTTGCAGTGGAAGAAAGAAGACATTTTGTCAAGGTTCCTGCAAATAACTGGTGCAGATCCAAAGTATTTGCGTGATATAATATTGAACTTCATATTAGCAGGCAAAGATACAACAGCAACCACCCTTTCTTGGTTCATATATGTGCTATGCAAATACCCTCATGTACAGGAAAAAGTAGCACAGGAGATTAAAGAAGCAACAAATGAGAAAGAAGATGCAACAGATATAACGGATTTTGCTGCCAATGTGAGTGAAGATGTCCTTGAAAAGATGCAATATCTTCATGCAGCACTCACAGAGACTCTTAGGCTCTATCCTGCACTTCCAATGGTAATAAAGAACTTCTTTTATTATACATCAGCGGCCAAGTAGATGTATGCTTTGAAGTTGTTATTTTTGTTTTTCTTCTTACTGCAGAATGGAAAAATATGCTTTTCGGATGACACCTTACCAGATGGATTCAATGTGAACAAAGGGGACATAGTGGCTTATCAATCATATGCAATGGGAAGAATGAAATTTATATGGGGTGATGATGCAGAAGAATATAAACCAGAGAGATGGCTTGACGGGAATGGTATCTTCAGGCCAGAGAACCCCTTCAAATTTACAGCTTTCCAGGTTGGTCAAAGCTCGTTATTAGCTTTAATTATCATTTGTTAGAGCCTTGAACGCGAGGCTGTACATAATTTGTCTAGTGCCTGTATACTGTCACATTATAACTAGCTAAGCCCATTGTTTTGTTGATAAAACAGGCTGGCCCAAGGATCTGCTTGGGGAAGGAGTTTGCCTATAGGCAAATGAAGATATTCTCTGCTTTGTTGTTACGCTACTTCGTTTTCAGGTTGAGTGATGACAAGAAGACTGTCAACTACAGGATAATGATTAATCTTCAGATCGATGGGGGATTGGATGTTCGTGTCTTTCACAGATAGTGAAATTAGAAAGAGTTTACATTAATATGTATAGTGTATATTAGTATCGGTCCAATTCTGGCCGAATGTTGTTTATGACATCAATATCCAAAATAAGCCTATCGAATAACATTAACCTGACATGGAAATAAGGTTTGCTATATATGGAATGTGTCATGGTTACCGCATTCACATTTTCCTTGTTTAACCTTCCTCCCCCTATATTTTCATGCCATGCAAGTTTATGATTTTCAGTGGAATAACCATTACTACCTCAGGAGAAAGTGGTAGTAGAATTTCAGATCTGTTCTCTAGCTTCAAAGACCGGAACACAGACAGAAGTTGCTAATAACATTTTCTCTCTTCCTTTCTGTTTCATAATGTATCATATTGTATTGTATTGTATTGTGTTGTACTAAATTATACTATATGGTTTTAAGAAATGCAATAGTTGGACAAATTAAATTCTTTTCCGTCGTTACATAATGTCACACTGAAGGTAAACTCAGAGAATGAAGAAGAAGCAATGAAGATGACAGCTAAGCTAATTTGAGAGGACTTTCATTGATTCAACTAAAACAACATGTGATTACAATGAATAGAGGTGCTATTTATAGCCTTCACTCTTAGTTAGTTACAAACAAACTAACTTCTTGAAAGTTGTTACAACTAACTTTGTGTGAAAGACTAATCTACCCTTAACTACATTTTAACAACTTAACTACCTCCAACTACACCTTCATATCACAACACTCCCCTTCAAACTAGGTGGTGCAAAAATATTCAAAACTCCTAGTTTGGACAGAAGATATTCATGCTGTGACTTTTTCAACCCTTTTGTTAAAATGTCAGTTGGTTGTTCTGCAGTAGGAAGGCAGTTTACTTTGATTTAACTTTGTTGTAGTTTTTCCCTTATGAAGTGATAATCAATTTCTATGTGTTTAGTCCTCTCATGATATACCGGATTTGCTGCAATCTGGATGGAAGCCTTGCTATCACCGTAAACCTAAAACGGTACTTGTACTTCCGCATCCACTTCTTTTAGCATTCCCAGCAGCCACACCAATTCAAATACTGTAGAGGCAAGACTCTTATATTCAGCCTATGCTGAACTCCTTGAAGCAGTGGTCTGTTTCTTTGCATTCCAAGACACTATATAGAACCTCCAACCTTTATCATGTATCTTGTTACAGATCTTCTTGTAAGTGGGCAGGAAGCCCAGTCAGCATCATAGAAGGCACTAACCTCTCTATCTGAAGAGATTGATAGTAATAGTCCTTGTCTAGGTTGTCTTTTCAAGTATCTAACTACTCTCAATGCAGCATCCAGGTGAGACTTCTTAGGTTGTTGTAAGAATTGACTCAATATTTGAGTACTAAAGGAGATATTTGGTCTTGTCATGTTAAGATATAATAACTTCCCTATCAACCTTTGATACATTGTCCGATCTATCAGTGGGTCATATGTGATGTCTTTTGTTTTGTTCACATGCTCATCATACTGTTTAGATGTCAGTTTGACATTAGTGTCAATTGGAGTTCTTATAGGCTTAGCTGCTCCCATTCCAACTTCAGCTATGAGTTCCATAGCATACTCTCTTTGATGCATTAATATGCCCTCTGATCTAGTAAACTTAATCCCCAGAAAGTACTTTAAGTCACCTAAGTATTTCATTTTAAATGCTTGTTGTAGAGCTTTCTTTGTCTCTTCTATCAGTTTCAAGCTGCTGCCAGTCACTAGCATGTCATCTACATATACAAGTATAATAATTATGCCTTTATCTGATTTGTTGATGAATAGATAGTAATCATATTGTCTTTGTCTAAACTTGAGTTTGACGAGGGCTTCAGTGAGCTTATGGTTCCACTGCCTTGGTGCCTGTTTAAGTCCATATAAAGAATTTGTCAGTCTACACACTTTCTCCCCTTGACTGACAAAACCTTGTGGAAGTCGCATATAGATTTCATCCTCTAAATCACCCTGCAGAAATGCATTAAACACATTCATTTGATGAATATGCCAGTTTATAGAAGCTGCAAGTGCAACTACATCTCTCAGTGTAACCATTTTAACAACTGGTGAGAATGTTTCATTGTAATCTATACCTTCTTGTTGACTGTAGCCTTTAGCAACCAACCTTGCTTTGAATCTTTCTATTTCCCCTATGGACTTGTATTTAACTTTATAGATCCATCTACATCCAATAGGCTTCTTTCCTTGTGGTAACTCAATGATCTCCCAAGTTTTGTTGCTTTCAAGGGCTTGGATTTTAGCTTGCACAGCATCCACCCATCTCTTTTTCTTTACTGATTCTGTATAAGTAGCAGGTTCCTTAATAATAGAAGTGGCTGCAATATAACATTGATAAGTAGGGGATAGATGATCATAGCTCATGTAGTTTGCCATTAGATATTGAATTTCCTTGTGAATGTTTAGAGAAACAAAATCTTTCAACTAAGTGGGAGTTTGTTTGGGCCTTGTAGACCTTCTAATAACAATTGAAGTAGGCTCATCTTGAGTGTCAGGAACTAGTTTATCTATTAAAGTACCATACTCAGAGTATTTGGTAAGAGTGCATCTGAAATTCAGTCATTCTCCGATTGTCCTCCATTAGTCTCAGATGTTGTATCTACTGAAATATTTGGATCCTCAGTACACTTTGTAACCTTAGAGGTTGGTTGAGGAAAGTCTTGAAACATTACCTCTAACCCTTGCAATGTGTCTATAAACATAGGTTGTGTTTAAGATGCATGTAGCTGAGAGAAAGAGAACAGGTCCTCTCTAAAAATAACATTCCTGCTAATAAAGAAAGACCTATAAGTCAAGTCAAACAACACATATCCCTTTTGTACCTCAGAATACCCCATATGAACTACTGGTCTTGATTTAGACATCATTTTATTGTGCTCAGTAAGATTTTTGGCAAAGCACAAACATTCAATAGTCCTTAAATGTGCTAATCTTGGTTTGGAACCATAGAGTCTCTCATAAGGAGTTTGATAGTTAATAACTCTTCTAGGCAACCTATTAATAAGATATGTTGCAGTTAACACATAATGTCCCCAAAACCTCAAAGGTATTTGTGCCTAATATCTCAGAGCTTTTATCATTTCAAGCAGGTGCCTATGCTTCCTTTCAGCTACCCCATTTTGTTGAGGAGTATATAGACAAGACCTTTGGTGAATAATCCCTAGTTACTTAAACATATAATCACAAACTGAATTAACAAATTTAGTTCCATTATCAGATCTTATTACTTTGATAAGTTTCCCAAATCGATTTTTAACATATTAAATGAACATGTTCAGAGAAACACATGCATGAGATTTTTGCTTAAGCAGAAACAACCAAGTCATCCTTGAAAAATCATCTACGATTGTAAGAAAATACTTGTTCTCATCAACAGTAGGTGTATTATAAGGACCCCACAAATCAACATGAACTAGATCAAAGCACTCACAGCTTTTAATAGTGCTAGAAGAAAACTGAAGTCTAGTTTGTTTAGCATAGGGACATACTAGACACTTTGCACATACTGTGCTTGTTTATATCAAATAGCCTACCAAGGATTACATAAGACACATGACTCAATCTTTGATACCATCATTATATATCTTGTTCTTGAGTATTGGAGTGAACTTTATCAACAACCAGTGCAACCTCTTTTTCAGTATTATCAGCTTTCTAAAATAGTCTGCTCCACAAATACATGCCTCCTTCTTTTTTACCAACTTCCTTCACCTTCCCACTGAAGAGCTCTTGAAACACAAAAAAACCAGGGAAGAAGGAGACTGAGAAGCCTAGTTCCTTTGGAATTTTACTCACAGACATCAGATTGTGTTTAAACTCAAGTATGTGGAATACATTTTTAATAACACTTCCAGGTGATAAACTACAAGAACCAATATGAGTAACCTGAGTGATATCACCATTTGGCAAGCCTACATCCTTAGGAATGTTCAGTTTTGTGATTGAGCCTTTAGTCAGCATATCTAGTCTAGACACCATATGATTTTTTGCACCAGTATCTATAATCCAAACCCCACAATTTTCAGATACAAGTAAAGCCTTACTTGCAGTGTTTGCAGCAGTGATAGACTTTTGTTACATCTCGCACTTTTGCGCATTCGAAAAGAAAAAAAAATTGACTTGCAAGGGAAGAGGTTATGCTTTATTTTATTTAATACCGGTATAATGTTCAAAAACAATTGAGGTGGAAGTACGGAGGAAGGCCGAGGGAAAATTTATGTAAAATTTTGAAAATTAGTTTTGGGAATTACAAAGTAAGATTCATAAGTTTGGGCTAAAAAAAATAATAATGATAGAAGAATTGAGGTCCAACACAAGAAATGACCCAAGTTTTGGAAATTAGTTCATTAACTAAGAACGCCCATTACCCATATACTATCTATATAGATATATCCTCTAGTTTGCTAGAAACTTCAAGAAGTAGAGAAGTCAAAAGATGACGTAGTAGTCATCTTGTTTCAATTCCTAGAACTTTCAAGAAAGTTGGAGAAAGAAAAAAGGGAAAAAAAATAAAAGAGGAAAATCAGCATAGCTAGGGATTTTATCCCTTGAAATCTTGTTCCAAAAATTACCTCTTCTAGTATTTCAAGCAAGTTGAAGGCTCTAATCAACATAGAGGGATTGTTGGGACAAGAAGACTATTCATTCTTGCAAGGCACAATTCTAGCCAAGTTGAAGAACTAAGTGGAAAAGGTAAGGATTCAATCTTCTTTATATGTTATGGATGGTTGGTATATGTTGTATGGATGAAGTATATGAAAATAAGTGTGTTGGTGTTGGCCGTGTATGTGTGATGTTGTGTAGAGAGAATGGATTAATTTTATGTAGTATGTGGTTGTTGTTGTAAGGTATAGAAATGGATGAAAAATTCATGAAAATATGCATGTAGTTGTTGTTATGGATTCTATGTTGCTAATAAAAGCTTAAGGATCCTTATAAAGTTGTAGTAGTTGGAGACTTGTTTTAGAAGTTTGTAAAGTTAATATGATGTTCTTGCATATATGGAAGCTAATGTTGTTAGTATGATGTGGTTAGTGTGTAAATTATTGAGTTGTCGTAATTGAATTTGAAAGAAGGGATTAGATTGTTATTTTTCTTATGGGAGTTGGAAGGTCTTGGAGGAAGTAGTATATTGATTTGGTATTGTTGTTGGTAATTTGACCGAGTTGAATTCTCGGATTGTTGTTGATAAAATTGGCCGAGTTAGATTCTCGGGAATGGTGTATTTACACGGGAAGTGCTGTCGAAATTTTGGTAGACAAAATATTACTTTAGGATGAGGTTCTTGGATATCTATAGCTAATGTTTGCATTCGTTAACCTTGTTATAGATTTTAGGAAGGCCAAGAGTTAAGTGGGATTGACTAAGGAAGCGGACAAGGTATGTAAGGTTTACCCTTCTTTCTCTTGGCATGTTTTGACATAAGTATATAGAGCTACTCTTTCTTTTGGCATGGGTTTTATGAAACAAGTATATGTCATTTTATACAATTTCAAGGAAGTCCTATTCGTAGAGCTACTAGGATGGCCAATTTTCTTGAGTTTCCAAAGGATATTTTCTTGTGCTTAGATACGTGTATATGATTTCAAAAGTTTTATTTTGATATAATCCATGGTAATTTTCGAAAGGTACTTGACATGACTCTTATCTTGATTTTTGAATCATAGCTCATTTCGATTATTCTACGAGTCTTGAAAATTGGTCCTATGTACATATGTATACGATTTGGCGCCTTATGAGATTGTGACCTTATTCTATGTTCGCTTAATATTATCCTTCGTTGATAGTCTCATCTTATAGTAATTGTTCCTTCAAGGCGAGACAAAGCGACCATGGTTAGGCTATAATACAATCGGAGGTTACCGACCTTCCGTCACTCCGATAGATACATGACTTTCGTTGGGCTCTCCTGCATGCTGTCTATATATTTATGTATATGGATATAGGGGATATAGAGAAGGTTCATATGTTGCGCTATAGACGCATTGCCACCTGGTCAGTTGGCGTAATTTTCATCCCGAATGCGGGATGCCCGGACGCGGGACATATGTGGGCGATATGACATGTTCTATTTTCTATGTATATGAAAAAGAAATGTTTTTAAAGAAGAGACAAGCATGCATGGCATCCGTCCTAAAAGGCACTCATATGTACAGGTTACTCTCTCATCTCACTATATATTCTATGATTCTATGATATGGTTGTTCATACCTGTAATGACACTCAAGGTCATTTTTTTGGAATTTTTGTAAAATGACCATTTTACCCATCCCTTTAGATGCCCCGAGTCATTTCTAATTGTTACCGAATGTTGATTTTTAGAAAATCCTATGAAAAGTTAAGTCTTTGAAAATTTTGAGTTTCATAAGCTTTAAGTGTTAAAAAGTGGTATTTGGGGTCAATTGGAGCTACGAGTCTCAGAATGGAATTCCGTCGATTCCAGCAGCTCCGAAATGTCGAAATAGGCTTAGGAGACTTTACGGAATCAGTTTTGGAGCTGTAACGAAGATTTGAGGCCTTGAGTTGAGAATTTGAGGAACTTTAAGCCAAGGTTTGACTTTGGTCAACTTTTGGAGTTCCGATACTCGGAATAGAATTCTGACAACTCCGTTGGATTCAGGATATGGTTTTTGGTCTAGAAGAAGTGTTGTTTGAATTTTTAGAGGTCCCGAGTCCATTTTGGTATTTTAAAGGCCTAAGTTAGTTTAGTTGCGACTTTTCGAGTTTTGGGTCAACGAGATCTCGAATTCAAATTATGATGGTTCCATCAGCTCCGGAATGACCAAATTAGGCTAGTAACACTGTTGGAATGACTATCGAGGCAATTGATACGAGTTTGGGGCCATTTGGCGCTTTTGACTTTGAAACTTAGCCTATAGTTGACTTTGGTCAACATTCTTGGAAAACGCGCTCGAATAAAAATTCTGACAGCGCGGTTAGTTCTGGAATGTCAATTTTGGTCAGGAATGACCTTTCGTTCGTTTCCCGAGGCTCCCGAGCTAATATCGAGACCCGTTGTGGAAAATGACTCTTGGGCGTGGGACCCACTTTTTATTAAAATGATCTCGTATGGAAATTCTGAATGCGCCATTGAGTCCGAAATGTCGAATTTAGTGGGGTAGCATATTTGGTTTATTTTTATCGGATTCCGAACGAATCACGAGCACCCCGTCGGAGATTTTGGAATTTTCCTTTGAGATTTGAGTTAGTATAATGTATATGTTAATTCCATGCCCTTTATTTACTCGGATATATTTCTATGTTCCTTGTTTTTTTTTTTTCTAGATATATGTATGTTGTTAGTCACTATGTTATTTTATTATGTACATATGTGATCCTTTTAAGTGCTATGCATATATACACATATGTGTGTTTTGATATTTCATTCTTATGCCTCAAGTACTCACCATATCAAGTTGAATTTAGTGGTAATTTGATCATGAGTTGTGTTTTCCGTATTCATTTACTGTGAAGTTTATGTGGTTGTTTGTTAATATACAATAGCTCATATTTGTATTATTAAATGTTATGCATGAATTGGTATCTTAGTACAACACGTGATTAATTAGAATTAATGAGGTATCTCATCCTTAGATGCAAGTTTCTAATTGGTTTTCTTTATATCCTAGTGATTGCACTTAAAATGAGATGTTTAAGTATCTTTTATTCAATTAATAAGAATCATGTCTCAATTGCTTTCTCTCTATTCATTTGCTAATGTTATCCTTTTTGTTTATTGTATGAGCCATCATTCGAGTCCAATATGGACTTTCTCCATTATTTGCAATTCGACATTGAGGCACGGAGGCCCAAATACCCTTTTTTGAGTCATCCTCTTCAAAAAATGAAAAGAGATGCTGATTTACAGGTTGCTGGAGCTGAAAATAGGTTATATATGATGTATATATAGTTTGATATACATGAAAATAGTATTGTATACACTAATATACAGTGTATATACATCTTCGATATATAGTAGAATTGGGCCTAAGACCCAAAATGTAGGTGACCCAATAACTTAGTCCAGACGTGCAGAAACTAAATATTGGGCGAAATTTTCATACTTTATTCATTTATATTTAATTCGGATTGTAATAATTTATTTATTTATTTAAATTTATTTATACTTGCGTATAAGTTGATTTAGTTTGGCTTAACTTAATTTAACTCCCGTAAAAGAGAAGCCATTTTTTCTGCTAATTTATTCTTTAAAAATAATTTCATTTAAATGCTTTGTTTTACTTAGACATTTCAACAAATAAAATTTTATTCCAAATTATGTTAAAGGTTTTTAAGTTGATGTTCTTTCAAATCAATTGAGTTTAAAATGTCTTTCTCTAAATTAATTTTTCCCTAAATAGCTCAAGTGATTTTCCTTATTTAATCAAAGTATTAATTGTCTTTAATTTAGTTAAAATACATTGGATCTATTACTTCTCTTTAAACATATTTAAAATTCATTTACAGGGTCATTTAATAGAGTATATTTTCTTGATAAATTATCTCAACTATTTCAAGTTGATTTATTGCTCAAATAAATATATTTATCTTTACTACTTACAAGTAATTTTTTCAAAGTAAGTCAAATAATTTTTAAATAATCGGATAACCGCACCTTAGCGGCCATTTTGAGTGCTAACACCTTCTCAAAGTTTAAAAAATTAAGTGGCGACTCTCTTTTATAAAATTAATTTTTTCTCTAAAAGGTTGAAATTATTTTTAAACCATCTTTTTTCGACATAACAATCATCTCTTCAAATCTAACAAATATTGTAATCAAACTACAATCTATGATTATAATGTTAGTGTCAATCGCAAATTGATTGTTAGATAAAACAATCACTATCATACTTGCTTGGAGGATAATAATACATAAATTAATAAAATATTAAGAAAACATGAAAGTACATAAAGATAAAAAGAAAGACTTGAGAATGAAATATTTTTTACCTTCATGTACTTCTTTTTTAATTTGTTATATGTGAGTTAAATCACAAACTAATATATTGAATAAGAGAAAAAATAATCTTAAATGTGAATCTCTATGAAACTAAATATGAATTTATATAGGCAAAACAGAGAAAATGAAAAGAAAGACTTGAAAATAAAACATTTCTTATCTTCATATACTTCTTTTTTGTTACATGTTACTTCATTCAAAAATTAATATGATGAAGAGGGAAAGGATAATCTTGAATGTGAATGTTCATAAAATTAAATATGAATTCATATAGACAAATAGAGGAATACCATAAGGCACCATAAACTTCCAAATTAAAGTTTGGAGGTTATAGACATGAAAATTATGGGGGTTATAAATATTATTAAAAGTAAAAATTAAAGAATGGGTAATTACTCCTTGTAAATAAATTAAATAATAAAAATATAAATTCTTAAAATATTATGATTTTATGATTTATGATTAGAAGAAAGAAAAAAAGAGAAAAAAGAAAAATAAATTTATTAAGAGTAGAAATTAAAGATATGTGAGTTATAAATAATTACTTCTTGTAAATTGGCATGTGAAGAGTCTTTGTTCTAAATGTTCCTCCATTAATAAAATATTTATTCGTAATAAATTAAGTAATTTACTTTTACAATACAATAATTAATTTAAATAAGAAAAAAAAGCCAAAAAGGAAAAAAAAAGATAAATACAAATAGAGGTCATAGAGAAATGTCACATCATCTTGTCTATGTTTCTCCATTATATTATATATAGATTATTACTTCATTACTAATAGACAAGTAAAGTTACTCTTTAGTATCAAAAATTAATTGGATGGCAAAATGGTCATTCAAACTTTTAAAGGATAATTTGGTAATTCAATTTTTAACTTTTTCTGTTCCCACTTTTAGTATAGTATGGCGATGATGATAGAGTCATAGAGAAATAGAGAAAGAGAAAAAAAAAATTCCTTATAGCATCAAACACAAAAAGATAAATAATAAACCTCACTTATTTCCAAGAGAACATACTCCTCCATACCAAACATACACTCTAAAATATATTTTTCAAAAATCTTTGATTAACCAAACATGGAAAATTTGAGAAACATTTTATACTAAATATTTTCCTCCATGTAAACATTTTAGAGTTGGTCTTTGTTTTTTATGACATGGTCCCTATTGGATTAATTATATAAGCATTAGATGTAACACCTTCTACTCCTATGAAGTATATAAATGATAGTACATTATAAGCCAAATATGCACAAGGACACATCAGTGGTTTCCATGGATATTCTTCATAGTTCCATTATTTCCATAACAGCCACCATTCTCTCACTTGTCTTTTGTGGATTCATAGTTCATCTTCTGACCAGAAAACTACATGGAAAAAGGAGATACCATCCAATTGGTGGCACCATTTTCAATCAGCTCATCAACTTCCACAGGTTGCACCATTACATGACTGATCTTGCTGACAAGTACAAGACTTACAGATTGATTAGCCCTTTCAGGAATGAGATTTATACTTCTGAACCTGCTAACGTCGAGTACATTCTCAAAACTAACTTTGACAACTATGGCAGGGTACACAATTTCCTTGAAATCCCAAGTAACCTTTTATTTATTTTCGTATCCATTAGATTGGGAAAACCCCAACAGTTGCATTCATGACTATACCCTTTGAAGTTGAGGAGAAGCATTCATAATGAAATGATAAACAAGTAGTTTCTTATACAAGAAATAATTCAAAATCTCTTATTTCGTGTTGTAGACAGATCTATTGGGCAGGGCTGCAGTTTTCGTCTAATGAACGAGAAATATATAATCTCTTTGCTTAATGTGAATCAGATCTGTCTATTTTAGCTCTCAGCTGCTATAGTAGTATCAAATCTTGGGTAAATTCGAAGTATTTGTAGTTTGGAAATAGGAAATTACTTGACTTTCATATCTGGCTGTAAGGTCAACTGTCTAGTTGCAGTTCATTGAGGATCTATCTTTTATCAACTATGCCTCAGTTTTCAAATTAGTTGCAGTCAAGCTATGTATGAATCTACTAGTCTACTACTGTAAACAAATGATAGAAGGATCCTCGGGCTGCGACTTGAGTATAATCGACAGGGGTGGTATCATTACAACAATCTAAAGGACCTGCTAGGGGATGGGATTTTCACAGTTGATGGTGATAAGTGGCGAGAACAGAGGAAATTGTCAAGCCATGAATTCTCGACAAGGGTCTTGAGGGATTTCAGCAGTGTGGTCTTTAGAAAAAATGTGGCAAAGCTTGCCCATATATTGTCCAAAGCAGCCAGTTCCAAAAAGACAGTGGATATTCAAGTAAGTTTCAATGACTACTTAAATGAATAACCCTTTTTTGTTTTCACCAGACAAGTAAACATAGTTTCACGAATGAAGGATCTTTTCATGAAAACAACTCTAGATTCTATATTCAGAGTTGCCTTTGGAGTTGAGCTAGACAGCATGTGTGGGTCAAATGAAGAAGGCAAAAAGTTTAGTGATGCATTTGACAATGCAAGTGAAATGACACTTTGGAGGTATGTTGATGTCTTCTGGAAGATTAAAAGAGCTCTCAATATCGGATCAGAAGCCAAGTTAAGGGACAATATAACAACTATTGATGAGTTTGTCTATAAGCTAATCCACAGAAAAACTGAACAGATGAGTAGACCTCAAGCTGATTTATCTGTAGGTGAATCTTCTTATAGCTTCTAATTCTAGTAATGCCGACAGATGCTAAGATATTATAGTATTTTACCAATTGCAGTGGAAGAAAGAAGACATTTTGTCAAGGTTTCTGCAAATAACTGGAACTGATCCAAAGTTTTTGCGTGATATAATATTGAGCTTCATAATAGCTGGCAAAGATACAACAGCAACCACCCTTTCTTGGTTCATATATGTGCTTTGCAAGTACCCTCATGTACAGGAGAAAGTAGCACAAGAGATTAAAGAAGCAACAACTGAGAAAGAAGATGCAACAGACATAATGGATTTTGCTGCCAATGTGAGTGAAGATGTCCTTGAAAAGATGCAATATCTTCATGCAGCATTGACAGAGACTCTTAGGCTCTATCCTGCAGTTCCAGTGGTAATAAAGAACTACTTTTATCATACATCAGCAGCCAAGTAGATGCATGTTTTATAGTTGTTATTTTTGCTTTCCTCTCACTGCAGGATGGAAAAATATGCTTTTCGGATGACACCTTACCAGATGGATTCAGCGTGAACAAAGGGGACATGGTGTCTTACCAACCATATGCAATGGGAAGAATGAAATTTATATGGGGTGATGATGCAGAAGAATATAAACCAGAGAGATGGCTCGATCTGGATGGTTTCTTCAGGCCAGAGAACCCCTTCAAATTTACAGCTTTCCAGGTTGGTTAAAGCTCCTTATCAGTTTCACCATCATTTGTCAAAGAATCGAAGATGAAATTCCTACCATCAACTTTCTTGTGCATTTATACAGTCACATTAACTAAGTCATTCTTCTGATTATAAAACAGGCAGGCCCACGAATCTGCTTGGGGAAGGAATTTGCTTACAGGCAGATGAAGATATTCTCTGCTGTGTTGTTACGTTACTTTGTTTTCAAGATGAGTGATGACAAGAAGACTGTCAATTACAGGACAATGATTAATCTTCACATCGATGGGGGACTGCATGTTCGTGTCTTTCACAGATAGGCCATGGATATACCAAAGATAGCAAATATGACAATGCCAGTCCTCTTATTCCAGAATGTAAGAAGTCTTATCAAATTACACTGGCCATGCCAAAAGGTGTCATTGTTACACATTTCTCTTCTTTTTACCCTTCACACTCTTTGTTTTCATGACAAGTAGTTTGAGTTTTCCAATGGAAAAATATATATAAATATGATATGAATTTAGAGCTATAACTGAAATTGTTATGGATCTTTGGGTCAATAAAATCTTCATCATTTAGCCCTTTGGTTAGCTTCATTTTGTGTCAAGGACAAACATGCAAGTTTATTTTATACAGTTGAGAAAAAATGTCATTTTGTCAACTAATCGTCAATTAGGAAGATACAAATTTAGACCTACTTATTAGAAACTTCATTAAGCTGTAAGTGGTTCAGATGCCAATTGGATGTTGAACAAGAAAATTCACATAAATAATCAACCTTAAGATTTTATACCTTCTGGTGACTGATGATGTAGTTAATACAGTTCTTTGTTTAATAGATGTGAAGCTTCTATAGTTATTTGTGTTCTAAGTTATGGGCATTAACTTGCTTTGAAGACGATAAACAGAACTTCTCAATCCCAATGACCAGCAGGATTCAGTATAACAACTCAGGTTCATTGGAAAATTATATATACACATACATTTACACACATTGTGTTCATCTCTGTGTGACACGCGTCTCAACTACGTCTCGATGCCAAAATAAGAAAAGAAATGAAAAAAATAATAATGAGGAACTGAGATAAGCAACTAAATAAAGATGAAAAAACATATCTTACAAGAGAACATTTACAAGGGAGTGTCTTAGACTGTGATTCTGTGACACAAGTCCCAATACACTGACTGAGAAAGGGGATAAACAGAAGGGAAAAAAATGGCTAAATTTCCTATACTCTAACATCAAACAATTGGACAGCATGTACAACTATATCGATTTTCAAACAATAAAAAATAAAAATGCTGAACACAGTAAAAAACTACTGGACAGCCTTGTGGTTTACCTAATACATTACACTCATGTTACATGTCGAAATATTGAAACGTTATCCTCATCGCCCAGTGATTATGATACAGTCAAGAGATGGAGCTGTCGTGTCAGTTACGTATCCAAATTGTATGACCCATAGCAGCACCTTTCACCTTGCAAGATATGGATGGAATTTTCTTCAGGAGAAACTTTGGCTAACCCTTATTAAATCGAAGTCCAGTATCCTGAAACCTTCACTTCATAAGAGGGCTGAGTCCATCACCTTCCCAACCCAGCTTAAGCATTTGATCTACTACCTTCAAGCTCAACTGCATATGGATATGGATGGAGAGTCAACACTAAGATGTTTATAAGCCATAGAAAGTCCCAATTGCACAAATTCTAGGAGCCCAAACTATGTGATTGAATAAATCTTCCCATCGCACAGAGGTTGCAGTAGTAACTAACTATACTGGTTTTATCAAGTACATTAGGTTTTAGCTACCCAGCAAGATTACAATGCATAACTCTTGTCCAGAAAACTTCAGTAATCAGATTGGCGGGCATCAAATTATGATCATCAGTACTGGTTTAGAAGTAAAAAAGGTACAAGACTAGTAAAGTAGGTTTTGGCTATAAGTTTCTCAGTAAAGAAATGATGAGCCAGTTCTCAGTTGATTAAGATATGGCATATATATGAAACAAACACCTTTCTTTATATACCTAAACACTATAACAAATAAGTAGATAAAAAATGTATACATATAGAATAAATTCAATTTTTATTTCAGTAATCAGATTGGCGGGCATCAAATTATGATCATCAGTACTGGTTTAGAAGTAAAAAGGTACAAGACTAGTAAAGTAGGTTTTGGCTATTAGTTTCTCAGTAAAGAAATGATGAGCCAGTTCTCAGTTGATTAAGATATGGCATATATATGAAACAAACACCTTTCTTTATATACCTAAACACTATAACAAATAAGTAGATAAAAAATGTATACATATAGAATAAATTCAATTTTTATTTCATATGTTCTGTTTTATTGTAGTTCTCATATCAAACAACCAAATTAGCATGCATGTTCCAGCGCTCATGGTGGTAAAAAAATTGGTACTCAATTTCTAAGGTATTTTTTTTGAGAGTGAACAGACTCAACTTCTTAAAAAATATTAATCAGGACAAACTTTTGCCATAACCATGAGCTCCAACTTTCCAGCTTCGAAACTTGGTGGTTGATGGCTTTCACCCCTCTTACCATCTATACTCACAATGGAACTCATTTGACACTTCAACAGGGAGATTCTCTTAGCAGTCGTTTTCCAGGACATATTCCTGTAAATTTTCTTCCAAGGGAATGAAACTTGCGCAATACTTTTGTTCTTTTCTTTTGTTTCATTTTATGTGGGGGCAGGGCACGTGGAGTAGGGAAGAGAAGGAATTTCATGAAAGAGTTGATAGTGTGACACAGACAAGTGAGGATATGGTAGATCAAAACTATCATTCTATATTGTATGTTCAATGGTTAAGGTCGCATCTTTTAAATAATAAATATATTCAAAAAGTGAAATGCAATTCCACAAAGATCTGTTAAACATAATTATCAAAGAGATATCATGGCCCATAAACATCCACAAAATGCAATTTGACACGAAACCAAAGGTGTGTGGGGTTTAAAGAGTGACGCAAACTGCACTAACATTTCATATATCTACTCACTTGGAGATATTTATAGAAGGAAGAAGATAGGGTTAAAAATCGGAAATAGAACCCAAAAGTCAGCATTAGCAAAACACTCTTAACACAGAGAGAGAATTCAACTTACTGCAGGATCTGTGAAGATTATCAACTGCCTATCAGCTGTCGATAACAAGAGATTAGTGTTATCCTTGTTCAGAGCCAGAGCCATAACATCTTGACCCTCTCCAAGCTTCATAATGTGAAATACCTGCATGCCAAAACATCAGCTTCTAGTTCATACATATATGCGAAGCATGGTGGGAAATGGGTCCTATTATCAAGCAACTAAGAAAAAGGGATGTCTAGTTGCATTGGTCAAAAGGTGCTCAGAAGCAACATACACAACCTAAACTTGGCAAAGCAGCAAACAAACTAGATGGTCTGTCTTACAGTTCCTCACTTAATGGTGCCAGTATTAAGTGGCAAGTGGACAGGAAAAGAAAAAGAAAAATAATGTCCAAAGGAAGACTTCACTCTACCTTTAAAGTATAAATGTCGAGGAAGCAGATTGAAGGGACAGAGATATCTAATCTATTTCCTTCATTGTTTTCATCTAATTCTCCATCAGAATCTCCAAGTTCTGGCTTCTGCCACTTCATAGACTTGTTGTCCGATGGTCCATCATTTTCAGAATATGGATTTACCCCAAGCAAAGCATTTTTTCCATCAACAGAAACCTCCATGCAACTAATGGTGGAGCAGAGAGGAAACTGAGTCCTAGCAATAAGAATCCCATTAATAGTAAAGGTGCTTAGTGTTTTATGGGATTTATTCCAAGCCATTATAATTCCATCAGATGACAGACAGACAGAATGTGCCTCCACTCCAACCAGCCTTCTGACCAACCGACCCCTTCTTATAGTATGTAGCAAGACATCTGACGAACTGGAGCATGAAACCACAATCCCAAGATCTGAACTCACACAGCAACATAATATTTCCCCAAGATGGCCTCTAAGGACATGTATGGGACCCTCAATTCGATGCCTCTTACTTTTATCTCTCGAGCTGTTTGGTGTAGTACTGGTTGAAGGTGTGCTTGAACCAGTGGAAGCCTCTGCTGTGCTGCTGCTGCGCGGTGTTGACGCCCTATTTATTCTCCAGAGAAGGACGGTGGCGTCTCTAGACCCTGTAACAAGATAATTGCTATCTGAAGACAAAGCCAGACATGTTACAGGAGCACAATGTCCTCTGGCTACTTCTAAAGTTTTTGCCCCATCTGATGATATCAGCCGCACACTGTTGTCTACATGGCCACCTAGATTAAAGTGCAGAAACTCCTATTAGTCAGTATGTATAGGATTCAGTAACAAATACACACGCAATACTGATATCGCTTCGTAAGGAAGTTTTGCACTCAAATTATTCTATACTTTTTAATTCGACTCTTTTTTTCCCTGCCAACTAAGGAACCCCTGGGCACTCTCATAAATCAAAACAATTGAAGTTCTAGATTTCTAGCACATGATTTCCAGACACAAGCTCTCTAGTAGTTCTAAATTGAGAAATGAGATGAATGAAGAAAATAACAAAATGACCACGAATATATACTCCCTCCCTTTTCATTTTATGTGGCAGTGTTTGACTAGGTATGGAGTTTAACAAAAGAAAGACATTAGGAACTAGTCATTTCAAATATGCCATGACATTTCTGTGGCTATAAAAGCATGTCATTAAGGACAAAATGTGAAGTCTCAAAGTTAAATTGTTTCCAAATATAGAAAGGTGTCACTCTTTTTGAAACAGATTTAAAAAGAAAGAATGCAACTTCAAATGGAAGAGGGAGTAATTCCCAACCTCATTTGCAAAACATCAAAAGCAGTAAATCATCTAAGGAATCTTGCCTTACGTAATTGAGCGTTGAATACTAAAATGTTGTTATAAGATGGAAGTATGCTAACTATCCACTAACCCCAAATACAGAAGAACAAAAATAAAGATATTTCTAATTGGTGCACTGAACTTAACTATCATTCCTTCACAACGGTATTTAGATAACTAAGATAATTTTTAGATATAAATAAATAGAATATATAATGCTTGCCTGTGAGAATTTCTTTGTCACATGTAATTGCAACAACGGATGAGCCTCTGATTCCAGAAGCTGCAAATGCTAGGGCTTGAGGGAAATGCCATTCCTCTGATTCAGAGCCAGTTGGCCCCTTGAACATTCGCATGAATGTTCCACCAGCTGAACTAGCACCAGGTTTTCCATGTTGGAAGAGGAAAGGTGCTCCCTGACCATCTGGTGTGTTTGGTTGCCATTTATGCTGAGCTACATGAGCAGCCGGCGCATTTGTATCAACAATTACGAGTGAATCAGAAGATGCCTGCATCGCTGCAGCAGGTAAGTTGCAGCGCTCAGGGTGGGGAACCGTATATGGTTTAGCAGCTCTAGGATTCCGGAAGATGGTCTGCGCAAATGAGAGAAGTGTCAAGGTTACATTTGAGCCCACCAATTATGAAAACATATTACTATTTAACTGAAAATGAGCCACGCCATCCGCTGAAAACTGCATTATGGATTATCGTAAAAACATGATACAATCTGAGACCTTCCCGCAGAAAGGAACTTCAAGGCTTAACAATAAGTTCTCTAGATTCATAAGACAAACAAACTAGCTCAAGAGAATAGGATACAGCAAGAAAAACAAAAAGAAATCATGGTTTCCGAGAAGGGATTCAGGGGGGAGTGTAACTTGAAAGTTTGACAAAATAAAATATAGAGGCTCGGAAATAAAGAGACACATACATATAAAACACTGGTGATATACCACCAAGGTGGAAAGAATAAACCTACACATAAAACTGGCGGAAAATGTCTAAGAAAACCTGTGTTCTTCAACCAGACCATTGAGTTCTTTTTCTTTTCCTAAAGAGATATTTACGTCACCTACAACAATTAAACAATTCACCCTTCTATACAAGCAAAAGATAGAAAGTACTAGATTTACAGTTCCCTCGCATTAATTAATCGAAAAGATAAAACTACTAGTACTCATTTGGGCCAACTTAAATTTTACTCTTACATATGTTACAGTTGACTCCGAGAACTTAAAAGGAGAGAACTATGAATGCAAAAATCTCACCTGTAGCTGAAGAACTTCTTCCAGTGGCATCCTTTTCATGTGTGGGACAGTAAGAAGTTGAGATGGTGTTTGTCCAAAGTAAGCAATCTGATCTTGCATAGCACGCTGCTGGACCTTTTGACAAGATTTAGCATTTCAAAATTACTCGTACTCAAGTCAGTGGAATAACCAAAGCAAAAAGAACAGGAACAAAAGCATACTGGATCTGTTATCTTGTCAATATCCACTGTTCCTTCATACGTCAAGTAAAAGAAAACATTATTTGCCTGTATAGCTTCTTTTCCTCGTTGCTTATACCTGAATATGCAAAGAATTTTATTTGAAAAGAAAAGAGAAAAAAAAAGAAAAGACAATAGTTAAGGCAAATAGCCAATTTAAATGCATCCAAAACAACTTATGCACACTTCAAATTCTCAGGGAAAGCAAGAACAAAATCTAAACAAAACTAAATTATATAAATGATCTTTCCAAGTGAAAGACAGACAAAACCTACCCAAAAATGAGATCAATCCATTCATGTAGATGAGCAGAGACGTGCTCACTCTCAAGTGCCATCCGATGTTTATGAATAAAATCAACTTTGTTTTCAGCCCAAGGTGGAAGCCGCACAGAGTCTGAAACAGAGATGAGAAACAAATGATTACAGTTGAAGACCAGGACAAAATTTAGCACTATATGCTGCTATATTCAATCAAACTGTATTCCATACCCAGCTTTTCTCCCAACTGCGTCGTACCAAAGTCAATCGAATTTTCATTTGTTAGCATCTCTGGAAGATAAAATAGCTCCGGAACCTAGGTATTAAGAACAATATGCCATTATGAATTTATGAGCACATTGAGCAAAAGCTTTAACTGACTCCAGAAACAGCAAAAGATAACAAATCATTAGCAGCGTAAAGCATTATCTGCATCTTCTGTTTCTAATTGAATCTTACTTCCTTTTCCAGGACATGCCAAAAATGACGTCCAAAATGGAATACTTTGTCACTTTATATATCCAAAAAACAAAATTGAATCTATCATTTCACTTCAGGACCCACTTGATATAAAAGTGGTTGGTTGACTATCCAACTTGAATAAACTCTACTAATTTGCTACTCCCCCTGTTTCAGTTTATATAAGCCTATTTCCTTTTTAGCGTGCTCCAAAAAGAATGACCCCTTCCTAAAATTGCAAATAATTTATCTTTAATTCCCATTTTACCCTTATAGACAAGCTTTTAAACTCTGTGCCGAGTCAAACAGGACTGGATAAAATTAAACAGAGGCCGTACATTCCTCTCAAGAATTGAATGTCAACGAATAATATTCAATTTTTTTTTTGAGAAGGTAACAATTTATAATCGAAAGCACAAAGGTTGTGCTGACCATAACTACCAAGAAATGATCCAAAAGTATACACAACGATAATATAATCAAATTGTAACAGAGTATTGAAGTGGCAGAAGAAATATAGTTCATACCAATTCTTTAACATCACTCATCTCCTCAAAAACACTTTTCCAAGTGGCAGCAATATCTGAGAACATCCTGTCTGCATGATCAAATTTGCCACCTTGGAGCTGAATAGATAGGGTAGTGAAGGGCTCCAGCCTGATTAGATAATATAACACCTGGTGTACATAAAATTCATAGCGAAGGCTTAGAACAGAATCTGTAAAATCACTGCCGACTATGTTCACACTCAAGTGATGCATATTCAACATGTATAATAAAGAATAAAGGTGGAATAATCTATGAAGTAAACCGAATCAGAAAAAGTAAATATGCAAAAGTGTTAGTAGGTCAAGAGATGAATGAAGATGCATGCATCTCCAGATAGGTTATTGTTTGGTCGAGTATGCATTGTCTCGTTCAAAGTTAAAACTCAAATCCTCTAGCGCTGAAGAAGATAATAAAACTCATATTCTCGATTGTTCCGACATACATAAAATTTTACTTTCATCAATTTGAGCTCTGCTTAAGTTTTCGAGTGACCTGTTAAAGCAAATAGTAAATATCATTACTAATCCTGAGGTGGAAAAGATTGTTGGCACATTCTTTTTTTTTTTGATAAAGTGGTATTAATAACGGCATCAAGAAGATGCAAGAATTACAAGATATGTCATTTGAGATTACAAATAAAGTCTGCAAGACTGCAACACTAGCTGAAGAAAGGAAACAGTCTGGTTATCCTTTATGGCCCTTAAACCTGATGTATACTTGAATGTGTTCACACATTCAAGTATACATCAGGTTTAAGGGCCATAAAGGATAAGCAGACTGTTTCCTTTCTTCACACATTCAAGTATACATCAGGTTTAAGGGCCATAAAGGATAACCAGACTGTTTCCTTTCTTCAGCTAGTGTTGCAGTCTTGCAGATGTGCATTGCAAACACCAAGAATCATTCACAATATTCCTTTAACTGACGCTTCATATAAAAGGAGTCAAGAAATTATGACATATGTACAATAGAAAGTGGCTAGCAATGGTGGTAATATTGATTAGTATGCTAAAAAGATCTTAATACTGAAGTCCTTTGACCATGGCTTATTTACGAGGGATACTGGCAGCAAACATACAAATCTAACTGCTCCAGCTATGCCCCCTATAGGCTAAAACTTTTCCTACAGCAGCCACTTGGAACTGCATAATGACAGTAAACAACTTCAAGAAAAGGAGGAGAATTCACATCAATTGGTGCTTCTAGTGGAAAGAAACTGGTGCAGTATCAATCATATGCTAAACCATAGCAAAGTGACCTTAGAACTATGGAACTCGTTCCTAGTTACGACAAGCGTATGGAACATCTGGTAGATGAATAAACAGAGAAAAACCTGTAAGGTCACAACAAATTCATTATAAAAAAGCAGAGTTTCTATTTCTTTGGAAAACAATCATGTCAAAACTCCTAGACCTAGACCCAAGGGGTGATTTAATGGAAAAGGATGTGCTTCTAGCTATGGAAGAGAATGCAAACGGATTTATAATACAAAAGGTTTAGGAAATTAATGACTTTTGAGTTGTAAAGAGGACTTCTAGTGAAACTTACCTGTTTGTAATGGCATTAAATGTTCTCCATGAGAATAAATTTTACAAAAGAGAATCATTTCGCAAAATCATTTCTTGGTGTTTGGTTGAACAAAAGTTGGTATAATGACAGGGGGCGTGTAGGGTGGAGCATAGGAGGCTGTTTGGTGATAATCATAAGTAGTCAACAATAAAAATGAACATTTAATATTGATAAAAGAAAGTGATACTGGATTAGGAAGAAGAACGAAACAACTTATGACTATAAAAGGACAGAATTGTTCTTCTCATTTTGGTGTAAAGCATAATTCTTGATGATTTTGACATCCCAAATAATTAGGCCAAGGAATGCATTTACGTGATACCAAATAGGACATTAGTTGAAACAGTTTCCAGCAGTTGAGGTTGAGGCTACTTATAAATATTATTACTTAATGGCATTATAACTGTCTATTCATATTGAATCAATCAAGTAATTAACAATCATGAGACTGCTAAACCTAAATGAAAATGGTAACATTTCAAAATAGCAACAAGTACGTTAAACCATTCAGGATATCTAACAATATAGAATGGTACAGTCATCGCAGATAATAGTTTAAATGGCTTAGGACAACCAACTGAAAGAACGAGCACGTACTGTTCCTGCACTTGAGTAATGTGAGCCATAGTGGAACTTTGGGATGACAGGGTCATCAAAACTAGAGTATCTCTCTTGAAACTTCCTTAATCGGTCAGGATTTAATGCTCCAACTGGCTGCAAGTATACACTTATAATGTCAATCATACAACAACCTGGAGATGATTTGACACATGAAATATTCATATATGCCAACCTTTGAGAGGTCCCGGTAAGATGATAGATTAGCAAGATCCAAGTCTGTTGAAGTATAATCAGAAATGACCCAGGGAAACACAGGATACTGCAAAACCGAAAGGAAACTGATCGAGTAAGCACATGATTCCTCTCGAGCCCTCACAATGAGAAAATGGTACCTGAGTAATATCATTGTAACTACGTCCGGCCAGTGTGTTAAGCTGCATTAGATACTCAAAGTTGCTGATCTGAAAAGATATGGATGAGCAGATAATGAATCAGCTTAACAAAGGGAAAACGAGAACTTGAAACCAAGGGACTGTGGATATATATTTTTAGAAAATGCATGTCTCCCTCATTAATTAAGTAGGAATTCCCAAAGGGGTTTATTATAATGTTTTGAGCTGCTCCAACCATTGGCTTATGGTATTGGTCAGATGCTTAGGTTCTATCAAGTGGTATCAATACATTCTTTCACATGGTAACCATCCTTTGATAAGCACATGCTCACACTACCAAGTCCATAATGAAATTCACCTGTGAATCCCAAAATCAGGTTATACATGTAGGGGATGTTAAGCTATATCATATAATTGGCACATATAGTTGTCTAAGGGGTTCTTAGAGGCTTTCGGCTATTCCACTCATTGCCTTTAATTTTAAAACTTTTTTTTGAGAAAGGTAACAGTAAATTACCTTAAGTTTCACATTAATGCTTAGACTCTTTTCACATGGTATTAGAGTCAAATGTGGAGCCTCTATTTTTTCACAACAGTTTAAGAAGGGGACAGAGAGATTGTGTTGGGAGATTTGGAACATACAGGGAGGCGTCACGATTTTGGGTGTTGCAGGAGTATTACGGTCGAAGAGGTTAAGGGTGTTGTGCGTAGGATGCGCTGGGGAAGAGCGACCGGACCTGACGAGATTCCTGGGGAATTTTGGAAGAGCGCGAGCTCGGTAGGTTTGGAGTGGCTGACTAGGTTATTTAATGTTGTCTTTAAGACGGCAACGAAGCCCAAAGAATGGAGGTCGAGCGTAATGATCCCTCTATACAAAAACAAGGGGGATATCCAGAGCTGCAACAACTATAAAGGTATCAAGCATAAAAGCCATACTATGAAAGTGTGGGAAAGAGTGGTGGAGATAAGGGTGAGGAGAGACGTGTCTATTTCAGAGAACCAATTTGAATTTATGCCGGGACGCTCAACTACAGAAGCCATCCATCTAATGAGGAGACAGATGGAGTAGTATAGGGAGAGGAAGAGGGACTTGCATAAGGTATTCATTGACCTAGAAAAGGCTTACGATAAAGTTCCATGAGAGATACTATGGAGATGTTTGGAGGCTAAAGGTGTACCTGTGGCGTACATTAGGGTGATCAAGGACATGTATGAGGGTGCCAAAACCAGGGTAAGGACAGTAGGAGGGGACTCAGAGCACTTTCCAGTTGTAATGGGTTTGCATCAAGGATCAGCTCTTAGTCCATTTTTATTTGCCTTGGTGATGAATGGATTGACACGACAAATTCAAGGTGAGGTGTCATGGTGTATGCTTTTCGCAGACGACATAATCCTGATCGATGAGACTCGTAGCGAAATTAACGCTAAGCTGAAGGATTGGAGACATACCTTGGAGTCTAAAGGGTTTAAGCTGAGTAGACCAAGACGGAGTATTTAAAGTGCAAGTTCAGTGAGATACCTCAGGAGGTTGGCGCGAAAGTTAGGCTTGGTGACCAGGCCATCCAAAAGAAAAATAGTGTCAAGTACCTTGGGTCTATCATGCAAGGCAGCGGGGAGATTGACGATGATGTCACACATCGTATTAGGATAGGGTGGATGAAATGGAGGCTCGCTTCCGGTGTGCTATGTGACAAGAAGGTGCCACCAAAACTTAAGGACAAGTTCTACAAAGTGGTGGTTAGACCGGCTATGTTATATGGGGCGGAGTGTTGGCCAGTTAAGGTCTCTCACGTTCAAAAGATGAAAGTTGTTGAGATGGATGTGTGGGCATACCAGGAGCGACAGGATTAGAAATGAGACTATTCGGGATAAGGTAGGAGTGGCCTCAGTGGAAGACAAGATGCGGGAAGTGCGATTGAGATGGTTTGGGCATGTGAAGAGGAGAGACACAGATGCCCCAGTGCGGAGGTGTGAGAGGTTGGCCATGGATGGTTTCAAAAGAGGTAGGGGTAGACCGAAGAAGTATTGGGGAGAGGTGATTAGACAGGACATGGCGCAGTTACAGCTAACCGAGGACATGACCTTAGATAGGAGGGTGTGGAGGACCCATATTAGGATAGAAGGCTAGTACAAAGTCTCGTTACTTTTCCTTATTAGTAGGCGCATTAGCGCACTATAATTTCTTATGCTCTGATTTCTGTTATTATATTCTACTCTCTGTACTTTGATTACTCTATTTTATCTGTGTCACTTTCGTTATTTGCTTTCACATAACGCTTTGAACTTCTTGTACTTCTTAGCAGTATCTGACCTCTTTTTATGCTTCTATTGAGCCGAGGGTCTCTCGAAAACAGCCGTCCTACTTTGGTAGGAGTAAGGTTTGCGTACACTTTACCCACCCAGACCCCACGTTGTGGGATTTCACTGGGTTGTTGTTGTTGTTGTTGTAGCTGTATAACAATTTGCAAAAGGTTTTAACGTTCTGACTACTCTACCCATCCCACCAATTGCCGCAAGATCTTGGGTTGCATGCTAAGATTCTTTCTACCGCTTCCTCAAATACACAGATATAAACAGCAACTTCATTTTCTTCTTCCCCTTTCCCAAAAAGAGATAGTAATTGAAATTTCAATTTTCTAACATACCTCCCTGCGAGCCCAACGTTCCATGAGTTGTGTTCTTTTAAGAAGTTGTTCAGGTCTCTGCAAGATGAGAAGTGGCATAAACATATAATGGGATAGAAGATTGGTGAATGCTAAAGAAAGCAGAATCTCTTGTTTGACCATGAAGATTTAAAGTCTTTGTGCAGTGAAATTTTGAATGGATTTGGATACAAGTCAATGTGTCAAGCATGACCCACACATACTATTGCAAACTAACTGAAATAAAGTTTGTTCACTTGCCAAAGACCGATGAATAAGCTACAGAGAAGTAGAAACCTGAGTTGCGAGGTAGATATTGTTCAAATGAGAGGGACGAGTTTGAACAATAGCTCGATATGCATCTCTTCTTGCCTCAGTACTCTGATTCAAAAACCAAGAAAATTAACCTAATTCTTGAAGAAGTAAAAAATTGAAAATAAGAGCATGATATCATAACAATGTAGTATAAGGTCATACCCCAAAGTCAAAGAAAAAGTTTGACCGGTCGACCATAAATAATTCCAATGCACTTCTCCTTAGAAGATATCTGTAAAGACAAGAAGTCAGGCAAAATGGCTGCTGAAGAAAGAAAGCTTTCTAAATAGAAAAAATCATGTGATTTTTCCAGAGACAATTCAGATCGATTAATGAAATAATCACTTCACAACACCCATGGGGTCCATAAAGTGAACCCTCCGGGGAAAATCACATAAGAGAAACCAGGAATCTAGGAAAGGAAAAAGGACTATTAAATTTTTGACAAAGGGGGCAGCATGTGAAATGTGACTGAAATATGTAAGAGTGCTCGCAAATCCTTTTCCAGATTGAAATGTTAGCAACATGTCAAAGAATGCAAATCGCCTTTCAAGCTTCCAACCAAATGAAACACATTATCAAAGAAAATATGCTCGTTGACATTCGTGATTTATTCATGTAAACCAATTCTATGTTTATAAGCATCAGATTCTCCATTTGTTATGGTTTGGATATCTATTTTAGACTTTGTTCATAAATGAAACAGTACCTACTCTCAACTACCTAGAAAACCCTCGAATCTACAATAAAACAGAAACTGGATGTCTGCTCAACCAGCAGAGTAGAAGGTCAAAGAAATAGTAAAAACAATAAATGGGAATGAGCATCTCAAATTGAACCACAACAGCAATCAATTGAGGGTTTTTTCAGATAACTTTGTCCTTGTATTATTCGAATAGATCTTAAGCAGAAATTCAATTTACTCTCACCTTCTGCTATAGATCTGATGAAGGGAAGAGATCAACCAGCTTCGATCCTTTCCTTTAACTTTTTCTTCACTGCTGCAATCAAGACCATCCCCAGCCACACCAGTCTCAATGTTATCAATGATAAAATTTATTCTCCTCGTTGTAATCTGGCACAAGAAAACACTTCACAAGTTAATAACTTTAACTTGTGTTGAGATGAAGATTGGCAAACTTGTGTCCCAACTAAAAAAAAAATGATCCGTTCCCTACAAAAGCAAACTTTGGAATACAAACAAAGTCTGCAAAAACTTATAAAGATACATGCAAACAGCTTATTTACCAAGGAGGCAGTGAATCCTTTTAATACCGAGAAATCCCTGAGGGTCGGTGGTGCACAATTCAAAACTCAGTGGATAATGGGCCCACCCCTCTATCCTTCTCCACTTAAATACCATGCTTTTGTCTGCAGCATGATTCGAATCATTAAATGTGAGTTCTGCCTATGTGCGCTTTGCATAGCTGGCTCCAAATCCCAAAAAAGTTCAGTTGTTGTAGGTAGGCAACCACAAGTCATATCTGATGAACCCTATAAACATTGCTGACCCTTTAAATTTTTATTGGGGAGGCTTAAGCCTTAATTGATTGATTCATAATAATAAACTCGGACATAAAATGAGCTAAGGTATACATAGAGGTATTTTTTGGGTAACAAGAAATGAAAAATTGATCTCGAATGTTCAAAAAAAAATTAGGACCTCCTACCTAAGGATATATACAGAGGATCTTTTGGATAACACAAGGAAAGAAAATAACAGACAAAACATAGCAGCTCTTCAGCTCTAATCCTCCAGCTATTCTATTGGGTCAAACCATTTTGCATTACCCGTATGATTGTCATAAACAACGGAAGCGGGTCGCCTGACACAGTCTACAGACCAATGTCCATCACCTAAGTTATCAAAAACAAACTTCTTGCTACGCAGGATTTCACTAGAAACTTATAGATAGCAGGCTAGAGAATTTCACAACTGAGTTCACGTATAGGTTGGCAGCTAAGACTGTCATCATATGATGAGGACAGAAAAAGGATGGCGTTTTGAGTTTTCACAAAAAAAAAGGATGGCGATTTGAGTTTTTTAAAAAAAGGATTGCGTTTTGCACTTGAAAAAGAAACAAGTGCATTCTTCAGCCAACAAATTAATAGTATTTCTATCAATTAAAAGCATAAGCATTTGACCTAAAAAGAATAGCAAGATATCTTACGAATAGTTTATATTTAAGCACCAAGCAATTAGTATCTTTGATATGGCTCTTCATATTCTGGTCCACATGCGACTCCAAATATCTCTATAAAGTACCCTAGTAGTACTCTATGAATATGGGACATCATACCATAAATTTGGGATCTCTTTACAGGAGGGGTGCATTTAAATCTTTCTGAATTGTCTAAGCAAATGAAATGTTCCCCTGGTATCAGGAGTATACCTTGTCCATGAGAATTCTTCAACTCAGAAACTAATTGGATGAAATGCTTTCGAAACCACCCCACCCCAAAAGTAATGGCAGCTCTGGCCCAACAGCAGGGGAGTGAGGAAAACCTTAATTTCAAATGCTTTCACCAGTTTGCCACAACTCTTTTGACCTTCTATCCCTTCCTCAGTTCAATAACATTTCCTTTTTTTCAGTAATATGCAAATATTATTAACGTAAAGGCGGCACTAAGATGGTTACATAGAATGCACAACTTCTTCAGTCCACCAAATTTCCAGTCATCCTTCTCATCAAGGCAGTTGAGTTTCAGAAGACGTGCATTTCAAAATGTCAATCATTGGAAAATTAGCAGCTTATACATAATAAGCCAATAAGTCTATTAGTAAATAGAAAAATTTCATAGAAAGCATATTTTTTATATGCAGACTTACTTGGAAAGTTCCTCTAGAAACCTTCAACGGCCTAACCATTGATGATGGAACCTCAAGGACAATCCTTTCATCATGTTCGCAAGGAACATAACCAGGGGCAACTGCTGAAGGACTCTGCACCATGTCATAGTGGTTAGTAACTGGAGTGTCTCCAGATTCCAAAGATGTCTGCAGTGGCTGCTCAGCAGTTCCAGACATTCTGCTCTGAACGTCACCATGATGTTCCGTGTCATCTAACTTACTATCCAAGTTGGGACCATCTTCCTGTTCATAATCCTCGTTTACTGGCTCAATGGAAATAGCATCTGCTGCCAAAAGAGAGGTTTTTGATGGACTGATTGTTTGATCTTCCCCCTCTTTTAATCCAGTATGATCAGCATAATCTGCAGCAGAACCAAAATGATCTGACCCTCCATAGTTCCTTCTCAAACATTTCCGCATTCTTGCAGATGTTTCCATATTATCCAGCTTCCAGTAAACCTAGTCATAAACATAGTCATTCAATACTGAGTTGTAAAGCCACTGATCAGACAAATAAAACAAAAGCAGCAAGAAACATACACGCTGAGGATTGTACAGATAATCACTAAATGGGCCAAAAAGACATTTAATCTCTATCAAGCTATGGATAAGTTTTCTCCATTGGCGTATTCCAGTATACAAGCGATGCTGAGCAATTACATTCACTTGTGTCCGCCTCTCAACCTATAACCACATAGACAAACAAGGAATCATATAATGAAACTAACAATGTCATAGAGACCAGTTTTATGTACCTATCAGAGAAAAAGACTAGTGGCAAGTGTATGAAGATGACCTCTGATCGCTGCATGTTTCTGGCTAAAGCTAAACTTCCAACAAGGACAGCAATGAATTTGTAAGACAGGGCATTAAAATCTTTCCCATACACAGATTTAGTATCAACTGACTGCAAACATTCCATCCACGCTGTTCCCATGGCTTCAGAAACATTCCATCTCATCACGCGTCCCATGTCGCTTCTACTCCGTCGCTGTGCTGATGTAGCCATTGCCACTGCACTGAGACCTCTTCCTGATCCTATCTTTGCATTGCGTTCAAGGTCTCGTGCAGCAGCCAATGCCGCTGCTTTTGCTGCCGCCTTGTCCTTGGGAATAGCTGGAGATTTGCTAGGTGCCTCTATAGGTTTCTGAAAACTTGAAAACGTATGAAGTCTAGCCGCTTTGCGCTCTAGCAATGAAGAATCCCGCTTTAGATGTGTGGTTGTTGCTGGTGCTGGAGCTTCCCCTCCAGCAGCGCCAGCAGCTAGCATTGCCAGTGCCATAGCAGCAGGTGGAGATGCAAAAGCAGCAGCCCAGCTAGGGGATATCATAGACAGAGCAGCCTGAAAAAAAGAATATCTTAGTTCTTGGAGATTAACATATACAGAAGACTTTAGTAAATTCTTAGAAGCAACTGACTAACAAAATGCAGCAGCATTAGTCCAATGTTTCATAGCTGAAGAAAGAAAGACTGTATAAACAAAAGCGGAATTTACTCATTTGCGGTAACAGAAGTAAAAGAAAGCAATGTCAGTGATGGACAACATAAAAACTGCAGATATGAATGGTAACAGAAAGCCAACCACAAAGGCATAAGCTGGAAGTGCCAGATTCTAATTAATTAACAGAAATATTTCAACAATAATGATAACTGTAAAGACCTTGTCACTTTATTCAAGATTCTTTTGCCAAACTCCAACTCTCAAGAAAGTTTGGAGACTTACAGTAAAATCTAGACTGAAATTTCATCACTATGTACATGGAAGTCTAATATATCTACCTCAAGGGGTAAAGCATCTGCAGCCAATGATCGGTCATCAACAACAAAAGGATTTACACCATCTGCAGTCGCCAGTTCATGAATTCCTGCCAAAAGGGGTCGCCACCTCCTTAAGGTTGCAATGAAAGGTGGTAAAATAACCTCTAGGTATTGCTTCCTTAGAGGAGTTCGATCCCTACCAACAGCATGCCAAACCTGCAAATACAGGTGACAGAAACATGAATCAAAATACTGAAAGCATCAGAAACATAATGTACGGCTAAACTATAAGAACGAAAGAGTTCTATCTTAAACCTCCCTATAATTGCTGACTCAGACAAGTCACAAGGTAGATATAATACTAACCTCAGAGAACATAACACAGGAGGCAACCAACACTCTCTGTCTTCTGGACTCAGAAATAGGCATGTTGAGAATTGGTGAAAGCACGCTGTCCACAAAAAATTGAGTAATGAGCAGGATTCCAATTAGCATAAACAGAGATATCAGAATAAATATTACTATTACTAATCAAGCATGTGGTCATAGCAGACAGCTAGCATACATGATAGCGTAATTATTTTTCTTATTCTTTTAATAATAATGGTGTTCGGACCAGCTTGCGTGCACCTAAACTATTCCACCGGGTACATGGTACCTCCTACCAGCACAGGTACCATGTAACTCTCCCCACCAAGATGGAAAGAAATCACCTAATATTTTTTTCTTGGCAGGGATTTGAACTTTCGCCCATAAGTTTTAGACCCACTTTTCATTGACACCCTGGGTGCCATAAAAGATAGTGTAATTATGATAAAGAAATATAAGCATATGGCCATAAGTACCGACACAACAAGAGCTAATGAAATAGGCAGACATAATAGGAGAATATCCAACTATGAAAGTAATAGGATGCCAAACTTACTGGAGAAACTTAAATTGGCAAAAGAAACCAGCAAACAAGAAAAAAACAAAATAAAATACAAAAATATTGACATTACCTCGAAAAAAATACAGAAATGTTGACATCACCAAAAGCTAGAAGCTAATGCCGAGGGGTACAACTACAAAATGCTAAAGGGCAACTCTTAGGGGTGTTAAACGAACTAGGACAAATTTGGCAAGTTAAAATGATTTGAGTAGGTCAAAGTCCAACATGTCCAACTCAAAATCAATTTTTCATTTGTTCGTTTATCTTTTTAATCTCTATGTTACTAAAAATGATTTATTTTACGATAAAATCAAATTATATCTCTATTCAAAAGTTTTGTTCTTTTCATTTCCTTTTTTTTGGACAAACTATAGTATGGTTAATTTGGACCAGTAATGTTGTTCAAGTTGCCAATCATTTTTTTATAACTATGGCGTTTGGGCCAGCTTGCCCGCACCTCGACTAATTTACACAGTATTTTTGCCTTCGCTGGAATTTGAACCAGAGACCTCAAGTTTCTCAACTGACTTTATTGACCACGAGACCACACCCTTGGGTGCTCAAAGTTGCCAATCTTTTGGATGGGTTAATTTAGGTTCTACCCATTTTAACCTTTAAATGAATACAGTACTAACCTTGAAAATTTAGGCAAGTTACATGTTTATGGGTATAAATTTACGCCAATATCAAGGAAGATATTTGGTATGTTTTCTTTAAGACGAGTTATTGCAATTAACAAATCATCACACTGCTCTGAGAGCATGTTAATATAAAAATTACTTCGGGAAAAAAATTGAAATTTGTTAATAAGTTAAGAGTTATAGAGTAGTGTAAGTGTTAGTATGAAATTAGAACATTAAATTGTACTGCATGTCTATAAATAGGTATGCTTTGCATAGTATAATCATCAAGTCTTCAGTATATCTTTTCTTGTTCTTGTTCTTTTTCTTTTTGCTTCCAGAGGTTTTAGTATCCGAAACTTTAGTGATCTCATTCTCACTCTAGTAAGTCACCTTAAGGTTCACGTGCGATTTATGGTACCTTAACCAGAAGTCTTGTGAATATGCAAAACCTTAAAAAGTTTGAAAACAGAAACACAAACAAAAAGAAGAAAGAGGAAAATTGAGTAGCTCAAAAAAGGTCAGCATATTGATACCTCCATAACAATGAGGATCGTGGTTTTCTTGATGGTATACGAGCATTCACATCTAAAATAGAAAGATTGCTGGTCTGTCTACGAAAACCCTCTGACGTCCCATCTTCTGTGTTTCCATGCCTCATTAGCATCTGATTTCCACCATCATCTTCCTCCCTTAATGAGACAAGCACCATTCGCATCATGCAAAGAAAAGGCTGGTCACTGTCTAACAATTGATATAGTGCTGCCATGCCTCCCATTCCAGTACCTGATCCTCCTCCAATACCTAGACCACCACCCAGACCAGACTCATCTAACAACAGTGCTTCTAGCATTGCAACCGACTTCTTTACTAAAGGAAGTTCAATCCAGTTTCCATCAGCATCTTTTTCCAATGTAGAATTCCAAGCTTCCCAACCACTGCCACCACCACCAATAACCGAGGTGTTTGAGGGAAGGCCAACTCCATACCATAATCGACTCCTGTATTTCCACCCCTCAGCTAAATCTAAGGTACAGCTGCCATATGACACAAATGCGCAAGAAACAGATTCATAAGGTTCAGTAGCTGCTGCTGCAGCTAGCCGTTCCATCACAGTTGCAGATATCTGTCCATTAGGATCAGCCATTGACGCAAGAACCTAGTTGAAACCAGCATCAGTAAACTAAGTTCAATGAACAAGAAACCAAATATAATATTGTAAACTGTTACAAGCATTTCAATATGGTCTGTCCAATAAATCTGGCTATAAACATATAGAGAGCATTACAAGCACGAGTGAGAATTACACTTGCACCTTAACCCAGTTAGCAGAGAGATTGAAGATTTTCCAAAACAATTACATGTAGGTGTAGGTGAAAATGCAGCAACCACAGAAGACAAAGGAAATAGAGAACAACGAGAGATGCAGACAAGACCTAGAAGCGGGAACAAACTCCAACAGAACTGTCAGGAAAATATGCACATCACAGAGGTAGAAATAGAAAAGATCTGCAGACTAATGTGACCAGATAGTACTTTTTAAACAAAAGAAAAAGTGGAACAGATAATACTTGAAGAAGAGGAATTACTAAACTCAAACATAAGTCTATAAATACATACATCAAGTGACATTCTTCCAGAGCCATTGGATGATTTACGATCAGCTACAGTGTCAAGAGCGTCTCCACCAACTACACTGGCAGACTGACTACCTACAGGAACAGCATTTGACAGAGGGGAAACAGAACCAGTAGGAACATGTGCAGTCCTGTAAAGTTTGCTCTGCAGCCTCAGATGGTCTTCAACAAGCATTAAAATCACAATGGCATTCTCTACCAAGGCGACAGAAAGTTGAGCCGCATTTTCCGCTCCCAGCTTGGCATCCTTAGCTGACAACCCTTCAGCTGCCACACCAGCAGCAGCTGCGGCGATAACCTGAGTCTGCAGAAAAAGAAAAGCTGGATGTAGACATTGTTGAAGTTTTACAAATGTTAATGTCTCGGGATGCAGAAAAGGTAAGGATGAATTCAATCAGAATATAACAAAAACTTTAATTACTGTGAAGAGGCAAAAAAAAAAGTTTGCTATATTTGATAAGGAGCACAGTGACACCAAGCTAACAGACAAGCAACCATATTTGTGCTAATTATACTCAAGTTCATAGAGAGCAAAACACGCAAATCCTGTCTCTCCCCATACAGATTCTTCTTAGAATTTTTCTGTAGTTCTTTTTTTTCCATGGACGCCTAGTTGGTGCATCATTAATATAATTACTTTGCCTTATCAAACAGAAAATTACTCTGAATTTGACAAAAATCATAACTGGCAGTGAGACCCTAAAACAAAGTTGATTTTGAAATTAAAATAATTCGAAAAGGATCAAGGTGACACCAATGCTCAAGCTAACTTCAAAGGCAACAAATTTGGGGACAATTAAGACTTCAATTACTCCCTCCATCCTGATTCATGTGATTATAAAGAAATAATCCTTGGGTCTAACTCAACCCAAAAGCAAGCTCATGAGGTGAGAATTGTCTAACCATACAAGGAGACCAATTACCCTATCCATGGACGATGTGGGACTTCTGACACCTCCACATGCCCAGGCTGGACATTTAGAAATACAACATGAGGGCCCAACATCGAGTAAACCAATTAATAGGGTGGGTTTGGAGATACCATGATAAGAAATGGACCTTGGACCTAATTCAACCTCAAAAGTTAGCTCATGCGGTGAGGATTATTCTAAGAAAATACAAGGAGACCAATTACCCATCCATAACCAGTGTGAGACTTCAGGCAATGATGTAGTTGACTGCATATGTAGTTTAAGAAAGAAACAAACAAACAAACAATTGAGGGGCAGGCATCACAAAGCATTATCAGAATGAGACAAAAAATTCCCAGCTGGAATGTGAGGGAGTGAATGAAATGGAGCAGAGGATCACCCTGAAATCTCTTATTCAGAGGTGGAAAATTGATATCGTAGGTTTACAGGAAACAAAATTTGAAGAATGGTCACCAGGTCTTGTTCGACAAATTTAGGGGAACAGATGGAGCTATTGGGCTGAGCTTAAAGCCTCTGGTACAATTTGGGACAAAAGATAGTGGACTTGCTCAGGGATACAACAGGGACTGTCTCTACTCTCTTGTTTATTTGAAAGCTTAAAGGAAGATTTTAGGTGGGTCTTTTTAGGGGTTTCATTTCTATCGTTCACACTTTGCTTCTGAAAGAGGAATTGTGGAATGAGTTGGTTGCAGCAAAAGGGCTCTGGGTGATTGGTGGTGACTTCAACATTTGCAGATTTAAAACTGAGAGACTGAATTGTAACCACATATCAATGAAGGAATTCTCAGATTCAATTGAAAACCTTGGTCTTGTGGACTTACCATTACATAGGCCTTTATACACATAGTGTGAGTTAAACCCAAGACCTAATGTAAAGAAATGTATCTTGGTTCTTACTCAATCCTAAAAACTAGATCATAGGGAGGAGGCTTGTTCAAGTCTTATAAGGAGTTCAGGGATCCCATTCCTCACCGAAGTGAGATTCTTTCCATTCATCACACAAACACATGCCCAAAGCCTTTTTTTTTCGGACCGGAGCATGCACATTCATGGACCGAGAGTATATTCACAACTCCTGCTGTACCGCACGGTCCAAGGGCCCCCACATTGGACCCAATAGGCCTGGCCTCTGATACCATGTAAAGAAATGGATCTTGGGCCTAATTCAACCCCAAGAGCTAACTTTTGGGGTTGAGTTAGACCCAAGAACCATTTCTTTACATGGTATCAGAGCCAGACCCAATCCGATGTGGGGCCCAGGGTCCAAGCAACATAGGGAGTGGAAATATCCTGGTCCAGGAATGGGCACACACCAGACTGGACAGTGCAACCTGGATATAGACTCTGGATCTGGGCGTTAGGGGGTGATGAATCCCACATTGGTGAGGGACAAGATCCCTGGACTCCTTATAAGGCTTGGGCAATCCTCCTCTTTGAGCTAGCTTTTGGGTTGTGAGTTAGGCACAAAACCCAATTTGACCAAAAAAAACACTGGAGAAGGTCTTTCTGATATCATACTGAAGATAAAAGTCATTAGCAGAAAAGGAAATAAAACAAAAGAATTATGAAGTCACGTCTTCAGCTTTCATCATAGAGACCGGAGCTAGAAGAATAAGGTTACCTGAACTTGCAACTCCCGTGCAGCAAAATCCAGCAAGCTTCCCAACAGCCTTCTTTTGAAGATGGGCAGTGACTCTTCACGTCTTGGGATATAATGTAAGCAAAATTAAAAACTAATGAGAACCCCAAAATTGCCTTTGGATAGAAACATAAGATGTTGTCTTTGCAGACAAATTATCATATCTAGTAATCACTATCATAGACAGGACAAACACTCGGGAAAAAGTCCAAAAAAATCTACGCATCCAAGTTGTCATCCTCAAACAGTGGTATCAAGATCAGGAAGACCTAATGTGGTTTAGCTCATATGAATTGAAGGAGACAATTGGTAACTAATTTTGTGATGGAATAAGCAGGGTAACGAGTCCAAAAGTACATTTGCAATAGTGGTGTTCCACACAACACTCATGAAACAAGTGGGTCTGAGTCGCCAGAAATATACAAGGTGACTAGCTTTTCCTCTCCCATATGTTGCTGGTTTCAGCAAAGTGGGGAACTTTTCACCAAAACTCTGATATCGTATGAGAAAAACAGGCACGTAAAGACAATTGACTTATGCTAAATCATTTTTATATCCAATTACATAATCATGTTTTCCTGGTGTGAAATACCAGTACAAAGTATAACTATATACACATTAACTATCTAACATAATCTTAAAGAAGTGTAAAGCCAAAATCCAAAATTTCCATTCTACTTCATTTAAACAGATTGAAAATTGCAATAACCAGCGGAATTATTCATGAAAGTACATCTAACAACATACTCAAAATTATTCAATACAAAGCAAGTTTATACAGAAAAAGGGGGGATGGTCTCACTCTAGTACTCCAACATGTAGCACTTCAAAAGAAAAGAGCTTTTCCGAGAGGAAAATCATGCAGCAAAATCAAACACAGGGATCTATTCAACAAACTTGTCAAGGCTAGTACCTGATTCTCAGGTCTCCTGTGCTAGAACCACCCACCATGGAAAGCCATTCTGCACAATGAATTGTAGCTTCAATATCCTGTCCAAAAAAAAATATATCAAATGAAATGTTTGATGCAGATATAAAATAGGAGAATGGCCAGTGCAGGGGATAAAACGAAGAGAAAAATGATTTAGAAATACATATATAAATTAGTCATGACTAATTACTGAAGCTTCCTCAATCCTATCAGGTCAATAAGCAAGAGATATAAAACACCAAAGCAATCTAACACCTGAAAGTCTGAAACAAAAGGAAAATAAGACCGGGAGATGACTCATAACCAAAAATCAGAAAGAGCAATCATCAAGTGTTAAAGTGATTTGAAAGTAGCAAATCTCATTTGCTCATTGTGGTATTGCAAATATAAAGGTTCTTATACATCACTTTATGTGAGTGGAGAGATTAGTGAGTATAAGCCAGTCGAGAACCCATAGGAGGGTTTTGGTTTTTCAAGTCTTAAAAGGGTAGAAGGCTGTGATAAGCAGGTCATGGTTGACATTTTAGAGGGCCTATAGTTGGTGAAAGACAATAGAGAGATAAATAGTGACAGTGGCAGCAGAATTTAGTTGTGTAGGACAGAGAGTAGCAGAAGATTTTAAATTGCTGCTGTCCAAGGAAGGGGAAGGATGAGCACTATAAGATTTCAGGCAAGAGGGGGAACTTGGTCGAAGAAGCCAACCAACATCGTGAAATCCCTTTGGGAGGTCCTTCAAAAACAGGTAGCAAAGTTTTAATGAACAGACTGATTATTTTGAATTGTTCAAGTTGAGGGGAGCTATCTGCAGAGTGCTCTATGAGGAAACAGAAATTAATTAGAGAACAAGCACTGAGAAATTCATGAAAGAGGCCAGTCTCACCTGCACAAAGCAGGAACTATAGAATACACTCTAGAGACCCAGACCACAAGGCTAACTATCAAAGGGCAAACTATGAATCAGAACATTCTGAAACCTGACTAGTGTCTCTATCTTCCCACTTCCATTGGCAAATAAGGTAAATCCAAAAGATATTGGATCCCTAACTTATAACAAAGACTCCAGAAGAACGTTAGCAACCAAGCTCTGGTCTTGATGAAACAAGTATCTTCTCTTTGGCCATATATCTATCATACAAGTCCCTATTTGAGTCCTTCGTGCCCATTCCAAGCAACCAAGAATTAAAAAATGCGTGAAGAATCCAGGACTGATATAATCATTCCAAGACTACCAACATATCCATTCAGCTCTCGGTAGTAAGATATCTTATCCATTAAATCATATAGTGCCAGCTCACCATACAGATAGAATCATTCACCCTATTATTCTCCATCTTAATGAATACACTCTGTTAGTTATCATCCTACTGGTGCTGCACCTATTTTCTAAATGTTTTGATGTCACATGAGAAAAGAAAATGGCTACCAAACTTTACCTGCCATCCATCCTTCTGGCGCATTGAGTGCTCTAACACAATTATAAGGAAGTTGTGTATGAGGTCTTCTATATCTCTCAAGCTTCCTGGGTTAGCAGTCTTACTTGCTCCTGTCTGTCACGGAAAGATCATAAGAATCAAAGTCAGAATCTTTACATTTCTTTTAGCATCTGCTGATATCGGAAAAAGCTCACTCTAACCACTACTTCACAGGGAAAAGAAGTATCAGAAGAGACATTTAGTAGTTCCACCTATGAGCATCACTTTTAAGTTAAAAAGCCAAAAAAAAGTGGATCACTGACCACATGGGAAACTATTCCGGTATACAGAATTACAGGTGCATAAAAAATGCAAGACGACAGGCAACGTGCACAAAAAGTATCAAATTAGTGAAAAACATAACATAATTTTTTTGTATCACTCTTTACAGTGACTTCCAATAAGAAAGATAAGTATTTTTTTGTGAAATAGTATAAAAAATGCTACCTCATAGTTAGATATCAGGATCTCCAATATCCACTCAGGCCACTCATCCATTTTGGTTAGATTGATTCTGTTTTCTGGATGACTGCAAGCCATAATCAGAAGATCCTGAAACCAAACAGAAAATTGAAGTGAGAGAGAGACATGAAAAGAATGTTCAACAAAGAAAACATATGAAGCCAATACATTGAGACAAAGGTGTCATCAAAATAATCCCACCGACCGCTCAACAGGTCAAAACATGAATGAAAAAAAAGTTGCAGGTCTGTAATGTCTTGCAAACTAAGACATTTTCCCTCCCACATCAACTTCAAAAAGAAAAAAATTGAATTTTCCTTGGTTTCTCGCTCTTTAGCAGGTCTAATTTTTTGTCTTCCCCCTTCAACCAGGGACCAAAATGACGAACAAGAAAATGAAAAGAAGAAAATTAATCATGATTTTGCTATGTTCTAGAAAAAAAATTCTCATCTAAGACCCCTTTTATCTCCAATCCTCTTTTCTCCACATATTTCAATGCAAATAAGGAAACTCTGAGATAAATTGTTACCAGATGCAATTTCAAAGAGGACGATGATAATTAATTTAAAAAATTGGAATGTTGCTTGGTTGGGACACATCCCCAAAGATAAGCTCCCTGACTTGTCCAATCGTACTGTAAATGTAACAGCTACCATTGCACAATGAAAAACAAAGTATGGACTGGTGCTAAGGTTTAGAAGGAATTGCCATGATTGGGAGGTTGACAGGATATTCTCAATACTAAAGACGCTGGGAGTCGTTAATGAACAGCCTCCTGAACCCCCACTCCTTGTTATGGGGTACAAACAAGAGGCAAACTTTGACTGTTAGGTCATGCTACAGTTCATCATTAAAAACAAAGTGTCCTACTGAAAATTGGCAATGGAAGATGATTTGGAAAACAAAGCTCCTCTTCGACAGGTTCAGCTAGATTGCAGTACATAATATTTGCCTGACCCTGCATATGTTACATGTGTGCTAGGGAGCTTGAAGATGCAAATCATTTATTTTTGCATTGCCCCACTGCAACACAATTATGGAACATGATAACATTTTTAGCACGAGGGTAGGCTATGCCTTCATGAATAAAGCTTAAGTGAGCTGGTCAGGTAGAACAAGCAACATAAATGATTTTTAGCGGTAGTCATCTGTCCTCATTCTCCTCTTTGAATTTCCCTATTGAGTAGGGGTCGGTGTTTGCAAATATGCATTCAGTCAGGCTGGAAAAAAACAGAGATGTTGAAGTGATGCCAAGTCCAATGGCAATGCCGTCGCAATGCAAGCTCTCGGTTAACAAGCCAACCTCGTCCGCTCGAAAGGACACAACCTTGGCCAACCTTCTGACTCCTCTCCTCGCTGTGCCATTACCAAAGGTCCGACTGCCCCTGACCTAAAACTATTTAGAAACACAGAACTAATGCATTTTGTGGGTCCTTTCGGAGAATGGTTCTACTTTTCACTATTTGTTTTTTTTGACAACAGAAAAATTCCCTGCGGATTAGCTGGCCCAGCCCAGTTGACGCACAGGTTCATACTTCATGGATTATGGACTATGGACATGTCCCTCTACCCTTCTCCCATTCAAATGGCAAACTATAGTCTTTAACAGGGTTCAAACTAGTGACATACACCTACAACACATCCCATGTTATGCTTCCTTTACCACTGAACCACAGCCCTGAGCGCCATATGCATGATCTTACTTTTGATAATCAATAAATTTTCAATTTACTTATTCAAAAAAATGCAAGACATCAGTAACTACTCTCTCAATTTCAATTTGTTTGTCCTACTTTCCTTTTGAGTCCATTTCAATTAATGTCTCTTTTCCTTTTTTGGCAACTCTTTTAATTCCAACTTTCAACATGGCATGTTTAAAACCACAAGATCAAAGGGCATTTTGGTATATAGACTACAACATTCAAAAGTCTTCTTTACTTTTTTTAACTCCATGCCAAGTCAAAATATGACAAACAAATTGAAACGGAGGGAGTACTTAAATCCAACAAACAAGGACTTATTAGCTGACTGTACTGATTCCTCTCCTTGAATTACTTATTGAGAGCTTAACAGTTGACCGTACTGATTCCTCCATCAAAGAAAAACGTATAAAATTAACTATGTAACATTCTTATTATAAACAACTGTGAAACTTGTTATCACAGCCTATACTCGCAAAGATCCTTGTTCAGCCAGAAGGAGTCAGAAGCAATGTTATATTTGCCTTATTCAACAGAAGTAGTTCCGATATTAAAGTTTGATGTTAAATTTTATATAATGAACTCGGAACCAACCGATAACCAAACGCTCAATTTTAAATCAGTCAAGCCCAGTACAAACTTTAGAACACCCACAAATGGTAATGAAGTGCCAAGAGCCAACGACCGCTTCAATACAAAGAAGATAAGGCACAATAAGCTGTTAGGAAAAAGGGGACACAATTCAATACCTGCAATGCTCGGCTTTGCAATGGCTTTGGTGCATATGGAAGTGACCTTAAAAGAATCAATAAAAGTTGGATATGTTCAAACCGATGCCCAGAATCATAGAAGTTCAATCCATCATCTGTTGACGAGGCATTTATCTACATCAGGAGCAAAAAATCTTCAGCTTTATCTTTGATAGACTGCCTAGAGCAGAAACTCAATGGTAAATAGAGTATAGCCCCAAAACTCTTGCATCTATAAATAAAGTGACTATCTGAATGAGTAGCAGAGAGGAAATTCAAAATCCAAACAGTGAGGCATTCAACAAAACTAATCACAAAAAGGATTATATGAGCCCAAAAACAAGATTAGGGAATACTGATCATGGCATAAACTATGTCTAGATACCTGAAAACTGGTTATTTCCAATTTAAAAAAAATCAACTATTAATGGTGCAAAGAAAGGTATAAAAACTGATTTTCATATCAATATCACGCGATTAAATACGGATTTATTACTCACGAGGTAAATAACCCTAATATTGATAAGCAGATTATAGTCGTGTGATTCCAGTTTATCAAATCTTATTCTACTCAATAAAACATAAATTAAGAAAGTTATATTGGTGACATTAACGATACAGTATATAAAGTGCTAGAAGAAAATTATTCAAAGGGGAAGCTAGCTATATAATCTACTTATTAAAAAAAAAATTACTCTTGCATGAGAATCTCCAATACCTAATGAAATCAAAGTCATTATGCCACTTGCTCCGTAAAACACTTGTAGTAAATAAACATACTGCAAGTACCTTATCAAATCTGGGAAAAGTACACATGGCTTATTTGATAGTCTATACACGGTATAATTTCTCCAAAAGATATTCACTAACATCGTATTTTATAGAAGAAAGGGAAGCGATCCTCACTGATATTATCGTTTGAACAACTCAAAGGGATTACTATTATCATGCAGTTTTTTCCATCCAAATTCCAAATGGATGAAAAAGCTGTAGAAGGAATGCTTCTTTAACTTTCAAAGTAAAGCCAAGAAACATATAAACCCTCATATTGATCACAATATAATACAATTCCATCACTTTACATACTTGTTCCAGAACTATTTAAACTACCAGAGGCCAGAGAGATATCTATTACCACATGGTGCATCATACCAAGATGTTGCATAACAGAAATGCATGATGATATGAAGTCTGAGTTGTAACTTGGTCAACTTCCCAGGGCAAACACATACCAAAAGTTTTTTTCTACATGTTTGAGATATTTACAGTTGCCATTCTCTGGCTTACATATCTAAACAGGATAGGCAAGAAAAGGGAAAAGAAAAACAGCAGTGATGATAAAGAGGTATCTACTTTTTGCACCAATAAAGAAGTATTTACCTATTTCAGATGTAAAGCGAGAAGCTAAAAAGGTCATGTATATGTTTGTTACTATGCATATCATCTTCAAGCAGGGACTCTACGCAATGGACTGACTTTCTTTCATCTATTTGAGCATCAGTTCCTACGCAGACATAGTATACTATCTTTTTGAAACACAACAAAGAAAGGAAGTTTTCCTAGAAACGTACTAAGAGGGTTTTCACACAGAAAAAACAATTGATGAAGCAGTTGGCTTTCACAAAGAAAAATTGTCCAAAGAAATGGCAGGAACTGAATGACTAAAGAAGCAGCATATCAAGAGGAAAAGCATATTAATACCGAGGCACCCAATAAAGCTGTGTACACTCTGCCAGTCATGAGCCTATTTGGTGCTGCTTGGAAGGCCTTTTGTAATGCAAAAAGTAGAAGGGAAACCTTATCATCAAACATGGTACCCCCTCCTTCCAGCAACCCCAAAAGGTTGTTTGTCACATCTGGGGGAGCATGTGTACCAAATTTCAGATAGCCTGATGAAACTAAAGCACCCAAGAGGTTAATAATTCCAAGCACAATTTCATCACTTTTATCAACATTGTATGCATTATTCCGAGCATTTTCAGCACTTATTGAAAAGCTTATACCACCCAGGTTTTTTAGAAATGCATTCTCTGGGATAGACTGCATCTTTTCAATAGTAGACCTAGTGGAAATTGTTGCGCCCGCACCATTGAAGGACTCAGGTACAGATTCCATTGCATTCAAACTTGTCTCTCTTTCTTTTGTATATCCTGTTTCACCAACTTCACTACTTCCCATGGGACAATGTGCCTCAGTATCCAGTTCAGCTTCCTGGGCTGATGCAGTAGTGGTATTATGATCTACAGTGGATAAATCATCACAATCTCCAATCTTAACTTCTCGCTGCAATAGGACAAGAAGTGTTTCTATACCACCACCAGACAAAAATGCGTCAGCAAAGGTTTGAGCCCTGGACATATTTGGCTGCACAACCAACCTGTACATGAGATGTAGCACCCTGGCAACCTGAAATAACAAAAGTATTATATTAGACTCAAATAGAAAATAAGGCACGTCCGTTGGGAAGTATCAATTAAGAAAATGAAGTATCAAGAAAGTTCTCTTTTAAGAATAAGATTTTATTCCCCAATATACAGAAGTTAGTAAAGACAACAAAACACCTCTTGTTCACTGTACAGCCATATGTGGGAAGTGTTCCTAAACATTATTGTGGACAATGTCATGCCTTTACTTAAAGAGTTATTTTGCTGCTGGAGTGGATGCAGTTAGAAAAGACTGAGACTAGAAGGGTATTTGGAGGATAATACCAGCCTCATCTTATGTGTTTTGAGGAACGAGAAAAAGCAGAGGTGCTTTGGAGGAAAGACTACAGCTGTACATATAGTAAAGTGCAAAAGGTCTTAGACTGTATCAAAAGAGCACAAAATGTCTTAGTTTGTTAGTTATCTGGTGAATTTACTGCATGTGCATGATGAAAAGAATATGACAGATTTCATTAGCTCATTTTTACTTTCTCAGTCAAGTTTTCGGCAGATGGTAATTATCAAATAACTGGCACAAACTTTATCAAAGAGCACTAAAAAGAGCAAAATTTTAAAATTCAAATTGAGAAGTGTTTCTTGAAAACTACTTTATGCTATTAGAGTTGTTCCTCTTTCTTATCCAAATATGAAAACCAAATTACAATATTTTTAACTCAATAATGGTATGAAATTTTAGGACATGATACATGTAACAGCAACAACATACCCAGTTAAATCCCACAAGTGAGGTCTGGGGAGGCTAGGATGTAAGCAAACCTTACCACTACCTTGTGAAGATAGACAAGTTGTTTCCGAAAGACCTTTGGCTCAAGTGCAACAAATTCCGGTATAAAGAAGAAGGAGACAATTAAGAAAATATAGCAAATAACAAGGAAACAGTGCAAAAGTTTACCAGAGAGGAGCCAAAACAACAATAGAATCATGTGAAAATCGAAACAACATAAACAACATACTAGGATAGAATATTAAAAACAATAATAAACAATGATAGAAATAAAAAACAAGAACTACAATAATAAAACTAGTACCATCGCAAACAACAGCCACCCTAATAAGAAATTGCCTATAATGTGTACCATTATGAGTAAGATACTATGGATACTACAAGTAAGAAAACCATAAGAACTTATTTGATTAGTCCTTTTGCACTTTTTAAGATCGAAGAAATATGAGCATATTCAAATATAGTATCATCAAACAGTGTGAGCGTCTAAAAGTAAGGTTACTGAAATGAGACACTGATAACTAGAAAATAAGTTAATAATTACGAAACAGGAAGATCTCAAGCGACAAAAGAATATGGTGTGAAAAAACTGACAAGATTTGAAGAATAAAGATACAACAGAGTAAAAAGTTTGAGAAAACTACTACGAGTGTATTCTTGAGTGACTAAGAAAATATAAATACTTAATATAATAGATGTATATGTCAATCAAAGCTCAAAACAAAGACATAATAATCCGTCAAAACTAGACACCAACAAGGAACGGTAGTCTAAGTTTTCTTATAAAGAGCAACAAGAGACTTATTTAAACTAGAAACTTCCCCACCACTCAGCATACTTATATACAAAAAACTGCACGTTACCTGATTTGGCTGTGGACAATCCACCATGAAACCAAGCAAACAACGGACATCATTTGTAGCTACCGAAGGAGGCGCAGCCACAACTAGGAGTTCAATAACAACTAAGAGTTCATCAACCAAAGCGTTTACTTCACCCACAGGACGTGTTTCGTCATTCATAAATGTATCGGTAGAGTCACTTTCACGGCTAGTCCAATAACATCTCCTGCAGCCATCTAGAAGCATTTGAATTGCATTAGCATCACGCATCACAGATGACTCTGTGAAAACCATATCTGCAAGAGAGGAGAGAAGCTTCTTCTGAAGACCATAACTGCATAAGCTCCAAATCTTCAGATCCAGTAGAAGCATACTGAAAAGCTGCACCTTGAGTGTGTGGTTGTTCTTTTGTGATTGGCATAACGAAACGACTGCTGCTACAAGCGCCTCATCCCCAACTCCATCACGCTTCGCAACATCAAGGGAGGACAAAGTTTGTAGAAGGTAGTTTAAGATTCTTGACAGGACTTCTGGACCTTTTCTACGGCTCAACTCTTCATTGTTTCCAGGATGTTCAATGGCCCTAGAGATGATTCTGAATATGGGAGCGGCAATAGCAGTTGTGGCTAATGATAAAGAAAGGTCACCTTGCTGAGGTTCCAAGCTATTCTCTTTCACATTACTCACTGCCAAAGGAAGTAAGGACATGGGACCTCCATACGCCAATGCCCAAAGAGCTTCCGTTGGACGCATTCTTGTTGCAACATGGACTTGCCCAAGGATCTCTGCAGGTCTTCTAAGCACACCTGAAAGATTCAGAATCATTAACAATAATAGATAGACAACAGTTACATTCTTCAAGCTACATTTAGAAGAGACAAAATAAACATGTGAGGTTAAAAAAAGATAAACCTTGGTTACTTACATGTCTTTGTACCAAATGAAAGAAAGACATAAAGAGGGAGGGCCAGAGAGAAAGAGAGGTATCAGATTCAATTTGTGTACAGAAAAAATTTGCCAAGCACTCATTCATCCAAAATGATTTTATGTTTTAGAATTTGAAACTTAATAAGGTCACATTCAGAATTGCAACAACTATAGCCACACTCTGAAAGTTTGAGAGAGGGTAGTGGAGATGAGGGTGAGGAGAGGTGTGGCTATTTTCGTGAATCAATTCGGGATTCATGCTTCTTGTTGGGACGCTCAACTGCAGAAGTCACATGCTTCATGTTGGGGCTCTCAACTGCAGAAGTCGTTCGTCTTGTAAGGAGACTAGTGGATCAGTATAGAGAGAGGAAGGACATACAGGTGGTATTCATTGACCTAGAAAAGGCTTACGACAAAGTCCTAAGAGAGGTTATAAATAGATGCTTGGAGGTTAGAGGTGTACTGGTAGCGTACACTAGGGCGATCAAGGACATGTAGGATGATGTCAAGACTGCAGTGAAGGCAATGAGAGGAGACTCGGAACACTTTCCAGTTGTGATGGGGTTACACCAGGATCAACTTTTAGTTCGTTTTTATCTATCGGATGAATTGACGTGGCATATCTAAGTAGAGAGGTCATGTTGTATGTTATCTGCGGATGACATAATTCTGATTGACGAGACACACGGAGGAGGTAACGATAAACTGGAGGTTTGGAGATAGACCCTGGAGTGTGCAAGTTCAATGACATAACGTATGAGGCTAGTGTGGAAATGAGGCTTGAACATAGACAATTCAAAAAAGAAGTTTCAAGTACCTTGGGTCCATTATCCAAGAAAATGGGGAGATTGATTATGATGTTAAAACACCAAATTAGTGCAGGGTGGATGAAATGGAGGTTAACGATACACTGGAAGTTTGGAGACAGACCCTGGAGTGTGCAAGTTTAATGACATAACGTATGAGGCTGGTGTGGAAATAAGGCTTGAACACAGGCCATTCAAAAAAGAAGTTTCAAGTACCTTGGGTCCATTATCCAAGAAAATGGGGAGATTGATGATGATGTCAAACACCAAATTAGTGTAGAGTGGATGAAATGGAAGCTCGCATTCGGAGTCTTGTGAGACAAAAAAGTGGCACCAAAACTTAACGGGAAGTTCTACAGGGTAGTGGTTAGACCGACTATGTTGTAGGCTGCAGAGTGTTGGCTAGTCAAAAAGTCTCACATTCAGAAATGAAAGTTGCACAAATGAGGATACTACGACGCATGTGTGGGCATACTAGGAGGAATAGGATTAGAAATGAAGATATTCGGAACAAGGTAGGAGTGGCTTCAATGGAGGACAAAATGCAGCAAGCGAGGTTGAAATGGTTTGAGCATGTGAAGAGGAGAGGCATGGATGTCGCAATGCGTAGGTGTGAGAGGTTGGCTATGGATGAGAGGTAGTTGTAGGCCAAAGAAGGATTGGGGAGAGGTAATTTGACAAGACATGGCGCAGCTTCAGCTTATTGAGGACATGACTGCAGATAAGAAGTAGTGGAGAAGACAGATTAGGGAAGAAGGCTAGTAAATAGTTGAGTGTTATCATGCTTATTCTTCCATGCTAGTAGTCATAACATTACCTTTGTAGTTTCTTGTCCTTCGATTTTTTATTACTATTTCTCGTTTAGTGAACTTCAATTATTGTTTTATTTTGTTGTAGTTACTGTCCATAATTGTTTTGTTGTAGTTATTGTTCAGAATAATTTCTTATACTCATACTTTCTATAGTATTTTGTCATGGCTTCTTCACTTCCATTATTTCTTTCCATACTGTTTTGAACTGTTTTTTCCTTGAGTCAACTGTCTATCGGAAACAATCTCTCTACCTCCAAGGTAGGGCGGTAAGGTTTGCATACACTCTACCCTCCTCAGACCCACTTTGTGGGGTTACACTGGTATGTTGTTGTTGTTGTTGTAATAGAATATGAAACTTAAAAGCTCCCTTATTGAATAGGAAGCTCTAGAATGTGAAACTTAAAACTTCAATTATTGAATAGGAGAAAGAATAAATGAATGTGAACAGCACAACCAAGAAAAGAATTGTTAACAAGAAATCTACTCAATACAACACCGCCACCTCCAAACCCATTGACCCCTGTCTAAAATATACACATAGGGGAGGTTTGGCCATGTAAATGTTTTAATATTTTTGCTTTGGAAAACATGTTTGGCCATAAAACTCTCGAAATCAACTTGACGTTGAATTCCAAAATTTTCAATAATTTAAAAACAAAGAGGGACTTAAAATGCCCCTCAAGCCTCAACTATTTAAATTGGTGCAAAATTACCCTCCATCCACCTTACAGTCCCCAAATACTCCGAACATCAACCTTTTGGTTCAAAAATACCCTCAATATCAACCTTTTAGCTCATATTTTTCCTTATTTTTAACAGCTCCCCTAAAGTAAAATCATTAAATATTTATTTATTATGTTGCCTAATTTGATTGGTCTAAATTTAAACCCTTCTCAAATAAATAATAAAAATAACATATGATTCATATTTTGACCCGATACACTTGAAAAGAATATTCAAAAAACTATTAATTTTATGATATCTTCCTATTGGCCTATTTTAAATCAACCCCCAATTTATTATAACCCAACTTATAACTAGTGATCCGACTAAAATTCATACTCGCCCCACCTAATTGTCTATCTAAAACAAATAATATTATGTTTTATTAATATAAAATTTTCTATCAATTATCCAATTGTCTTGTTCATTATTATTTTTTTAATCTCTTATTCTTAATTAGGATATTAGGGACTCAAATTTGAAATGAACTTACAGGTTCATATTTTTTTAATTTGTATTATTATCATGGTGGGGGCGGGGTGGGGTGGGAAAAGGAGAAAAGGGCTATTTTCATTCTTTTGCTTTGAATTTCGGGCACACAAAAGAAAAATGTAGTGTACGTACATTGTTGCTTAATTAAATCAGCTTCTATTGAACTAATTATTTCTATATGAATGTCGTCGTTATTTTCCTCCCTTCTTTTGTCTTGAAAAAGATTAAAATTTAAAATGGTGGACAAGATCGAAGAAGGAAAAAAAAGTGGAAGAGAGAGAAGGGGGGGGGGGCGGGGAGGTGAGTGTAGATAGTAGAGGACTAACCTTTTTTTTAATTTACTATGGAACCCAAAATTAGGCTAATCATATGAGCCCATATATTAAGTAATTTCAAATTATTTTAACTGAGAATGGCCTAAATGCCCTTAAACTATGAGATTTGGTACAATATTGCCCTCCATCCAACCTTATGAGTGTGGGCCGTTAGAAATAAGGATATGTTTGAGCCAAAAGATTGACGTCGGGGATATTTGGAGGCCGAAAGTTGGACTGAAGGTAGTTTTGTACCAATTCAAATAGTTGAAGGGCATTTTAGGCCCTTCTCCGATTTAAAAAACACCAAAGTTGTTTTCACTTTTTTCACTCAAAAATACTCGCAAAAAATCAAACACAACTCCAATTTGTATTCATGGCCAAACACAACTCCAGCTTTCAAATATCATTTTTCACTTTGAAAACAAAACTACATTTTTCAAATACTAACAATTTTGGTAGTCAAACGCCCTCAAAGTTAAATGTAGACAGATGGGGTGGTCTAAGTATGAAGTTTAAATGATCAGTGCTAGCAACTCTAAAGCATCAAGCTTTGTAGACTTGTGATAATAATCTAGAAGATAATAGACATCATAATTGATATTGATATGTGCTGTAAATGTAACAGAATTGTCAAACCTGCTGAACCAGAAGGAGAAGCATCTGGACAAAAACGTCCACTGAGCAAGCCAGGATGATAGAGGAGATGAAGACATCCTGAGATTTCAGCATCCAGAACAGAACTTTCTTCAGACAACTTTTGCACGTAGTCATTTGTTGCTAACCACGGTGAGCCAGCTCCATGACCAAAAGAAGGAAGCACATCTCCTCCCCTAGAAGCTAAACGTGCCATTTTTTCTGGCCCAATTGGTTCCTTAAAAATGTATACAGGGCCCATCTCAGCAAACAAAGGGCATTGACGACGACGACGTTGTAATCCAGCCATAGTTGGGGGTGGATTAGTCCCAATACAGCAGAATGCAAGCGGCTTGGATATTCGGGGAAAGTCAAATGGTCGACTCTCATATAATGATCCATCTATGTACAGCCTCAGTTCACTATCTGCTTTCCCGATGAGCCCTTGCTTACAAGAGTGTTCAAGACCAATAAAGTACCAACACTGTGGCTTGAACGCGTGAGTGAAATGCAGAGAAGACTTCCTTCCTTTCCCACTACCGCTTTCAACCACCAAAAATTGGGCATGAAAGTATGCTTCAATCCCTTGATTATCAGCTGACAAGAAGCTGAAGAGCCGTGGCATGTGAGCTGTGCCTTCCCCAGCCAGTGCAGTGGCTGCAGCAGCAGCTGACATCGCAGATGATTTTCCTGACGTGGCAGCTGCAGCGGCAGCAATGGCAGCTGCTGCAGTTGCTGTATTTAGAGTATCAGCAAAGGACTCAATGTAGATCCATGTAGCAAATGCATATCCATTAGTAAAAGGCCAGCGACTCTCCCCTGGACCCAGCAAGCCAGAACTTTCACCATCAAATTCAAAGGTGCATGCTGGACCTCTTGACTCTTTCCCACTCATGGCCTTCTCCAAAGAAAGCAATAAACGAGCTGCCCACTTAGTGGCAAGTGTTTTTGTGACTACTTGAAACCAACCGTGCAGATCCCTTACACTAAGAGAATATGCAGCTAAGTGTTGAATGCAAAGGCATAAAGGAGTCCCATTCCATCTTGATGGCTCTGAAGTAGCAAAATCCTGACTAAATATCTTTTCAGCCGAATGCAGCAGGACATGCAACAAACCAGCTGTAGAGCACATTGCTCGGTTTCTAGTGCAAGCACGCAAAATAGCAAGCAAACCTTTAACCATGCGAGTCCTAGGTGACATGAGACCTGCAATGTCCCCAACGGAGGGAAGCCAAGGAATGAGTTCGCCTGCCACAATGGCTGCTCTAGAGTTCAACATCACACTTGGCGGATTATTATCCTCATCATCCTCAAAACACTCAACCCCTCCCATGGTGGCGAGAAGTGAATCAACTACCAGAAATGCAATAGAGTCAGCATCATCTCCAGTTCCAAAACTCTCAACACCACTTACAACATTTTTCAGCTTGTCCAAGCCTTCAGGCTTTCCCATAATAGCAGAGTCTACTAAATGCAATAGTTCTGGTTCCACATTTGGCACAACCTGTTTTGTCTTAGGTTTTGGTGGTGATCCAAATGGAGAATATGTATCATCCCCATAGGAATACAAGGCAGAATCCACCGAAGAAGAAGACTGTCTGGTTTCATCTGTATCCATAAATTGCCTATCAGGATTAGGGCTTGAAATATCGTTTTCATGGTGCACCTCAATGTCTACATAATCATCCCCAGATGGGATTTTCCCCAAGGAAAATTCAAACTTGTCCTCAGTCCCACCTGAAGACCGCCTTAAATTATCAGATCCTGGAGGTTGATTTAAGCCCCCAACAATCTTATCTTGATCTTTCAATGAAACAATGTCGAATAGCTCAGCATCTACCATAGGAGCTGAAGAAGAATCAACCCCTTTGGAGTCTACATTACTATGTACATTATCTACATTATCACCGCCCAGTTCGTTCTGGGTATTTTTGGGTTTCTCCTCTTCCATTCTGCAAACCCAAATGCTCAAAAATACAATCTTGGAAATGGAATCATAACAATAACGATGGGAAAACTTGAACTATGCACGTTTTTTTCCAACAAAGGCAAAAAGGTCAAAACAAAATGGTAATCAAGATTATACCTTTTCTGAATCTTGATCCAATATCTGGAATTGAAAGATCAAGAAAATGAAGAATCAGCTATGTTGGGTGAGGGGGGGGGGGGGGAAGCGAAATAGAAGGAAAGTTGAGCCAGCCAACTGGACCTGGTGACGATGATGGTTTGGGTTTCGATTAGTCAAATAAAGAGCCCATTTGCTTTCAACAGCCCATTTGTTGTAATTTTCAATTATTTTTCTTTCTTTTTCTTTTTCTTCTTTTGCTTTTTGTGGGGGTGCTAATTGCACATTCTTGTTATAAATTAACTAACTTGACAATTTTATAAAGGAAAAAGAACAAGAGAATAATATAGAAAGTATTAATAGAGAGAGTAGTAATATAGAGAGAGTAATAGTAATTCTCTTCTTTTATGTGTTTTTTGTGTTTTTACATTGAAGTTTAAGGCTATATTTATAGCCTTATTTACAAGTGGAGGAAAATATTAGTGGGCAATTTACCCACTTAAAAAGTAAATGGACTATCCACCATTTTAAGTGGACAATCATTTTACTTGGTTGATAATACTCCCCCTTGGATGTCCACGAGAAATGTGTCTCGTTAAAACTTTACAAAAAATAAAATAATATACATTGTTATTTTGAACATCCATAAATGTTGTGCCTCGTTAAAACCTTATTAGGAAAAATCCAGTGGGAAAAAGCCTAACGAAGGAAAAAGAGTACACACATCTGATAATACGCCTTGAGTGCTGCCTCATTAAAAACCTTATCAGGAAAACCCAGTGGGACAAAACCTTGACTAAGGAAAAAAGAGTACAACGCGTATTTTGCTCCCCCTGATAAAAATATCACGTAATATCTCGAAGACGACGCATTCCAATTTTGTATCTCATTTTCTCAAAGGTTGAAGTTGGCAATGCTTTGGTGAACATATCCGCCAAATTGTCACTTGAACGAATTTGTTGGACATCTATTTCACCCTTCTTTTTAAGATCATGAGTGAAAAAGAATTTTGGTGAAATATGTTTTGTTTTGTCTCCTTTGATGTATCCTCCCTTCAGTTGAGCTATACATGCAGCATTGTCTTCATACAATATTGTTGGAGCGTCTTTTGTCAAAGAAATACCACATGTTTCTTGAATGTGTTGAGTTATTGATCTTAACCAAACACATTCTCGACTTGCTTCATGAATGGCTATTATCTCTGCATGATTTGAGGAAGTGGCAACCATAGTTTGCTTTGTTGAACGTCATGATATAGTTGTACCACCACACGTAAATAAATAGCCTGTTTGCGATCGACCTTTATGGGGATCAGATAAATATCCCGCATCTGCATAACCGATCAATTGTGACGTGGAATCATTTGAGTAAAACAATCTCATATCAATAGTACCTCGAAGGTATCTGAATATATGCTTAATTCCATTCCAGTGTCTGCGTGTTAGTGAAGAACTAAATCTTGCTAATAAGTTTACTGAGAAAGCTATATCTGGTCTAGAATTGTTGGCAAGATACATTAATGCACCAATTGCACTAAGGTATGGTATTTCAGCACCAATAAGTTCTTCATCATTTTCATAAGGCCGAAACGGATCTGTATTAATATCAAGAGATCTCACAACCATTGGAGTACTCAATGGGTGTGCTTTATCCATATAAAATCTCTTTAAAATATTTTCAGTATATGTTGACTGATGGACAAATATTCCATTTGTAAAATATTCAATTTGTAGACCAAGACAAAATTTTGTCTTTCCAAGGTCTTTCATTTCAAACTCCCTTTTCAGACATTTTACTGCCTTTGAAAGTTCTTCTGGAGTTCCAATAATATTCAAATCATCAACATATACTGCTATTATGACAAATTCAGATCCAGACCTTCTCATAAAGACACAAGGGCAAATTGGATCATTTTTATATCCTTCTTTTAGCAAATATTCGCTAAGACGATTGTACCACATTCGCCCTGATTGTTTCAACCCGTACAAGGATTTTTAAAGTTTTATTGAGCAATTTTCTCGAGAATCCTTGTATACTTCAGGCACTTTGAACCCTTCAGAAATTTTTATAAAAAATGTCGTGGTCCAATGAGCCATATAAATAGACAGTGACCACGTCCATTAAGTGCATTTCAAGCTTTTCATGAACTGCCAAATTCATTAGATACCTGAAAGTAATTGCATCCACCACAGGGGAATATGTTTCCATATAGTCAATGCCAGGTCTTTGTGAAAAAACTTGGGCTACAAGTCGTGCTTTATATCTTACGACTTTACCCTTTTCATTTCGTTTACGCACAAAAACCCATTTGTGCCCTACTGGCTTGACACCTTCAGGTGTTCAAACTATTGATCCGAAAACTTCACATTTTTCAAGTGAAGTTAACTCTGCTTGAATTGCATCCTTCCATCTTGGCCAATCATTTCTCTATCTGCATTTATCGACAGATTTTGGTTCAAGATCCTTATCTTGTTGCATTATTTCAATGGCAACATTATAAGTAAAAATATTATCGACCACAATATCATTTCAGTTCCACTATTTTCCTGTTGAGACATAACTTATTGAGATTTCTTTATTCTCATTATTTTCAGGTACTTGGACCTCCTTGATGGTATCACCATTTGTTGTGTCTCTGGGCTCTTCTTGAGCACTCGCCTCCAAATTATG